>NC_086103.1:162533003-163191753 GCF_963921235.1 Mobula hypostoma
TGCTCAAAACCCAGTCCAGAATAGCCTGCTCTCTAGTTGGTTCCTCGACATGTTGGTTCAAAAAACCATCCCGCATACATTCCAAGAAATCCTCTTCCTCAGCACCTTTACCAATTTGGTTCACCCAG
Source organism: Mobula hypostoma (assembly GCF_963921235.1). Classification (NCBI taxonomy): domain Eukaryota; kingdom Metazoa; phylum Chordata; class Chondrichthyes; order Myliobatiformes; family Myliobatidae; genus Mobula; species Mobula hypostoma. The sequence continues at coordinate 162,533,132 of NC_086103.1, forward strand.
TCTACATGTAGATTGAAGTCACCCATTATAATTTCAACCACATTCCGGATGGTTTGGGTATGAGGTGATAGGTTCTTGATTCATAGGAGGATCAAAGGTTATGGGGAGAAGGCAGGAGAATGGGGTTGAGAGGGACAATAAATCAGCCATGAAGGAATGGCCTGATTCTGCTCCTGTGTCTTGTGCTCTTATGAGGAAAAGCTCCTTGCCTGATCTCGTTTCTTTCACCAGTTCCTCTCCCCTGGCTGTTTGCACTCTTCCACTTGAAGCAGCAGGAGCACAGTGGGTAGAGATGCTACCTCCCAGCTCCAGTAACCAGGCTTCAATCCTGACCTCTGCCACTGTGCATGGACTTCTCATGCTCTCCCTGTGACTGTGTGTTCCCCTGTTTGCCCAGTTTCCTCCAATATTTCGACTGGTAGGGTTAATTAGCCACAGGCTTGTACGTGAGTGGCAGAGTCTGGGAAGAGTTAAGGCAAGGGTGGAGGTAAATGGGTAGCAATAAATTGTCCACTGGAGGAGCCTCGTGGTTTGAGCAACATCTTGGGGGCAGGGCTGGGGTGGGGAAGTAAATGGTAAATCGAAACACTGCCTGTCAAAGAGAGACATGGAAACAGGCCCTTTGGCCCCTCTAGTCCATGCCAAGCTATTAATCTCCCTAGTTCCTGGACTATAGCTCTCCGTACCCCTCCCATCCATGTACCTATTCAAATAAGAGGACTAAATCTTCTTCAAATTTAGCATGATTTGAAGAGACTTCACAGTAGAACAGTATGATGGAGACACAAGAGATTGTAGATGATGGATAATGGAAATTGTTGCTCTGCATTCCTGCATCTGCAGTCTCTGTGTGTTAATAAGGTGTTTGTGGCTGGCACAATGTGCCCAGAGTTACTTACATATATGAATTGGTTATGTTATGTTCGTCCATCGTCGATGTCGACCTCGACACCATTATGATGGTGTTGAGACGTGCGCGTGGTTTGGATTTAAGTGAGGGAGAGTTGCGCAGCGTCAGCCTCACTCTCTCTTCCCAATTCCCATCTGGATCCAGTGGCAAGACAGAGTCGAGACGGCTGGAGATGGGACTAGGCGCAGTGGATGACCAGGACGTCTTCTGTGTCTTGTCCTGCTCTACACATTCCATGACACTTGCAGAGACCGCCTTCTTGACCGTTGGACCTTCCGCTGGTCTCGTCCGCTCAGTCCTCCGGAGTCTGTCTTCACCTGCTGGGACAGACAACTCCCTATCTCACCGAGGGTTTGAGACCCGTCGGCTGCCCTCACCTGGTTTAGCCGGCTTGTCGAAGCCGTTGCCCGGGGTGTGGCCGCTGTCGCATGCAAACAGCTACGGGGAGCCACAGGTAGAGCTGAGTGCCAGGTGGGGACCAAAGGTGGACTAACCGCCTTGAAAAGGACACGACATGTTCCCCCACCAGAGGTGCTCCCCCTTACAGACACCCCATACACCCCATATGAATTGGTAATTCTCTGTACAGTAGCTAGTTAGGTGGACTTTCATTGATTCTGATATAGTTAATATTTTCATGGATTAGTTGAGTGTGCCCACAAGAAAATGAACCTTGGGGTTGTATATGGTGACATTATGTACTTTGATAATAAAATTTACTGGAACTTTGAGCAGCTGAGCAGATACAATGAGAGCCGAGCAGGTACCAGGATATGGGCAGAAAACACTTGGTTTCAGCAAGATGTGTAGACTTCTTTATCGAAGCTGCACAATCTTGCAAACAGATGACAGCAGCAGGTGCCAGGGGAGGAGAAGCGAGGTGTCCCAGAACCCGAGGACCATGGAGTCGGGAGAGGAGCAGCAGAAAGAATGCAGGAGGAAAATGGTACAAGATTGATACCCCTACCCCTGCCCAGTATCCACAATCTCACCTATGGCGGATGTAATCATTAGCCACCTGGGGTGTAAGAGGTTTCCTAATAGAGAGACTGATTTAATCTACAAAATAACAGTTCCAATGCAAGCCAAGTAATTCTGAAGACTAGTATAATGTACCAATAATTAGCCAAGAAAGGCTACATAATGTCTGAAATTCCCTTGAATCCTGCTGTGTAGATTCACCTGTAGTGAATGTAAAACATGAGAGAATTGATCACAGCTCCACTTTCAACAAATACTTTCTAAAATGTCTCTCTCCTTTTGAGTGGCACCATGAACTGATAAAAATATCCCATGCGACGATTTTCACTCCGTGGGTAAATCAGCTTGACATATTTTGTGAGAGAAATTAATTAGCTTTTGGTGTTGCTCTGTTGTGTGAGGAGTCTCCTGGAGGAGGTTATTCTTGAAGTTTCTTTTTTGGGACAGCCTGGCTGTTTTCCTTGCACATCTGATGCACAGGACCTTCTGACAAGTGTCTCATTGACCACAAGGACAGAAAACAGGAGCAGGAATAGGCTACTGTCCTCTTGAGCCTGGTCACTAGGCTAAAAGCAGTTTCTATCTCACTTTTTAGACCACTGAATAATCTTACATAATAAGATGGACTCTTAACCTCCTAATCTATCTCGCTCTGGCCTTGTACTTTATGGTCTGCCTGCACAGCACTTTTAGTACCTCGGTGTACTATTGTGAAATGTACACTGTAGATTACATGCAAAATAGCTTTTCACTGTCTGTCAGTACATATGACAATAATAAGCCGATATTCCCATTCAGTGTGATCATGGCTTCACATCACGCATGATGTTCTCAACCTCTCTTCTGCGCCAGTTTGCCTTAACCCTCAATTCCCCCAACTTTCAAGAATCTATCTACCTCTACATTAAAATAGATCTAGCCGTCCTAACTCTGAGGTAGAGAATTCCGGACGTTTCCATGTATCTTGGTTTTAAATGACTAGCCACTTGTGACTGTGTTCCCTTGTTTGAAACTTTCCCAATAGTGGAAAAAGGTCTCAGCCTCTGCCTTCTTGTGTCTCTGTTATTTCCATAAGGTCACCCCTCTTTATTCTAATCAAATAGTATATATCCAAACCTTTTAGTGTCTCTTCATGGGATGATTCTCTCGTCCCAGGAACTAAACTGGTTAATCACTTTCGGATTGCCTCCAATGCTACGATAACTTTCAGTAATTAAAGGGATTAAAACTGTTGAAGACCAGGAATACACTTCTCCTTGAGTGGGTGTGGGAGCTGCCAGCCTGTGCCTTTCATTTTCGATATCTTCCGTGGTAGCTAGACTGTGAACTGCTACTGGGTAGAGGATGTGTTTTGAGGACTGCTGTTCTTTTCTGGCTGCTGTCCAGCAAGGTGTTGGGGGATGCTTGAAGTTAGGTGAAATCCCATTGGAAACAACACTGGTTCTGGTACCTGTGTGTAAGTTGCATTGTTTGCATGCCTGACACCAGACTGCCAAATCAGATGCACTATTTCAAGCTCTGTCATGGGAGAAGATTATCAGGCAGGCTGAGGAAAAAGGGGAAAAGAACTGTAGATACTGGTTTTCTGAAATAAAACAGCAACTGTTGGAAACATGCACTATATGCAGCACCTGTGGGCAGAGAGGTGGATTTAAAATTTCAGATACAAGACTATTCACACTTTCACACTTCATCCTTCACAGACTTAGGGAAATATCCATTCCATATGCTGAGTTTCCTTGAAGATGTGCAACATTCTTATTGTCCTGGGACTCCCTGGCCCATGACAGCTGAAAATAGAGAAGGAGCATTTGGTTGGCATTAAAAATACACAAGGCCATGAATGTAGAGCACATGCATACACCTGCCATAGACAGCAGAAGAACCTCGTAAAACTACACACCTGCCTGCCTTGTCTGTTGCACCCTGCCCCATCTGGGGAAGGTTCTGTGGTTCTTGCAGTAGCCCCATTAGCCACCTCAGAACCTTCAAACCTGGGCTGGGTGTAAATCTTCCTTGACCTTAAGGTACTGCCTAAGAAGAAGGAACTACCTGAATGCTCTTTTCAGCAGGGATATGGTGAAATGCATATTATTTTTTGAGGATCTCAATTTAGCATCAGCAGTAAATGCAACCAAACTTTGTTCACCCAAGCTAATGTCCAGAAGTTTGTGCTTTGAGGCAGTGTGATGATGTCCCAATGTCCTCTGGCATAGTGCGGGAAAGAAATGGTTAGAACACTGGCCAAATGAGATGGGTTACCCAGTGACTGGACAAGGATTGCCTATTTGTGAGCTTGATCTTGGAATTTTCATTTAAAAACTCAAACGTAAAGGGAAATAAACATCAGGAAATCCTGAGGTGTGACAGAGGAAAGAGGATTTCCAGACCTGCTTATTCAATCACACATAAAGTGCTGGAGGATTTCAGCAGGTCAGCAGCATATATGGAGGGAAATAAACAGTCAACTTTTCGGACCAAGATCCTTCCTCAGGACTGGAAAGAAGGAGAAGAAACTAAAACTAAGATGCCTGCTGAGTTTCTCCATCCTTCTGTGTGCGCTGTTCAATATTTCCAGCATCTTCAAATTCTATTGTGTCCAGTTCATCAAGTGGCATGGAGGCAGACTTCATCGGTCTGTGCATACACAGTCTACATAAAACACAAGCCATGTGTGTGCATGGACATCACAGAAGTGTTATCCAGCTGTGCTCTGTGTGGCACTGGATGCCCGTGTGGCTTCTCCATGCAATGGTATGTCACGTGCATAGAGGATCAAAAAGGAAAACAGAAGAATTTGTATATCCTCTTTCCCCTGTCCCACGTCTGGATTTGCTTACTCCCTAACACCACCAGGCGAGATTCCTATTCCCACCTCTAGATGTGACATTCACCTAGTACCTCGACCCATTTCCTCCCCAATGAGGGAATCTAATGATTTGCCAACCCAAAACACCTCTTGCCCCACTTTTTCCCCTTCCATCTCTAACAATTTTCCAATTGATCTGAACCCAAAATGAATCTGAAAATCAAAAAAATATGAAGGGACCTGAAATATAAAGCATTAGGAAGAGTCTAGAAAGGTAAGCAGAATCTGTGGAATGCAAAACTGAGTTAACAGTTTGGATCCGAGGCCCATCATCAGAACTTAACCATTTACCCACCTCTCCCTACTCTGATGAGATCGCTGGTGCCTAATCACTCAGCCTGTATAACTGAGCTCCCAGTCTGATGCCAGTTATTGTGGGCACCTCTCCTAGACAACTGTGCTGCTTGAATTTCCAGCATCTGCAGAATTCCTGTTGTTTGCGTTTTTAAATAATATACACCAAGCTTTCTAGTCTTGGCATGATAATACCCACCTGCCATCTTCTTAGGTCCAATGCCTGAGGTGGCGAAAACAGACCCTGGAGGCCCATGTCCCAGTTGCTTTAATACAGTGAGAAGACAGCCATCTTAACAACTCCTAATAAGTATATCATGAAATCATTGAATCTATGAGCCTATGTACACTACTTTGCTATTTATTTATTTTTTTATAATAACTTTTTTTATTCTTGCACTATACTGCTGCCACAGAACAATAGATTTCTCAGTGATAATAAATCTGACTGAGTTGTACACCACAGAAAAAGGCCCTTCAGCCCACCACGTGTATGCTGTCCGTAGTAAAGATGAGCTTTATTTGTCACACGCACGTTGAAATGCGCCAATTTGCGTCAACGACCAACACAGTCTGAAGATTGTGCTGGGGGAAGCCTGCAAGTGTCGCCATGCTTCCAGCGCCAACATGTCATGCCCAAACCTCACTAACCCTAATCTGTAATGTGGGAGGAAACTGGAGCACCCGGAGGAAGCCCTTGCCATCATGGGAAGAGCAAGCAAACTCCTTACAGACTCGGTGATCGCTGACGTGGTAAAGTGTGGTGCTAACTACCAGGCCGGCTTATACACTACTGCACCGCCCTGTGCTCATCTATGTTAGTCCCATTTACCCACATATGTCATCTTTGCTTTGGCGATTTGGGTCACATGTGATCTGTCTCGTGCTGGACTTGCGGCTGCATCTTTCTTTGACGATCAGGTTGCTCCCAGTGACCTGAAGTCTTGGATCAGTGAAAGGAAGTTGACCATGGTTCTCCACATCACATCCTGTGACCCTGCCCCCAACATTACTCTGCCGGCCTTTAATGAATGGTTTTGCCACAGGCCTGTTTTGCTCTTTTTGAATGGCTCTGGTAATTTTATCAGAGACATCCGAAAACAGACAAACCTGATTTAAATAAAAGAAACTAAAATTATTGGGGGTAGGATGGGGAAACTTAGTAAGTTTATTTATAATATATTATACAGGTATTTGATTTAAAACACACCTCTACTCAAATATAAAAATAATCAAAACTCTCTGTTAAACCTTTGAAGATCAGGTATCCATTTCAGATGGACATGACTGCTCCAGGTGTATCAGCTATTAATCCCGTCAGCTTTGTGTGTTGGGTGCTTCTGAATTTGGTGTTGAGGTTACAGGTGTAGTGCTAGGTCAGATACACCTGTGGCTGCACCTGACCCTGGCGTGTCCTGTGCTTTCTCACTGTGCTACTGGCAAAGTTCTGAATGTGTTGCTGCACACTTTGGAGCTCCCAGCTACCTGATGACATGCTCCGACCCAGTATTTTCAGATGAAATCCCAGCTCAGTCATATGACACTTTCAAAGCTTCAGGAAACATCGATTACACATTTCATGTCTCCAGGGTGGATTCTTGCTTGTCCTACCCAACTGCTTACAAGCCCCAGGCAAAGGTGCATTACAGCTGCAGGATTTGCCTAGAATTCCAAGAGGAACAACAATAGGATTTTCCTCGTATATATTGGAAAAAGGATAGATGATTAATGTCCAGGTTACATTTAAGTTTCTCAATAATTTTTGAGTGCCACAACTAACAGGTGTATAATTTTGATATAAAGCACCATCTTCTTTTAAAGTCCCTTAGGGTTTACAGATGATCAAAATTAACTAATTTAATACATTTGATAATGATTGCACTCCTTCTGGAATCTTAAGCTAACTGAATTGAATTTAAATAAAGTCAGCTACTGGGATGGCGGATTGTTTTAGGACCTTTCCACACTTGGATGATCTCTGGATTTAGGAGATTTAGTTTCCTTTTTTACTTGTTACAGCTTAATGAGCTGTGTCTCTAACTGTATATGTTACACACCCAGTGGCCATTTTATTAGGCACCTGCTGTATGTTTTGTGGTGTTCTGCTGCTATAGCCTATCCCCTTCAAGGTTCAACGTGCTGTGCATTCAGAGATGCTCTTCTGCACACCATTGTTGTAACATGTGGTTACTTGAGTTACCGTCACCTTCCTTTCAGACTGGGTATTTTCCTCTGACCTCACGCCCGCAGAGCTACCACTCACTAGATTTTTTTTGTTCCTCTTTCCCCTTCCTGAAGCCACTAATCATTTCTTCAGTTTTGCTGACGTTGAGCGAGAGGTTGTTATTGTGACTCCACTCAACCTGGCGCCCTAACTCGCTCCAGTAAGCTGGCTCGTGATTCGTCCAACAACGTGGTGTCACTGGCAAATTTGAAGATGGCACTGGAGCTGTGCTTAGCCACACAATGTGTGCATAGAGAGTAGAGCAGGGAGCTAAGAAAGCAGCTTTGAAGTGTCTTTGTTGGTAATCAGTGAGGAGGACATGTTACCAATCCTCACTGATTGAGGTCTGCCAATGAGAAAATCGTGTATCCAGTGCAGGAAGTACAGAGGCCCAGGTCTTGAAACGTGATGGTGAGTTTGGGTGGGATGATTGTGTTGGACGCCAAGCTGTAGTTGATGAACAGCAGCCTGACATACGAGCTCCTGTTGTCCAGATGATCCAGAGCAGAGTGTAGGGCCAGAGAAATCACATCTGCTGTTGATTTCTTGTGACAGTAGACAAACTGGAGCAGATACAATGAGATCAGCCATGATGCTGTTCTTAATTCTTAAATCCCATATCCTCCCTCATGATTTGACCGTAATGTTAAGGGTGTAAAATGAAGGGCTTTAAAAAAGGTGCTTGTCCTTTAAAAAAAAGATTTGGAACAGGAAAAGAGGGGCCGGCTGGTGGTGTAATGGCATCGACGCCGAACCCAGGAGCGGAGGTTCCCGGGTTCAAAACTGGTTGAGTCCGCTCCCGAGCACGCTTTCCATCCGTGCCGGGTTGAGTGTCGAGACCGCAACTCGACCTCGTAAAACAAAAGGGGAAGAAACGGCGAAAAAGTCTGTGTGAGGAGTAGCACGCCACACAGTCTCCTCTCCTCTCCTCTCCTCTCCTCTCCTCTCCTCTCCTCTCCTCTCCTCTCCTCTCCTCTCCTCTCCTCTCCTCTCCTCTCCTCTCCTCTCCTCTCCTCTCCTCTCCTCTCCTCTCCTCTCCTCTCCTCTCCTCTCCTCTCCTCTCCTCTCCTCTCCTCTCCTCCCCTCCCCTCCCCTCCCCTCCCCTCCCCTCCCCTCCCCTCCCCTCCCCTCCCCTCCCCTCCCCTCCCCTCCCCTCCCCTCCCCTCTCCTCTCCCCTCCTCTCCCCTCCTCTCTCCCCTCCCCTCCCCTCTCCCCTCCCCTCTCCCCTCCCCTCTCCCCTCCCCTCCCCTCCCCTCCCCTCCCCTCTCCCCTCCCCTCCCCTCTCCCCTCCCCTCTCCCCTCCCCTCTCCCCTCCCCTCCCCCCCCCCCCCTCCCCTCCCCCCTCTCCCCTCCCCTCCCCTCTCCCCTCCCCTCCCCTCTCCCCTCCCCTCCCCTCTCCCCTCCCCTCCCCTCTCCTCTCCTCCCCTCCCCTCCGCTCCCCTCCCCTCTCCTCCCCTCCAGAACAGAAAAAAGATGAGTAAAGTGAGATAGGAAATAACATACGTGACACAATGATCCAGTATAGTAACTGATTTAAATTGAGCAGGTGAAGGCGGGCATAGAGGTCACTAGATCTGATTGTGATCTAGTCTGATTGTGGAGTAGCAACTAGGGACTGTGCACAGTAATACACCAGTGCACTGCATGAACCGGAGAACGGGAAAAGCTAGCTGAAGACTATGAAGGGAGGGAAATCTACAGCGAGCTACCACTCAGTGGTCACTTTATTAGGTACAGTTATATGTCCGTGGTCTTTTGCTGCTGGAGCCCATCCACTTCAAGGTTCAACATGTTGTGCATTCAGAGATGCTGTTCTGCACACCACTGCTGTAATGCGTGGTTATCTGAGTTACCATCGCTGTTCTGTCGGGTTGAACCAGTCTGGTTGTTCTCCTCTGACCTCTCTCATTAATAAGGCATTTTCACCCACAGAGGTGCTGTTCATAGGATGTGTTTTGTCTTTCCGCACCATTCTCTGTAAACTCTAGAGACTGTTGTGCGTGACAATCCCGGGAGATTGGCAGTTTCTGAGATACTCTGGTCCCAACAACCATTCCACTGTCAAAGTCACTTAGATCACATTTCTTCCCCATTGTGATGTTTGGTCTGAACAACAACTGGACCTCTTGAATGCGTCTGCATGCTTTTATTACGTGGCTGCCACATGATTGGCTGATTAGATATTTGCAGTAGTGACCAGATTTACCTAATAAACTAGGCACTGAGTGTATATGTACATATCTGTGTTTATAATCCAGTATTTTGCTGACATTGACATGCATGTTTTCAGAGAACTGAAGAAACCCTTCAACATTTTTACCAATTACTATTTTCACCAGATGGGTGCCTGATTATTAAGGATCCAGTCTGACCAATGTTCAGTGTTTTTGTAGCCTCAGCTTGAGACCTGGAGAGTAGAAGTCCTAATTTTAGTGCCCAGTAGACCACAGTGAATTGATGGCCTGTTTTCTTTACCCTGTGCTATATCAGATCCAGTCCAATTTTGTTAGAAGAGAAAATCAGATGGAGTGTGAGGCAGCCAGACTGATTTATTGTTGTGAAATTTCTCAACTACACAACTCTTTGCACTTTCTGCAATTATTTGTAATTTAATGTTCATTTCTGGCTGGGTATTGTTTAACTTTCAATTAAAATGCTGGGTTTAATATTTGTCCTTTTGGTGACCCTCAAGAAGAGGTGCTGGGATCAACGGTTCCCTCTAATGTTTTTTTTGCAGCTCTGTGGGTCAACTATTGCTCTGAGCAGGAAATTTTTATGCAGCCTGAAAACTGCGTGGCACTCCAAATGTTTTTTTTTGTAATATGAATACTATGACTATTTAGAATGAAAATTGAAAAAATCACATACTTTTGATTTTGTTTATTAGTTGAAATATAATGAAATACAGTACAACAAAGAAAATCTTTCACGTTTCCATTTGGTAAACTTTTTCGAGATGTGTCCAATTCCAGATGCACAGCGGCAGAGGCTATGTGCGTTTGAGCATTTCCGTTACTACCCAGCCATGCATCCATGCAAAAGTTTGGGCACCCCTGGTCAAAATTTCTGTGAATAGCTAAGCGAGTAAAAGATGACCTAATTATAATGAAATATCAAAAATCCCCCAAACAAGAATTGAAAGACTCTTAGCTGGCTACAGAAAGAGTTTACAAGCTGTGATACTTGCCAAAGAGGGTGTTACTAAGTACTGACCATGCAGGGTTCCCAAACTTTTGCTTCGGGCCCTTTTTCTTTTTTGTTATTTGAAACTGTAAAAGATGGAAATAAAAAAAGTAATCTTGCTTAAAATATTAAAAAAATGTGTCATCTTTAACTTTATGCCTTTTGGAAATCAGGTCATCTTTTATTTGCTTAGCTATTCACAGTAACAGAAATTTTGACCAGGGGTGCCCAAACTTTTGCATACCACTGTATATCTGGATATTCTCTTTGTGAGATACAATGTTAGCCTAAAGTCAGCTTTGTCCTCTAGATTTCTATCAGAAACCGTCACGTAATTTTGGAGAAGATCAAAGATGCTCACCCCAAAGCTCGTTTTTTGAGCGGTAAGCGTAAAGGAGTTGGGTGCTTACTGATCTGGTTAACAACAGATGGTGCAAACCGGGGCATATTACGATCGAGGAACGTGTTTGCAGACTGGATATTGAACTTTTTACTGTTGGGCTTTGGTCACATTCCACCGAGATACAACACTGGGCGGCACGGGAGGTCGTTCCTGCCTGTGGCCATCGAACGTGCAGCTCCTCCCGTGGAGGGTCAGACACCCTGAGCCAATAGACTGGTTCTGGACTTATTTTCCATCTGGCATAGTTTGCATTTTGTTGTTTGATTGTTGGTGGTTTTTGTATCGCTATATTTACGCTCTATTCTTGGTTGGTGCGGCTATAACGAAACCAAATTTCCCTCGGGATTATTAAAGTATATCTATCTATCTATCTATAACTTCACCCAAAGCAGGCCATTATTTCATGGTGTACTGCCTGGGGAGAGCTGGGTAGTCCCAATGATGTGACTAAAAAGACAAGGCTTCAGGGTGAAGACAACAAAAGCCACACATGATGGAATGTGGAACAAAAAGCAGGTTGCTGGAAAAACTCAGTGGGTCAAGCAGCCACTGTGGAGGCAAGTAATGTAAGTCGACAGTTTGGTTGAGACCCTGCATCAGAGTGCCTTCTGTTATTCTGATGGGATCATCCATCTCTTAAGGGAAGAAGAAAAAGCCATGGACGTTTGCTGTTATGAAGGGGGATTGACTCTCCAGTACCCAGTGGCTCCTATCCCAGGGCATTGTTTTGCTGACTTTAAAGAGAGCAAACCTTCCTATTAGTGGAGTGGATTATTTAAACTGAGGAGAAAATCTATTTATTTTTGTCTCCATTAGAAAAAAAATTTGAACTACACACCAGGCCAAGAAGGAAAAACCACAAGCTTCCATTTTTGACAATTGAGAGCTTGAAACCACGATACCTATTTCTGATGGAGATAGACCTGCATCAACAGCAGTTCATTTTCCCCTGTTGCTGTTACTTAGTTATGTTGTGGACTAAACTTAAGGGTTAAGTTTTTGATTATTTCCTTGAATCCCACTGAGTTGCATGTTATATAATCATTATATTATAATGTACTTCTACATAAAAGCATAAATATACAGTATAAGAAAGTGAGTGTGGCACGTGGCCAAGTGATTAGGGCGTGGGACTAGCAATCTGAAGGTCATGGGTTCGAGCCTCAGCCGAGGTCTTTGAGCAAGGCACTTAACCACATAATGCTCCAGGTCTACCCAGCTGAAAATGGGTACCGGCAAAAATGCTGGGGGTTAACCTCGCGATAGGCTGGCGTCCTATCCGATGGGGGGCGGGTGGCAGGTAAGAGTATGAGTGTCTCGTACTCTCAGTTGCTTCACGCCACGGAAACCGGCATGGGCCACAAGGGTGTTGACAGACTTTAATAAGAAAGTGAAGCAAGTTATTTGACCCCTTCGCCTTTCTCCATTATGGCTTACCTTTTGCCTCACTATTTCCTGCACCATTAATAAATTTCTTATTCAGAAATCCATTGATTTCTGTCATGAATGTATACACTGCCTGAGCCTTGATTTCCCTCTATCAAGTGGATTCCAAAGATTTGCTTCTTCTTGTCTCCTTCTAGAGTGTCTGACCCCTTTTTAGATTTCTTTCACTAAATCTCATTGCCTTGGCTGAGGGAAATATCATGCATCCACTCTGTCATGTCCATAATAACTTTGTATGTTTAGATAAGTTTGCCCCTATTCTAAACTCTAAAGCAGGGATTCCGAATCTTTTTTATGCCAAGGACCCTACCATTAACTGAGGGGTCTGTGGACCCCAGTTTGGGAACCCCTGCAGCCTCAAGAGTCTGGGCTCAACATGTTAAATTTCTTGTACATATAATCTGCCATCCTAGGAATCGGTGAGGTAAATGTTGCAAATCCTCTATTGCAAGTAGACCCGTCCTTAAGCAGAGATAAGACCAGTATAAAATATTCTAAATGCTGTCTCACCAGGGCCTGAGATAATTGGAGAAAGATGTCTCTTGTACTCAAATCCTCTTCCAGTTCAGTTTGGTTCATATTATGAACAGATTTTTCAACGCGTTGGGACTTCCTTTCTTTCTCATTATCTGCGATTTGCAGCGCATGTACTCTGAATTAAAAAGTACAGCAAAGCAAAATCTGTTTGTACTTTATCAGCTCGCTGCAGCTGTTAACCCTAAATCCTTCAACAGTTCAGCAATAAAAATGCATCTATTTCTTCATTAAATCTGTTCTGTAGGGCCAAAAGAAAGGGCTTGCACTGGGATGTAATATTGCAAATTACTGTCAGCAGATTAGCTTGGAACTTCTCAATTATTCTTAACGCACTGAAGGAAGCAATGTGTTAGTTAGATTTCTATAGATCTGCACAGTTATGAGCATATTGGCTGATCGTCGAGCCATGCAGCGAAGGCAGTTGTGATGATAATTATGTGTGTTTACCTCAGTAGTTGATTATGACATCTAATAGAATGGTTTAACCTTGAGTTTTAAAAAAATTGAATGATACTGAGAGTAAAATCAAAAGGAAAATCTTTGGAAATATGGAAAGTTCCAGAAATGCAGAAGAAGCCAGCCAATATCTTAAACTAGTGATGTTTTGAAAGTCCAGTGGAGGCTTGTGAGTAAATGGGATATTTATTCCAACATAATTTTGAAGATAATTTATGAAAATGAAGAGGCCAAATATGAAAATCTTAATATTTTATAGATTACTGTAGAGGAAATAAGTGACCTTTCAGAGATCTTAAACTGGTTAATTGGTTTATTCTTGCATAGACTGAGGTACAGTGAAAAGCTTTGTTTTGTACGCCATCATTTTATCACTTTAGTACATCGAGGTAGTACAAGGGAAAACCAGTGACAGAGTACAGAATATAGTGTTACAGTTATTGTCACATATACTGAGATACAGTGAAAAGTCTGTCTTGCATACTGTTCATACGGGTCAAGTCATTACACAGTGTATTGAGGTGGAACAAGGTGAAACGATAACAATGAGAATAAAGTGTAAAACCTGAGTGCAGTACAGGTAAACAATAAAGTGCAAGATCATAACGATCTTGATAATGGTCAAGAGTCCATCTTATCATACAAGAGGTCCATTCAAGATGCTGACAACAGGAGTCTGGTGCTGCTTTTAAGGAGTTTGCACGCTTTCTGTGTGGACATGTGGGTTTCCTCTGGTTTCTTCCCACATTCTAAAGCTAGGTGGGTCAGTGTAAATTGCCTCTTGTATACTCGAGGTGAGTGGTAGAATTGATGGCAAGTGGGAAGAATATATTACAAGGAAAATAAGCAGCGGAATAGAATGAACCAGCTTGGACTTAATGGGCCGAATGGCTACTTCTGTGTCAGAAGGAAATGTGAAAATGCACTGGGAAGTATTGAAGCCTCTTGCCTTGCAGAGAGGAGTGAGTTATATGGATCGGATGGATTCATGGTTTACAAAAGGAACTGGTTTCTCAGTAAAACCATCATCTCCTGGGTTATATTTCTCTGTTCAGATAGTGCTTTAGAATTCCTGAAAGTTTGCTGTTCAGTCAAAAGTTATGCATTTATAGTGTGATTAAATTATAATGAGAAACATTCTTTTACAAATTGGATGTTTGTCAGTCTTTGCTTGTGTGTAGTTTTTCCATTGATTCCATTGTACTTCTTTGTTCTGCTCTTAATGCCTGTAAGATATGGTTGTATATGGTAAGATGTATGTACTTTGATAATAAATTTCCTTTGAACTTTGAGAATGCTGTTTCATATGTTGACCAGAGCAACTCAGTAGTGACTGGATGAGGCCTCCATTCTCCATGAAGAGATTCCCAATTTCAGGAAAGAAATGGGGAGAATGTGGAGAGTTTTTGGAGAAAGTGTCTTTAAAGACTAGATTATAGCATGAAGATTAAATTTAACAAAATTATTGTTTCACAACATTTTGAAAACAATGATTCCAAAAAAAATTAACAACCCTCTATTTTTTCCCCAGTGAGAACACCCTAATGGCTACTGGTTTGACAGACCCCAAGATGCAGGAAGCTGAAGGGCCCACGGAAGATAGCTCAGGTAAGAAGCTTTATCACCTCTGTGAAATGTGCAAGCTTTTGCTTTAGTTTTCATAGAAAACATTTTAACTGCTGAAGGGTGTGAAGTAATTATAATGAGCAGGTGCAATACAGTGTGGGGAAGTGTAAAATCATGTACAAACAGGAGAACATTTGCAGATGTTGGAAATCCAAGCGACAAGCGCAAAATGCTGGAGGATCTCAGCAGGCCAGGCAGCGTCTGTGGAAAAAAGTACAGACAACATTTTGGGCCAAGTCCTGCTGAAGGGTCTTGGCTCAAAACGTTGACTGTATTTTTTCCCATTGATGCTGCCTGGCCTGCTGAGTTCCTCCAGCATTTTGTGTGTGTTGTATAGTCATGTCCTTTGGTAGAAGGAATAAGGGCATAGATTATTTTCTAAATGGGAAGAGAATTCTGAAATCGGAGGTGCAGAAGGAGTCCTAGTGCAGGATTCCTTAAAGATTAACTTTCAGGTTGAGTCAGTAGTAAAGAAAGTAAATGCAATGTTAGCATTCATTTAGAGAGAACTAGAATATAAATGCAACATTATGATGCTGAGGCTTCATGAGGTGTTGGTCAGACCACATATGGAATATTGAGTGCGGTTTTGGGCCCAGTATCTTAGGGAGGATGTTTTGTTGAGGGAGAGGATTCAGTGGAGGTTTACAAGAATGATCCCGGGAATGAAAGTGTTTACGTATAAGGAGCATTTGATGGCTCTGGACTTGAGCTTGCTGAAGTTTAGAAGGATGAGGTATGGGGTCTCATTGAAACCTGTGGAATACTGAAAGGTCTTGGATAGAGTGAATCTGGAGAGTATTCTCCCAGTAGTGGGAGAGTCTATCTCCAGAGGGCAAAGTCAAGTTAAGAGGTTGACAGGCTCTTTATTAGTGAGGGTGTCAAAGGTTATGAGGCAAAGGCAGGAGATTGGGGTTGAGAGGGAATAATAAATCAACCATGATGGAATGGCAGAGCAGACCCAATGGACCAAATGGCCTAATCGTGCTCCTATGTCTCCTGGTCTAGACATGGACCAAGTTGGTGGCAAAGGGGTGCTGTTGTTGTGCACAATTCACAGGGTGGCATCAAAACATAGAAATCCTGATTTAATGGCATGTGGAGTGTGGTTAAGCAAAGCTCACACAATCCTCCTTTCAGTCTTCCTGACTGCAAGGCTGCCCCATCTCAATGCTTCCCACTGGATTGGAGTTAATCTACAGGATACAGGGGAACTGATCGACTTTAGTCAGCTCTGCCCCAGAACCAGTATCGCCCAGTCATTGAATTATAGGTCACAATTTGTGCTCACATCCAAGTCATCCTTCAACAATGTGGGTATGACAACACATCCATCAGATGAGGAAAGGGCTTCAGCCAATCAGCTCCCATCACACAGTACTGCTGCCAATATTCTGCTGCTCAGAGGCTTCATTTTCCATGTATTGGGAGCCATTGCTCAATGGCTATTAGATTCAGATTCACCGATAGTTAACTTCATTCTGAGTGTTTTGAAGGATGAAGTGTTTAGCTTAAGTCTGTATCCCCCCCACTTATCAAGCAGTGGCAGAACAGGATATTGTGTTGGGTATTGTCTGAATGTGGCCCTTTTTCTGGAGCTAACTTCTAATGAATAGTGTATGTCGTCTGGAGTTAGACCAGCACTTTCGTTCCCTGGCTGGGATAGTGCAAGAGAGGGATGGTGAAATGCAGATTACATTGTTCTCAACTTCCTGCCATTCTTGGTGGTAAATGCAGTGTGTTGGCGAGATGTCATGCTATTGTAGTGGTTAGCACAATGCTTTACAGCCACCGGGATTCTCTCCGTAGGGAGTTTGTACGTTCTCTCCGTGACTGTGTAGATTCCTTCCAGATGCTCCAGTTTCCTCCCACATTCCAAAGACACATCATTTAGGGTTAGTAAGATCTGGGCATGCAGTATTGGCACTGGAAGCACGGAAACACTTTTGGGCTGCCCTCAGCACATATTTGGAATTATGTTAGCCGTTGACGCAAATGGTGCATTTCACTGTATGTTTCAATGTACATGTGACAAATAAAGCAAATCTTTAAATCCCTTCAGGTTAGACAACTAATTCTAGCGTACTTCGATGCACACCGTAGCCAGTGGGCCCTATGATGGAGAGGTGGGATATTTATGTGATGGGTAAGGTGCCAATGAAGCAGGCTGCTTTCTCCTGGCTGATGTTATCTTGCAGTGTGCTCGTTTCTTGTAGTAATCCCTGTTGAGCATTATTGCATCCATCCTAATTGGCAGAGCACCAAACGGTACACGGCTTTGAGATGGTAGCTTTTGCAGAAATGAAACTATTGATGCTGCCATGGGGAATGTACAAGCAGTGGCCACTTTATTAGGTACACCTGTACACCTCTTAATGCAAATCAGCCAATCATGTGACATCAACTCACGACATAAAAGCATGCAAACATGGTCAAGAGGTTCAGTTGTTATTCAGATTAAACATCAGTATGGGGAATAAGTGTGATCTAATGACTTTAACTGTGGAATGATTGTTGGTGCCAGACAGGGTGGTTTGAGTATCTCAGACCAGCCTGTCCTCCTGGGATTTTCATGCACAGCAGTCTTGAGAGTTTATAGAGATTGGTTGGAAAGCCAAGAAGCATCCACTGAGTGGTAATTCAGTGGGCGAAAATGTCTTGTTAATGAGAGAGATCAGAGGAAATGGCCAGACTGGTTCAAGCTGACAGGAAGATGACAGTAACTCAAATAACCACATGGTGGTGTGCAGAAGAGCTTCTCTGAATGCACAACACACCAAACCTTGTGGTAGTAAACACACAATACTCTGGAGATGCTGGGGTCAAAGCAACACGCACAACACGCTGGAGGAACTCAGCAGGTCGGGCAGCATTCGTGGAAACAAACAGTCAACGTTTCAGGCCGAGACCCTTCGTCAGGACTGAAGATGGAGTGGGCCAAACTCAGATTGGAGGAGCAACACCTCGTATACCATGGTGGATAGACTACAGCAGCAGAAGACCACACCAGGTTCGGCTCCTGTACCTAATAAAGTGGCCACTGAGTATACTGTAGTTAGCAAAAATGCAAACAAATGATCACCAAGGTGTAGACGTGCAAAACCAGCAATAACATCACCCCACACTCCTTGGGATAATTCTGACATTTGTATTAGTACTTGTAGACGTGACATTGTGGTTAGCTGAGATATTGCTGTTTGCGTTTTATCAAACAATCTAAACCTGGGTGCTGTACCTTTCTCCTAAACAATTATTTAATTTTCCTGATTACTCTGACCTCTGCAAGTGACATCCACAGCACATTTTGGTAGGGATAATAGGATAACATCAATGACCTGGCAGTACGAGACTGAGATAGGTGTAATTGTAATTTGAAGTACAAAGATTGTGATGTTCTCCTTGATCTTTCTGTTTTCATTTTTGTGACTGAATTACTTTCATATACATGGATAGAATTGAATTTTCCTCACTACAGCTTCAGTTTCACTTATTGTCCTTGGTTACATGAGCACTCACATAATACCCAGCACAGTGTCCTGCTCTGCACCCTTGACAAGTAGGGATGCTGTAAGCAAGGTAATCAGCAGGATTTAAGTGCCCTGGCTGATGCATGCTGTGGTAATCATACCCTTGGAGCTTGAATCACTTCCTTGATGCCAGTGAGAGGCACATTGTTTAACAAAGTGAATTCCACATACCGACCACTCTCTGCATAAAGAACTTGCATATGACATCCTCCTCTATAAATTCCTGCAGCCACCTTAAAATTATGTTCCCTTGTATGAGCCATTTTCACCCTGCGAAAAAGTCTCAGGCTATCCACTCTATGCTTCTTATCATCTTAAACACCTCTATTGAGTCACCTCTCACCCTCCTTCACTCCAGAGAGAAAAGCCCTAGTTCACTCAACCTATCTTCATAAAACATGCCCTCTAGTCCAACCAGCGTTCTGATAAATCTCCACATCCTCTCTGAAGCTTTCACATACTTTCTATAATGAGGTGACCAGAACTGAACATAACATTGCAAGTCTGGTCTAACCAGGGTTTTATAAAGCTGTAACATTTACCTCACAGCTCTTGGACACAACCCCTGAATAATGAAGGCTAACACACCATACGCCTTGTTAACAATCGTAGCAACTTTGAGGGGTCTATGGATATGGACCCCAAGATCCCTGTGTCCCTCCACAATGCTAAGAATCCTGTATTAACCCTGCATTCTGCCTGCAAATTTGACCATCTAAAGTGAATTTCTTCACACTTTTCTAGGTGGAACACCATTTGCCAATTCTCAGCCCATCTCTGCATCCAGTCAATGTCCCATTGTAACCTACAATGACCCCTCCCCCACCCCCACGCTATCTACATCTCCACTATCCTTCGTGACATCTGTAAATTTAATAACCCACCTTCCAGTTCCGCATCCAAGTCATTGATAAAAATCACGAGTGAAGGTCCCAGAACAGATCCCTGTAGAACACTATTAGTCAGAATACTTTCCATCTACCACAGGGATTCCCAAAATACTTTGTGCCATAGAAACTTACCATTAACCAAGGGGTGTGTGGACCCCAGGTTGGGAAACCCCTCATCTACTTCTACACAGCCTTCTATAGGCAAGCCAATTCTGTGTCCACACAGCCAAATTTCCCTGGAATCTATGCCTCCTGGCTTTCTGAATGATCCTGCCATTGGGAAACTTATCTACTGCCTTACTGAAATTCAAATACACTACATCAACTGTTCTACCTTCATCAGTGTGCTTTGTCACTTCTTCAGAGGTCCTGTGGAATTCATTGCCATGCATGGCTGAGGAGGCCAAGTCATTGTGTTTTTTGTAGAACGCAGGTTGATAGGTTCCTAATTACTAAGGGCATCAAAGGTTACGGGGAGAAGGCAGGAGAATGGGGTTGAGAGGGATTATAAATCAGCTATGATTGAAAGGGGGAGTAGACTCGATGGACTAAATGGCCTAACTCTGCTCCTGTGTCATGTGCTCTAGACCTCATCTCGTCTACTTCCTGCACTCTGATCTCAGCCTTTCTCCTACTCGTCTACTTCCTGCACTCTGCTCTCAGCCTTTCTCCTACTCGTCTACTTCCTGCACTCTGCTCTCAGCCTTTCTCCTACTCGTCTACTTCCTGCACTCTGCTCTCAGCCTTTCTCCTACTCGTCTACTTCCTGCACTCTGCTCTCAGCCTTTCTCCTACTCGTCTACTTCCTGCACTCTGCTCTCAGCCTTTCTCCTACTCGTCTACTTCCTGCACTCTGCTCTCAGCCTTTCTCCTACTCGTCTACTTCCTGCACTCTGCTCTCAGCCTTTCTCCTACTCGTCTACTTCCTGCACTCTGCTCTCAGCCTTTCTCCTACTCGTCTACTTCCTGCACTCTGCTCTCAGCCTTTCTCCTACTCGTCTACTTCCTGCACTCTGCTCTCAGCCTTTCTCCTACTCGTCTACTTCCTGCACTCTGCTCTCAGCCTTTCTCCTACTCCTCTACTTCCTGCACTCTGCTCTCAGCCTTTCTCCTACTCGTCTACTTCCTGCACTCTGCTCTCAGCCTTTCTCCTACTCGTCTACTTCCTGCACTCTGCTCTCAGCCTTTCTCCTACTCGTCTACTTCCTGCACTCTGCTCTCAGCCTTTCTCCTACTCGTCTACTTCCTGCACTCTGCTCTCAGCCTTTCTCCTACTCGTCTACTTCCTGCACTCTGCTCTCAGCCTTTCTCCTACTCGTCTACTTCCTGCACTCTGCTCTCAGCCTTTCTCCTACTCGTCTACTTCCTGCACTCTGCTCTCAGCCTTTCTCCTACTCGTCTACTTCCTGCACTCTGCTCTCAGCCTTTCTCCTACTGGACAGAACAATGTATTGCGCTGGTTCTTGGCCTTTCTCCTCGCCAGCCTCCACATTCATTCGATGACCCTTCTCAATTTGTGCCACCGTCAGTGAGATTCTACCACCAGACTACTTACCACTCTCTTCACTTTCCAGTATTTCTGAGGGTCCATTCTCTCCCAGGTGCCCTGGTCTGCTGTTGCTGCTCGCCATCAACTCCCTGCCCTCTAACATTTTCCTGTACAACTGCAGCAGAACCAGTCAGGCCCTTTGTATCTCCTGCCTTCCAATGATCCACATGGTTACGTAAAATCAACGCGTCTAGGTTCTTCTTTGACCTTTGCAGAGCGAAAGAGAAGTACTCAGGTCCAGCTATCCTGTTCAATGTTCTCCCCATGACCATGCAAATTTCCTTCAGATGCTCTGGTTTCCTCCCACTCTCCAAACACGTTTGGGTTAATTGGTCACATGGGTGTAATTTGGTGATGGGGGCTCATCGGACTGGAACGGTTTGTCGCCATGCTGTATCTCCAAATAAATAGGTGGTCTGCTTGGAAATGGGGGGGCTTTGTACTGAGTGAGATTGTTAACCATATTTGCACACACAACTTCAGAGGGTACATTTAAAGCAACAATTTTAAATCTGGTTCTATACTATTGTTTCCACTTTATTTTTGCCCTTTTTTTAAAGAAGTTCAGGTATGGTGCTTTTGAGTCAATGCAAGGGAGCATTCTGATGGTACTTTTCCATTTTAAGACTTTAATCTTTAAACATGAGAAAAGAGCAACTAAAAGCACTAACCTGTGAGCATATGAACTAGAAACAGGAGTAGATCTCTCAGCCCCTTGAACCTGCTCTTCATTTAATAAAATCATGGGTAATCTGATTAAAACCTCACTATACATACCCATCTACCCATGGTAATCTTTTACCACCTTGATTATCCAGAAAAAGCCTACTTCCGCTTTCAGAATATGCAAGGACTATTGCCACCTCCTTTTGAGGAAGAGAGTTTCAAACACCACCCCCACTCCCCCCCCCCCACCGGCTTAAACTGGCAACCACTTATTTTTGAATAGCGATCAAAAAATTCTAGATTCTGACACGAGAAAACATCCTCTCCACATCTATGTTGTCCAGACACGTCAGGATCTTGTATGTTTCAATCAAGGCCTTGCTTCTAACATGAGGAATTCTGCAGATGCTGGAATTTCAAGCCACACACATCAAAGTTGCTGGTGAACGCAGCAGGCCAGGCAGCATCTATAGGAAGAGGTACAGTCGACGTTTCGGGTCAAGACCCTTCGTCAGGACTTGCTTCTAACCTCCACTTTATCCAATCTGTCCATCCTTTTCTCATAACCCACCGATTCCAGGTACTAGTGTTGTAATCCTTCTCTAAGTTGCTTCTTTACCATTAGTTTCTTTTACTCAGGGAAATTAATACTTTGCACAATGAGGAGCTCTTAGAACATATGAACACTACAGCACAGTGCAGGCCCTACAGCCCATAATAGTATGCCGACTTTATTATCTACTCTAAGATCAATCTAACACTTCCCTCCTACATAGCCCTCCATTTTCCTATGATGCATATGGCTATCTAAGAATCTTGTAAATGTCCCTAATCTATCTGCCTTTACCACCATCCCTGCCAGGGCGTTCCACACAACCACCACTCTCCATGTGTTCAATACTGTACAAAAAAGTTACTTGGCTGAACTTAAATGTATTTGTTGACAGATTTTAAATGCACATGCCCATGTCCTGCATTTCTTACTATAATTAATCCCATGGCCAAGATACAAGTCTCTTTTCCCTTTAAGATATTGAAATGACCCAATATGCTGTTCAGGGGTTGCTTGTTGGTGTAGATCTCCTCCTCTTGAGATTTTTTTTTGAACTTTTTAGGAAAGAAGAGGCTAAAGTTCAAATCACTCAAGAAGCTGTTTGTCAAAAAGAAGAAAAAAGAATTGATAACCCAGTCAAAGAGCAGCCTGAAGCAAAGTCAGTCCACAAGTGATGTTACTGGTCCGGAATTACGGACTCCAGATCCTGACTCTGAGGACGAGCAAAGGTAGGACTCCTGGAGAGATGCTTCTGTGTTTTACCTCCTCATAAATCATTTTTATATCTCCTGGCATTGATTTCCATTTGTGTTTACTGTACTCGTTAATAATTTATTTAAATGTTTGAGAAAACGACACCGCAATGTCTGCTCCACTGTGCCTTAGTTTTGGCAGCAAACCTAATAGACTTTAAGTGGATTCAGCATAACAGATTTATTTTTTTGCTCTAAATTCAATAGGCTCACCAGTTATCTTTATCTCTCTGTCATTTCACAGAAAAGAAATGCTACATACAGTGAGGTAGGAAAATAGCAGATAGGAAGAGAATTTGGCCCACCGCCATGATTGATTCTTATCCCTCTCAACACTGGTGTCCTACCTTCTCCGTGTAACCTTTGGCACCCTTACTAATCAAAAACCTATCAATCTCCACTTTGAATATATCCACCGCAATCTATGGCAATGAATTTCACAGATGCCCCACCCTCTGGCTAAAGAGGTTCTTCCTCATCCCTGTTCTAAAGGGACACCCCTTCATTGAGTATGTGCCCTCCGGTCCTGGACTCCCTCACTATAGGAAACTTTCTCTCCACACTAACTCTATCTAGGCCTTTCAATATTCAATAGGTTTCAATGCAATTGCCCCTTCATTCTTCTCAATTCCAGCAAGTACAAGCCCAGAGCCATCAAACACTCCTCTTACATTAACTCTTTAAATATTGATTCTTTTGAGAATTTTCTGAAAATGTGGTTTGTATGTAAGTTGATTATTTTTGGATCTTTATTTTCCTTCACAAGCTGTTACTGATATAATTTCTCCAATGTACAGATCATTTTACAAATTGATTGTCAAATAGTCTGCCACCTTTCCCACACAAATTGCATCTGAAGGCACTCAGTCAATGATCAGACATTGATCTCAACATTATTATTATGCAGTAATAAAAATTGTCTTCTAAATTTTATTGGTTTGACTTCTTGCTTACTTGCTCATGAGAACAATTCAGGCAAAACTTAATGAGATTTAAATAGCTCTCAGCAATTTCATTCAGATTTGCTACAGAGAGGAACGTTGATCATAAAAGTATAATTTAAAACTGCTAGATATTACCAGGGTTGGAGAAAATTAGTTAAAAGGAATATTGGTTTGACTGGGATTGTTTTCTTTGGATCAAAGGAGACAGAGGGAATATTTAATGCATTAATATTATATAAGCACCTTAGGGAGGTCAACACGAAGAGGTGTAACACACGAAATGCTGGAGGAACTCTGCAGGCCAAGCAGCACATAAGAAAAGGAATAAGGGCCGACATTTTGGGCCAAAACCTTTCATCAGGGCTCAAGTCTTCCTCTCCATAGACGCTGCCTGACCTGCTGACTTCTTCCAGTGTCTTATGTGTGTTACTCTGGATTTCCAGCATCTGCAGAATCTCTTATGTTTACAATAAGAAGGGGATGCTGACTTAATGTGATTAGCAGAAGGCGAGTTGAGAAGTTTCTGACCTGATGTGCTGATAAAGAGTGATGGGAAAAGAAACCTAAAGGCATTTGAAAAGCACCAGGATGCTACAAGGAAAAGCTGCAAATATTCAGATGCGAATATACAGAGAATACAGATTAATTAAGAGAAATGACTGAAAAGAGTAAATCGGACTTAAAAGTAAAATGAAAACTGGTAATTGAAAATAATCTAGGCGGAATAACTTGAATGATAGCAATATGGTCGAGACATAAATAGGAGAAAATTCTCTATGATTATTCAAACTGCTGAGGGCCCTCTAACACAGGGTGAAGATAGAGGTTATCCCTCTGAACTGAGGCGGGTCGGTGCTCAGGCCTCACTGTGGGAAGTCGGGGAAAATTTTCAAATGTTATACGTTCAGAAATGTCTAGGGTGTGGTTATATGTCTTGGTTTACTGTTGAGAAGGGATTGCTTACGGTTTGGTTAGAAAAGGAGAGTGCTTTTTTTCTACTAGAGAAAAATGCAAACTGAATTGGTAAAAATAATTTCCTATAATGTTAATGGGGTTTTGAATCCAATTAAAAGAAATAAGATTATGTCTAAATTGAAAAAAGAGAGGGCACAAATAGCTTTCCTCCAGGAAACACATATGAGCCAATCTGAACATGGAAAATTAAAAAGAATGGGCTTTAAGCATGTATCTTATTCATCATATAAATTGAGTCACAAAAGAGGGGTAGCTACTTTAATATCAAGTACTCTTAATTATGAACATATTTCAGAGACTAGAGACAAAGAAGGACGGTTTGTAAAAATCACAGGAAGAATAGAAGGTAGAGAAATAACATTGCTGAATGTTTATGCTCCTCCAGGTAGTGAATGGTCATTCTATAGACACATTTTTGACCTAATGGTCAGTTCTCGAGGGGTAGTAATTTGTGGAGGGGATTTTAATATTAGATTAAATCCTATATTAGATTCTTCAAGAATAGTTACTCAGAATAAACCTCTGACTCGGAAAGTGAATTCATTGATGGAGGAGTTGGGAATTATAGACGTCTGGAGGGAATTACACCCTACTAGTAAAGATTATACATATTACTCTTTCCCTCATTCAGCCTATTCAAGGATAGACTATTTCTTTATCTTTAATACAGATAGACTCAGGATAAAAAACTGTAGTATTGCAACAATTGATCTGTCGGATCATAGCCCAGTCTCTATGTCTCTAATCCTGGAAAGGAAAATGAGGAAAACACTATGGAGGCTAAACTCACATATACTTAATAACCCAAAAGTAATGGAGAGATTAAGGGGAGAAATCAAAGAATATCTAGACCTTAATGACACGGGAGAAACATCACTAGTGATTTTATGGGATACATTGAAAGCTGTACTGAGAGGGAAAATTTTTTCCATTACTACTCACATGAAAAAAATCAATGCACAAAAATTAGCAGACCTTCAAGGAAAATTAAAACAACTTCAAGTTGGAGATAGCAACAAAAGTAATTCAAATCGAAAACAGGAAATTAGGAAATTGCAAAGTGAAATTGATGATATTTATACATTGGAAACTCAAAGAAATTTTCTTTACCTGAGACAAAAGAATTATGAAGTAGGAGGTAAATCAGCTAGATTATTAGCATATAAAACAAAACAAAATTGCCCCACACATTCTCTTTGAACTTTTCCTCCACTCACCTTAAATGCAAACCCTCTATTATTAGATATTTCGACCATGGGTAAGAGGTAATAGCTGTCTCCCCCCTCTTCCCCCAATTTTATAAACTATGGAATCTCCTCTCAGCCACTGACACTATGGAGAAAACAACTTACGTTTGACTGACCTCCCTTTATTGCACATTACCTTTAATACAGGCAACATCCTGGTAAAATGCCTCTGCAGCCTCTCCAGAGCATCGACATGTTTCCTACAAAGGCGTGTCCAGAATTGAATACGGAGTTTAAAAATCTGTAAAATAGCTTTCCTACTCTGAACTCAGTGCCTTGATTAATAAAGGCAAGTTTACCAAATGCCTTCGTTAACACCCTATCAACTTGCATGCTCATTTTCAGAGAGGTGTGGATGTGGATGTACAGAGGGACCCACTAATAACGGGGGTGCCATTAACTGTGTACTTCCCCTTTACGCTTGACCTGCCAAAGTTCAACACCTCACACTTGGCTGGATTAAATTCCATCCGCCATTTTTCTGCCCCTATCTGCAATTGATTGATACCCTGTGGTATCTTTTAGCGGTCTTCTAACTGTCCACAATGTCACCAATCCTGTCATCTGCAAACTTACTAACCCACTCATCCACGTTTTCATCTAAGTTATTATCACAGATAGCTTTAGTTCTTTAGTTTTGATTCTCCAGGTAAAGATCACCCTTTAATCTCCCGTATGGGAAGGGATGAAGTCCTAGCCTGCCTGAACCCTTGCTATAACTCAGCCCTTTGAGAGCTGGCAACACTTTGTCAAGAGAAATTGTTTGGTAGGCATTGCCAATATTTGGCCAAAGGACAGACCAGAGAAATGCCTGTACAATTGTGCAAGTTCAAACAAAGCAGTCTCACATATACATTCTAGTGCCAAAAATATACTTTAATAATATTGGAGAGATGTAATGCTGGGAATTTATGTCACTATTCACTGCATAACATATACTCTGTTTGTTTAAAAAATTACATGATATCATTGCAAATTCCACCTTTCTTTAACATGTACTTAAAGAGAGAAAGGCCAATATTTCCAAATATTTGCTATTGATGTAACAAGAGGCCATCTGGCCCATCAAGTCTATGCTTGCTGAGCAAACCCATTTCCATAAGACTATAAAATATAGAAACAGACTTAGGCCATTTGGCTCATTAATATTTCACTGTAGTTAATTCTCCCGCTGCCCCGCTATCCCCTACACTTGGATCCTTTACAATAGCTAATTAGCCTGCTAACCTACACCTCTCTGGGATGTGGGGAGAAACTGGAGTGCCCCAGGAAGCACACAGGATCAGGGAAAATGTGCAAACTCCATGCAGTGCAAACCGAATTGTTAGTGGGTACACCAATTAATAAAATAACCTTCATTGGTGGGATGATGGATCCATGTATCTCTCTGTCATTCTGATACATTTGAATGTTTATAGTGGACTGTGGAGTAACTCTGGGGCACTGTGCTCAGGGCTGTAAAGTGAAGGAAAGTAAAAGCTGAGCTATTTTTAGATAAATAGGTTAATGTGTGCTTCAGCGCAGGGGTCAGCGTTAAACCTCGATCATTGACATGGAGTCTGCAGCTCTGCAGTCACATCAATGCGCTGCAATTCCGCGTACGTTCTAGTACCTCAGTGTGCAATGAAAGCATCCAGAGTGACTTTACAGTGACTGCACTTGGCTTCAGTGTCCGGGCATCGTGGGAACTGCCTGTCTGCAACAGAAGATTGAAAGGACTCACCACCAGGCACAAAGATGGCTTTTATCCCGCTAAATGGACCTCTTGGACGATTAAAGCTGAACTCTTGACCTCTCAATCCACCTCATCATGGCGTTTGCAGCGTATTTTTCCTTGCACTGCACTTCTTCTGTGTCACTATATTCTGCATTGTTGTTACTTTTGTACCGCCTCAATATATTTGTTTTGAGATTATCTGTATGGGTGGCATGCAAAACACAGCTTTTCACTGTACCTTGGACAATAACAAACCAATTATCAATATATCCCCAAGAGGAAATGAAGTGCTTCTAACTTTTATCTTTTTCTTTCGGAAGAAAATCACAGAAATTGTAATTTAATTTCAGAAGATATAGGAGCAGAATCGGGCCATTTGACCATTGAGTCTGCTCCGCTATTCCATCATGACTGATTTATTTTTCATCTCAACCCCCTTATCCTGTTGTCTTCCCGTAACCTTTGACCTCCTTTTCATCCTGGTGCAAACTGTGCGGCATGAAGGGCAGAGTGTGAGCACTTCCTGGACTTGTGCTGATATTTATTTTCAAGTATGATCATTATTTCCAAACATGTTCAATATTATTTTATGGTAAATTTAAGATGGTCACTGTAGGCTTAGCTTGCTGGGAACTTTGAGAAGATGGATTGTACTTTAACACAGCAGAATGTAATTAGAATTAACAGAAGCTGAGTGTGTAAAAAACCTATTTCATTTTGGGAATGATTTGTCATATTGGGAAAGATGCTAACTGATGGAAACAACGATTACCGAACAATTGTTTATCTAAGATAACAGCAGTCCTTAGAGATTTTTCTGGCGTTCTATTAGTTGCAAAACTTGCTGTGCATGACTTGTCCTATTCACAACTCCTGAAGTGGCTGGGCTTCCTTGGGAGAGTAATTAAACACCTGCAAGGCGACCTCTGATATCCTTTGGCAGTGCTGCAAGATTGAATAGCTTCCTTCGGGTCTCAGGGTGCAGTTCTGGCTCTGTCAAGATTAATAACTAAATCATCCAAAGCCCACAGAACCAAACAAAATCAGAAGCATTTTCATATTTTGTGTGAGCTTTTTTTTTGGCAAGGTGCTCTTCTACACATTCAGGAAATCTTCTCTGCCTGAAACGTCGACTGTACCTCTTCCTATAGATGCTGCCTGGCCTGCTGCGTTCACCAGCAATTTTTATGCGTGTTGCTCGAAATTCCAGCATCTGCAGATTTCCCCATGTTTGCAGGAAATCGTACCATCCACATTATCAATGTCCGTTAGTTCATTTTCCTAGCACAGAAGCATTATACTTTTCAGTTTAATTTCCTCAGATTTATTCATTGTAATTTTTTGTGTTATATAATTCTTTAGTGATATAATTATTTAATGAGGCCGCTTTCCCATAATACTCTACAGCTTCAGGGGCAACCCAATATGCTGGTAATGGAACAAATTATCGCAATGTGACATTGTTGACTCTTTCAATGCAATGACATATGTTCTGCAGTTTTGTTTGTTTCCTCTTCTAGTGCTCATAGAACTGTCATGGGAACTCGAGCACTGTCACACGACAGCATCTTCATCCCAGACACATCTGGGCAACAAGCTGTTCAGCCTGTGCGAGTGTTTTCTCAGGAGAGTATATCTGCACCTATCAGAGCTTTACAGGTAATGAACATGTAATATCCATGAGCTAATGTGTATTATTGTCATCTGCTTGCTAAATGCCACTTAATGTTTTTTTTTAACTCTCCCAGTGGGCATAATCCATGTGCTAGTTGGAACAGTAAGGTTTACTGCTTTTCAAAAGGCAACCAGGAAGAACCTGAAGCTGTCCTTGCCTGGTGTCCTTACTGCTAAATAGTGAGGGCTAACAACAAGTAAATAGTGACATGGGATTGTGTTAATGTGACATCAGGGATTTGCAGACACAGCCTAGAAGTAGGGATGTGGAATGCACCAAGTGTCAAGAACTTTATTAGTTACGTTATAGCTTGCACACTTTGCTGTAATAGAAGCAACACACGTAAAAGTTGCTGGTGAACGCAGCAGGCCAGGCAGCATCTCTGGGAAACGTCGACTGTACCTCTTCCTAGAGATGCTGCCTGGCCTGCTGCGTTCACCAGCAACTTTGATGTGTGTTGCTTGAAATTCCAGCATCTGCAGATTTCCTCGTGTTTGCTGTAATAGAAAATTGGATTTGCTGTAGGATCTATAGTTAATTATTTTATTCTGTCTGATATTACCTGTCACTGTCATTCTGTTATTAAAATGTAGTTTTATCGGTAATCTTGTCAACTGGGAATGTAAAGGTTGCACCAGATTCATGCTTAGGTAGATCAGCTTTGACCTAGATCAGCTAACATCACCCCTTGTTCCACATTCAACCCACTACTCTCTGTGTAAAGAACTTGTCTCTGACATCTCCCTTATACTTTCCTCCAATCACCTTAGCATTATACCCTCTGGTGCACCAGTTTTTTTCAAAAATAAGTCATCTGCTATTTCAAACACCAATTCGATAATGGCCTTTCACTTCCAAATGCCTTTTCGATCAGAAGTTCTTGGACAGTGATAGTTTGGAGGAGTGACTTTGTTGTATGAATTGAGGGAAATAGCCCGCATTGCTAACAATTGCCACAAGGCTGGTTTGAGTGATACTGTGCATTGTTATTAAGCTGTACGAAGGTATAACCTTGTATCCAGCACTTTTTGGTAAATATGCTGCATTTTTTTTAACTATCCACCACAATCAGAGTACTGCATGTCAAGATTCAAGGCTGTTTATTGACATTGATCAGTACATAAACAGAAAGGAGAACAAAGTGATTGCTACTCCGGATCTGGTGCAGCATTAAAAAACACAGTAGGCGTAAAGAACACTATGAACAAAAAAAACCCATACATATGGATATAAAAGCAATCCTATTAAGCCCTAAGTACAAGTAACTTATATGATCGTGTGCACATGAAGTGACATTAGGTGGTGTATTTGTGGGGGTGGTGGGTTGTGTGAATGAAGGGAGGTGTTGACAGCCTGATAGCTTGGGCGAGTTCACTGTTTTTGTGTCTGGTGGTCCTGGCGTGGACGCTGTGTAGCGTTTTCATGGGATTGGGACAACCGATCCGTGAGCAGGGTGGGTCGGATCCTTCACGTTGCTGGCCTTTTCCCACTACCCTTCTGCATGTATGTCCTTGATGGTGGGCAGACTAGTGTGGGTAACACGTTGGGCAGCTTTAACTAACCGCGGCAGAGCCCTCCTGCCCGCTACAGTGCAGTTTCTGTACCACACAGTGACACAGCATGTTAGGATGCTCCCAAATGCCCCTCTTGTTAGTTATTTGTTTAGCAATACAGTGTGGAACAGACCCTTCTGGCCTAACAAGCTGCACGCCCTGCAGCACTCCTATTTAACCCTAGCCTAGTCACAATAACCAATTAACCTAGTGACTGGTACGTCTTTGGACTGTGGGAGGAAACTGGAGTATCCAGAGGCAATCCACACAGTCACTGGGAGGACGTACAAACTCCAAACTCTGACACCTGGAGCTGTAATAGCATTGTGCTAACCACTATGCTAACATTGTGCCTCTGTAGGAGGTCATGAGTACTGACGTGTCAGGTGATTGGCCAGCAGTAGAGTAAGACTGAATAAACAGGGCTGGGTTATTATGTCAGTATTAATCCTTATCACACTAGATCTATTTTCCAGTAATGTCATTCTTGTGTTCCTGCATTGTGTTCAGCTACAAAGCGAAAAGAGGAGAAAGAAAAGCTCAATCTTTTGCCCCACTTTTAAGAACAAGTGCATCACTGCAATTATTATTTGCCATTGTCCCTATTGACAATGTTCCTTTTGACAGCATTTCTCAATAAGTTAACTTACGAAATGCTTGCCTCCTGGGAATGTGCTATTGATGGGGGCAGGTGCTCCCTCCACACCTCTCCTGTGGATAAAGGGGCTGAGGCACAGAGTAAGATTAATTATTTAAATTGAAGTTTTAATTAGGATGCAAGGGGATGCACTAAATGTTTAACTTGCGTCGAGTAATGAAGCAAAAATGTTAATAACTCACTAAGTATTTAGTCGCAATCTGAAAATGGCCACAACAAAGGCACATCTGGCACTTTGACCTCAGTGTTTGCCAGGTCAAAGTCAAGTTTATTGTCATTCAACCATTCATGTATACAGCCAAACAAAGCAACATTCCTAAAGGGCCATGTTGCAAAACACAGCACATAAAGTCATATTAACAGATTAAGAATAAGTATTCAGTTGGTGTACAAGTTGACATACTTTACTGCGCTAAAGTCTTAGGCACATGTATATAGCTAGGGTGCCAAGACCTTAGCTATATACATGTCAACGTGGAGTGGAGTGCAAGTTTGTAAATCTGGCAGGAGTAAAGAATGTTGGGAATGGCAAGGGTGGAGTGCCGTGGGAGGGCTGTGGGACAAGTGGCAGAGAAGGTGTGCCAGAGGCAGGGAATGGTGTGGGTGCAGACACACCCAGCCCTGAGACACCAGGGAAGGTCATTTGATTCCAAACAATGGGTGTATTGATCGTTACAGGAACATCTCTCTGGTAAACACAAGAAAGTCTGCAGATGCTGGAAATCCAGAGGAACACACACAAATTGCTGGAGGAACTCAGCAGCTCAGGCAGCATCTATGGAAGTGAATAGACAATCGATGTTTCAGGCCGAGACCTTTCTGCAGTACTGAGACAGAAGGGCAAAAATGGCGGAATAAAAAGGTGGGGGGGGGGAAGGAGAAGGAGGAGGAGACTAGCAGGAAGGGGATAGGGGAAGCAGGTGGATGGGAAAGGTCAAGAGCTGGAGAAGAAGTCGTTTGATAGGAGAGGAGAGTGAACCGTATACAAAAGGGAAGGAGGAGATCCAGAGGGAAGTAATAGGCAGGTGAGAAGAGGTAAAAGGTCAGAGTGGGGAATAGAGAGGGGGGACAAATTTGGTTACCAGAAGAAAAAATTGACATTCATGCCATCAGGTTGGAGCCGACCAGATGGAATATAAGGTGTTGCTCCTCCACCCTGAGGGTGGCCTCGTCTTGGCCCTGGACTGACATGTCGGGACGGAAATGGGAATTGAAGTGTTTGGACACCAGGAAGTACTGCTCATGGCGAATGGAGTGGAGGTGCTCAACTGAGTGGTCCCCCAGCTTATGATGGGTCTCACCAGTGTAGAGGAGGCAGTATTAGGAGCACTGGACACAGTGGACAACCCCAGCAGGTTCTCAGGCAAAGTGTTGCCTGACTTGGAAGGACTACCTGGGTCACTGAATGGAGGTTAGGGAGGAGGTGTATGGGCAGCTGTAGCACTTTGGTGCTTCCTGCTCCCTCCTCTCTTCCTTCCCCTTTTCCCAACCATGATTCCCTTCTCCCTGCCCACTTCCCACTCTCAGTCCACAATAGAGACCCAGATCATAATCAAATTTATCATCACTCACATACAGTATGGCATGAAAATTCTTTTATTTTGCAGTAGGAGCAGTACAGTGCAATACATTAAATGCCTACAGTACTGTGCAGAAGTCTTAGGCACCCTAATATATCCGAAGTCTCGCATGCTAGGGGGAGAGTGCCTAACAGTCCATGTACCTTCTGCCCGACAGTGGGAGGTCACAGAGACTATGGGATGAATGAGAGGGTCCTTGACGATGCCGAGGACTCTGCAAATGCAGTCCTGCTGGTGTATGTCCTGGATGCAGAGAGTGGGGGGGGGGGAGTGGAAGAGAGATTCCAACGATTTTCTCAGCAATCCACTCAATCTGATGCAATATCTTACCATCATATGCCTTGCAATTTCCCTTCGCACATCTGGTCAGGACTGCCTCTTGATGGTGCTCCAGTGGAATGGGGCTGGGGAGCTCGACTCATACTTGAGCTCTAACTCAGCTAGCAACTGCCCTGACTGTGAGTTGAGAGATTCTGTGCACCAGCCCTATTCTAGAGACTTGAGCAAAGAAGTTTAGGACGATGCATACTGCGTGATTATTGCATTGTCAGCAGTGCCACCTTCCCGCTACAACATCTATCCGGTCTCTATTTGGCCTATAAGCCAGCAAAACATTTACGTATAAGTACTTTGAAGAACAGTATTTTTTAAACAGGCAGATCATCCAGTCTTTATCACATTGTCAACAATGTCAAATCAGGAGCAAAGTCTGAGGAGAATTAAGCTTTTAGATAGCAAAGTTTTCAGAAAATATTAACATCGAACAGTACAGCACAGGACAGGCCCTTCGGCCTCATTGTTGTGCTACCATTTTAAAGAGCAATCTAACCCTTCCTTCCTATGTAGCCTTGCTTTTTTTCCTATCATCCAAGTGCCTGTCTAAGAGTTTTTTTAACTGCCCCTAATGTATTTGCCTCTGTCGCCACCCCAGTAGCACATTCCATGCATCAACTACTCTGTGTAAAGAACTTACTTCTGGCATCCCCCCTATACATTCCTCCATCACCTTAAAATTATGTCCCTTGTATTAGCCGTTTCCGACCTAGGAAAAAGTTTCTGGCTGTCCATTTGATCTATGCTTCATTAACAATTTAGCATTTTTAAAGTGTCTAATTAATGCCTAAAGGAAAGAGGCTTTGTAATTGCAGTGGTAATTTTAAGTAATAAAGAACTTGGCTGAAATTATGATCATTCACAACAGTAAAAGATTACTTAAGCTTGACAGGACTTGATCTTCAGTAAAGTGTGCACTTTAAGTCAGCCAATCTGGAGAGGCAGAGAGTGAGAAGTATTTATCATGAAGTTTGTATGTCAACTTTTGTGTGTTCACAGTAAGCCACAGATATGAAATTTTACCTAATAGCACAGAACTAACAGATGAAAACTGTTAATTTGAGAGTATTTTGAATCCATTAACAACAGCTCTCTGCAGTATATAGTGGTAAACTAAAGGTCCTTCGCTGTATCAAAATTATGTCATTAATATAATTTTTGTTTAAGTGTTTGGGTGTTTTCGATTTGCTTTTTCGCTGTTTCTGGACAACAATGTGGACCGGATGGCCTGTTCCTCTGCTATACTCTTCTGTGTTCTTAAAATTCATCGAATAAAAGTAGATTGATATTTTGGAAGATTCAGGCATATCACCAAGAACAAACTTAAATCAGCCTAATTCAGGTGGCCGGTGTTATCCCACCCGGTGCCTATCCTGCAATGTCTCTCAAGGGTGGCATGGTAGCGTAACGGTTAGCACATCGCCTCACGGCACAACTGATCGGGGTTTAATTCCGGCCATTGTCTGTAAGGAGTTTGTACGATCTCCCCGTGACTGTGCGAGTTTCATCTGGGTATTCTGGTTCTACCCACATTACAAAGACATGTGAGTTTGTAATTTGTGGGCACGCTATGTTGGTGCTGGAAACATAGCGACACTTGCAGTCTGCCACCAGCGCATCCTCAAACTGTGTTGGTCGCTGACACAAACGACACCTTTCACTGTATGTTTCGATGTACACGAGACAAGTCATGCTAATGCTTTTAAAAAGATTTTATAAAAGGTGTCTCAAAGAGCACAGCCACATGTTTACACTAGTCAAAATGAATGTATCCAGCTCTGTGTAAACCTAAACATGGATGTCAGAATAGTTGAAGAAATATCGAATAAACTTCCATGTTGACAGAGTTCTTGTATGCTGCAGTCACCAAATACCTGCTTGGAGAGATGTTTTTGCAGCAGTTTGTGCAGGGGAATGAACTGAATTATCTTCTGAGACAAGTTCTCAATAAATTATTATCACCCCATCCTACAGAAAGTAAATTGGTTTCTGGAGGCACTTGCTGGATTTCATTTGCTAAAGATGTAATGTGTCAAGTCCTACCCAGTTCACTCCCCACACCACTTCTGCCTGCCCTTTCTCATCTCCAGCTGCTGCCTCATCTCATTCTGCTCCTGCCTCAGCCGCACTCTTAGCTCAAAGTGAAATTTCCCGAGCATATTATTATCGTTTCAAAGTGTAGTCCATAAGATACAGGAACATAATTAGATTAGATTAGATTCAACTTTATTGTCATTGTGTTGAGTACAGATACAAAGCCAATGAAATGCAGTTAGCACCCGACCAGAAGTGCAAAAGAATAGTATTATTTACAAAATAACTGTGAATAAAAAGTAAGTGCTACAGCACACAAATATAAAAGTACTGAGACAGTACAATATGGGTGCAACACTGCTTAGCGCTGTGATGTGATGTTCAGCAGGGTCACAGCCTCAGGGAAGAAGCTCTTCCTGTGCCTGCTGGTGCGGGAGCGGAGGCTCCTGTAGCGCCTACCAGATGGGAGGAGAGTAAAAAGTCCATGGTTAGCGTGAGATGCATCCTTGATAATGCTTTTAACCTACCCAGGCAGCGTTTATGGTAGATGTTCTCAGTGGTGGGCAATTGGGTGCCGATAATCTGCTGGGCAGTTTTCACCACACGCTGGAGTGCTTTGCGGTCCAATACGGGCCAATTACCATATCACACTGAGATGCAGTTGGTGAGTATGCTCTCAATGGTACAGCAGTAAAAGTCCATCAGTATCCTGGGACAGAGGTGAGCTTTCTTGATGCTCCGCAGGAAATAAAGGCACTGTTGCGTCTTTTTGATCACGTTTGAGGAGTTCAGGGACCAGGTGAGATCATCGGAAATGTGGACACCAAGGAATTTGAAGCTTGATACATGCTCCACCACAGCTCCGTTGATGTAGGTGGGGATATGAGTGTGACTCCTGGCATGCCTGAAGTCCACAGCAATCTCCTTGGTCTTCTGGGTGTTCAGGGCCAGGTTGCTATTGGCACATCACGCGGCCAGGTGCTGGACCTTGTCCCTGTAGGCTGTCTCGTCATCCCCTCTGATCAGGCCAACCACCGTGGTGTCATCTGCGAACTTGATTATGGAGTTAGAGCCGTGTACAGGAACGCAGTCATAGGTGAAAAGGGAGTACAGAAGAGGGCTCAGCACACAGCCTTGAGGCACGCCGGTGTTTAGTGTGAGAATGGAGGAGGAGAGGTTGTCTAACTTAACAGATTGGGGTCTGTTAGTCAGAAAGTCCAAGGTCCAATTGCAGAGGTATGAGCTGATACCAAGCAGGTGAAGTTTGGCGATCAGCTTGGAGGGGATCACAGTATTGAATGCCGAATTAAAGTCAATGAACAGCATTCTGACGTAAGAGGCCAATAGGCCATTCTACCCATCAAGTCTGTTCTGCCATTCGATTACGGCTGATTTATTTTCCCCTCTCAAATCCAATCTATCTCTTGCTGCCTCCCTGTAACGTTTGACACCCTTACTAATAAAGATCCTATCAACCTTGGCTATTGATAGACCCAATGACTTGGCTTCCACAGCTGTGTGTGGCAATGAATTTCACAGACTCACCACCCTCTGGGTTAAAAAAAAAATCCTCCTTATCTCTGAACTGAAGTGATGTCCTTCTATTCTGATGCTGTGCCTTCTGGTCCTAGACTCTTCCACTGTTGGAAACACCCTGTCCATGTCCACTCCACCATTGTCAACACAGCTTAGACTACCTTTTGCCAGCCTGCCTTCCCTTTGAGCCTGGATGACTTTAAACTGTTGGTTCTCCTTTATGAAGGGCCCCCGCCTGGAACAGTGACTGTATATTCCTCTGATGGGTTGATCCAGCAGTTGGTTATGTTACTCTGAATTTCCAGCATCTGCAGGATATCACAAAAATGAGGAAGTTTGCAGATGCTGGAAAGCCAGAGCAACACACACAAAATACTGGAGCAGCTCGGGTCAGGCAGCAACTACTGAAAAGAGTAAACAATGTACGTTTCGGGCTGAGACCCTTCATCAGGACACAGAATATTTCGTGTTTATAATGCTCCTTTAGGTTAAGGTGGCTAGAGACTAACTGCAGGGAAACCACTGATTTATCCTCACTGCTTTCATGTTGTTGGATTTGCTAAATGGATATTTTGCTATTTAAATATTTTAACCATTTTGATATCAAGAGGTAGATAGCTGTGGTTACATGATCCCTTGGAGCTTACAGAGTCCAGCCAAGCATTTAGTTGAAAAGTAAAATTTAATTTGTGCATGTTATTAAGAATGAGTGAGATAATAAGCCAAGTGTATCAAGAGGACTACAAACTCATGTGATTTGGAGGTTAAAGTTCTTTCTAATAAATCTTCATAACTGCCCTGCAGTCATGTCTGTGTGTGTGATTGTTAATGTTTAATCAGAACTCCCCACTGATTAGATCTGGTAACCAGAGAGAATGATCAAACCAAGGCACTAAGTTCCTTTATTTCACACCCATGAACTCTCTCTATGGTGAACCTACTCTGACTCTGACTGCTGTTGATCCAGTAACTGATGGTAACTATGACAATGGTGTTAGTGGAAACTGTTTACTGTGAGTAGTTTTAATTAATGCACAATTGGATGCAACCTGTGAAAAGATGCATGTAAAGAAGGCTGAAATCGTAACAATTGGCTAGACCAGGTTCTTGATGATCGTAGTATCTAATTCAAATATGTTTTATGTTTGTTACAGTTAAAGGTACAGCAAAATATTAAACTGGGACCACCTCCAATGTCAACACCAGCAAAGAGGATAGAAGATACTGGTGCTAGTTCCGAAGATGATGGATTGCCCAGGAGTCCTCCAGAAAGCTCCCCTATCCATGAAGCTTTAGCACGTAGCCAATTAGCCAAGGTACTGGGCTCTCAGAGTCAAATCAGAGTAAAACCAGCTATTGCAATAGTCAGCCATGTGCAGGAATGATAACACAATCCAGAACACCCAGTATGAAATGAGACTTTCAAGGAACATGTCTCAAAAAATCAAATGCTGTATTTCCTGATTTGAAGTCCTGGTTATAGACCTTCCACTGTATCACAGTGTCTAATTGTGGTAGATTGGAAGTACATCCCATTAGGGAGATCGGGTGCTCATTTACAGTTTAAGCAATGGTGTAAAACTGAGTAATTTCAGGTCATGGCCCAATACAGCTCATTGACAGTTTTCCTTTTACAGCATTAGTAGAAGTATGTATCAGATGGCTGATGTGTTAGTTTTCATTAGGAAGGATGTGAATGCATTGCAAGCAGTTCAGAGGTCACTTTGTAGGCTGATAGCTGGAATGAGTGGATTGTCATAGGAGAGGTCCAGACTTGCATCTGCTGAAGTTTTAAAAGAGTGAGCAGGGATTTGATTGCAATATGCAAGACCTTGAGAGATCTCAACAGGGTGGAGAGGATATTTCATCTTGTGGAGGAATCTAAACTTTGGCCATTATTTAAAAGTAAGAGGTCACCCATTTAAGGTATAGATGAGACATTTGTTTCACTTTGAGAGTCACTAATTGTTAAACGGCCATTAGAAGCCAAGTGTGTCTATTTCTAAGATGTCAAGAAGGTGAAAGATCATCATGGGTCAGTAGGAATCTGACGTTAACATTACATTTCAGTCAGCCACAATCTTATTGAATACTAGAGCAGATATGAGTGGCTGATTGACCTTCTCTAGCTTATTTTTACACTTATACATATCTTTATAAATTTACTTGCTACAAAAAAATCCAGCTCATCATCTGTTCACCCTGCAGGTCACGTATCCCTTTGTCCCATCTTTTACTTAATTCCATTTCATTTTCATCAAACACTTTTATTTCTTTCCCCGAACATTGTCTTGGCATTTATTTAAATGTTTAATATGATCAGTTGTTTTTCAATATTGCATAAGACTATCATTCTTGGCTATTGAGTTGTAAAGTTGCACTGACTTGATTTGCATGTATTAGTACGTTATCGACTCCTGATACCAGCAAACAGCTCGCTCTTTGTATTTTGGGGAAATTAAAGATAAATTTCAGTCACTGAATACCATGAAACAAGTTTTGGGGGAAAATTGTCAAACTAAATTCAAATTATCTGAGCAACCCATATTAGAATTCCCATAACACAGGTAATTCAGTTGCACAGACATAATAATGTACAGACATGTCTGCTATAACACATTACTAAGAAACTTAATGTAATAGAAAATCTCATTATGAGCAAACAGGTTTCAAAGTATAGATTTAAACTAGTTTACCCAAGTGCAATTGTACTATGACCATTGTAGCTCATGTGATGTGAATAGTGTTCCCTAGTCTATCAATCACTTGATAACCAAGTCACTTCATAGCAGAACTGCCTATACTGATCATTTTATATTGAGCAGCTTTACCCATTAATGTCAGTCCCTGTTCCAAGTCGGCACTTAGTCCCTGTACTGTTATCAGGTGCTGTCTTAATTGACTCTTCTGGTCTCCTCAATGGCTGATCTGTGCAGCAAATTAACCCCCCTTTATCACAGAACATAGAATAAGCACTGCCTGTTAAATAAGACCATAAGACATGGAGCAGAATTAGGCCATTTAGCCCATTGAGGCTGATTTATTATCCCTCTCAATCCCATTCTCCTGCCTTCTCCCCAGAACCTATAATGCCCTGACTAATCAAGAATCTATCAACTCTACTTTAAATATACTCAATGTGTTGGCTTCCACATCTGTCTGTGGCGATGAATTCCACAAATTCACTACCCTCTGGCTAAAGAAATTCCTCCTCATCTCTTTTCTAAATGAACACCCCTTTATTCTGAGTCTGTGCCTTCTGGTTCTAGACTCACTGACTATAAGAAACATTATCTCCACATTCCTCTGTCTAGGTCTTTCAATACTGTATTCTATTGGTTTAAAGGGATCACCCCTCATTCTACTAAACTTCAAAGTATACAGGCCTAGAGCCATCAAACATTCCTCATATGTTAATCCTTCCTTTCTTGGAATCATTCTCATGAACCTCCTCTAGAATTTCTCCAAAGGCAGTACTTCGTTTCTTTGATAAAGTACCCAAAACTGCTCACAGTACTCCAAATAAGCCTCTGCATTACATCCTTATTTTTATATTCTAGTCTCTCAAAATGAATGCTTATCGCTTTTGCCTTCCTCACCACCGACTCAGCCTGCAGATTAACCCTTAAGGAATCCTGCACAAGGACTCCCAAGTCCCTTTGTATCTCTAATTTTTGAATTTTCTCCCTCTTTAGAAAATAGTCTACACCTTTATATATTCTACCAAAGAGCATGACGGCGCACTTCCCGACACTATATTGCATCTGCCACTTTGCTCATTCTCCCAATCTGTCTAAATCCTTTGGCAGATTTTCTGCTTCCTTAACCGTACCTGCCCTTCCACCTATCATTGTATCATCTGCATACTTCACCACAAAGCAATCAACTCCATCAGCTAAATCATTGACACATAACATGAAAAGAAACGGTCCCAACACCGACCCCTGTGGAACACCACTAGTCAATTCACTAGAATTGATTCCTTTATTCCTACTCTTCGTCTCCTTTCAGACCTTTTAGCTACTAAAGCATCTTCTCCTTTGAAATAGCATCTATACTCACCTCTGCTCCCTGACACTCTTTAATTTCTAGCACACTGTTAGTGTCTTCCACAGTGCAGACTGACACAAAATACTTAAGTTCATCCGCCATTTCCTTGTCCCCCATTAATACATCACCAGTGCCATTTTCCAGTGGACCGATATCTACTCTCGTCTCTTTTACTCTTTGTATATATGAAAATAACTTTTGGTAGCCTTTTATGTTATTGGCTAGCATTCCTTCATATTTCATCATATCTCTCCTTAAGGCTTTTTAGTTGCCTTCTGTTGGTTTTTAAAAGCATCCCAATCCTCTAACATCACACT
The DNA here is from genome assembly GCF_963921235.1 of Mobula hypostoma. NCBI lineage: Eukaryota > Metazoa > Chordata > Chondrichthyes > Myliobatiformes > Myliobatidae > Mobula > Mobula hypostoma. Next base: position 162,574,617 of record NC_086103.1, read on the forward strand.
AATTTTTACTATATTACATGTTCTCTCTTTTGCTTTTATGTTGTTTTTGACTTCCTTTGTCAGCCAAGGTTGCTTCATGCTCCCTTTAGAATACTTCTTCATCTTTGGGATACATCTATCCTTTGCCTTCCGAACTGGCCCCAGAAACTCCAGCCATTACTGTTCTGTCATCATCCTTGCTACTACCCCCTTCCAATCAACTTTGGCCAGCTTCCCTCTCATGTCTCTGTAACTCCCTTTACACCACTGTAATACTGATACATCTGGCTTTATCTTCTGCCTCCCAAACTGGAGGGTGAATTCTATCATATTATGAACAATGTCTCCCCAGGATTCCTTTACCTTAAGCTCCCTAATCAAATCTAGTTCATTCCACAACACCCAATTCAGAATTGTCTTTCCACTGGTGGGCTCAACCACAAGCTGCTTTTAAAAAGTCACCTTCTAGGCACTTTACAAATTCCCAATCTTGGGATCCATCACCAACCTGACTTTCCCCAATTTACCTGCATATTGAAATCCCCCATGACTATCATAACCTTGCTCTTTTCATCTCCTGGTGTAATTCCTGTTGTATCCCACATCCTGGCCTCTGTTTGTAGGCCTATATATATCTCCCATCAGTGTCTTTTTTACCCTTGGTGTTCCTTAACTGTACCCACAAGGATTCTACATTTTCCAATCCTACGCCACCTTTTTCTGAGGATTCGATTTCATTTTTTTTTACCAACAGAGTCACCCCACTCCCACCTACCTGCCTGTCCTTTTGATAAAAGGTGTATAGGTGTATCCTTGGATGTTAAGCTTCCACTATAAATTTCCTTCAGTCATGACTATCGTATCTCTAACTGCACTACAAGATCATCTACCTTCTTCTGTATACTACATGTATTCAAATACAACAGGTCTGTATTCATCACCCTTTTTGATTTTTGCCCCCATGTTACACTTCAACTCATCCCATTGACCAATCATTTGCCAGACCTTCCTCACAGTATCACGACGCATTGCATCTACTTGTATTCCAATTGCTCCATCCTCAGCACTATCACTCCAGCTCCCATCCCCCTGCTAAATTAATTTAAACCCCCACCAATAGCTTGAGCAAAATTACCCACAAGGATATTAGTACCTCTCGGGTTCCAGTGTAACCTATCCTTTTTGTATAGGTCATACGTTCCCCAGAAGAGATCCCAATGATCCAGAAATCTGAACCCCTGCCCCTTGCACCAGTTCCTCAGCCACGTATTTATGTGCCAGATCATCCTATTATTACCCTCACTGGTGTGTGGCACAGGCAGTATTCACGGATTACTATCCTGGATGTCCTGCTTTTCAGCTTTCTACCTAACTCCTTATATTCTCTCTTCCCTTTTACTACCCAAGTCATTAGTACCACAGCTTCCGGCTACTCACTCTCCTCCTTTAGAATGCTGTGGGCACTACCTGAGACATCTCTCACCCTGGCACCAGAGTGGCAACATACCATCTGGATGTCTCTTTCACGTTTACTGAATCTCCTGTCTGCTGCTCTAATAGACTTCTAAATTTGCAGTTTCTTAACAGTATCCACAAAGATTCTGCATCTTCTGATCCTATGTTATCTGTTTCTAGGGACTTGATTTTATTTTTACCATCAGAGCCATCCCCTCTGTCTGCCTACCTGTCCTTTCAATACAGTGTGTATCCTTGGATATTAAGCTCCCAACTATGATTTTCTTTCAGCCACGACTCAGTAATGCCCACCTGCCAGTCTCTAGCTGCGCTACAGGATCATCTACCTTATTCTGTATACTGCATGCGTTCAAATATAACTCCTTCAGTCCTGTATTCATCACCTTTTTAAATGTTTCCCCCAAGTTACACTTCATCTCTTCCCGCTAAGTGCAATTTTGCCCTGTCATCTGCCTGTCCTTCTTTACAGTCTCACTGCACACTGCATCTACTTGTATACCAACTGCCCCAATCATAACCCTAACACTTCAGTTCCCATCCCCTGTGAAATTAGTTTAAACTTTCCCCAACAGCTCTAACAAAACTGCCTGGAAGGATATTGCACCCCACCACCCCCCGCGGTCAAATGTAATCGTCCCTTTTGTACAGGTCACACTTTTCCCAGAAGAGATCTGAAACCCTGCCCCTTCCACCAATTCCTTAGCCATGCATTCACCTGCCAGGTTACCTTATTATTATTATCCTCACTGGTGTGTGGCACAGGCAGCAATCCAGAGATTACTACCCTACAGGTCCTGCTTTTCAGCTTTCTACCTAACTCCCTATATACATTCTTCATAATCTCCTCCCTTTTCCTACTAATGTCATTGATACCAATATGTACCATGACTTCTGGCTACTCACTGTCCCCCTTTAAACTGCTGTAAACCTGATCTAAGACGTCCCTGACCCTGGCAGCTGGGAATCAAAATACCATCTGGGTTTCTTTTTCATGCCAACAGAATCTCCTGTCTGCTCCTCGAAATACAAAACCCCCTATCAGTACTGCAGTCCTCTTCTCCCCACTTCCCTTCTGAGCCATGGAGCCAGACTCTGTGCTAGAGACTCGATCGTTGCGGCTTCCCCCATCCTCCCCAACAGCAGTGTCCAATATTCCAGTTATTCCCCTCAATAATAAGGATTGCCTTTGTAGTTTTCTTTGTTTGCCTTAAAACCTAAACTGGTGATAGAATTCCACATATTAGGAAGAAAATTTTTAAAAACACTAAATAAAAATGTTTGCTACATGTTCTGCAAGCATTGTGCAGAGAGAATCTTGCTTCCACGTTGGTTCAAATTCCAATATCATGTAGAGCATTTTCGTATAATTGAAATTGCTTTCTATGAGCCTTTTGAGGGCTGTAATTGCAATGACAGCAAAGATATTCTAATTTTCAGTAAATTCTAAGTAAACTAATGTATTTCAAAATAATTCGTATTTTGACATTGCTGTCAAAGATTTTCTGTCTCTTTGCAAGATAACAAAATGACATGGCTAAGGTTAGTAAAACAAAATAGTATGCATCTTATATTTACGGATTTACTGAATTAAGAATGTGGCATAACAATGTCAGAATAAATACTGTAAGGTCATCCAAAAGATAATTGCTCCACAGATGTTAAATCGTGTTCTTCACATATTATATTATCTACATCACCAGAAGTATGATGAGCTCGAAGTTCTCCAATTTGCTCAATTACTTTATGAAGAACAGGAATTGTTTAAGCATTTTTACTGCTCTAATTTCATGGTCAACTCCAGGATGGCTTAGCTTGTACAAATTGGATTTCTATTTGAGAACTTTAAATCTAAAGGGGGCTTAAACATGAGAGCAGAAAACTCTGCTGTAGCTCTGATTGATGTTACACTGCACCTACCTATTGTGCAAGATGATGTTCACTTCAACTAGAAATTGTTCCAGCTGTCACTAGAAAGAATGCATTCAACTATCACTGCACAAGCTTCCAGCAGATTCACTTTGCCTTTGGTAAAGGACCATCTACCATCTCTCCCTGTTCTGATCTTATAGCTTGTGATTGTTACTCAGGTCACCCTAACTGTTCATACAAGCACAATGTTATCTCTTCCATCGTTGTTCTACCACCGTTGTTTAACTCATTTCCACAACTACGCAAGTTTGAAATCAAAGCCCTTCTTGTTCATCTTGATCTTTAAAATTTATAATAAACTCATTGTGTACAATGTTTTTTTTTAATTTCTTTTTTAAAGAAAGTATCAGTTTGGAACTAATTTCTATCATGCGTTCTTTCTGAGTGAGATCATGTTGTTAAACGTAGCAGATTTTTAATTTTATTCTGTAGCATTTTGTCCATTTTCATTTACCATCTTTGACTGAACCTTTTCCTAATTCCATCCCACAGTACTCTGACCATTACAAGAATCATAGCTCTTTGACTTTAGGTGGGACAGGCAGCGAAGAAGAAGAGCAGGTAATAATTTGCACAACTCCCAATTTCAGGAGATCCCTCCAAAGATGACTTGGGAAATAATTACCAGCGAACATACCTCTCAACTATCCGATTTGAATCAGAAATCCCAAGTTGTTTTCGCTTGAAAGCTGTATGGAAGACTCCAAAGCAGGTAAAATTAGCCTGGTACCTTGGGCTACAGAAAACAGATTATCCATCTCACATGCTGAATCAAATTCCACCATTTTAATGCATTGCAGCTTGCTGGTTGAGAGGTATGGTTGTGAGAGTTCACTTAGGTGGACAGAATGTGGTTCAAGGTAAATAACTTGCTTCAACATCAGATGAAGTTCTGGGATGCCAGCTTATTACTAATCTGCTGGAAGGTAGGAACTACAAAATATATTGAGAGATTATTCTGAATTTAAGCATTGAATGATATCTTTAAGCTGTTATTGTTCCTCTTGAAATTGATACTGACAACTTCTGATTATGTGATTAAACACAAGAGATTCTACAGATGCTGGAAATCCAGATAAACACTCACTGAGTATGCAAACACGAGGAATTCTGCAGATGCTGGAAATTCAAGCAACACACATCAAAGTTGCTGGTGAACGCAGCAGGCCAGGCAGCATCTCTAGGAAGAGGTCCTGACAAAGGATCTCGGGCCGAAACGTCGACTGTACCTCTTCCTAGAGATGCTGCCTGGCCTGCTGCATTCACCAGCAACTTTGATGTGTGTTGCTCACTGAGTATATTATCTTTGCCAGATTCCCGAGCATTTTGAGGTTCTCGGGTGGAAGCTTGTTTTTGGCCATTGATACCAGATGACTTTCTCCCCATTTTTTGTATAAACTCTGTAGCTTTTCTTCATTGTTTCAACTAATGGTCCCAAATGTTAGCTTTATCTGCATGCAATGAGGCATGAGGGTGAATTTGTCTTCCATTGCAATTGCTAAATATGAATATGAATGTACTTGCCACTCACACGTTCTGGTCCATTGACAACTAAGTGTACAAAGATGCATAAATACCCTGCACATATTTAACACCTGTATTGAAAAATGGATTCCTATAATTGTAGATTCAAAAATTTTCCCCACCAATGTAGCGGTTTGTTTCACCGTTGTGTTTCCTTATTTGTCCTAAATGGAGCCCTGAACTAGGGAACGACAGCTCAGAGACCCAGAAGGAACAATTAGTTTTCCCTGCTGTGATTCCATCTGTTCTTTGCCAAGAGTCCCTCCTTTTGTCCTTGAATCTGGCTCAGTGCCAACAGTTGGCCTGTCCGCACTCCAGTGCAGAATGAACTCACTCCTCTTGGCTGTGCCCTCCATTTTCTTCTCATGCTTAATGACTCAACATCCCAGGTAGCAATCCTGTTGACCTATTAATCTACTGCCTCATAAAGGAATCTTGTGAATGATTTTAGTGTTGCTTTTTGATTTCTATATCTCCCAATCTGTAACTAAACTCCCCAGTACGGAATAAGGATTCTTACTTCCACTTGGTCTCTCCTGTCACCTCCATGGTTTACAAACATCGTGGTTGATTCTTGTTTTTAAATCTTGACACCACTTTCTTGACCTAGCGCTATGAAGCCTTGGCTCCTTTAATTTTCTTCTTTCTTTTCCAATATTTTTATTGATTTCTATATAGAAGAATACATAGTCCAAGAGAATACATATAAAACAAAAGAAAAAATATAATAATACCAGATACAGTATATTGAATCACATTAACAAACTCCTTACTCTATATTCATATAATTAGATTAATTCATATATAAGAATTTAAACAATTTATTAAAAAAAAAGAGATCTACAACCACTACCAAAGTCGAAGCTGTTTGGGAAAAAAAAACTTATCAGATAATAAAATATGTTATTAACCAACTTCTGTACTTTAACAAGAAGTCAAAGATTATGAAAATAATTTAAAAACGGCCCCGACAAATTTTGAAAATCTTGGTTAGATTCAGAAATTGAACAATGAATCTTTTCTAAATTTAGGAATGCCATAACATCCCGTAACCACTGAGCATGGTTAGGCGGAACAGCATCCTTCCATTTAAACAAAAGCACCCTTCTAGTCATAAGAGAGATAAAAACCAGAATGTGCAGATCAGATGTCTTCAAAATTATATCTTCCCTTCCAACAATACCAAATAGGGCAGTCAAAGGATTAGGCTTAAAATTTACTTTAAAGAGTACAGAAAAAGTTTGGAACTTCCTTCCAATATTTTCCAAGACTTGGGCACGTCCAAAACATATGAATAAGTGAAGCTTCTCCATTGTTACACCTATCACAGTAGGGAGATATATCCATATAAAAATGAGATAACTTATCCTTGGTCATATAAGCCCTATGAACCACTTTAAATTGTAGGAAGGAATGACGAGCACATATCGATGAAGTATTAACCAATTTAAAAATCTCATTCCAAGTTTCTTCAGAAATGGTGGTCTGTAAATCAATTTTCAAAAAATCTATCTGTTTGAAGATGCACAATGACTGAGCCATCACAGCTGTCTTAAGCAACACATTTCCAGTATTCATTACATTACGGGTTGAGAACTAACTTACAGCAGAAGTTCCCAGCTTTTTTTAATGCCATCGACCAATACCATTAAGCAACAGGTCCATGGACTCCAGGTTGGCAACCCCTGATTAAGAGTAGTGGCCTTTACTTAATTTTCTCTTCCTATAATTCAGAAGCAAGTCCATTAACATATCACTTTATTTTTAAAGTTCCAGGAATGTAGAGTATACGCATTCATTGTTTGCTGCTTGCTTTCTGATCTTTTCCACCTTTTCTAAATAGTTGGTATGTTAACTTTTATGTTGTTTCATTAGGATAGATGAAAGGATGGGTAGTCGTGCATGGCAGGAGCTGGCACAGAGACCTTTCACAAGATCTTGAAAATCTCTGTTAATCATTAATAGCCCAGATAATGAGCTCCTATGAATTTATATGTTTACTAATTTTCTACTTCAGTGGATTACATTATGGGTTTGAACAAAGCTTCATGTCGCCATCAGCTCCTTGTCAATTAGATCATTTTCCTTTCTTGTTTATTGTACCTATTCACTCAAGGACCTACTACCCAAATCCCAGTGAATGCGAACAGCCTCTGACCGTGGAAATGAATCACTTCATAAAGCGTCAGTCTGGTGCACTTCCTATTAATCATAATCAAACAGACCATCCCATGAATGTGCGTTATCAATTTAATCAGAATATAATGGGCACAGAAAGAGCCTCTAGTTCACACGACCAATTACAAGGCGTTTGCACTTCAATTTCCCAACATGAAAGCCATGTGCACTTCCAGAACAGACATGAAACGAATTAAAAATCCATTTAGAGGAAGATGTTGGAAATAGCAGGTCAGCTAGCATCAGCGGCAAGAGAAAGAGCACGAGTATTTCAGGTTAATAACCTTATGAAAACCAGACATTGTGGTGGTAGTTCCAGCTTCAGTTTTGTTTTCAATTTCAAGGATTCTGCAACTCATGCACTCACTATTATTTATTTATTTGCACAATTTGTCTTCTATAGCACATTAGTCGTTTATCAGTCTTTGTTTATGCATAGTTTGTCATAATTTCTATTTTATTTCCTGTAATTATCTGCAAGAAAATGAAACTCCAGGTATTATATGGTGATACATATGTACTTCGATAGTAAATTCACTTTGACTTTGACGATTCCTGCCGCTGCAAGAATTTTACTATTTGATTGTTATGGACCCGAGTGTTGTCTGGTCAAACCTGTTATGTTCCCATGCTTCAGATTGAACTGAGTTTCCAAGTGCTATGCCTAAGTACTTTAATGGACTGAGAGTTTGGACATTGTGTTCATTTGAAACTTAACTTCAAAGGTTCAAAGGTCAAATTTAATGTCAGAGAAATGTATACAATATACGTCCTGAAATGATTTTTCTTCACAAACATCCACGAAAACAGAGAAGTGCCCCAAAGAATGAACGACAGTTTAACGTGAGAACCCCAAAGTCCCCCTCCCCCCGCAGCTCCCCACTCCCGCGCGCAAGCGGCAGCGAGCAACTTTGCCAAAAATTCATAGTAACCTGGAGCAACTGTGTGAACCAGGTTTGGCATCAGTTAATACTTAGCACGGTGACAAACCAGGATTACGATTAAACTATGTATTTAAGATTTCCTAGTGAATTTGGGATGGCATGGTAATGTAGTGATCAGCATAATACTCTTACAGTGCTAGCGACCAGGTTCATTTCCCGTTGCCCAAAAGAAGTTTGCACAATCTCCGGTGACTGCATGGGTTTCCTCTGGGTGCTCCAGTTTCCTCCTGCATTCCAAAGATGGAGTCATAGAAAAGTACGGCACAGAAACCAGCCCTTTGGCCCTTCTAGTTCATGCTGAACCACTTAAACTGCCTACTCCCATCAAACTTCACCAGGACCATAGCCCTCTGTACCCTTGCTATTAATGTACTTATCCAAACTTCTGTTAAACGTTGACGTCAAACTCGCATATACCACTTGCGCTGGCAGCTCATTCCACACTCTCATGACCTTCTGAGTGAAGAAGTTTACCCTCATGTTTCCCTTAAACTTTTTACCTTTCACCCTTATCTCATGATCTCTAGTTGTAGTCCCACCTAACCTCAGTGGAAAGAGCCTGTCCGTTTCCCTCATAATTTTGTATACCTCTCCCCTCAATCTTCTACGTTTCAGGCAATAAAGTCCTAACCTGTTCAAACGTTCCATTTAATTCGGGTCCTCCAATCCTGGCAACATCTTTGTAAATTTTCCCTGTAATCTTTTAACCTCTTTCCTGTGGGTAGATCTCCAAAACTGCACACAATACTCCAAGTTAGGCTTCACCAACGTCTTGTACAACTTCAACATAACATCCCATCTCCTGTACTCAATACTTTGATTTATGAAAGCCACTGTGCTGAAAGCTTTCTTTACGACCCTATCTACCTGTGACACCACTTTCAACGCATTCCCAGGCCCCCTTCCTCTACGGCACTCCTCAGTGTCCTACTGTGCACTGTGCATGACTTACCCTGGTTAATCCTACCAAAGTGGAAAACCTTGCACTTTGCTGCATTAAATTCCATCTGCCATTTGCTTGACAGATGTATGGATTGGTAGGTTAATTAGCCACATGAGTGCGATTGTGTGGCTTGGGCCCAGTGGGCTGGAAGAGCCTGTTAGCACCTTGTATCTCTAAATAAAATAAAGTTGCAGTTGCTATCTAATACCATCTTAATGACCATTAAGTTGGAAGTCAAATCAATGGGAAATACTGCTCACCAACTGGGATTTGCTAACCTGCACTCAACAAATAACCTCTCATTTATAAATGGATATTTGGTCAAGTAGTCAACAATAAGAACTATTTAATCTTTGATCCCAGTTAAAATTACTCATTAAGGGTTCTGTTCCTGCGATAGATCTTTCCTATTTCTTTTAAGATCCATCATCTTGAATCAATCAAGTCGAGAGACATTGCTCTACTTGGTAATAGAACATAGAGCAATACATCATGGAAAGAGGTGCTTTGACTCAATGAGTTCGTGCCTACCATGGTGCCCACCCAACTAGTCCCAATTTCCTGCATTTGGACCGCATCCTTCTAAAAGGAGTGTAGAAAAAAAACACTCACATCTTCTATAATATATACTTTTTTTTTTATCTGAGTACAAGTGTTTTGGTCTACGTAAGTAGTCCTGGTTTGCATTTTCTACTACCCAAGCCATTACGGAACAGTTAAATAAACAGTGTTCAGTTCATGTTTTTCTGGTGGTTCTGACTGAGGGAGAAATATTAACAAGTTACTTTACGCTTGTCGAATTGTACACAGAATCTATAACTTGGGCTGGACAAGTGGACAAGTAATGAATGAAGCCTTTGTTTTAACGTTTCATAATCAGGTTTAATATGACCAGCATATGCTGTGAAACTTGTTAACTTAGTGGCAGCAGTACAATACAATACACGATAGTATAGAGAGAAAAATAAATAAATTTAAGTAAATCAATATATATTTGTATATTAAATAGTTAACTTAAAAATAGTTCAAAAACAGAAATAATATAAATACGAAAAAAGTGAGGTAGTGTTCATGGGTTCAATGTCCATTTGGGAATCAGACGGCAGAGGGGAAGAAGCTGTTCCTGAATCACTGAGTGTGTGCTTCAGGCTTCTGTACCTCTTTCTGATGGTAACATCGAGAAGAGCGCATGTCCTGGCCGATGGGGGTCCTTAATAATGGATGCAGCTTTTCTGAGGCACCTTAAAGCTGTCTTGGATACTACGACTAGTACACAAGATGGAGCTGACTAATTTTACAACTTCTGACACATCCCATTTTCTACATATCGTTACTTGGACTGCAACAGGGACTTGCTCCTTTGGTTCTAAAGTGATGTAGGACACCCTGAAAAGTGTTTTCTACACATCCAATTGCTTGCTTTCTTTCTCTTTCTCTCTAACAATGCACCATTGCCACGTTGATGCTTCAGAGCAACATGCTTGTTATGTGCTTGTGTTGGGACTGGTGTATAGCTGAATTGTTGAACCCACAATCCATGTTCTCACATGGGAATAGCACAGCAGAGCTCATAGCCGCTCCATTGTGGAGCTGATGTTGGGAATGGCGGTTTATGTTCAATGCAGTACTTACTCTTGGTTTATTAATTTACAGATTTCTCCAGGATCTTCCTCTAGGCCCAACAGTCCCCATTCTGCAGTCATCACAGCAAGGCCAACAGCAAGGTCACGGAGTCCCACATCACCGCTGGTTTATACCTCATCTACTGACAGCCCTGCTTCACCTGGTATTGATTTTAACTCTCCACCTGTGTTGTCCCTCTGCTTGGATAATTCAGCAGCGAGGCACAAAATCTCAGTGAAACCACGGAACCAGCGCTCCCACACCAAACGAAGATCCCCTTCAGTAAGTATTACGACTTTATGCAGAACGCAGACTTGGTTTTCAAATTTTCATCTTTTCCACTAGAGGTGGTAGCTCTCTCTGGGCTTAAATTCCAAGCCTTCTACTGACTTGCAAATGTGTGTGAACTGGGAGAAGCCCAGCAGTGTATTGGTGCGGGGCTAGAGAGGACAGTTCCCCTTTCCAAGTTGTGAATGAAAAAGGTGTACTTATCAAAATGCAAGAGTTCCCACTGCTGGTTAAGCACTTCTGGACTTCTGTAAAGGATCAGGGAAATGTGTGGCTGATGTGGTAAATTCAACCCTTAACACGTGGTTTCTGAAAACCTGCTAGAACTGATTTGGATCTGGAACTATCAGATTGCACATATAAAGGGGATCACTAAGCCAGTTTTAAAGAAGGAACAATGGCTTAAACAGATCTCTAAGCCATGAACTTTTAATAATGCTCTATGTTCATGTGATTCCTCGAGGTCATTGCCCTTCAGAGAATACACAAGCTTCTTTTGCACAGAAGCCTTCCTTTGAATGTTTCATGTCTTTGTTGCCTAACCTGAAATCTCAGGTTTTATTTTACTTCATTTTCAATGTATCCTTTCTGGGACTTGCAACACCCTCTCCGTAATAGGACACGCAAAGCTTTAGTGAATGTCCCATTGTAGTCTTATTCCGCAATGCAATTGTCACCTTCTCAATGCGGCATTCTGTTACCATTAGCTGCCAGTCTGTGAGAAATTTTGAAAGAGAAACTATCTCTATTTCTGGGAAGAGAGCCGATAGAAGTTTATTAAATCACTAGAGGCATAGGTAGATAGCTGGTGTCATTTTCCCAGGGTCTAACTATCTAATGCTAGAGGGCATCCATTTAAGGGAAGGGGGAAGCTGTGTGGAGCAAGCTTTTTGTTGTTCACAGAAAGTGCCATCGAGGGTGGTGGTGGAAGCAGATATGGTAAAAGAGGCAATTGGATAGGCACATGAATATGCAGAGAATGGAGGGAAATGGACTGTGTGCAGACAGTATGGATTAAATGTCTTTGAATTAATTAGTTTGGCACATCATGTGCTGGAGTTTAGCACCACATCGTGAGCCTGTTCTTGTACTGTCCTGTGTTCTGTGATTTAATGTTTTTTTTTCATCAAGGAAACTAGATCTCTAAACCAGGCCATTTTTTTTCAAAATCAACCATTTTCAGGATCTAGGCATCGTTGGATTGCCCAAACCTAGCTGCCCTTGAGATGATGCTTATAAGTTTCTTTGAACTGCTACAGAGCAGTAAAGACCCAGACCTGGCCAAACTCTGTCTATAACTCAGGTCCTCTAGTTCCGGCAACTTCCTCGTAAATCTTTTCTTTACGCTTTCCATTTGAAACATATCTTTCCTAAAAAGGAGGGGACAAAACTGTGCACAGAACTGACAAGTGCAGCCTCAACAATACAACATAACTTCTATACTCAATGCAACATGTAGTGTCTTATAAAAGTATTCAGCTCCCAACCCTTTGTTCACATAAATGAGTATTACCAACAGAGATTTTGATCAATTTAACTGAGAATTTTTATTTGTGAATCACATGCTCTTACTTTTATGGTAGAGCCCCAAAAACAGGGGAAATTGTAAAGCATGAAAAACTTTTTTAAAAAAAATCAAAAATTGAGATGTCAGTAGTTCAAACGTATTCATCCTCCTTAGCTCAGTACTTAGTTGACCCACCTCTTGTAGCTATTGCAGGCAGAAGGCCTTTTGGATAAGTCTCTATCAGCTTTGCACAATGTGCTGGAGCAAAATTTTCCGATTCCTCCTTGTAAGATTGCTTAAGCTGTGCCAGGCTGTTTGGGGAGGAGTGGTGGACAGCACTCTGAGGTCTTGCTAGTGATGTTCGATTGGGTTAAGATCAGGTCTCTGACTGGGCCACTCAAGGACATCGGTTTCCTTCGGTGCTTTGTCTTGACAATCTTCCTCCCCACTTCAAGCTTTCTGGCAGAGGCTAGCAGGTTTTTATCCAGTATCTCTCTGTATTTAGCAGCATTCATCTTCCCATCAAACCTGACCAGGTTTCCAGTCCCTGCTGCTGAAAAGCATCCCCATAGCAGGGTGCTACCTCCACCATACTTTACAGTAGGGATTGTGTTACCTGGCTGATGTGCAGTATTAGATTTACACCACTTGTACCACTTAGTGTTTAGGCCAAAAAGTTCCACCTTTGCCTCATCTGGGAAAGGATGTGCTTTTTTTTTAATAATCTGGGCTTCTTCCTTGTCACTCTTCCATAAATACCCTTTTTGTGCAAGGGCTTAGAGATTGTGGAGCTGTGAACTTCATCTCCAGTTGCAGCCACTGGCTTCTACCGCTGCTTAGAGTGACCGTTGGCGTCATGTAGCCTCTCTTAGAAGTGTGACTGTTCTGGTGACTGAGTTTAGACGGACGTCCTGATTTAGGTAGTGTGGCTGTGGTTTCATTTTTTCCCCACTTTGTCATGAGGGACTGCACTGAGCTCCGAGGTATGTTCAGTGCCTTTGAAATGGTCTTGTATCCTTCTCCAGATTTGTGCTTCACCATTATCATTTCCCTGACATGTCTTGAATGCTCTTTTAATCTTCATTTTGGTTTGTCTGTTGAAAATCTGCTGTACTATTGGACCTTAAAGAGAGAGGAGGTATTTATTCATATGAATTCATTGAAAACAGATGATCCTTGAATTTTCTACATCAACGCATTTCCTGAGGAAATTTAGCATAATAATTACAAAAGGGATGAATACTTCTCCAGCCTCACAATTTCAGTTTTTAATTTTTAGTGAATTGTTGACAGGTTTTGGAATTTTTCTTTTGATTTGACATGGGGGCCGAATACTTTTTCAAGGCGCTGTAATTCATATACTTGGTGCTTTGACTGAAGGCCAGTGTTTCTACCTGTGAAGTTGCCTTTCAATGAACTATGCCCTTGTATTCCTGGGTCCCTCTGGAACATTACATTCCCTAGTGCCCCAGTAGACCTCCTACACTGGTGTGACTTTCAAAATCATCCCACACTTATCTTTATTGATATCCATTTGCCAGTTCCCTAACTGAGCAGATCCCCTTGTAACCCACGATAACCTTCTTCACTGTCAACAGTACCTAATTTTGTGTCATTCATGACTTACTGATCAATCCTTGTGCATTCCATCCAAATCATCTGTATAAATAATGAACAACAAGAGTACCAAAACCGAGCCCTGTAGTCACTGACTTCCATTCTGAGAAACAACTTTCAACCATTACCCTCTACTTCCAACCTCTGAGCCAATTTTGAATCTACCAGCTGAGCTCAGATTCCATGGGACCTAATCCTCCAGACCAGCCTACCATGTGGGACCTTTTGAAAATCTTGCTGGAGTCCAATTAGAGAACATCCACTGCCCTACCCTTATCTATCCTTTTGGTTAGCTTTTCAAACATACTGTAACAGATTCATCAAACCTGGCTTTCCACGCATGTTTCGTGAAGTGTATAGTCAGGTGAAGGTATGTGAAGTGTAGTATAGTGAGGTTATCTACATATTCCATTTGTTGTGAAGGTATTCCCATAATTCTGGTATGTAGGGGACCTCCAGGAGTTAGGCTTAGTGACTCTGAAGGGATAGTGATGAATTTCCAGGTCTGGTGCAGCTTGGAAGGGAACCAGCAGATGATGTGTCACCATATCTCGATGGGTGGAGATCGAAGGTTTGGGAAGTGGTTTCAGAGTGATTGTGGTGCTCTTCGTTGATGGTGCACCAGTGGGGGAAGGAATGCATATCAAAGTCTAGGGCAAGTTTGTTGTCGTGTGCACAGGTATTCTCAGGTTCAATGAAAAATGTACTTGCAGCAGGATTACAGGCACAATATACGTACAATATTCACAAGCTAAGCGTCAGTTGTATAAAAATTATGCAAGAAAGAACAAAGAGGAAAAACAAGACCATTGTTTTGCTAAGTGTCATAGTTACTATACTGAGGTAGTGATTAGGATTGTGTAGATCAGTTCAATAACTAAATAGTAATGGAGTCATTGAGCGTTACAGCAGAGATACAGGCCCTTCTAGTCTGTGCTGAACTATGATTCTGCCCAGTCCCATTGACTCAGACAATGATCTATAATTCCTCACACCCCTCCCAACCAGGCCCTTATCCAAATTCTCTTAAGTGTTGAAATCCACTACTTCCACTGGCAGTTCGTTCCACGCTCTCACTGAATGGTCGAGGAGAAGTAGCGGAGTGATGTGAGTCTTCGGATTTCTGTACCTCCTGTTTGATGGTAGCTTTGAGAAGGTGGCATGTCCTGAATGGTAGAGACCTTTGATGGTTATCGATATGATGCCTCATGTAGAAACCTTTGATGGCCAGGGGAGATGTGCTAGTGATGTGTTGGGCAGATTCCACTACTCCCTGCAACTCTTGCATCTTGCATGTTTAAGGTGGCTGCCTGGATGTCAATTAAGTGGGCAGCTGGTGCTTAATCACTTGCCTTTCCTATTGTGCTCATTCTCAAAATTGCCTCTGAAATGAAGTGACAGCTGTTACTTTTTCTGGTCCGATCATCAAGTTAAAGGTTACTGACTGAAATGAAAGCAAGCTGGCAGTTCACTGTGAATACTTGTCACTGTTTTTACAGAGGTTACTTGCTGAAGGACTGAGTGATTCGATATACGATGTTCCTGAGCTGAAGGAGGAAAATGAACAAGAAGTCGTCGAGGACAATGCCGAAGTTGCCAATCCTGAAATGGATTTAGAACAAGGAACAGGATGTTCAACAACAATTCTCCCTCAGGGACAATCTCTAGCACAGACTGAGCCTTCCATAATCATGGCTGAAGCCGTGAATGCTACAGAACAAGGAGCTGATGAACTTCCCATGGTGGATGTCCCTGGTCAGCAAGCCAGTGGTGCATTATACAGTGCACTAGATGACAATGCACAACTAAAAACATACTCTGTACCATCAGAAATTGCAGAATATACCATGCCAGTGGAGTTGGATATACTGGGAGAGAGTGTTACTGATATTTCTGTGTTACCAGGCACCAGTCAGGTAGGATCTACAGCTGTCATTTCTGATGATTCCATTTCACTTGATGTCATCGATCCATTAAAGCAAGAGAAAAGTGCAAATCTTTGGGAAGTTGCTGATGTGAACACTGACACAGCTCCCGTCAGTACATCTTTGGATGATGAGACTGCGTGTCCCACACAGAATTTGATTCAGACTGACATATTATTGATAGACAATGACAAACCATCTTCAGCTGTCCCTGAGGGGTCAGTGAGCAGAGAAGGAGAATCTTTGCAAGACGATCCATGTGCATATTGTAAACAAGCAAAAATGGAGCCAACATCAGAAGAGCCATTTGCTTGTTCAGACAAGCAGGTGGTGGAAGAACACTCAACTTTCAAAGACACAATTGATAAGGTGCCTGAAAACTTCAGCAGTATTCCATTGACTCGGGTGCCTGACACATACTCCCAGCCTGCCGATTCTCCTAAAACGTCAAAGGAACCATCTGTTTTGGAAACTGCTGGTGGTGGCAGCTTGGAAAACAAGGATGTTGCAGTAGTTAAGGAAGCCAACGTTAAAATAGAAGAAAAAACAATAAGTCAACAGGGTTCGTTTAAGAAAAATAGTCAGGGTTCCTATAAATTCTCAATTTCCTCAGCTTGGAATCGGTCCAGACACAGTGGTGTGAAACAGAATGATGATCCACCTGCAGATCCAGATGTTTCATATAAAACCATCTGTCAGAAAGTGAGCTCGTTACCTGGTAACGAGAACAAGGAAAAAGATGAAGGAGTGTCCCTCCCTGAACCTCCTGCATCTAAGATTGAAGCACATGGACAGGAGAAGACTGAGGAAGATGAAGAGGGAAGAGGTGCTTTTGGTGTTAGACTCCGCAGCACTTCTTATTGCTTAAAATACAAAGAAGTTTCTCACACTGAGCACAAGGAGACAGGCAAATGTCATAGTGCTGAGGTCCCTTTGGATTCGAGTGGATGTCCATCACAACCTACCACTGATAAGACAGAAGTTAAAAAGCCACCGGAAGGATCGATTGATGATGGGAAACTGAAAGCTAAATCTTCCGAAAATCTTGCTGCAAGGCCACCCTTACCGAGAAAACCTGTTCTGCAAAATTTAAACACTCCCACAACAGCCATGGACATACCCAAGACTATCAAATCCACACAGGAAAGATCAAAAGACACAGAGAAGAGAACAAGTGTCGGTAAAAACTCTGGTAAGAAAGTCTATTGGATCTAATATATACATAACATTAACAAAGGGCCCGTGTAGTTTTTATCTGGAATTTTGTACTTAATTTTCAGAGCCCAATTTTCCAAATTCTCTCCTTGATCTCGATTCAGTTTTCTCATTCTCTGCCTAAACTCCCATGTTCTTCTAGTACAACATTATTTTCAATGCACTACTGATTTATAGATCACAAGGTGTGGTCTATACCACCTGCATGAAGAAATATTTTGTATTCTGGTGCCTATTGTAAGTTTACAACCTTTGATTTCTTTTCTGTTACGAATAGTTTATATTCTTGTTGCTTTTTGTCACCTAGGGTACATCCAACAAGTCTGGGCCAAGGTTGTCCTGTTGATTTAGACTTCCATTACAACCACTAAAAAAAAGATTGAATTGAAAGTTAAATGAGTTGGTGGTCATGATGTTCAAGCCCATTTATACCCATGTTTTTTTCTCTTATTATTTAATTATTTCAAACATTGCTGTTTTCCTACAATACCTTAAAAATTTGATGAACCTGATCAGGTGACAGATCTTTTGGTGGACAAGCATTTCAGAGACAGTGACCATAACACCCTAGCCTATAGCACAGCCTTGGACAAGGATAGGATCAGATGATATGGGAAAGTATTTAATTGGGAGAGGACTAATTATAATGTTATTAAGCAGGAACTTGGGAATAGATGTTCTCATGGAAATGTACAAAGGAAATTGTTTAGGGAGCATTTGCATGGAGCTCTGGATAGGTTTGTCCCATTGAAACAATGAAAGGATGGTAGGGTGAAGGAACCATGGTTGACAAGAGAGGTGGAACATTTAGTTGAGAGAAAGAATGAAGCATACTTAAGGTTTAGGAAGCAAGGATCAGATAGGATTCTTGAGAGTTGAGGTAACCAGGAAAGAGCTTAAGAAGGGACTTGGGAGAGCTAGAAGGAGACATGAGAAGGCTGTGGCGAGTAGGAATAAGGAAAATCTCAAGGTGTTCTACACATGTGAAGAACAGAAGGATGACTAGAGTGAGGATTGGACGGATTTGGGATAAAAGAGGAAATGTAGTTGGAGGAAGTACTTTTCTTAAGCATTCACCAGTGAGAGGGACCTTGACAAATGAGATCGGTGTAGAACAGGCTAACATGTTGGAGTATATCTACATTAAGCAAGAAGATGTGGTGGAACATTTGAAAATCATTAACATAAGTTCCCAGGGCTGGATGGGATACAAATGGAAGAGATTGCTGTGCTATTGGTGATGATCTTTGCATCCTCACTGGCCACAGGAGTAGTTCCAGAAGATTGAGGGTTGGCTTTATTTGTTCAAGAAAGGTAATAAGGATAATCCTAGGAATTGTAGACTCGTGAGTCTTACATCAGTGGGGGTGGGGGGCGCAAAGTACAAAGTTAATGGCAGGATTCTTAGCAGCATGGAGGAACAGAGAGGGTGCAGTCCATTGAGCTCTCAAAAGTTGCCTCGCAAGTTGATAGGGTGATTAAGAAGACACATGGTATGTTGGTATTAATTAGTCAGGGGATTGAGTTCAAGAGTCATGAGGCAAGTTGCAGCTCAATACCACTCTGGTTAGACTACATTTGGTGTATTGTGTTCAGTTCTGGTCACCTCGTTATAGGAAGGATGTGTAAGCTTTAGAGAGGATGCAGGGGAGATTTACCAGGAAGCTGCCTGGATTAGAAAGACATGTCTGTTGAGGAGTGGTTGAGCAAGCGAGGGCTTTTTTGCTTTTGAGCAGAGGTGGATGAGAGGCAACTTGATGGAGGGGCATAAGATGATGGTGTGGTCAGCCAGTGCCTTTTTCCGGGGCAGCAATGACTAATATGACAGGACATAGTTTTAAAGTGAGTGGAGAAAAGTATGGCAGAGATTTTCTGAGGCAATTTTTTTTCATGCAGAGTGGAACATGCATTGATTGCATGTCCAAAGGTGGTAGTAGAGCCAGATACAACAGGGACATTTAGAAGACTGAAATAGGCACATGGATGAAAAATAAATGGAGGACTGTGTTGGAGGAAAGGGTTAGATTGATCTTGGAATAGTTTAGAACGTTGGCACAAGATCAAGGGCTGAAGAACCTGTACTGTTCCATGTTCTACTTAGAATGTAACTTGTTTTATCAATTCCTGCCGTTTATTAATTGATATGATCTTGGAATCTGTTTATGACCTCGGTGAGAGTGCTCAAGTCCTGAAAAGAGTTTTAGTAAAACTGTTGTGATGTATATAAATGACTTGGACAAAAACATAGATGGGCTGATTAGTGAATTTTCAGGTGATACAAAACTTGGTGGAGCTGTAGATAGTGAAGTCATTTGGTAAAGGATAAAGCAGAATATAGATCAGTTGTAGATAGGGGTGGACGAATGGTAGATGTTTTTTAAACCAAGTAAAGGTAAGGTGTTGCGATTTGGAAAGTCTATAAGGGGAAAGCAAAAGGTTTAAAAAAAGGTGAACAAGTGCAGTTGGCATATTTTGCATGCCACCGTTTCCCAGGTGACATTGGATTGTGCACAGTTAGGAACTTGATGAGGTCTAATAAAAAGAAGTTTAGTTTAAGCAGAGTGGCCAATGTGTGAGTGGACTAGTGTTAGAGTGGGGATTTGAGGTTTCAGCTCATTGAGGCTTCAGCAAGGTGAGGTGTAGGCCATAGGTAGACTTTTTTTCGCTATTTATTCTTTCTTACTGCAGATTTAGACCTGTGGGAATGCCAGACAGGATAGCGGAATGTGCCTCTTTCAGAATGTGGGAAGTCAGTGAGACCACCAGTGCCCCTGACAACTACACCTGCAAGAAGTGCATCCAGCAGCAGCTTCTAACGGGCTATTGTTAAGGAGCTGGATTGGAACTGGATGAACTCGGTACCATTTGGGCAGCTGAGGAGTTGATAGACAGGACATACAGGGAGGTAGTTGCACCCAAGGTGCAGGACACAGGTAACTGGATGACCATCAGGTGAGGGAAAGGGGATAGGTAGAGTACCCCTGCGGTCATTCACCTGGGCAACAGTTGAAAGTTCAAAGCAAACTTATTATCAAAGTACATAAAAGTCACCATATACAATCCTGAGATCCATTTTTTTGTTGAGATACCCAATAAATCCAGTAACCGTGATAGAATCACTGAAAGACTACACCAACAGCATGGACACCCAGTGTGCAAAAGATAACAAGCTGTGCAAATACAAAAAGAAAGAAATAATAATAATCATAATAAATGTTAAATAAGTAATGACTATCAAGAACATGAGATGAGGAGGTACCACCTTCCTGATGGCAGAAGCAGGAAGAGAGCTTGATCTGGGTTGTTAGGGTCCTTGATGATGGATGCTGCTTTCCTGCAATAACGCTCCGTGGAGCTGTGCTCAGTGGTTGGGAGGGCTTTCCCTGTGATGGACTGGGCCGCATCCACTACCTTTCGTAGGATTTTCCATTCCAGGGCATTGGCGTTTCCATACCAGGCCATGATATGACTAGTCAGTATACTCTCTGCTGCATTTCTGTAGAGTTTTGTCACTGTTTTAGATGACATGCTGGATCTTCGCAAACTCCTCAGTAAGTGGAGGCACTGCCATGCTTTCTTTGTAATTACACTTTTGTGCTGCGCCCAGGACAAGTTCTCTGAAATGATAACACCGAGGAATTTAAAGTTCCTGACCCTCTTCACTCTGATCCCCTGATGAGGACTGGCTCATGGACCTCTGGTTTCCTTCGCCTGAAGTCAATGATCAGCTCCTTGCACTTCCTGACATTGAGTGAGAGGTTGTTGTTGTGGCACCACTCGGCCAGATTTACAATCTCCCTCCTATCTGCTGACTCGTCACCACCTTTGATTCAGTCTACAACAGCGGTGTCATCAGCAAACTTTAATACGGCACTGGAGCTTTGCTTAGCCGCACAATCATAAGTGTAAGGCAAGTAGAGCAGGGGGATAAACACGCAGCCTTGTAGTGCAGGAATATCACTTTGGATACTGTTGGGTGGTGGGTTCTAGCAAAGGAAAGCCCCAGTTAGGTCACTGCAACTAGGTCTGGCTCTGTGGCTCAGAAAGGAAGGGCGTGAAGAGGCAAGCTGTAGTGATAGGGAATTTCTTGGATAGAGGAACAGTCAGGAGATTATGTGGATGAGAATGAAATTCCTGGGTGGTAAGTTGCCTCCCGGGTGCCAGGGTCAGGGACATCTAAGGTTGATTCTTAAGTGGGAAGGTGAGCAGCTAGAGGTCATGGTCCACAACGGTATGAATGACATGGGTAGGAGTGGTGACGAGGTCCTACATTGTGGGTTCAGAGAGTTAGGTGCTAAGTTAAAGGACAAAGTTCAAGTTCAAAGTACATTTATTATCAAAGTATGTATACAGTATATGACCTTGAGATTTGTCTTCTTGCAGGCAGTCACAAAACAAAGAAGCACAATAGAACCCATTTTAAAAAAAAAACCCACACAGCAGAGATTATCAAACACCCAAAGTGCAAAAAAAACCAAATCATGCACACCTTAAAAAAGTAAACAAGTAACACAGGGACTATGAACTGCAGAGTCCCTGAAAGTGAGTCCACTGCCATGGAGCCAGTTCAAAGCTGAGGTGAGTGAACACACACAAAGTGCTGGAGGAACTCAGTAGGCCAGGCAGCATCTACGGAAAATAGTCAACAGTCGACCCAGGGTCTCAGCCCTGTGTGTCTTGTGTGTGTTGCTTAGATTTCCAGTATACATAGATGTTCTCTTGTTTCTGACCAGTCCAGGAACCGGAGGGCTGCAGGCCGCAGCCATGGAGTCAGTTCAGCACTGAGCTGTGTGCCAGTGGCTGCAGGCCACAGTTACAGAGTCAGTTCAGTGTTGAGTCAAGTTGCAGAGTGGTGAGTTGAACACCACTTCGTCCTTCGCCCTTGGCCTTGACACCTTGATCTTCTAATCTGGCTTGGCCAACCGTCATTTGTTTCTCACTCTCTACCCGACACTTCGACACGACCCCCAAGTCCACTCCGGGAATGGCCACTGTGGCTGTACCCGCATTCTTGAGACTTCAGTTCGCTGAATCCTTCGTGGTTACCGCAAAAATGCCAGGTCACACAGACCGTTCAAAAATACAACTCGCAAAGAGAAATTATGTGCTGTGGACTGCAGTGATCACAGACCAGAAAAAGAATAATTGATACAATAGTTAGTAATTTTGTCTGCTGCCTGTAAAGTGTTGCCATATCTCACCAGTGCCATCTTTACCGGACAGGGTTGTGACCACAGGAAAGCTACCTGTACTATGTAATACTGAGGCCAGAACTCGGACGATCATACAGTTTAGCATGCAGTTAAGGAGATGTTCAAGAGGGAGGGCTTCATATTTTTGGATCATTGGGCTCTGTTCCAGGGAAGGTGGGACCTGTACGGAAGAGACAGTTTGCACATGAACTGGAGGGGGACTAATATCCTAGTGGGCAGGTTTGCTAGTTCTGCACAGGCATGGTTAATCTAGAGTTGCAAGTGGATGGGAACCAGAGCACCAGAATAGATAGTGGAGTGGTTGTGGAGAAAGACATTGTTAAGCCTGGACACAAAGTCGGGAATCAAAAGGATGTGCATGGTGACAGTAATGTTCTGAGCTGTGTATATTTCAATGCAAGGGGTATTGTAGGAAAGACAAATGAGCTCAGGGTATGGATCAGCAGGTGGAATTATGACATTGTAGCTATTAGTGAGACTTGGTTGCAGGAGGGCCGGGGCTGGCAGCTCAGTGTTCTGGGAGTTCCATTGTTTTGCACATGATAGAGCGGGAGGGATTAAAGGGAGAGAGGTAGCATTACTAGTCAGGGAAAGTGCCATGGCAGTGCTCAGACACGATAGACCGGAGAGCTCACCTACTGAGACTGTATGGGTAAAACTGAGGAATAAGAAAGGTGAGACAACGTTAATAGGATTATTTTATAGACTACCCAATTGTCCTTGGGATTTACAGGAGCAAATTTATAGAGAGATCGCAGACTGTTGCAAGAAACATAAGGTAGTGACAGTAGGTGATTTTAACTTTCCACATATTGACTGAGACTTGCATATTGTAAAGTGGCTGGATGGGAAAGAGTTTGTCGAATGTGTTCAGGGAAGTCAATAGATAAAGTCCTAACTTGAGACAGTGCAATACTTGATCTGCTATTAGGGAATGAGACAGGGTAGGTGACAGACATTTGTGTAGGGGAACACTTTGCATTTAGTGATCATAATGCCCTTAGTTTCAAGGTAATGATCTCGGGTTGAAGTTCTAAATTGGAGAAACTTTGATGGCATCAGAAAGGATCTGGCAAGTGTGGATTTGGACAGGTTGTTTCCTGACAAAGGTGTACTTGATAAGTGGGAGGCCTACAAAAGTGAAATTTTGAGAGTTCAGAATTTCTATGTTCCTGTCAGAATAAAAGGCAAGGATAGCAGGTTTAGGGAACCTTGGTTTGCAAGAGGCATGTAGGAACAAGTGAGGCATTTGAGGAGTATCAGAAATACAAGAGAACATTTAAGAAGGAAATCAGGAGGGCTAACAGAAGACATGAGGTTGCTGTAGCAGACAAGGTGAAGGAGAATTCTGATAGCTTCTACAGATGCATTAAGAGCAAAGGAATAGCAAGTGACAGAACTGGTCCTCTGGAAGATCAGAGTGGTAATCTATATGTGGAGCTGAATGAGATGGGGGAGATCTAAAATAGGTTTTATGTATCTCAATTTACTCAGGGGACAAACACAGAAATGTGGCAAAGCAGCAGCAAGGACATGAACCATGTACAGATTACAGAGGAGGAGGTGTTTGCTGTCTTGAGGAAAATTAGTCTATAAATCCCCAGTGCCTGAAAATGTGTTTCCTTGGACCCTGTGCAAGGCGAGTACAGAAATTGCAGGGGCCCTAGCAGAGATATTTGAAACATCCTTAGACACTGGTGAGGTGCCAGAGCATTGGGGGATAGCTAATGTTCTTCCATTGTTTAAGAAAGGCTCTAAGATTAAGCCAGGAAATCAAAGACCAGTGAGCCTGACATCAGTACTGGGAAAGTTATTGGAAGGTATTCTAAGGTACTGGATATATAAGTGTTTGGATAGTCAGGGACTGATTAGGGTTAGTCAACATGGCTTTATGCATTGTAGGTCGTGTCTAACCAATCTTATAGAATTTTTCAAGGAAGTTACCAGGAAAGTTGAGAAGGCAAGACAGTTGGTGTTGTCTACATGCACTTTAGCAAGACCTTTGACAAGGTCCCGCATGGGAGGTTTATCAAGAACATTCAGTTGTTTGACATTCAAGATAAGGCAAAAAATCAGATTAGGCGTTGCTTCTCAGGATAAGCCAGCGAGTGATAGTAAATGGTTGTCTCTCTGACTGGAGGCCTGTGACTAGTGGAGTATCGCAGGGATCAGTGCAGGGTCTGTTGTTGTTTGTCATCCATAACAGCGATCTGGATGATAATGTAGTAAACTAGATCAGTAAATTTTCAGCTGACACCAAGACTGTAGATGTAGTGGGCAGTGAGGTAGACCATCAAAACTTGCAGCAGGATCTGGACCAGCTGGAAAAATGGGGTGAAAAACAGCAGGTGGAGTTTAACGCAGACAAGTGTGAGGTGTTGCACTTTGGGAGGACCAACCAGGGTAGGTCTTACACAGTGAGCAATAGCACACTGAAGAGGGATCTGGGAATACAGATCCATAATTCCTGGAAAGTGGCACCACAGGGTCACAAAAAAGCTTTTGTCACCTTGGCCCTCATAATCAATGTAATGAGTACCAGAGTTGGGATGTTATGTGGAAATTGTATCAGACATTGGCGAGCTCTAATTTGGAGTATTGTGTGCTGTTTTGGTCCACCACCTACAGGAAAGATGCAAATAAGACTGAAAGAGAGCAGAGAAAATTTGCAAGAATATTGCCGGGACTTGATGAGCTGAGTTATAGGGAAAGGATGAACATGTTAGGACAGTGTTCTGTCAAATGTAGAAGACTGAGGGGAGATTTAACAGAGGGTATGCAAAATTATGAGGGATATCGATATCCAAGCAGGCCTTTTCCACTGAGGTTGGGTGAGACTACAACTAGAGGTCATGGGTTAATGGTAAAAGGTGAAATATTTAAGCAGAACATGAGGAGGGAACTACTTCATTCAGGCTGTGGTGAGAATGTGGAATGAGCTGGTAGCAAGTGGTGGATTTCAATCCAACGTTTAAGAGAAATTTGGATAGGCACATGGATGAGAGGGTAATGGGTCCAGGTGCAAGTTGAAGTGACTCGGCAGATGAATGGTTGAGTATGGATTAGATGGGTTGAAGGACCTCTTTCTGTGTTGCAGGACTCCTTAATGGCACTGATGCACAGAGGGATCTTGGTGTCCAAGCCCATAGTTCCCTAAAAGTGGCATTATGAGTAGACAACATGGTGGTAGAGAAGTCATATATGTTCATGGGTTCAATTTAGAAATCGAATGGCACAGGGGAAGAAGCTGTTCCTTAATCACTGAGTGTGTACCTTCAGACTTCTGTGCCTCCTTCCTGATGGTAACAATGAGAAGAGGGAATATCCTGGGTGGGGGGGATCGTTACTGAGGCACCGCTCCTTGAAGTTGTCTTGGATACTACGGAGGCCAGAACCCATGATGGAGCTGACTAAGTTTACAAGTTTCTGCAACTTACTTCGATCTTGTGCAATTGCACCTCTCATAACAGACGGTTGTGCAGCCAATCAAAACGCTCTCCATGTTACACTTGTAGAAGTTTTTGAGTGTTTTGGGTGACAAGCCCAATCTCCTCAAACACCCAATGAAATATAGCCTTCATTATAGCTGCACCAGTATGTCGTGACCAGGTTAGTTCCTCATTGATATTGAATAAGAACAATCCCTGCTGGGCTTTCCTCATGATGAGTGTAACATACTTGTCCAACTTCAATGTGCTGGTAACGATAGTCCCCAGGAGTTTGAATGACTTGTCCGCAGACCCAGCCTGACCATTACTTTCCGGGGGTGGGGGTGGTGCACAGGTAGGGGTGTAGGTGGAAGTCAATTCTCATTCCGATTGATAGCATTAAGCTCCAAGTTGTTACAAGCACTTCATGCTGCAAGACAGTCTACCTCTCTTTGTTAAAAGATCACATCATCATTAGAGATAAGACCAACTGCAGACATGTCATCCGCAAACTTTAGGAATTAACTGTATTTGTCTGTGGAGGTACAGTTATTTGTATAAAGTGAGAACAGGAGGGAGGGGTGAAAGGACACAGCCCTGGGGAGAGCCTGTCGCTTTAGACATAGGGTCTCGGCCTGAAACGTCGACTGCGCCTCTTCCTATAGATGCTGCTTGGCCTGCTGCGTTCACCAGCAACTTTGATGTGTGTTGCTTTAGACATTGGATCAGTCAAGTAGGAGCCCAGCCTAAATACTGCTTCCTTCCTGTCAGGGAGTTTGTAATCTATTGACAGATACTGTAGGCACAGGTATCGTGGGGTTGAGAGGTCTTACCTTGGGTCCTTCTGTTCAATGTCTTATGTTCTAAACTTCATGTGATCGAAACTGTACATTGCAAGGAAACATACCCTTGAATAGGTATCTGGAGCAGCAAGATATGTAAGAAACTGTGAGCATATCTAGTATGATTTACGGCACTTTATGTGTATATTTGCACACGGTAATTCTGAGTCCGTAATCTGTGGGATGTCTTTTCAACTCTGGTTCTCAGCTGCAGAAAGATGCTGGCTAGGAGAGACCTAACAACTGTCAGTACACACAGTCTTGGATGTCTCGCTGGATTTCGTAACGGTGCCGGAGGTGGCCTTATATCAAAAGAAAAGGCCCATGGTTGAGAGGGATAATAAGTCAGCTATGATGTCTTATAAGTCTAACTTATTATTTCTATGCTAGGTTCCCTAACAGTGATGGAGGCTAGCTTTGTCCTTTCAAGGACTTCCTTTCGCTGGGGATATTTATTTCTGTTGGAGCCTGCATTTCAGGCCATGGACCATGCTGTTTCTAAATCATGTATTTCTGGTTCGGTGTCACAGCAGCTTAATAAACGTGTATTGCATGATGATTGGCACCACTGCATATTGGGTTTTATAAAAAAAAAGGTCAACAATGGATTTCTAGCCTGTGGCTCTTTATGAGGGATGTTCCTCTTTAAGCAATAAGGCTATAAGGACTGGTTAATGCCATGATGCTGAAACAATACCATTATCCTTTTTGTTATGAGTAGAATAAACTTGCTAAGGACAATATTTGTGGAGCATAATAAGTATTAAAATACCGAATAAGTATTTTGCACCAATCTTCATTGTGGAAGACACTAGCAGTATGGTGGAAGTTCCAGATGTCAGGGGACATAAAGTGTGTGAAGTTACCATTACCAGGGAGAAGGTTCTAAGGAACCAGAAAGGTCTGATAGTAGATAAGTCACCTGGACCAGATGGTGTACACCCCTGTGTTCAGAAAGAGGTTGCTGAAGAGATCATGGAGGCATTAGTAATGATCTTTCAAGAATCACTAGGTTCTGAAATGGTTCCGGAAGACTGGAAAATTGCAAATGTCACTCCAAGAAGGCAGAGAGGCAGAAAAAAGGAAACTATAGGCCAGTTAGTCAGTGGTTCAGAGGATGTTGGAGTCAATTATTAAGGATGAGGTCTCAGGGTACCTTGAGGCACATGATAAAATAGGCCATAGTCAGCATGGTTTCTCAAGGTTTCTTGCCTGACAAATCTGTTGGAATTCTTTGAAGAAATTAGAAGCAGCATAGACAAAGGAGAAACAGTTGATGTTGTGTACTTGGATTTTCAGGAGGTCTTTGACAAGGTGCCACACATGAGGCTGCTTAACAAGTTACAGGCCCATGGTATTAGAGGAAATATTCTAGCATGGATAAAGCAGTGGCAGGTTGGCAGGAAGCAGAGTGGGAATAAAGGGAACCTTTTCTGGCTGGTTGCCGGTGACTAGTGGTGTTCCACAGGAGTCTGTGTTGAGACCAATTCTTTTTACATTATATGTCACTGATTTAGATGATGGAACTCCCCCTCCTGTCTTCTCCTATCATTTTAGATCTCCCCCTCCCCCTTCCACTTTCAAATCTCTTACTAGCTCTTCCTTCAGTTAGTCCTGACAAAAGGTCTTGGCCTGAAACATCGACTGTACCTCTTCCTAGAGATACTGCCTGGCCTGCTGCGTTCACCAGCAACTTTGATGTGTGTTGCTTGAATTTCCAGCATCTACAGAATTCCTGTTGGATGATGGAATTGATGGCTTTGTTGCAAAGTTTGCAGATGATGTGCAGATAGATTGAGGGGTAGGTAGTTTTGAGAAAGTAGAGAGGCTACAGAAAGACTTAGATTAGGAGAATGGGCAAAGAAATGGCAGATGGAATACAGTGTCAGGAAGTTAATGGTCATACACTTCAGCAGAAAAAAATGAAAGGGTTGACTATTTACTAAATGAAGAGAATACAAAAAAAACTGAGGTGCAAAGGGACTTGGGAGTTCTTGCAGGATTCCCAAAAGGTTAATTTGCAGGTTGAGTCTGTGGAGAGGCCTCACAAGAACGTAAAGCACTGGTGAAGCCTCACTTGGAGTATTGTGAGCAGTTTTGGGCCCTTATCTTAGAAAAGATGTGCTGAAACTGGTGAGGGTTCAAAGGAGCTTCACAAAAAATGACTCTAAGATGGAACGGCTTGTCATATGAAGAGCGTTTGATGGCTCTGGGCCTGTATTCACTGGAATTCAGAGGGATAAGGGATGACCTCATTGAAACCTATCGAATGGTAAAAGGGGTGAATGTGAAGAGGCTGTTTCCTGTGCTGGGAGAGTCTAAGACTCAGAATAGAAGGACGTCGTTTTAGAATGGAGATGAGGATGAATTTCTTCAGCCAGAGATTGGTGAATCTGTGGAATTCTATGCCACAAGCAGCTGTGGATGCCTTGTTTCTGTGCTGTCATGCTCTCTGACCCTAATACTCAAAGACAATTAACGGCAACAAAGAATGTTCAGAGGATCGTAGCTGGAGACCCTGACTGGTTTACATAGACTACATTAAGGAAAATTGTCCCCTGTGCGGGTAACTCAAGGATTGATGCACACAGATTGTATTTATTTATTTAGAGATACAGCCCCAAACAAGCCCTTGTGGTCCAGTGAGCCTCACTGCCCAGCAGCCCGCCTGTTCAATCCTAGCCCAGTCACATGGCAATTTACAATGACCAGTTAACCTACTAACTGGTATGTCATTGGAACGTGGGAGGAAATCAGAGTGCCCAGAGGAAACCCACTTGCTCACAGGAAAGACGTACAAACTTCTGACAGCTGGTGTTGGGATTGAAGACCCAATACTAATGCCTCGAGCTGCAAAAGCATCGCACTCACCATTTCGCTACCGTGGCGCCCCAGTGAAATTTTGGGCAAAAAGTAGAAGGGAGTATTGGGGGGAGAAAATTTTATCACCAAAAAATGCTGTTCAGGAACTTGCTACCAGGAAGGATGGAGGAAATTGAATCAATCAAAGCTTTCAAGAGGAAATGGATAGGCACTTGAGAGAAGGTACTTTGTAGGGTCAGAGAGAATGATTGGGGGAATGGCAGTAAGTGCATTGCTCTACTAGGAGCTGGTACGGACCTGATGGGCTGAATAGATTTATCTTGAACCATAATTATTATATAATTTGTCAAAAGGTTGAAGAATTTAATGCAACGCACAAAAAGTTGGAGGAGCTCAGCAGGTCAGGTAGCATCTATGGAGGGGAATAAATAGTGGGTGTTTCAGGCAGAGAACCTCATGGTGCGTAATCTGGGCAAAGATGTAGTGTTGCCCGTTGGGAAGTCAAATGTAAGAGGAATGTGTATAGGACTCATTAAAGGCATTGATGCATTGTGGGATCTTGGGGTCCAAGTCCATAGTTCCCTAAAGTGGATTAAGTCCTGATGAAGGGTCTTGGCCTGAAACAGCGACTGTTTATTTCCCTCCATAGATGCTGCCTGAGCTGTTGAGGTCCTCCAGCATTTTATGTGGATTTTTGGCATCTGCAGCATCTCTTGTGTAACGAACATGATGAAGTTGAGAATAGGAGCAAAGAGGTCCTTCTGCAGTTGTACAGGGCCCTGGTGAGACCACACCTGGAGTATTGTGTGCAGTTTTGGACTCCAAATTTGAGGAAGGACATTCTTGCTATTGAAGGAGTGCAGCGTAGGTTCACGAGGTTAATTCCCGGGATGGCAGGACTGTCATATATCGAAAGATTGGAGCAACTGGGCTTGTATACACTGGAATTTAGAAGGATGAGAGGGGATCTGATTGAAACATATAAGATTATTAAGGGATTGGACATGCTAGAGGCAGGAAGCATGTTCTCGATGTTGGGGGAGTCCAGAACCAGAGGCCACAGTTTAAGAATAAGGGGTAGGCTATTTAGAACGGAGCTGAGGAAAAACTTTTTCACCCAGAGAATTGTGGATCTGTGGAATGCTCTGCCTCAGAAGGCAGTGGAGGCCAATTCTCTGTACGCTTTCAAGGGAGAGTTAGATAGAGCCCTTAAAGATAGTGGAGTCAAGGGATATGGGGAGAAGGCAGGAACGGGGTACTGATTGTGGATGATCAGCCATGATCACAGTGAATGGCGGTGCTGGCTTGAAGGGCTGAATGGCCTACTCCTGCACCTATTATCTATTGTCTAAGTGATTCTGTTGTTTACTCAAAACAATGAGTAACTCTTTATTACTTCCGTGGTGGTGATGGCACAGCGGTGAAGCTAATGCAGTTACAGCCTTTTGCAGTGACACATGTTCAAACCTGATGTCTGATGTTTTCTGTGGGGAGTGTGTGTGTCTTCTCTCTAAACAAGTGAGTTTCCACGGGTGCTTCAGATTCCCTCCACACCTTAAAGTCAAACTGCTAGGTAATTTTATTGCTCCTTATAAATGACCCTGAGCACAGTGAGGCTTGAGCAGGAGTTCCTGGACATACCAGCAAGAAAAGGTTGCATGGAAAAATTGATGGTGATGGAAAGGGGAGGTTGGTTTGGAATGGGATGGTTTAAATAGCTGGCATTGATTTAATCGGCAGAATGGCAGCCTTCTACATTGTGAGAAGTAAAATCAGAGGAACATTTGTGTCCTTGCTTCCTAAGCAAAAACACTCTTAATTTAAAAAAAATCAAACCATGTGACCGGTATTGCAAAGATGAGAAGAGAGATGTAACTGGATTTAAGCCCCTGATAATATTGGAAGTGTTCTGATAAAATTGCTCATTGTTGGATTGAGTTCTCTTCTTGCTTTTGGCAATTTCAAGTGCTAAGCGTTCACTGATTAAACATAATCTTGGTTTGTAAATCCTGCAAGTTCAAATGAAAGTAAATATTGTCAACAGATGGACATAATGATTAGTAGAACAACAAAAAACATGTTAATACTTGGCAGCAAGTTTACTCGCTTTCATATCTTGGGAGGATTGATTTTCAAATTGTTTCTCACCTCTGACTACTGATTAGGATTGATAATGAGCGGGTTGAAAACTTCATGTTGGTTGGGATGGGGAGCTGCAGCTATGTTGTTCCTTTGGGTGTCAAAATTCTTATGATACAATTTTAGCTTTGCTGTATAATTGGCAGCATATTGTATCTTTGCAAAGCAGATGAGACAGAGTATAAATGCAAATCGCCATGCAACACTGTTAGCTGTGATAATCACTGTAGTTCAAACCACAGACCAGCTGGAGTAACTGATTGGAGGCTCCCCACAAGTGTGCTGTTTGATCTCTTATAAGAACCAGATTAGCCAATCCCTGCACCTTGATGAGGGTTCAAAATGCATCCATAATCTAAGTGATTATAATGATGGTTACTTGGAAAGGTGGTTGAAGTAATTTTTAACTCCATCATAATGATTCACCTGTAACAGGCTACAATAAATTTAATTATGCACTTCTTTTATTTAAATGGGTTTGGATATTTGTTTGTCTTTTTCTTTAAAGCTGTTGCCTCTTGCTAGTATAGTCATTCTTTTACCTCCTTCCTCGAAGATGTGCACTGCTCGTTACCAGTGATAAACCTGGTTTAATATCAGGAATTGGGTTTAATATCGCTGACATATGTCATGCATTTCGTTGTTTTACAGCAGCAGTACAGTGCATTAAACTTTAAAAAAAATTACAGTAAGAATTTTACAAAAAAATTAAAGTAGTGCATAAAAGGGAAGAGAAATAGTGAGGTAGTGTTCGTGGGCTGGTTCATTGTCTTCAGAAACTTGATGTGGAGGGAAAGATTCAACGGTATTTATATTGGTTGCTTCTGATCAGATCTGAATCTGAATGAGCAGAATGAGATGAAATACTAATGAAAAGCAGAAGAAAGGAAAAATTGGATGAGGGAAATTGGGAAGGTAGTAATAATGAAAGGTACCTAACATTATATTGCACATGATAATGTTGTTAGTGATCTGTTGAAATTAATCTCCTCAACAGAGATGAGCAATTGAAACTGGCAGCTTCCTGGCCTGTGTGGCTTGGGTCTGCACTGGCCATTTGCCAACATTTGGCGATACTTCAAGCTGAGTGAAAATGATCTTCGGTATTGAAACTAGAACAATAGCATGAACTGAATTTAACACACAGAGGGCTGGAGAACCTCATACTGCATTATGATTTCCTCTGAATGGTGTTTTCCAAATTACAGTTAGGATTGCTTTATGCAAGGGGATTTCAGTTACATTGTAGTTTCAATCAGTGTTGATAAAGCCTACACTAATGTCAGTATGAATGTAATTGAACTTCAAACAATTGTTGACATTCTTCCTGATTTAATTTACTAGACTAGATGATTGCTGTTTTCCTGAGATTACTTCTATCAAATTTATTTTGTGTTTTACTTGCTCATTAGTGTTTGCATCACTTTGTGTTATTAACAAATGGCATGGCAGCGAAGTGATATTTGTGTGTTCTGAGAAGCTAGATTTTGCAGATGCTAGAAGTCTGAAATAAAAACAGGAAATGTTGGAGATACTCAGTGGCTCTCACAGGGTCAATGGAGAGAGAAACAAATCATTGTCTCAGATTGATAAATTTTTATTAGGAAGGTAATTAACCTGAAATATAAACTCCGTTTCTCCATCAGCAGATCTAACCTGCTACATATTTCTCCCAATTTCTGTTTTTAATTTCAACACCTTTTTTTTGCCTTGGAGCTAGACGATTGATAGAATATTTGAATCATTATGGAGGCCTCTTAGCCAATTGAGTCAGTGTTAATTACACCAAGAGCAAGCAATTAATCCCATTTCTCTTGCTTTCTGCCCATAGCTCTGCAACGTACTTTTGCTCAAGTGTATCTCCTATTTTCTTTTGAAAATCTAATGACTCTATTTCTATGCAGTGAAGTTCACCCGACAGTGAATTCTGATGCAGGGCTATCAATTTGAAAGATCACTTTTTTGCTTCATGTCTGCTCCTGTCATCCCATTGGAGTGTCTCAACTTACGAATAGCATTAAGCTGCAGTACTGTTGGTTAATAAATATAACTCATGGCAGTGTCAGTGAACAAATAAGGCATGAAATAAAATGGAGGCAGAACAACCATCCATCTTAAGAAATTGAACCAAGAAGAATGATAGCTAATGTTTAAAGAGGAAAATATTTTTCTGACATTCTACTTGTGTCTTTTCCTGAGCACTTAAAATTAAGGTTCCAACCCTTTAGCCAAACGTAGCGTATAGAACAGTACAGTATAGCACTGTGTAGGCCATTTGGCCCACAAAGTTGTGCCGACCTTTTAATTACTCCAAGGTCAATCTAACCCTTCCCTCCCACATAGTTCTCCAATTTTCTTCCTTCCATGTGGCATTAACTTTCAGTAACAAGGACAACTTCTCTTTATTTGCCCCATCTGGGCTATGCTCCATCCACTGTAAATGGTTGCCTCATGAAGCCATGAACCCATAACGTATGCAGGAACTTCATTGCTGTGAAGAGAGAATGCTGAATTGGCTGGTGTCAACTTGCTGGGCTTTAAATCAGGGACCCCTCCATCCATTCAGATGGACAGAAAAGATAAGCACATGTTATCTGAGGAAGAGCATATGGGCTGTCCCTGATATGTTGACCAACACTTATCCTTCAAACAACGTCAGTGTAACAGATTACCTGCTCATTCATGTGTTGTTATGTTTAGGAACTTCGCTGAACACTAAATTGTCTCAGCAATTCCTATGTATCAGGACTGATTATAATTCAGTTGGGACTTGAAGTGTCAGATTTAGTTACCTGAACGAAAAGAAAACACATGAAAAGGGTGGAGAGTGAGGCTGTTTTATGTAAGAACACACCCCACCTGGTACTAACACATTTACTCTCCTCTCCCTCATTAACACAGAAGATTCTGGAGATGTTAGAAAACTAGGACAACATACACAAAATCCTGGAAGAACTCAGCAGGTCAGGCAGCACCTATGGAGGGGACTAAACAGTCTGAGACCCCTCATCAGTGCTGGTGAAGTGTCTTAGCCTAAAACAACGACAGTTTATTTCACTCCAGACTGTTTTTACCCCATGATAGGTGCTGCCTGACTTGCTCAGTTCTTCCAGCATTTTGTGTGTGTTTCTATACTGCGCCTGTTTTCGTGTGTAACCATAACAATTCCACACTTTGAGTACTTATCATGAAAGAGGAGCATCTGTAGTGTGTGTGTATATATACACTTTAATAGAGAGAAGTAATTATAGAGCACCTCTCATAGAATTGGCATGAGGGAGATTTTTGAAATTGTCCTAATATAAACAGCTTAATTCCCCGAAATAGACAGCAGTGTTTAACCTCAACTTCATTTCCTGTTTTGCTTGTTCATTGGTTTTTGCATCAGTTAACTAATAGTGTAACCACAAAAATTAGATTTTTAAGTTCAGATGTCCTGTAACAGCAAACTTTCACATGCGAGCTCCTACATACCAGTACAGCACAGGTTAGGTGTCTTCAGGCACTGGTCAAGGAATAGTATTTCCCAGGACATCAAACCGCTGTTCTTCTTTGAAAATGATGCTATGAGATATTGTTTATTCAAGTTTGATATTTGTATGACCCCCATTAATGTAGTTCACTTTCTGAATTTTGCTGCTGGTGTCTCTGTGGTGGGACTTTGTGACTAAGGGGCAAGTGTACTACCACAGCACAAGCACAAATAATGTCAGCACTGAGGTGCTGACAGACAATGGGGAGACTGTTGCTTCCTTAAGCACTGAAACGTTACTCGGCACGAAAAGGAGAAGGAATCAGATTGTACAAATAGCTGCAGTCACCCAGCCACTAACTTAGAAATCATTGAGGCCCCAGCAGCGTAGTATAGGCTTGTTCACGACACACTAGTAGAACCATAAAACCATAGAAACTACAGCACAGAAACAGGCCTTTTAGCCCTTCTTGGCTGGGCCGAACCATTTTCTGCCTAGTCCCACTGACCTGCACACGGACCATATCCCTCCATACACCTCCCATCCATGTATCTGTCCAATTTATTCTTAAATGTTAAAAAAGAACCCGCATTTACCACCTCTTCTGGCAGCTCATTCCATATTCCCACCACTCTCTGTGTGAAGAAGCCCCCCCTAATGTTCCCTTTAAACTTTTCCCCCCTCACCCTTAACCCATGTCCTCTGGTTTTTTTCTCCCCTAGCCTCAGTGCAAAAAGCCTGCTTGCATTCACTCTTGTCTATACCCATCATAATTTTATATACCTCTATCAAATCTCCTCTCATTCTTCTACGCTCCAGGAAATAAAGTCCTAACCTATTCAACCTTTCTCTGTAACTGAGTTTCTCAAGTCCCGGCAACATCCTTGTAAACCTTCTCTGCACTCTTTCAACCTTATTTATATCCTTCCTGTAATTTGGTGACCAAAACTGAACACAATACTCCAGATTCGGCCTCACCAATGCCTTATACAACCTCATCATAACATTCCAGCTCTTATACTCAATACTTTGATTAATAAAGGCCAATGTACCAAAAGCTCTCTTTACGACCCTATCTACCTGTGACGCCACTTTTAGGGAATTTTGTATCTGTATTCCCAGATCCCTCTGTTCCACTGCACTCCTCAGTGTCTTACCATTAACCCTGTATGTTCTACCAACGTGCAATACCTCACACTTGTCTGCATTAAACTCCATCTGCCATTTTTCAGCCCATTTTTCCAGCTGGTCCAAGTCCCTCTGCAGGCTCTGAAAACCTTCCTCGCTGTCTACTACACCTCCAATCTTTGTATCATCAGCAAATTTGCTGATCCAATTTACCACATTATCATCCAGATCATTGATATAGATGACAAATAACAATGGACCCAGCACTGATCCCTGTGGCACACCACTAGTTACAGGCCTCCACTCGGAGAAGCAATTCTCTACTACCACTCTTTGGCTTCTTCCATTGAGCCAATGTCTGATCCAATTTACCACCTCTCCATGTATACCTAGCGACTGAATTTTCCCAACTAACCTTCCATGCGGGACCTTGTCAAAGGCCTTACTGAAATCCATGTAGACAATATCCACTGCCTTCCCTTTATCCACTTTCCTGGTAATCTCCTCAAAAAACTCCAATAGATTGGTCAGACATGACCTACCACACACAAAGCCATGTTGACTCTCCCTAATAAGTCCCTATCTATCCAAATGCTTGTAGATTCTGTCTCTTAGTACTCCCTCCAATAACTTACCTACTACCGACGTTAAATTTACCGGCCTATAATTTCCCAGATTACTTTTCGATCCTTTTTTAAACAACGGAACAACATGAGCCACTCTCCAATCCTCCGGCACCTCACCTGTAGACAGCGACATTTTAAATATTTCTGCCAGGGCCCCTGCAATTTCAAAACTAGTCTCCCTCAAGGTCCGAGGGAACACCCTGTTAGGTCCCGGGGATTTATCCACTTTAATTTTCCTCAAGACAGCAAGGACCTCCTCCTTTTCGATCTGTACAGTTTCCATGATCTCACTACTTGTTTCCTCTAATTCCATAGACTTCATGCCAGTTTCCTTAGTAAATACAGATGCAAAAAATCTAGTTAAGATCTCCCCCATTTCCTTTGGTTCCGCACATTGCCGACCACTCTGATCTTCAAGAGGACCAATTTTATCCCTTACAATCCTTTTGCTCTTAATATACCTGTAAAAGCTCTTTGGATTATTCTTCACTTTGACTGCCAAGGCAACCTCATGTCTTCTTTTAGCCCTCCTGATTTCTTTCTTAAGTATTTTCTTGCACTTCTTATACTCCTCAAGCACCTTATTTACTCCCTGCTTCCCATACATGTCATACAACTCCCTCTTCTTCTTTATCAGAGTTGCAATATCCCTTGAGATCCAAGGTTCCTTATTCCTATTCACTTTGCCTTTAATCCTGACAGGAACATACAAATTCTGCACTCTCAAGATTTCTCCTTTGAAGGCTTCCCACCTACCGATCACATCCTTGCCAGAGAACAACCTGTCCCAATCCACGCTTTTTAGATCCTTTCTTATTTCTTCAAATTTGGCCTTCTTCCAGTTCAGAACCTCAACCCTAGGACCAGATCTATCCTTGTCCATGATCAAGTTGAAACTAATGGTGTTATGATCACTGGAACCAAAGTGCTCCCCTACACAGACTTCCGTCACTTGTCCTAACTCGTTTCCTAACAGGAGATCCAATATTGCATCCCCTCTAGTTGGTCCCTCTATATGCTGATTTAGAAAACTTTCCTGAACACATTTTACAAACTCTAAACCATCTAGACCCCTAACAGTATGGGAGTCTCAATCAATATATGGAAAATTAAAATCCCCTACCACCACAACTTTATGTTTCCTGCAGTTGCCTGCTATCTCTCTGCAGATTTGCTCTTCCAAGTCTCGTTGACTATTGGGTGGTCTGTAATACAATCCCACTAATGTGGCCATACCTTTCCTGTTTCTCAGCTCCACCCATAAGGACTCAGTAGACAAGCCCTCTAATCTGTCCTGCCTGAGCACTGCTGTAATATTTTCCCTAACAAGCAATGCTACTCCCCCACCTTTCATTCCTCTGCCTCGATCACATCTGAAACATCGGAACCCTGGAATATTAAGCTGCCAGTCCTGCCCCTCCTGTAGCCAAGTTTCACTAATTGCTATAACGTCATAATTCCACGTGTCAATCCACGCCCTCAACTCATCCGCCTTCCCCACAATACTCCTAGCATTGAAATATATACACCTCAGAAGATTTTTACCACCACTCACAACCTTTCTATTAACGGATTTGCTTGAACTTTTAACAACATTTATTTTCACCCCAGCCACACTGTCAGCTCTGGCACTCTGGTTCCCATTCCCCTGCAAATCTAGTACTTCAACATGAATACAAGATATTCTGCAGATGCTGGAAATCCAAAGCAACACACCCACAATGCTGGAGGAATTCAGCAGGGACATGAAGCATCTATGGTGAGGAATAAACAGCTGACGTTTTGGGCCGAGACTCTTCAGTCTTCAATCCAAGTGAAGGGTCACAGCTTGAAATATTGGCTGTTTACTCTTCTCTATTGATGTTGCCTGACCTACTGAGTCCCTCCAGCATTTCATCTGTGCTGCTCTGGTACTTTGTGCATCATTTGGTCAGAAATGTAAAAGTAAAGTTTATTTTTCTGAATAATACCCCAGCACCACCTTTCTCTGAGATAGATGAAACATTTCCAGGTTTGGTGCTGAGAACCAAATACAGATTTCTACTCTGAAGTTTGCAGAAGTTAGGTAGGTGGTATCAGAGGAGATGTGGGAGCGTAAATGGAGAGTTGGTTATTGTCCATAGTTATTGAGATAGGAATGGCTGCATGTAGTCAGTCGTACCTTATCAGGAGTTATGTATTGTGAGCTGTTAACTGTTCAAACAGGTCATGATAGACCTGATAGCAACACCTCTTTGGAGAGACTGACTTCACTTGTGCTTTATTTCTCCAGAGATCCACAATGGATGTGATCATCCCTGCATTACAATTTAAGACATTCACTCTTATCTTTGTACTGAAGATGGAGATTTATTAGAAATATGCATACAAAGGATGAAAGATTTCTGTTCACTTGGGAGATCAGAGAAGCTGATAGAATTCTGAAAACAGAGTTGATGGACAGATTTAAAAGGCATATTCAAAACTGTAGTGTCTTTATTAAATAACTAAGGAAAAATGGTTTCAATTTTCACCAGGGTCAACTACTAAAGAACTTGGATTTAAGAGCTGGAGAAGCAGGAGTAGACCTTTATTAGCCTGTGTGCTTTGATCTTGAATCCACGCCTGAAATGGAATTGGACAGCAGTTTTATGGTTAAGTTTTTGAAGGGAACTGGATGTAAACACAGGAAAGAAATATTAGTAGGAGCAAGGGACAAGAACTAACTAAGTCGCTCTTTAACAGAGATGACACAGACACATTGGGGTGAGTAGCCTCTTCCCGCCAGCGGCTCGGTGGCATGGTAGTTTGCACAACGATTTAACAGTACCAGTCACCCAGGATCATTTCCCGTAGCTGTCTGTAAAGAGTCTGTATGTTCTCCCCGTGCCCACATGGGTTTCCCCTACAGTTTCCTCCTACAGTCCAAAGATGTACTGGTTGGGAGGCTAATTGGTCATTGTAAATTGTCTCGTGATTAGTCTAGGGTTAAATTAGGCTTTGAAATGTAAGAGGAAACCCAAGGGGAATTTGTAAACTTTACAGGGATGGCACCAGAGTCGAACCTGGGTCCCTGGCGTTGTGAGGGAGCAGACCTATTAGCTGCCCCCATGTGCTGCCTTGTCCGTCAGTTTCCCTGGGGAGAGTACCTCACCGCATGGTTCTCCTGAAAAAAGTACAAGTAGAGAACAATGTAACTTGGAAACTTAGTCATCATTAGTACTTACAACTGGGAAACCTAGGACATTTCCATTCATCAGGGAGCTCTGTAAACCTACATCTTATATAAAAATGCTTTAGCGCTGCCTTTCTGATCTGCTGTGGCCCTTTTGCTAAAGATGTACAGCGTTCCCCAGAACACCGCAACAATGAAAGGCCTGCTATACGTGAACGTCCAATCTGGGATGACATGTGACTCAGAAGGATGCATGTAAAAGCCAAGTGCATCTGCCCTTGTCCTCTTTGGCAAGAAGGGTGTGCTTGGAATGTCCTCTCAGCCCAGCCTAAACAAGCAATTGCAGTGGTGTTTTGGAGAGGGAACACAATGACTAACGGTAGAAGGAAAAAAATGTTTATGGGGAAGGGTGTGGTAGTAATTAAGTGGTTTGCTCCGTAATGGTTGGTGCTGAGCTCTTTATGTGGTTGCAACTGCACTCGTGAAGCAGAGAGTATGCTACCACATTCCTGACTTGTGGAAGGCTGAAAAGCTTTGGACTGTTCGGAGATGGCCATCCGTCAAGTACATTGATTCCTGTCAATGATAATGCCATTTTGACTCTATTTGTGCCTTATTATTTTGCACTGAGGAGGGCAGCGTAGTTCCATGGAGGTTAGCGCAATGCTTTACAGCACCAGTTGTACGATTGGGGTTCACTTTCTGCCGCTGGCTGTAAGGAGTTTGTGCTTTCCCCCCTGTGCCCACGTGGGTTTCCTCCGGGTGCTCCGGTTTCCTTCTGCATTCCAAAAACGTATGAATTGGGCTCAGTAGGTTGTGGGCTTGCTGTGTTGGTGCTGGAAGCGTGGCAATACTTGCCGGCTGCTACCAGCACAT
Organism: Mobula hypostoma; assembly: GCF_963921235.1. NCBI lineage: Eukaryota > Metazoa > Chordata > Chondrichthyes > Myliobatiformes > Myliobatidae > Mobula > Mobula hypostoma. Next base: position 162,615,467 of record NC_086103.1, read on the forward strand.
CACTAACATAAGCACTGCATTCCACTGTAGGTTTCAATGTACGTGTGACAAATAAAGCTAAGCTTCAAACTGGGAGGCAGAAGTAGCACTTGGAAGAACGCAAGGGAGCATTGATAGAGCTTTTTAAACTGTAGCAAGGGAATATATTTGAACGTAGGATGTCGTTCTCACAGTCATGTGGTGTTAAAAATGAATGAACGAAGCACCATTTCTCTTTACATCATTGTATGTGAGGGTCCTCCACTTGGCTACACTGAGCAAACATGTTTTTCATTTCCACACCTAGAACTGAATAGATACCTCCTGGCTTCCCAGACAGATTACTGAATCCTTCATCTGTCTTTCAAAGCCATGTAATTCAATTTAGTGACATTTTGATCAATTAATCTATACTTGTTGATCTCCTGGGTGGTTGGTATCAGATTTGAATTTTAGCTCTCCCTGGTATTGTTCGTGGATGTAACTCAATGCTACTCCCACGGCACAGAAACTAACCCCTCCCTCAGCCTACCATGTCCGTACTGACTACTTTGCCCATCTACACCAATCCCATTTGCTGACCTTGTCCCATACTCCTATTTCCTCCCATGCTTTGTTTAAGAGCCTGTTTAAATGCCCCATAATCAGAGGTAAAAATAGAAATCTTGCTCTCAGAACCTCTTAAGACTCATTTCTCCTGACTTAGACCTCTGCCCTCTTATTTTTATACCTATACCATGGGGGAAAAAGATTTTGATTATCTACCTTCTATTTGCCTCTCCATCTTGTTTATTTCTATTGAGTCACCTTTAACCACCTTCATTACAGAGTAAACAAGCCCAGTCTATCCAGTCTCTCCCCATAACTAATATGCCCCTGTCCAGGCAAAGTCCTGGTGAATCTTCTCTGAACTCTCTCCAACAAAACCACATCTTTTCTAGAGTACAACAACCTGAGCTGCTCATATTTCTCCAAGGGTGGCCTAACCAGTGTTTTGTAAAGTTGCGATATTGGTCATGGAAACTTATCGAATATTGAAAAGTTTAGGTAGAGTGGATGTGGAGGGAATGTTCTCTATAGTGGGGAGTCTAGGACCAGAGGACGCAGCCTCAGAAGAGGGACATCCATTTAGAACAGAGATAAGGAGGAATTTCTTTAGCCAGAGGGTAGTGAATCTGTGGAATTCATTGCCACAGACAGATGTGTAGACCAAGTCATTAGGTATTTTTAAAGCAGAGGTTGATAGGATTTTGATTAATAAGAATGTCAAAGGTTATAGAGAGAAGGCAGGAGAATGGGGATGAGAAGGACAATAATTTGGGCGTGATGGAATGGTGGAGCAGACTCCATGGCCTAATTGTGCTCCTGTGCCTTATAACGCAATACTCCAACTATGATATTCTCTGTCCTGAGTTACAAAGGCAGACACGCTGTTGGCTTTTCACCCCCATTACCCTATCAACCTGTGTTGCCTCTTTCAGGGAACCATGGAATTGGAGCCCAGGGTCTCTGTGCATCTACATTCCTTAGCAGCCTGCCACTGACTGTATGTGTCCTGTTCCCATTTGACTTTCCAAAATCCATCACCTCACTCTTGTTAGCATTGATTCCCATTTCCAAAAGCTCCACCTAACTTCCTATCTGATCTTTATCCTTGCTGCCTCCCATTTTGTTCCCACTGATTACTGGTTTATTCCAGATGGATCCAAGTTTTTTTTCACTTCCATTCGCCATACGATTCCTATGTTTTGGCATTGAAGGGACGGCACGGTAGTGTAGTTGTGTAATGTTATTTTACAGTGTCAGTGACCAAGATTCAATTCTGTGACTGTCTGTAAGGGATTTATATGCTCTCCCCATGACCATGTGGTTTTCCCTTGGGTGCTAAGGTTTCCTCCCACATTCCAAAGACATACTGGTCAAGACTAGGAAGTTCTGGGCGTGCAATGTTGGCGTTGGAAATATGGCAACTCCTGCAGGTTGCCTTGGACTGTTTTGGTCGATAATGCAAAACGATGCATTTCACTGTATATATCGATGTTTCAATGTACATGTGACAAGTTAAGTTAATCAAAGATATGCAGGTTAATTGGTGACTTGGGTGTAATTGGGCGGCTGGGTCTTATTGGGTCAGAAGTGCTTATTACTGAGCTGTATCTTTTAAAAATATTGTCTTGATTCCAGCATATAGATATTTTCCATTTAATATCCTTAGCCAATGTTTGGTTGGTTAAGTGGAAAATATCTGTTCAACGGTTCAGTAATCAATGGAATTGTTGGTTCAGATGGAGACACTATGCACAAAACCCTTTAACTCCACTGGAGTCTATCACAAATGAAGCCCTCTCCACAGCTGCCAAGGACCGCTGCCACAAGAAAGCAAGACCCATCATCAAGGACCCCCGTCATCCAGGACATGTTTTCACGCTGCTGCCATTGGGAAGGGGGTACAGGAGCCTTGGACCCCACATCAGAAGGTTCAGGAACAGTTATTACCCTTCAAACATCAGGCTCCTGCAGCAACATGGATAACCTCACTCAGCTCAACACAACTGATTCCACATCCTATGGACTCACTTTGAAGGACTCTACAATTCATGTTCTGAAGATTGTTTATTATTCATTCATTATTATTAGTTGTTTTTTTCTGTTTTTCCAGTTTATCATCTTTTGCACATTAGTTGTTTGTCAGTCTTTGTGTCTAGTCTTTCATTACTTCTATTGTATTTCTTTGTTCCACTGTGAATGTGTGCATTAAAGTGAATCTCAGAGCAGTATATGGTGATGTAGATGTGCTTTGGTAATGAATTTACTTCACAAGGATAAGGTGAAGCAACATTTCCTTTCCCAGGTCGACATTGAGCAGGCCATGTCGTTGGTATGCTCAACTCCAGGCTCCCAACTCAGGCTTTCACTTCTGAGCTCTGTCATGGAAAATGATAGGCAGAGAAAAAGGTTCAAACTTATGCTCAAGGCTTGCCTGGAAAAATACAACCTTCCTGCTGCCTCCTGGGAATGCCTGGTCCACCAGCGCTTGAAGTGAAGATGCAGCATTCAGAACCTCATGTCTGCGCGTCAGACACACACAGAACGAATCCATCATGTAACAAACTACCCGGCTGCCTACCCCATTATTCTGCAGTTCCTCTATTGGCCCCATATGTCACCTCAGAGCACACAAAATCAAACACCCCTCCCACCCTGACATTTTTTTCTCTCCTTCCCCGCCCCCCCCCCTGCAAAATCAGGCAGAAGCTGTGAACATGCACCATCAGTCTCAGAGACCTCAGGGACAGTTCCTTTCCCACTGTTATAAGATTTTTGAACACCCACTTGTACATTAATGAACACTTAACCTTGCAATCTAACCTGTCATAGCCCTTGCATCTTATTGACTACTTGCATTGTAACTTCTCTGTAACTGTAACACTGCATTCTGTTATTGCCTTTCTCCTGTACTTCCTCAATGTATTTATGTTTTGAAATGATCTGTATGGCATGCAAAACTAAGATTTTCACTGTCTTAATGTATACTTTGTGGCCACTGTATAAGGTACACCTGCTCATTTGTGCTAGTATCTAATCAGCCAATCATGTGGCAGCAACTTGATGCATAGAAGCGTGCAGACGTCAAGAGGTTCAGTTGTGGTTCAGACCAAACAGCAGAATGGGGAAGAACTGTGATCTAAATGACTTGGGCATGGAATGGTTGTTGGTTCCAGATGGGGTGGTTTGAGTATCTCAGAAACCGTTGGCCTCCTGGGATTTTCATGCATAACAGTTTCTAGCATTTACAGAGAATGGTGTGAGAAACAATAAAAATGTCCAGTGAGTGGGAGTTCTGTGGGCAACACCACTTTGTTAATGAGGGAAGTCAGAGAAGAATGGCCAGACTAGTTCTAGCTTATAGAAAGTTGATTGTAATTCAAATAACCATGTGTTACAACAGTGGTATGCAGAAGATTATTTACTGCACAACACTTTGATGAGCTATGCCAGTAGAAGATCATGAACGTAATGAAGGTAGAGGAGGTACCCAATAAAATGCCCACTGTGTGTATGTGAAAATAATAAACCAGTTTCAAAACCAGACTGCAAACAAGTCACCTCAATGGTGGGAAGCCACCTAAGAAGAAGATAAGACGCTTTAAAACACTGAGCTTCCAGCTATTTTTTCCCACAAACTCACAGCTGTGGATCCTGAAAATTTTTGTAAGAGTCTGAATGATCCTTGGGATTTGTTTATCTCCGTCTTTCACAAGTTGGAGGTTTCAGCTGTCTTTTGTACCAATGTGCTGGAAAATTTCTGTAACTCAGGGTTAAGTGATTGAATTGAAAATCTACTACATTATGTACAAACTCTAAACTGCTGTTAAAATCTAACTAGTTTTTGTCACTCATGTGTCCATTGACAAAGGCAGCATTGCATTATTATGGTAATGAAGGGCTAGTTTTCGACTATCAGATGGCTGATTAGTTTAGTGAAGTAACACCCTGGCCAGGAGAGTTATCAGGAAGCCCAGTCCATTTCGGGCAGTGGGTTTGCTTGACGTGTTCCCCTAGGGTGACAATTGATTCCCCCAGTCCAGCTCACTGTCTCTGGGATAGGGGGCGTGGTCACTGACGTTTGGCATGGGGGGAGGAGGGGATTTCATCACTTACAAAGTGGTTAAGGTGAGTATTCTGGATGTATTGATGGGCAAGCCAGATGAGGGAGAAAGGAATAGGAGGAAATATGATATTTTACAATGGAAGGTGGTGACAGAGGCTTATGGAAATCCAGCGTGGAGCAGATAGACTGAATGGTCCGTCTCAGATCTGTAACTCCTCTGAGCTTGTTCTGGTCTGTTTCGAGTCATAGTGTCATAAAATATTACAGCACAGAAACAGGCCCCTCAGCCCATCTAGCCCATGCTGAACAATTACTCTGCCTAGACCCATCAATCTCCCTCCATTCATATACCTACCCGATTTCTCTTAAATGTTGGAATCAAACCTGTACCTGCTACTTCTGCTGGCAGATATCGCCATTCTCTGATTGAGAAATTCCCATTCATGTTCCCCTTAGACATTTCACTTTTCACCCTTAACCCATGACCTCTGGTTCTAGTCTCACCCAACCTCAGCGGAAAAAGCCTGCTTGCATTGACCCGATCTTTCTTTCAGTTTTTATTGAACAGAGTATCCAGAGTGCACAGCTTGTGCACTTGCCAACAAAAATGACTTTTGGTCATATGGTTGATTGGTAAGGCTCTCTGAATGTGTACAAATTATAACAATGCCATTATTCATCCATTAGATAAACTGATTTCCTTTCTTCCAGAGAACTATGTTGAAGTTTTGCGAGAAGGATATTGTGAAGAAGGTATTAATGTGGAAATATTAAGTTTCTGGTCAGATTTACAATTGATTTACTTCGAGGATTTTGGAATCTATAATTGATTTACTTCGGGGATTTTGGAATCTAAAATCACTGAAAATCCAGGAAATCACCTGTATAATCAACACTTCAGAAGAAATTACTGTATAATCATTTTTTTCTTATCGTGATGGATATTTCTGCTTATGCAAATTTCCGTTAAAACACACCATTCCACAAGGAGTCTGATTAGTTCAAATCTGGTCAACTGCTGCTGCATTCAAACTTGTTATTTCTAAGAAGGAGGGAGGGAACGTCGACTCAGACCATGAGAGGCCTGCGTCGGGCATTTTCATGCGTTACAAGGCGCAGATTGGAAGTCTATGTGGGGCACCACTCCTTGCACAGACACTGGAGTAATGTGTGATTAAGTGCCTTGCTCAAGGACACAAACAGCTAAGGCCCGAACTAACAACCTTCAGATCACTAGATGAACACCTTAACCACTTGGCCTGGTGCCCAACTATTTCTAAGAAGCTATGTGAAAAAAATAGGTAACATAAATTGAGTTCAAGGCAGATAAATTTAGCAGTAAGTAAGAAAGATTATTCTGCAAAAATTTGCACAGTTCATTCAGGGAACTGAGATTAGTCTCTGTGAAAACTGATACAGAGCATGATCAGGAAGTGCTGTTCTCTGAAGTAAACTTGTTTGAAACAGGAACTGGGTTGTTTCTGAGGAAAGTAGCTTATTTTTTCTTTTTCCAATTTTTTAAATTGATTTCTATATAGAAGAATACAGAGTTCAAGAGAATACATATTATAAAACAAAAGAAAACATATAATAATACCAGATACAGTATATTGAATCACATTAACAAACTCCTTACTCTATATTCATATGGATTAGATTAATTCGTATATTAGAATATAAACAATTTTATTTAAAAAAGGGATCTACACCCACTACCAAAGTCGAAGCTGTTTGGGGGGGAAAAAAAAGAAAAAAAAATTTATCTGATAATAAAATTTACTATTAGATTAGATTATGAGGAGACGCAGTCCTCTTTTATTGTCATTTAGTAATGCATGCATTAAGAAATGATACAATGTTTTTCCAGGATGATATCACGGAAACACATGACAAACCGACTTAAAAACTAGCAAAAACCACATAATTATAACATATAGTTACAACAGTGCAAAACAATACCGTAATTTGATAAGAACAGACCATGGCACGGTAAAGTCTCAAAGTCTCTCGAAAGTCCCATCATCTCACGCAGACGGTCAACCTCCAGCGCCGCCAACTTGCCGATGCAGCACACTGGAAGCATCCGACCAAAGTCTGACTCTGAGTCCGTCCGAAAACTCCGAGCCTCCAACCAGCTCTCTGACACCGAACACCATCTCTGCCGAGCATTCCAACCCCGGCCCTGGCAACCGGCAATAGGCAAAGCCGAGGATTTGGGGCCTTCGTCTCCGGAGATTCTCGATCGCACAGTAGCAGCGGCAGCGAAGCGGGCATTTCAGAAGTTACTCCAGGTGTTCCTCCACGCTTCTCACAGCTATCTTCATCAAATCCGGATTGTGCACGGCCCCTAGTTACACATATCGATATCAATTGGAACAGCCACGCGCGCTGTGTCGCGCCGCCATCTTCTCCTCCTGCCAACTTCTGTACTTTAACAGGAAGTCAAAGATTATGAAAATAATTTAAAAACAGCCCCCAAAAATTTTGAAAATCTTGGTTAGATTCAGAAATTGAACAATGAATCTTTTCTAAATTTAGGCATGCCATAACATCCCACAACCACTGAGCATGGTTTGGTGGAACAGCATCCTTCTATTTAAACAAAAGAGCCCTTCTAGCCATAAGAGAGATAAAGGCCAGAATGTGCAGATCAGATGTCTTCAAAATTATTTCTTCCCTTCCAACAATACCAAATAGGGCAGTCAAAGGATTAGGCTTAAAATTTACTTTAAAGAGTACAGAAAAAGTTTGGAATACTCCCTTCCAATATTTTCCAAGACTTGGGCACGTCCATAACATATGAATAAGTGAAGCTTCTCCATTGTTACACCTATCAGAGTAGGGAAAGTAGTTTATTAAAGGACATGTGGAGTGTGTGATGATGTGGCATAAGATGAGGTGGCCTGGGTAGGGAACGAAAAAGCACTTGATGGGCTAAGTGGGTGTGAAACATGATGAGCAGATGGAGCCAAGTGGGGAGTGGGAGAGGGAGGGGTCCATTTAGGACATGGAGGCAGGCGGAGCCATGTGGGGAGTGGGAGAGGGAGGGATACATTGGGGGCACGGAGGCAGGTGGAACCTGCAGCTTTCACTGAATTATCATCGATGGTAGCCATGCTTTAAGTTATTTGATTTCTCAAGATGGATTAAACAGAATCACAGAAACATTATGTCATTGAACCAGGCCATGGTGTGAGACTTCACTGACTATCCCATTGAGGCATACAATAATGTTCTAAGTCTTATGAGGAAAGGTTGAGCACGGTTGGGCTTTTCTCTTTGGAGCGAAGGAGAATGAGAGGTGGCTTAATGGAGGTGTAGTAGATGATAAAAGGCATAGACAGAGTGGCCAGCCAGAGACATTTTCCCAGGACAGCAATAGCTAGTGCGAGAAGGCATAATTTTAAGGTGATTGGAGAGAAGTATAGAGGGATGCCAGTGGTAGGTTGTTTTTATAGTGTTAAGTGTATGCAACGCACTGTGGGAGTGGTGATAGAGGTGAATATATTAGGGACTTTTAAGAGACTGTTAGATAGGCACATAGATGAAAGAAAAATAAAGTGCTACGTGGAAGGGAAACATTAGATTATCTTGGACTAGGTTAAACTGGTCAGCACAACATTATGGGCCGAAGATCCTGTACCATGCTGTACTGTTCTGTGTCAAATGAGGTATATTAATACAGCTGAGATCTGGAAGTAGAATTTGTCCCTATTTGATATTTCAGATGAACCTGTTGTATAGACTTTCCATTAATTGCCACAAGGTAGAGCGACACCAAACTTAAACGTTATGCAAATAATCTGATACCAATTAAAGTTATTTTTGCTGAAATACCAGTTTAAATTCCATCATCCTAGCTATAATTGTTATTAAAAATGTGGAAAAAAATTACCTAGCCCTCAAATGTTTTAAAAACTGGAAGGATCTTCAAATACTTTGGCAGTGGGGTGGTGCAACTTCTCAGCCTCAGAAGCTGGGGTTCACTCCTGAGCCCTGCTGCTATCTATGTGGAGTCTGCATGCTCCCCTTGTGACTGATTGGTTTCTCCGGTTTCCCCCCACCCCTCAAGGGCAGGTGGATTGATGGGTTCATCAGCCACTATAAATTGCCACTGGGTAAGTTGGTCAGCAACCAGGAATGTTCTGTGAGCCAGACATGATGAGCTGGAAATGGCCGCTTTCTTTGTCATAAGGGAATATGAAATAATATATTGAATTATCATTGAAACGTCCTTCAGGCTCACCAAATTCATAGTATTGCAAGACTCTGTGTGTGTGTGTGTGGAGGGGGTTGGGGAGTAAGGTGAGTGTGAGTGAGTGTAAGCGTGGAGGGGGTTGGGGAGTAAGGTCTACTTCTCCTCAATCTTAGGTTTTGATGTTTCTGTCAAAATTTTGGGCTCAGTTTCAAACTGTCTGCAGAGAATACAGCAAAATATATTTCACTGGTTCAATAGAACGTACACAGTATACAACCTGAAATCCTTACTCTTCGCCGACAGCTACGAAACAAAGAAAAAACCCCAGAGAATGAATGACAGAGAAACGCTAGAACCCCAAAGCCCTTCTCCCACTTCCTCTGCACATTCAGCAGCAAAGCATCAACCCTCCCCCAGCTTGTTCCAGCAAAAAAGCATCAGCCCCTCCCCCCCTCCAACCACCATGAGGGCAATAGCAAGCTCCTAGAGACCATAATCTATAGTTCATCAAAAACTACTGTCCATCCCAATGCTTGAACATCTCAACAGGCCCTCTCTCTCACTAACGAGGGAGGGAGGGAGATGCTGATCCTGCCACAGCGAGAGGGGATGCCAACAACTCACCATTTCGATGTTACAATCTGCAGCGTCGCTTATTTCAAGTTCCCCCTACTCGAGAATCAGCAGATTCTCTCCCACTGTCGAGAGAGAGCAGTTGTTCGAGTGCAGAGGCATCTGACAACCGCACCTACTGTTTTAATGTTTCAATCTCCTGTGACGCTTCAATCTGCGACATCAGCGGCAAACTGGGTCATCCTCAGGGCTGCGCCCCCAAACAGCACACATCTTTCAGGCTGCTCCTGGAGATCCCAAAACACAGGCTGCTCAGCAGGTTCTGAAGAGCGAGAACCCACCGTCCATGAAGAATGTAGTTTGTGCACAGCTGTAGATCGCTGGCTCCAACAGGACCTCAGCCACTTTGAAAAGGGAAAGAAAAGACATGAGAAAAGGAGATTTAAACTGTTTTGCAGATAAATTTGAAGAAGTCGCCCAGGTCTGCAAAACCTCTGGCTCTTCCCACTCCTTTTTAAAAAAAAAAGTTTATCTAAGACAATAGTTATTTTTATCTACATTACATAAAAACCAAGGAAATTCCCATTATCTCTGCTGTGCAATATAAAGCCAGACAAATTATATTTTCTAGTCATTCAAGAAAGTTCTAGCTAATATGGCCTTGACCGCAACTTTCTCACCTGTTCCTCAATGGTATTCACTCTCCAGTAGTCCAGCAGCTTTGTACTCACTCACTGACTTGGTCGCTACAACATCCCAGGCTTGAGAGTTTAAAATGACGCTCAGAGTCAAAACTACTACTAATGGGTGACTTTTTTTAAAAGGCTAATCCTGTCTAACTCTAGACCATGAGGCTATCAGATATAGGAGCAGAAGTAAGCCATTTAGCCCTCTGAGTCTGCTCAGCCATTCCATCATGGCTGATTTATTATCCCTCTCAACCCTATTCTTATGCTTTCTCCCCGTAACCTTTGACGCCCTAACTAATTAAAAACCTATCAACCTTTGCTTTAAATATACCCAATTGCCATCTGTGGCAATTAATTCACAGATTCACTACCCTCTGGCTAAAGAAATTCCCCCTCATCTCTGTTCTAAGTAGATGTCCCTCTGTTCTGAATCTGTGCCTTCTGGTCCTAGACTCCTGCACTATAGGAAACATCCTCTTCGCATCCACTCTATCTAGGTCTTTCAGTATTCAGTAGTTAAAAGGAGAACCATCGTCTCATCATCTATCCTGTCGATATCTCTTAGGGTCTTGTAAGTTTCAATTAGGCCACCTCGTTCTTTGCTAATCTCCAGAGAGTGTGGATAGAATCTGCTTCACGGTTGCATGGAAACCAACACTTTGTCTGGGGAATCAACCTAATGAACAAAGAAGCACTGAAACAAATTAATTAAACAATTAATCAAGCATACTTTGGAATTAATATATCAAAGATCTGTTTTAATTAATCTTTTCCTCATCTTGTGAGATGTTGTTTCTTTGTTCATGGGTGAATAGTGCATTGGGAATCTCTGCAAGTTGTTGAGAGTCGAGCAGCACGGTAGCATGATGGTTATAGAAACATAGAAAATAGGTGCAGGAGTAGGCCATTCGGCCCTTCGAGCCTGCACCGCCTTTCAGTATGATCATGGCTGATCATCCAACTCAGAACCCTGCACCAGTCTTCCCTCCATACCCCCTGATCCCTTTAGCCACAAGGGCCATATCTAACTCCCTCTTAAATATAGCCAGTGAGCTGGCCTCAACTGTTTCCTGTGGCAGAGAATTCCACAGATTCACCACTCTCTGTGTGAAGAAGTTTTTCCTAATCTCGGTCCTAAAAGGCTTCTCCTTTATCCTCAAACTGTGACCCATCGTTCTGGACCCCCCCAACATCGGGAGCAATCTTCCTGCATCTAGCCTGTCCAATCCTTTTAGGATCTTATACGTTTCAATCAGATCCCCCCTCAATCTTCTAAGTTCCAACGAGTATATTCATAACGGTATTACTGCGTCAGCAGTAAGATCAGAGTTCGATTCTCACTGCTGTCTATAAGGAGTTTGTACATTCTCCCCCGGCCCGGTGGATTTCCTCCTGGTGCTCTGGTTTTGTCGCACATTCCGAATATGTACAGATTAGGGTTAGTGATTTTGGGGCATGTTATATTGGCACTAGTAGCTTGGCTTCCCAGCATAATCCTCGCCGAATTGATTTGACACAAACAATACATTTTCGCTACATCTTTCGATGAGTATGTGACAAATAAAGCTTTAAAGATCTTAATCATTAAATATTGACTTTTATCATCTCCTTTCTGCAGACAAAGGGCAACCTTTCAACAAAGATAATGGATCATCTGTTGAAGAGTCCACTGTGCCAGCTTGGGTGACTGTGGCAAGAAAAAAGCAGAAGGGTTACCAAGAACAGTATATTGGCAAAGAAGCTAAAACGCCAGCCAAAGAAGTCAAAGCTGATAGCGAGAAGCAACAGGAGAGAGACAAGGTAACGTTGTACCATGTTGTCGTCATGCTCAGTCCTAGTTCATATCCTATGTTATGTATTGGTCATGATTACATTTTGAAAAGAGCCAGATTTCTAAATTGTCCTCTATTTCCTTCAATGAAACCTGCTACTCATTTAATAACATGAGATTCTGCAGATACTGGAAATCTTAAGGAACATACACAAAACTCTGGAGGAGCTCAGCAGATCAAGCAGCATCTATGAGGAGGAATAAATATTCAACATTTTGGGCTGAGACATTTGAGTCCTGATGAAAGGCTTTGGCCTGAAACGCCAACTGTTTATTTCCCATCATAGATGCTGCCGAACTGCTTAGTTCCTCCAGCACTTTATATGTGTTACTCATTCAATACGTGGCCTGTAATGTTGAATTTAGGATATAGCTTTAACCTGTTCTGAGTTTATACTTTATACTTTATTGTCGCCAAACAATTGATACTAGAATGTACAATCATCACAGTGATAATTGATTCTGCGCTTTGCGCTCCCTGGAGTACAAATCGATAGTAAATATTAAAAACTTAAATTATAAATCATAAATAGAAAATAGAAAAGGGAAAGTAAGGTAGTGCAAAAAAACCGAGAGGCAGGTCCGAATATTTGGAGGGTGTGGCCCAGATCCGGGTCAGGATCCGTTCAGCAGTCTTATCACAGTTGGAAAGAAGTTGTTCCCAAATCTGGCCATACGAGTCTTCAAGCTCCTGAACCTTCTCCCGGAGGGAAGAGGGACAAAAAGTGTGTTAGCTGGTGAGTTTGTTATGTGTTTTGGGAAAAATACTTTTAATATATTTAAAACGAACTGTCACTTTGGTTTAGATTGTGCCTTTTTTATGCAGCAAAACACCCCAAAGTGGTTAAAAGAACAGTGTGTTAAAAAGTTGACACTGAGCTGCAGATGAAACATTAGGACAGTTGATCAAAAACTTTGATTAAAGAAACTGGATTCGAAGGAGGAGGTGACAAGTCAGAGAGGCTTAGGGAGGAGTTTCACACCTTAAGGTTGTGGCTGTTGTGTGTACAGCCAAAGTAGTGAATGAATATAAATCAGAATTGTACAAAATCCAAGAATTTGATACCTGATGCTCAGGAGATTCAACAGTGATAATTTTATAAGTGTAAAATTATGGTCAGCTTCTATGCTACAGCAGAGTCTTAAATAGATTTCCATTCCAATGTAAATGAAGAATCATTCATTGTAATTGTTGTTTAAATACAAACACATTTTAAATCTTTAAAGCAATTCATTTGGAGATTATTGGTAGCCAATAGTTGATTCTGTTTGAATCTTTCACTCAGGAAAATGTTTGGTATGAAATATCCTATCCCATTGAAGTGTGAATCCAAAGTGGGGTCTTCAGTCTATAGATGGGTGAACCACAAAATGAACTCTTTGCACCCAAAAAGCTTCAGGGTTAGATTGATCTTAGTGTAGGTTAAAAGGTTGACACAGCATTATGGGCCGAAGGGACTGTACTGTGCTGTAACGTTCTATGTCGTTTGCTTCTCTGACATCTGCCAGTGATGAATAAACCTGATTGTAGGAAGAAGACGCAATTGCTTTCTTGTTGATTTGATTGCACTAACTTTACTTTTGCCATCACTTTAAACCGAAGGAGATGCTTCTCTCATAATAGACAGCTCAGTTTTGCAGCAAAGAATTACTTCAGTGAGAAAGAGCAGTTTTAAAAAAATGGCTGTCAAAAAGGAGCAAATTGGATTCTCTACATGCAGGAGTTCCTCTCAAATACTGGAAAAATTATTAATGTATGACAGGTTCTGACATGCTGATTTTTATAAGCAGTACAATTTTTATGATTTAATTTTCGCTTCGGAATGACAAGCTTCTTGTAAGTGACAGACTGACAGGGTGTAAATGCTCTTGATTTCCAGGAGTACATGTCAATCTACAGTGAAGGATCACTGCTGCAGCATAATACAATGAGGAGAATATGATGAGAATCTTTTGAGGGAAGTCCCAACCTTTTTGAGGAAACTCCCAACACTTTGAGGAACATCTCCTCCAAATGAGGAAAGCTAATCTTCTGAACTTGACCTTGTTTGGGATGTGGCCCTTATTTTGCAGTCTGTGAAACACACTGGTCTCCTTTAGACTGTGAATCTTGTTACCACACAACAAACAGAACAGATAAATGGGAAAACTAAGTTATGGTTTCGGTTCACCATTCACCTGTTGTCAAGTTCAGGGTAGGAGCAATTGGCAAATGAGGCCAAACTGTTCAAGATCAAAGGACTGAGGAAACTTTTTCACAGGCTTGCTATCCCAATGTAAGGTCATTTGTCCTTGCTAACAGCAATAACTTCTAGATAGCAATTATTAAAAGTATATGCAATTATTCTATAGCACTATATTCTATTGGTTTAACCAGGACTTAAAATTGTTTACACTTAATTTTCATAATTATGGGGTCCAGTGTCCTTGTAGGCAGGTTGAGTAGAGTTGTTGGGTGGGTTTAAATTAAATAGGCAGGGGTATGGGAACTGGCGTGATAGTGCTGAAGGTGAGGTAGTTGGTTTACAAACAGTGGCAATGTGCACTGAGACTCCAAGCTAGAGGCTGATAATAGGGCAAATAGGATGAGCTGCAATGTAAGAGGTGGACAAAATCAAAAAGGGTGAATACAGGACTGAAGGTGTTATATTTGAATGTGCTCGTTGTACGGAATAAGATAGATGAACTTGTTAGAAGTGTTATGTATATTGGCATGTATGATGTTGTCTGCATCACTGAATCATGGCTGAAAGAAGATTATAGCTGGGAGCAAGGATACACATCACCTTTAATAACTTTTAAGTCCAAGGATACTCATTGTATCGAAAGAACAGGCAGAAAGGCAGAAGGGGTGGTGTTGCTCTGTTGGTGAAAAAAAATTAAATCAAATTTTTAGTAAAAGGTGACATAGGGTCCGAAGGTATTGAATCATTATGGATAGATCTAAGGAACTGCAAGGGTAAAACGACCTTGATGGGAGTTATATACAGACTCTCAAACAGTAGTAAGCAAGTGGTCTACAAATTACAATGGGAGATAGCAGGTGCATGCCAAAAGGGCAATATTACAATGGGGGATTTCAGCTTGTAGGTTGATTGGGAAAATCAGATTGGTGCTGGATCCCAAGGGGGGGAGTTTCTAGAGTACTTAAGAGATGGATTTTCAGAGCAGCTCGTGGTTGAGCCCACAAGGGGATCAGCTGTTCTGGATTGGGTGTTGTGCAATGAACCAGAATTGATTAGAGAGCTTAAGGTAAAAGAACTCGTAGGAGCATGTGATCATAACATAATTGAATTCACATCAACATTTGAGAAGGAAAAGCTAAAGTCAGATGTATCAGTATTACAGTGGAGTAAAGGGAATTACAGAAACCTGAGAGAATAGTTGGTCGGAATTGATTGGGAAAACAACACTGGCAGGGTGACGGCAGAGCAGCAATGGCTGGAATTTCTGGAAGCAATTCGGAAGGCACAGGATATATAGATCCTAAAAAGGAAGGAGTATTCTAAAGGCAAGATGACGCAACTGTCTCTAACAAGAAGTCAAAGCCAACATAAAAGCCAAAGAGAAGGCATATAACAGAAGAAAAATAGTGGGAAATTAGTCAAATATTAACAAAAGGCAACTAAAAAAGTTATTAAGAAGGTAAAGATAGAATACAAAAGTAAGCTAGCCAACAATATTAAAGGTGATACCAGAAGTTTCTTCAGATATATAAAGTGTAAAAGAGAGGTGAGAGTGGATATCGGACTGCAGCAAAATAATGCTGGAGAGCTAGTAATGGGAGACAAGGAAATGGCAGACAAACTGAATAAGTATTTTGCATCGGTCTTCACTGTGGAAGACACTAGCAGTATGGTGAAAATTCCAGGTGTCAGGGGTCATGAAGTGTGTGAAGTTACCATTACTAGAGAGAAGGTTCTTGGAAACTGAAAGACCTGAAGGTAGATAAGTTGAGGTGGACCGGATGTTGTACACTTCAAGGTTATGAAAAAGGTGGCTGAAGAGATTCTGGAGGCAATAGTAATGATCTTTCAAGAATCACTGGATTCTGGAATGGCTCTGGAAGATTGGAAAATTGCAAATATCATTCCACTCTTCAAAAAGGGAGAGAGGCAGAAGAAAGGAAACTATAGGCCAGTTAGTCTGACCTCAGTGGTTGGGAAGATGTTGGAGTTGATTACTAAGGATGTGGTTTCGGAATACTTGGAGGCACATGATAAAATAGGTCATAGTCAGCATAACTTCCTCAGGGAAATCTGTTGGAATTCTTTGAAGAAATTACAAGCAGGATAGACAAAGGAGAACCAGTTGATAGTGTGTATTTGGATTTTCAGAAGTCCTTTGACAAGGTGCCACACATGAGGCTGCTTAACAAGCTACGAGCCCATGGAATTACAGGAATGATTCTACTATAGATAAACCAGTGGCTGATTTGCAGGAGGTGAAGTGTGGGAATAAAAGGAGCCTTTTCTGTTTGGCTGCTGGTGGCTAGTGATGTTCCACAGGGATCTATGTTGGGACTGATTCTTTTACGTTATATGTCAGTGATTTGGATGTTGGAATTGATGGCTGTGTTCCAAGGTTTGTAGACGATTCAAAGATAGGTGGAGGGGCAGGTAGCTTTGAGGAAGTAGAGAGGCTACAGAAGGACTTAAATAGATTGAGAGAATGGGCAAAAAAATGCAGATGGAATACTGTGTTGGGAAGTGTATGTTCATGCACTTTGGTAGAAGAAATGACAGGATTGACTTTTTTCTAAATGGAGATAAAATACAAAAAACTGAGGCACAAAGGGACTTTGAAATCCATGTGCGGGATTCCCTGAAGGTTAATTTGCAGATCGAGTCTGTGTTATGGAAGGCAAATGCAACGTTAGCATTCATTTTAAGAGGACTAGAATATAACAGTAAGGATGTAATGTTGAGACTTTGTAAAGTACTGCTGAGGCCTCCCTTGGAGAATTGTGAGCAGTTTTGGGCCCTTATCTTAGAAAGGATATGCTGAAACTGGAGAGGGTTCAAAGGAGGTTCATGAAAATGATTCCAGAATTGAATGGCTTATCACATGAAGAGTGTTTGATGGCTCTGGGTCTGAATTCAGTGGAATTCAGAAGAATGAGGGCTGACCTCTTTGAAACCTATCGAATGTTGAAAGGCCTTGATAGAGTGGATGTGGAGAGAATGTTTCCTTTGGCGGGAGAGTCTAAGACCAGAGGATACAGCCTCACGATAGAGAGGCATCCTTTAGGAACGGAGATGAGGAGGAATTTAGGTGAATCTGTGGAATTCGTTGCTACAGGCAGATGTGGAGGCAAAGTCTGTATATATATTTAAGGTAGAGGTTGATAGATTCTTGATTGGTCAGGTCACAAAGGAATGCAGGGGGAAGGCAGGAAAGTGGGGCTGAGAGGAAAATTTGATCGACTGTGATGAAATGGTGGAGCAGGCTCGATGGGCCAAATGACCTACTTCTGCTCCTATGTCCTATGGTCTAATTAGATGGACTCTTGCCCTTAAAAACTCGCTTGCTGTGGCCTTGCACCGTATTGACCACTGCAGCTGCATTTTCTCTGTAACTGTAACACTCCATTCTGCATTGTTACTGCTTATCCCTTGTATTACCTCAACTTACTGATGTGCCAAAATGATCAGCATGGAAGTAATGTAAAAAAAAGATTTACATTGTACCTGGATCCATGGGTCAATAATAAACTAGTCTACTTTTGGAAAGTGGATTTTTTTGTTCTGTATACTCTTGGGCTGCATGTATGAAAGTCTGACCGTTGTCATCTAGATATTAACTAGCCTACCAAGCTGTCAGTTGCTGGCAACTCAAATGTAGGATTTGTGCAGTGTCTTAATTTCCTCAACATTTATCATTGTCACACAGTTTTGTAATTGAGTTCTGGATTGTGTTGGCTCTGCATTTATCTCCCAGTCTTTGCAATTTATTTCCAAACCATTCAGGTTGTCCGTAAGGATTTTTACTGTCCTTATTTGTTCACAGAAATTATCCATTGGGAAGATGGCAAACTGCTTCTAATCAATAATCCAGGAAGCAGCCTGTCCCCATTGATCCTTGCCAATGATCTTATCATTGCACCATGCAAACCATCCTATCTGGATGTATTGCAACTTAGTATCGCAACTGCTCTGTCTGTGACTGCAAGAAATGGCAGATAGTTGTGGACACAGCTCAGCATATCATCACACCATAGACTCGGTCTGTATTTCTCATTGCCTCTATAAAGCAAACTGCATAATCAAAGACCCCAGACATCTCAGACATGGTCTCTTCCATTGGACATAAGATACAGAAGCCTGAAAGCATATATCACCAGACTCAAGGACAGCCTCAACAGCACTGTTGTAAGAATATTGAAAGGTTCCCTAGTACAGTAAGATGGACTCTTGACTTCACAATTCCTTGTGCTTTAGAAGAGGAGTTGAGGACAGCATCGATCAACCACAATCGCCTTGAATGGTGAGGCAGGTTTGAAGGGTCAGACTCCTGCTCTGATCTTCCTGCATTTCAAATTCTCCTGTCATCTCCCATGATACTGCAATTCTGTGCATAAGGGAGTCTCGTGTACTCCCAGTTTTGCGACAAATGACAAATAGAACAAAAGAGATCTTTGCACAGTAATCCATTGCAGGTGTGACTTATAGAAGGCCATTGTGAGAGCCAAGAGACAATCCCAAGTGAAGCTAGAAATAGAACTGGATGCACGACAGCTAAGGCAGGGATTGCATGCCATTATTTCCTACAAGGTGAAACCTAACAGCATAAATGACAGTGACTCTTCACTCACCAACGGGTTCAATGCCTTTTGTGCACACTTCAGAAGGGAAAATAAAACTACACCAGAGCAAATTCCCACAGAATTTGGTGACCCTGTGATCTCTGTTTTGGACTCTGATGTCCGAATATCATTTAAGAGGATGAACCCTGTGCCAACAAACTGGCTGGAGTGTTCACGGACATCTTCAGTCTCTCACTGCCACAGTCAGAGGTTCCCACCGGCTTCAAAAGGGCAACAATTACCCCAGTGCCCAAGAAGAGAAGTGTGAGCTGCCTCAAAGACCATCTCCTGGCAGCACTCAGATCTATTTTAGTTAAGTACTTGGAGAGGTTGATTATAACTAGAATTAGTTTGTGTCTGAGTGAGGACCTGGATCCACAGCAATTTGTTTACCACCAGAACAGATCTAAAGCAGACACAATCTCACTTGTCCACTTGGCTTTGGAGCTACTACAGTATGTGTGGATTACGGCTCTATGTTCAACTCCATCATTCCCTTGACTTCAAAACCTGGGCCTCTGTACCTCCTTCTGCAACTGGATCCTCGACTTCATTACCAGGAGACCACGGTCATTGTGGCTCCATAATAGTATCTCCTCCTCACTATCAACAGATGCCCTTACGATGTGTGCTTAGTGTCTCTCTCTCTCTCTCTCTCTCTCCTCCTCCTCCTCCTCCTCCTCCTCCTCTTCCTCTCTCTCTCTCTCTCTCTCTCACACACAGCTCAACTGCCATCTATAAATTTGCCAATGACATCACTGTTCTTGGGGGAATGAGGTGCAGAGGAGTGAGATGGATTGGCTACCTGAGTGGCGTACAATAACAACCTTGCACTCAACATCAGTAAAGAGTCAGGAACTGATTGTGGACTTCAGGGCAAGAAAACACATTAAGCAATCAGCAGTGGAAAGAGTGAGCAGTTTCAGGTTCCTGCATGTTAGCGTCTCAGAGGCTCTATCCTGGGCCCAACACGCCGATGCAATCGCAAAGAAGGCACGTTGGTAGCTCTACTTCATTAAGAGTTTGAGGTTATTTGGTATGTCACCACATGCAAATTTCACATAGATGTAGGTTGGGGAGCATTCTGATTGATGTATCACAGCCTGATATGGAGACTCCAATGCATAGAATTGAAGAGGCTTATGAGTACAAAACTCCCTAATATTGAAGAGATCTTCAAGAGTGAGTGCCTTAAGAAGGGAGCATCCATTATTAAGGGACCCTTACCATCAGGACATGTCCTCTGGTTACTAGGGAGAAATATTGGAGCCCTGAAGACTGACACTCAACGAATTAGGAACAACTTTATCCCCTCTGCTGTCATATTTTTGAACACTACCTCGTCCTTCCTTTGCACTATTATTTAATTTTCTAATTAATAGATTTTATGTCTCTGCACTACACCGCTGCTGCAAAACAATAAATACTATGTCGTGTATCAGGATAATAAATCTGATAGTGAAAAATCAGAATTATATTGCCAAACAAACATTCAATTTCCTTCTGCATTTCTTTGAGTTGAAGATGGTATTAAGTCACACGATTAGTCAGTTCTAGCACATTGATATATTATTACAGCTAAAATCATAAATGTGGTATTTGTTTACTACAGTCTTGAGATTTTCATTAGTAATAATTAGTGATGTTGCCTTCATTGGCCTTGTACTGGAATACATTCCTGCTTTCATGCTTAGCTTGTACAGTGATGTTGCCTTGCAAAATTGTAAACTGTACTTGCAAATTACACTATTTTTCTTCGCAGGATGCCACGAATGCACCCATTGAATCTAAAAGCACCCACCCTAAGTCATCGACCATTAGCAAGCCTACCCAAGATTACAAATTGGAAATAAAGGCATCTGTGTCAGAACCTCAGAAGAAAACTTCGCCTAAAACCAGTCCTGTGACAGGTATGAACAAAGGCAACGACTTTTTTGTTCTTTTGGTATATTAATTGTAGAAATTTTCATCAAGGAACTTCTTCTATAAGCAGAGGTAGGTAATGATGTATATTAAAGATTGAATAAATTAGGACTTTATTCCCGGGAGCATAGGGGATTGAGAGGAGATTTGATAAAGGCATGCAAAATCACTAGGGGTATAGACTGGGTAAATGCAAGCAGGCTTTTTTCACTGAAGTTTAGTGAGACTAGAAGTATAGGGGTCATGATTAAGGGAGAATAGTGTGCTTTATGGGGAACATGAGGGGGAACTTCTTCACTCAGAGAGTGGTGAGACAGTTGAACAGGCTGCCAGCTGAAGTGGAGGATGAGAGTTTGATTTTAACATTTAAGAGAAGTTTGGATAGGTACATGGATGGGAGGGGTATGGTCCAGATGCAGGTCGATTGGATTAGGCAGTTTAATAGTTTGGCTCAGACTAAATGGGTCAAACGGTGTGTTTCTGTGTCATAGTACTCTATGAGATATGAAGGGATAAGCAAATGTTTGGTTAAAGAGTTGGTTCTTTGATTCTTAAAGGGAGGGGAAGAAGAGGGAG
This sequence comes from Mobula hypostoma, assembly GCF_963921235.1. NCBI lineage: Eukaryota > Metazoa > Chordata > Chondrichthyes > Myliobatiformes > Myliobatidae > Mobula > Mobula hypostoma. The sequence continues at coordinate 162,636,653 of NC_086103.1, forward strand.
GTTAGGGAAGGATTAGGGGTCAAGCAGCAGGAAATTCTGTTCTCAATAAAGTGAAGACTAGAACATAGAGCACAGCATAGGAACTGGCCCTTTATCCCACGGTATAGTGCTAAACTAATTAAACTAGTAATTAAATGCCTAACTTCTGCCTATGCGATATTCCTCACAATCCCTTCATTCTTTACCTATTCATGCATGCAATGTATTTAGCCAGAGGGTGGTGAATCAGAGGAATTCATTGCTGTAATGGGTGTGGAGGCCAAGTCACAGGGTATATTTAAAGCAGAGGTTGATAGGTTCCTGGTTAGTAAAGGTGTTAGAGGTTACGTGGAAGAAGGCAAGAGGATGGGGTTGAGACGCATAATAAGTCAACCGTGATGGAGTGGTAGATCAGATGAGATGGGCTGAATGGCCTAATTCTGCTCCTATGTGTTATGTTACTACCTGAGAGCCTTTTAAATTCTCTCTTACTTGCCTCCACCACCACTACCCTAACTGCACATTCCAAGCACCCACCTCTCTCTGTGTAAAAACATTTTGTCCGCACAACTCCTTTGAACTTAACCCTCTCACTTGAAATCCATGCCTTCTGGTATTAGACAGTCCAACCCTTAGAAAAAGATACCAGCTGTCTATTCTATCAGAGGTTAAGTGTTGCCTGTTGTGCGTCAAGGAGTCAATGTAACTCAATGAGAGCAGTTCTCCAGCAGATGTACTGCAGGCAAATAGGATTAGCTCAGATGTCTCATTTTTCACCTCCTACAGCCCAGACACCAATTGCAGAGCACTCTGCCTCACCAGCAGGCAGACATGGGACTGGTCCTAGTCCAACAGCTAACACAGCAAACTGTAGAAATCTATAACGTACTGACTCCTCTGTGAAAACTGCAGCCCACTGCTGGCAAATGCACTTTTTTTTTAGCATGTCGCACCAGACAGTCAGCCATTCTTGTCTGGCGCGTGGTGTCAGGATTGGTCTCCTTTCGGATTAACCGGGTCACGATATGAACGTTCCTGACTTGACTCTTTTTTTTTAACGTGGCCGAGTGGCTAGCTCGACGCTCAACCGGGCACGGATGGAAAGCGTGCTTGGGGTGGAGGGGGGTGGTGGCCCGACTTGGATTTGAACTCCGGAGTCTTCGCTTTGGAGTCCGGCGCTGATGCCGTTGCGCCACCAGCTGGCCAATTGGCAAATGCACTGTCCCTTTCCTATTCTCGAGCTATTCTTGAAATTATTTGCTGAATTGAGATGGAGACTAATCTGTTACCTTGTACAACTGACATAATGTGGCAGTATGGTAGTTTGAAGTGGCCAGCATCCAAATGACCTCTCCCCAAAATAATTTAAGACTTGTAGCATTAAACTTCTGTCTCTTCCCAACTTTAGCACAATTTATTCAGCAGATGACTGGAGATTGTCTGCAAAAAACAGCCCCACTTAAGCCTGTAGCAAGTAGCACTGGAACATAAATGTAGAACTAATTAAGAAGGACTGTGACAGCTTAATTAGAGGGGTACTGTATTTAAAGTAGAAAAAAATAATTAAACTGAGCAATGTTTTGATAATAGAAATCATAGTTCAAAGTATATTTTCATTATGACTATTAATTGCTAATTATAAAATTTATTTAAAGCCCAAATAGGACAATATTTGTATGCGGAGGAAGGAAATTGATTTTTGGCTGTTAATTATTTTGAAGATATTTAAAATAACATTATTTACATAACTTTCTGTTCATATCCGTGCCCCACATGACTAAGATCCCCGTGTGTCAAAGCAATTTACTTTTTCATGAGGTGTTTCAAAATGTTTCTCACAGATGAGACAAGGCACTGTAAAATTGCAAGTCTAATGTAATTAGTGTAATATGTGAATTCCGTTTCTCCCGACATGCATGAGAGTATTTTTTTAAAAAAAGTCTTCTTTTTCCTATAGTAAATAAACATTCGTCGGCAATGACACAGAACACTAGTGACAAGGATGGAAGAGATCAACACAGCAAAGATAAAGTTTCCCCTTCCTCCAATCAGCCATCGTGGATGGAACTGGCTAAGAAAAAGGCAAAAGCTTGGAGTGACATGCCACAAATCATCAAGTAGCCTCCCACGTGGAACCTCTAAGTTATACATGGAAACGTATTTGCTACTGGCTGTTGGATATGCATTAGTTTGTCTGCAGTGTTGATTGATGGAAAGGTAGAATCCCATGTTGGCAAACTGTAGATGGTCCTTAGCACTCTGGCTTCTTTGTAAGAACAAAACTAGGTTTTCTTTAGTCTTCTACATCTAGCGTAATATGACACTGGGCTCTTGTAAGGATAGAGATATGGAGGCCTGTCTGATTTGATTAATCATTCCTGAAGGGATGATCCAGAGACCATGTAATGATCTCCTGCCTTGTGCAGGATGTTACTGTGTATAAAAACATATGCCTTTATGCCTCCCAGTTGATTGCTATACTTAGAGAATTAGCCTCATTATTTTCTTGCTGAGTTTGTTTGATGTACAGGAGATGATGTGAGATGAACAAAATGGGACAAGACAAAAAGATGCAGAGCTGTTTCCTTTATCAAAAACACTCTAAAAATCTGAGTTCAAGTGATCCACAAATCTCTCGATGTCTTCTAAAGTGTTCTCTCGCATTTAAAAGAATGAGTGTTTTGGATCAGGTGTATAAAAAAACAAAATATATTTCTAAGCTTTTTAAGTTTTGCTAATTTTCTGTAATGATTTGTCATTCTGTGTTACAGTTCCACTCCTTAAAAAAGCAAAACAATCACAAGATGTGGAAAAGGTGTGTAGATACTTTATCTGGTTAATGATGGCTGTATTTGTATTTGGGTTTTTGCAGCATCTCACTGTTTTTTTTACCAGTTGCTATTTTTACTTCTGAGTGCACAGGTTACCCTGTAGTGTGTTCCAGGATCTGGATTGACATGGGATAGATGTGTTGCTTGCTTCTATAATCAACAGATTGGGTGATTTTAACTGATTAAAGCTGACATTAAAATCATGTCAGTTTCTCCCAGCTGAAGTGAGTAAGAAGCAGATATTTGGCTGTATGAATCGGCTGGACGATCAGTAGCTTGGAATAGGGGATCAAGTGAGTAAAACAAGGCCTAGATCACCACCTGCCCCATCCTTTTACTAATACAGGAGTCACTGACTGCATTGCAACCAGTTAGCCCATAATGGACCCAGACGTGACATGCAAATAAACCCCCTGGTATGGAAAGCTTTGGGAGCCCTGGGTCCAGAGGCACTACTTGCCCATCGATGCTGCACTTACCATGTGTCATGCTGCTGATAAGGCATCCATGTGTCCTGGCTTATTGTGTGCATCTTCAGCTGAAGTACAGCGTTACTCCCTGGCTTAAAGAGAGCATTCACACATATCCAAAAATATTAACCACAATGGATGCACCCATTTACACGGGGAAATTGTTAAGACATTTTCAAGAATTTTGTCTCATTGTGTGAAAATTATATTGCCTCAGCCTGTGTTTAAATATTTGTAGGAATGCAATTGCACTATAAGTCTTATCCTTCTAATTGTTTACCATATACATAGGGAGTGCGAACTTTAGTATGTAAATATATACCTGCCAAATTATTTTGTTAAATTGCCAGAAGTTATCTTTCACTGTGATACAGGTATGTTTAGTACAACAACGTAAATATTTTGAATGAATCTTCAAGGACTTGTAATTCAAAAACAAAGTGCTAAAACCATGTATCTTTAGTTAGTAGATTCTGATCATGCATGTACTAATAGTAGTCTACTGAATATACACCACCACTTAAAATACAATGTTAAACTGTTTACATAGTAACAATGCAAAAAATAAGCAGTGAAACTTTTGTTCATCGTAAGTTACTCAGTGTAGTATCTTTTGTTCTCTCAATATCTCTACAAACTACATTTGCTCTTGCCATCTGCATGTTACTGGTGACGTAATAATTTATGTCTCAGTACATATTTGTATGTATGTACAGGTATCTGTGTATATATTTAGAGTACTGTGTGTAGCATCATGCACACTTTGTGATTTCATCGTCACACCATGTAACTTGTATTTCATGGACAACGAGTGAATTCTGTCAGTAATGTTAATTGCTGAGAAGTGTAAATACTCAGAGTGCACTCTTGTAACATGTTGCCCTACTGCTTATTCAATTTTCTAAGTAAAGAGCCACGATTCTACTTCGTGAATGCTGACATGAGTAAAGAGGTTACAGTATGAAAAATACCAATGTTTTTTCTCCACCAGAGAGGAGACAATGTTAAACCTTGTGATAGCATTTTAATGTTGGATAGAAACTACAAAATTGATAAAGGCTGACTGATCCCAATGTTTTAAAAAATATATTAGCGCTTGCTTTACTATTCTCTCAGTGACTTAGCACAGAAGAAGCAGGTCAGTGGTGGAACAGCATTGAGTTGATTTAGGATGGAGATTTGGTACCCTACTCCTTTTTATTCCTGTGTGCAATGGGCTATTGGCAGGGTGAAGCCAATACCCCTGAAAGATCAGGAAACGATGAACTCCTCCTCAAACTGGTCTTTCATTATCCAGATGACCAATCCACAGAGCCTCAGAACAGAAGCATATTATGAACTCCTAACTACATTGACGCATGACCCAGAGCGAATTTGGGAAAATAACTGGGAGGATTTTCCTGTTTCAGGATAGTACTCTGAAAATAAACTGGCATCCACAGGTGTACGACACAGACTGCTGAAAACCATTTTGGTTATAGGCCTTCCGTAATAAATGAAAATCGACCAGGGACTGCTAGTGAACGGCCATATGCACTTAACTTTGTGTGCTAGGCCCCTGTACAGTGCATACATGGAAAATAACTGGTTTCTACAGCAGTGTATCTGGGTTGGGAGGAGTGGGGGGAGTTGGGAAGAATGGGAGAGAGTCAAATCAGAGAATTGGAGCCTCAGCATGTGATCAGGAAGTTGTGACTTAGGGACTGGGGAGCGATGCTTTGTGGGCCAGAGGCTGAGGTTTAAGAAATGGGAGGAGGTTGAAGATTGGTGAGTGGTTGGGTCAATCTTAGGTGATGTACTGCGATGGGTGACAACGGTATAGACAAGGACTTCAGGAGAATTTTCATTGGTTGGGTCCCAGCAGCACCAGGGAGCCTTCTCAGGGGAACCCCCCTTTAAGTGGTGCAACCGCAGATCAAGCAGCTCTATTAAATCTATGTGGCCCGAAAGTGGGTATGGCATTGTGATCCAAGTGTTTCTTGGGGAATGATTTTATGATGTGTGCTTCTGATAAGGAAAGTATATTATCACGCGAGTGATTCATGACCGGAAGGGACTGGTCAAATCTCCAGAGTGAGGCAATTTGACCTGGAATTGAAGTAATTGCGTTCCACTGTAGAAAAATATCAACTTTTACACAGTTGATAGAAGCCTGAACGTCTAGGCCTGCATGTCTTTGAAAACACTCTAACATAACAAAGTACTGGCACATACCTGATGAGGGACTGCAAAATTATGGATGCCAAGCATGAAGAGATCTGCAGATGCTGGAAATCCAAAGCAACACACACAAAATGCTGGAGGAACTCAGCAGGCCAGACTGCATCTAAACCTGGATTTGACTCTCTTGCTATGGCCAACTCCCAGCTCCCTTCAGATGAATAGTCTCAGCCTGAAACTTCGTCTTTTCCATCGCTGCTGCCTGGCCTGATGAGTTCTTCCAGTATTTTACGTGTGTAAAGTTATGGATGAGCTGTGACCTTGTCAGAGATCGAACATTCCAGAAAATGTTGCCCTTGATCTCCCTGCCTGCTAATTTAACAAAGGACTTAACTTGTTCAAAGCAGAGAGGGTTGATGCTTGGAGAATGATAGTTGTACCACCTCTATGTATGTGGGCTCCATACAGCAATTTCCCTGTTAGGTCACCATATACCTGAGAAAACGTTCTGCAAAACAATGTGAGCCATTACTCTGAGGCATTCTTATGGTGTGGTTGGCTGTATACATGGCATGTAGTTCCAACTAACGTTGAAATGTACAGTGCATTCCATATCAGTTAATCCATTTGGGAATTAGGGATTACTCAGCGGTGTCCCACTGTATTTGTTCAAAAACCCTGTAATAACAAACCTGGGAAATGCTGTGAAATTTGTGAATCAATGCCTTGATAGGGGTTCATGCTGTGTATGCTTGATGTTTTTAAAACCGTATAACTTTGCCAATTAGATGTCAGTGAAGCTGTTATGGCTTCAAGATCTCCAGTCAACTGGACACCCAACATCACTGTTCTGCACTAGACTGTTAAACAGCATTGTCTTTGTGTTGCTAAATTTACACTACCTCTCCTTACTTTTATATTGCTAGAACTTCCTACTTGTTAAATCATGATGGAAATTAAAGGATTATTTTTTACTAATCTAAAGTTGGCACTCTTTGTAATGAAACCAGTGATTTATAATTTTTTAAAGCTTATCTGTGTCTGGATGGTATCTCAGCCTAACTTTCATTGTTAATGCGTTTTCAAAAAATACAATGATGGGCACCTGATAAATTTCGGAGCTGCATTGTGATATTGGTTTTCAGTGGAACTTCATGCTGGTGCTGATACAATTATACCATTATCCACTTAACGTTAAAACCACCAGCTCTACAACCGGACTTCAAAGTTATCCATCCAAACATTAAATGTCTTTGGATAGCGAACATAATTATCCACCCTGTGCTCGCGGTTACAGGTACAATGTTGGCTTGTATCCACATGATGCAGCTTGCCAGCAGTTCTGAGGAAAACTACAGTATCTTCACAGGTATTATTTTATTGTCAGATGCAGTGAAAAACTTAAGTTTGACGAGCCATTCAAATTATGCTAAGGTTAAGTTTCAAAACATAAAAACTTTGAGATATTACAAAGGAAAAGACAGTAATACCAATGTAATAGTGTTACACTTACAGAGAAAGTGCAGGTGGACTACAAAGTAAGAGGACATGATGAGGTAGGCTGTGAGATCAGAAGTTCATCTTTAACATACAGGAGGTCAGCTTTATAACAACGGAATAGAAGCTGACTTTAAGCCTGGTGGTACGTATTTGGAAGCTTCAGTATCTTCTACCCGATAGTAGTGGGGAGAAGAGAGAACACCAGGGGTGGGAGGGTTTAATGGTTTAATATCAGAGAACATGTACAACCTGGAATTCTTACTCTTTACAGCCATCCACAAAACAGGAAAAAACCCAAAGCATGAATGACAAGCAGCAGAACCTCACCCTCCAAAGTCCCCCTTACCCTTCCCACACACAAGCAGCGGCAAAAGCTAAAGCATTTTTATTTATTATTATTTGATTATTTACTGATTTTATCTATTTAGAGATACAGCATGGTAATAGGCCACTTCAGCCCAGCAAGCACACACCACCCAATTATACCCATGTGACCTATTAGCCTCCAAACCCGTACATCTTTGGAATTGGGAGGAAACTGGGGTACCCGTAGGAAACCCATGTGGTCGCAGGAAGAACGTACAAGCTCCTTACGGATCGCAGCGGCAAATGAACCAGAGTCACCGGCATTGTATAGTGTTACACTAACCACTATGTTGCCACGTCACCTGTTTTGCGGGCTGCTTTCCTGAGGCAGCAAGAACTGTAGGCTGGAGTCTTCTTGTCGTCCGAGCTGAAGGTCACATTCCAGTGTATCTGAACCGATTGCCCAGCCTCTGAACCCACCACCTGAGTACACGGATAGAGTGTACGCTGTCCTTCATGTGCTCTGTATCCCTGGCTTTACTCTACCCCTACAACCCCATTCGTTTGGTCAGGGTAACTTTCCTGGGTGGAAGAGAGATGTCCAGGTCTATGTTATGTGTGTGTGTTTTTTTTTAAGGTAACTTCATTTTTAATAATGTTTTAATTAATTTACATCAGGTTGCATTGTTAATTGGATTTCAACTATTTTAACAGTTGGGCATCAGAATAATCCTGGATGATGGGTAGTTGGACATTGGTATTGTGGAATACTGCCAGTCCGGTTCACTGCTTTGTCGGTGAGACCGACAGTGGGGGATCTGCGTGCCCTCGGTTGTAGCACGGACTAGGCCTCGTGCCGCAAGGTGGCCTGTTGCAGCCGCCCAGGAGGGGAGAGCCCAGAGGCAGCCTGGCAAAAGTTGGGGGCTAGCCCATCCTGTCTGTGCTTCCCACCAGAGTTCGCTCAGTGGAAGACGAGCTGGATTCCATTTGCAGACTCGTTCTTGCTGACAACATCCATGTACCGTCAATCTACAAGGTGTGACACTCATGGAATTGGGCTATTTTTTTTTTATGCGACTGTATATTTACTACTATCTTGCATGTGCTCTGTGTGCCTCGTGCTATGTGTTACTGTTGGTACTGCGTTTTGCACCTTAGACCCAGAGAAACGCTGCTTGCTTTGGCCATATTCATGGATATCCATGTACGGTTGAATGACAATTAAACTTGAAAATGCTGGAGGAACTCAGCAGGTCCAGCCTCTGCAGGATCTCTTGTTTATGAGTCGGCCCTTAGGTTCGAGCACCAGAGGTATGGTTGCTGGTTGTGATGTAGTCTGGTGCACCAAGGATGGAGCGTTTGGGAGCCCTCCGCAGTAATGTCCTCATGTGACTGTGAGAATAATGCAGGGAGGCCAGCTCAAGGCCATGATGAGCTCAGTGCTGCCCTGTGTTATGAGACGGGAGCATGGCTGGAATATTGCTGGAATAGTAAATGAAAGATGAGCTTTATTTGCCACATGTCCATCAAAACAAAACTCCACCATGGATGGTCCAAGCCTGGCTGCAAGAGGAAGAGAGTTGGGCATGGGGATAGTAACCTCATCCTGTTAAAAACCAGAGCTTTTAAGGCCACACTCCAGTGTATCTGAAGGTACTCTGGAACACCAACAGAATCTCCAAAGACCTCATTCCTGGAAGAGGAAGGGTAAACCCCGAAGGTGGGCTACACCTGGGAAAACTTGAAAGACTGGCCCAGGACAGGGTTCTGGCAGCCTTATTCCCCAGTAGGGGTGATAGGCTTAAGAAGACAAGACATCAAAACGTACGATGAAATGTGTTGTTTGCATCAAAACAAATCATCAAGGATTGTGCTGGGGGCAGCCCACACATGTTGCCTCGCTTCTGGCGCCAACGTAGCGTGCTGGCAACTTACTAGCCCTAATCTGTAGATCTTTAGAGTGTTGGGGGGGGGGAACTGGAGCACCCGGACAAAATCCATACAGTTACGGGGAGGACGTGAAAACTCCTGACAGAGAGCAGCAGGAATGGAACCTCAATGGGTGATTGCTGGCACCGTAAAGTGAATGCGCTATCTCCTACACCACTGTACCGTCGCACTAGTATAATCCAGAGAACTGGATCCAAGGACACTGTAGCAGCTTGGGAGTTTAAATTCTATCGTATAGATAAGTATGAAATGGAAAATAGACTAATTGCAGTGATGACTGTGAGGGTATTGGATTGTCAGCAAAGTGGCCTAGCTAGTAAAGCCGCTGCTTTGTAGCTCCATTGGCCTGGATTCGATACCAACCTCCGGGGCTGTCTGTGTGGCATCTGCACATTCTTCGTGACAGTGCCAACGATTCAGGTTCAATTCTGCCGCTGTCAGGAAGGACGTTGTAAATTCTGCCCGCGTCCGTGTGGGCTTCCTCCAGTTTCCTCCTACGTTCTAAAGATGTAGGGGTTTGCAGGCTAATTGGTGTAATTGGGTGGTGTGGGTTCATTGGGCAGAAGGGTCTGTAACTGTGCTGTATCTCTAAAACCTAAACAAAAATCCACACACTCTTCTAACGGCAGTGGCATCCACCTACGTGTTACTCCAGGCCCACGGCATCATGGCTGATTCATAACAGGAACCATAAATAGTCCAGCTCGAGGGCAATTCAGGATGGATGCCACGTAAAGTCCTTGCAGCAGTGTCCATGTTGCAGTTCAAATAAAGAATTGAAAGTATCTCAAGGAAATGGTGAGAAAGCCTTCATTGGTACTGTTCTTTCTCATTTTACTTAGTATACCACTTCACACAAGTGAACTACGTCATTTGGAGTGCTGTGTCTCTAACCAAATTACACCTAATAAGGCCCTACGCACAACAATGAGTTTAGTAGCCATCCATTTTTGATGGTGTTAGCTGAAAGATGGAAGATAAGACCATAAGACTTAAGAACAGAAACAAGTTGCTCCACCCATCGAGTGTGCTCCGCTATTTCCCCTTCTCTTTTAACCCCGTTCTCCTGACTTCTCCCCACAACCTTTCACACTCTGATCTTAAGAATCTCCACCTTAAATACACCCAATAACCTAGCCTCTGTAGCCGCCTGTGGCAAAGAATTCCACAGATTCACCACCCACTGACTAAAGAAATTCTTCCTCATCTCCATTCTAAATGAATATCTCTCTATTCTGAGGTTGTGCCCTTGAGTCGTAGATTCCTCCACTATGGGAAACATCTTCTCCACATCCACTCTATCTAGGCCTGTCAACATTCAATAGATTTCAATGACAGCCCATCTCAGTCTTCTAAGTTCCAGTGAGTACAGACTCAGAGCCATCAAACACTCGTCACATGATAAGCCTTTCAATCCCAGAATCATTTCATAAACCTCCTTTGAACCCTCTCCAATGTCAGCAGATCCTTTCCTAGATAAGGTGCCCAAAACTCCTCACATTGCTCCAAGTGAGGCCTTATCAATGCCTTACAAAGCCTCAGCAATACATCCTTGTTTTTATATCCTGGTCCTTTTGAAATGAATGCTAACATTGAAATGCTAACACTTCCTCATCACCAACTCAACTTGCAAGTTTATCTTTAGGGAATCCTGCGAGAGAACTCCCAAGTGCCTTTGCGCCTCAGATTTTTGAATTTTCTCCCTGTTTAGAAAATAGTTTTCGTTTTTATTCCTTCTACCAAATTACATGACCATACACTTCCTGACACTGTATTCCATCTGCCACTTCTTTGCCTATTCTCCTAATCTGTCTAAGCTTCCCTGCTTCCTCAACATTATCTGCCCAACCACCTATCTTCATATCATCTGCAAACTTGGCCACAAAACCATAAGACCATAAGACAAAGGAGCAGAAGCAGGCCATTCGGCCCATCGAGTCTGCTCCGCCATTTTATCATGAGCTGATCCATTTTATCCTATTTAGTCCCACTGCCCCCCCTTCTCACCATAACCTTTGATGCCCTGGCTACTCAGATACCTATCAATCTCTGCCTTAAATACACCCAATGACTTGGCCTCCACTGCTGCCCGTGGCAACAAATTCCATAGATTCACCACCCTCTGACTAAAAAAATTTCTTCGCATTTCTGTTCTGAAAGGGCGCCCTTCAATCCTGAAGTCATGCCCTCTCGTACTAGACTCCCCCATCATGGGAAACAACTTTGCCACATCCACTCTGTCCATGCCTTTCAACATTCGAAATGTTTTTTATGAGGTCTCCCCTCATTCTTCTAAACTCCAAGGAATACAGTCCAAGAGCGGACAAACGTTCCTCATATGTTAACGCTCTCATTCCCAGAATCATTCTCGTGAATCTTCTCTGTACCCTCTCCAACGTCAGCACATCCTTTCTTAAATAAGGAGACCAAAACTGCCCACAGTACTCCAAGTGAGGTTTCACCAGCGCCTTATAGAGCCTCAACATCACATCCCTGCTCCTATACTCTATTCCTCTAGAAATGAATGCCAACATTGCATTCGCCTTCTTCACTACTGACTCAACCTGGAGGTTAACTTTAAGGGAATCCTGTACGAGGACTCCCAAGTCCCATTGCATCTCAGAACTTTGAATTCTTTCCCCATTTAAATAATAGTCTGCCCATTTATTTTTTCTGCCAAAGTGCATAACCATACACTTTCCAACATTGTACTTCATTTGCCACTTCTCTGCCCATTCTTCCAATCTATCCAAGTCTCTCTGCAGACTCTCCGTTTCCTCAGCACTACCGGCCCCTCCACCTATCTTCGTATCGTCAGCAAGCTTAGCTACAAAGCCATCTATTCCATAATCCAAATTGTTGATGTACAATGTAAAAAGAAGCGGCCCCAACACTGATCCCTGTGGAAAACCACTGGTAACCGGCAGCCAACCAGAATAGGATCCCTTTATTCCCACTCTCTGTTTCCTGCCAATCAGCCAATGCTCTATCCACGTATGTAACTTTCCCGTAATTCCATGGGCTCTTATCTTGTTAAGTAGCCTCATGTGTGGCACCTTGTCAAAGGCCTTCTGAAAATCCAAATATACAACATCCACTGCATCTCCCTTGTCTAGCCTACTGGTAATTTCCTCAAAAAATTGTAACAGGTTTGTCAGGCAGGATTTTCCTTTAAGGAATCCATGCTGAGTTCTGCCTATCTTGTCATATGCCTCCAGGTACTCTGTAACCTCATCCTTGACAATCGACTCCAACAACTTCCCAACCACGGATGTCAAGCTAACAGGTCTATAATTTCCTTTTTGCTTCCTTGCCCCCTTCTTAAATAGCAGAGTGACATTTGCGATCTTCCAGTCTTCCGGAACCATGCCAGAATCTATCGACTTTTGAAAGATCATCGCTAATGCCTCCGCAATCTCCACAGCTACTTCCTTCAGAACATGAGGGTGCATTCCATCTGGTCCAGGAGATTTATCGACCTCTAGCCTATTCAGCTTCCTGAGTACTTTCTCTGTCGTAATTGTGACTGCGCACACTTCTCTTCCCTGCCACCCTTGAGTGTCCGGTATCCTGCTGTCTTCCTCAGTGAAGACTGATGCAAAATACTTATTCAGTTCCTCTGCCATCTCCTCATCTCCCATTACAATTTCTCCAGTATCATTTTCTATCGGTCCTATATCTACTCTCACCTGTCTTTTACTCTTTATATACTTGAAAAAGCTTTTCGTATCCTCTTTGATATTATTTGCTAGTTTCCTTTCATAGTTAATCTTTTCTCTCTTAATGACCTTCTTGGTTTCCTTTTGTAAGGTTTTAAAAACTTCCCAATCCTCTGTCTTCCCACTAATTTTTGCTTCCTTGTATGCCCTTGTTTGCTTTAACTTTGGCTTTGACTTCTCTTGTCAACCACGGTTGCATCCTTTTTCCACTCAAAAATTTCTTCTTTTTTGGAATATACCTGTCTTGCACATTCCTCATTTCTCGCATAAACTCCAGCCACTGCTGCTCTGCCGTCTTTCCTGCCAGTGTCTCTTTCCAGTCAACTTTGGCCAGTTCCTCTCTCATGCCACTGTAATTTCCTTTACTCCACTGAAATACTGACACATCAGATTTCGGCTTCTCTTTTTCTAATTTCACAGTGAACTCAATCATGTTATGATCACTGCCTCCTAAGGGTTCCTTCACCTCAATCTCTCTAATCACCTCCGGTTCATTACACAATACCCAATCCAGTACAGCCGATCCCCTAGTGGGCTCACCAACAAGCTGTTCTAAAAAGCCATCTCGCAGACAATCTACAAATTCTCTCTCTTGAGATCCAGTGCCGACCTGATTTTTCCAATCTACTCGCATGTTAAAATCCCCCACAATTATCATAACACTGCCCTTCTGACAAGCCTTTTCTATTTCCAGTTGGAATTTGTAGTCCACATCCCTGCAGCTGTTTGGAGGCCTATAAATAACTGCCATCAGGGTCCTTTTACCCCTGTTATTTCTTAGCTCAACCCATAAAGATTCTGCACCTTCTGATCCTATATCACCTCTTTCTAATGATTTAATATCATTTCTTACCAATAAAGCCACGCCTCCCCCTCTGCCTACCTTCCTATCCTTCCGATACACCGTGTATCCTTGGACGTTCAGCTCCCAGAGACATGCATCCTTCAGCCAGGTCTCAGTGATGGCCACAATATCATACCTGCCAATCTGTAGCTGTACAACAAGATCATCCACCTTATTCCTTATGCTGCATGCATTTAAGTACAACACCTTAAGACCAGTATTTGATACTTTTTGCTTTGATTTCACTGCAACTTTATTGCACTGCAACTCATCCCAATGGCTACACATTTGCCCCATCACCTGCCTGTCTTTCCTGACATCTTTACTGCTCACTATCTTAGATTTATTTCTGTTTTCCCCTTCCTCTGCTCTATCATTCTGGTTCCCATCCCTCTGCCAAATTAGTTTAAACCCTCCCTAACAGCTCTATTAAACTTTCCCGCCAGGATATTGGTCCCCTTTGGGTTCAGGTGTAACCTGTCCTTTTTGAACAGGTCATACTTTCCCCAGAAGAGATCCCAATTATCGAAGAATCTGAAGCCCTGCCCCCTACACCAGTCTCTCAGCCAGGCATTCATCTGCCTGATCCGACTACTCTTGCCCTCGCTAGCACGTGGCACAGGTAGCAATCCCGAGATTACTACCCTGAAGGTCCTGCTTCTCGGCTTCCTTCCTAACTCCTGGAAATCTCTCTTCATGACCTCCTCCTTTGTCCTATCTATGTCATTGGTACCAACATGTACCAAGACAACTGGCTGCTCACCCTCCCCCCTTAGAATGTTCAGGACCCGATCCGAGACATCCCGTACCCTGGCACCTGGGAGGCAACACACCATGCGGATATCTCTGTCAGGCTCACAGAATCTCCTGTCTGTTCCCCTGACTATGGAATCCCCCACAACTACCGCATTTCTCTTCTCCCTCCTTCTCTCCTGCACAACAGCGCCAGGCTCAGTGCCAGAGACCCGGTCACCGTGGGCATCCCCTGTCAGGTCATTCCCCTCAACAGCATCCAGAACAAGATATTTGTCACAAGCCACAGGGGTGCTTTCCACTGTCCGGGCATTTCCCTTCCCTCTCTTGACAGTGACCCAGTGTTCTGACTCCTGTAGCCTAGGGATGACTACCTCCCTGTAGCTCCTGTCTATCACCTCTTCACTTTCCCTGATAAGCAGTAGGTCATCAAGCTGCAGCTGCAGATCCCTAACACGGTCTCTGAGGAGCTGCAACTCGGTGCACCTGGCGCAGATGTGGCCATCAGGGAGGCTGGAAGTTTCCCAGGATTCCCACATCTGACACCCTGAACAAAACCATCGATTCCATCATCCAAATCATTGACATACAATGTAAAAAGAAGAGGTCCCAATGCCAACCGCTGTGGAACGCCGCGAGTCACAAGCAGCCAATCACAAAAAGCTTCCTTTATTCCCACTCTTTGCCTCCTGCCAATCAGCTAACACTCTACCTATGCTGGTATCTTTCCTGTAATACCATAGGCTCTTGTGTTGCTAAGCAGCCTCATGTGCAACACCCTGTCAATGGCTTTCTGAATAACTAGGATGCTGACTGTTTTTCTCAGAGAAAGCTACCAAAATGAACTTTGGACTTTAGAACTACCAAAATGGAATTTTGATAGTCTCTTGAACAGAAAGGCTGGACCTTGATTTGATCATTTCTTTGAGGACATCACTTCAGAGTGAATGTTGCCAAATCAGTCAACATTTAAACATTAAAGTATGGACTCTGATTTTATTGAATTATAGAGTCACTGCTTTTAGGGGTTCTTGTATCTGGTGAAAGTTATTTTAGTCCCAAACATTGTTTCTTTAAGTACTGAATGATGTGAATTATGCAAGAATTATGTCTTGATTGGTGAATGGGCTATGGAACGTCATCACCCAGGAGGAACAGGAGTGGCAGGTTTGTGGGCCAAGGGAGGTCCGGGAGCCTGGAAGAACACAACTGGGTCAATTGGTCCACAAGGTAAGGTTGTAAAACTTAGTTAGCTGGGCCTCTTACAACCTATGATTGAGCAGACAGCTTCATGAGAAGTCATAATTGGTTGGCGTCAATGTTTCCAGTTAATGAAGCAAAATCGATCCAAGTTATACCAGATCTGCACATTTAAAAATGATTTTGCTGATTTGAATTGGGTGTACACCAGGGAAATAGAGCACTTCAGCCCAGTACAGGACCTACAGTCTGTGAAGTTGTGCCAGCCTTTGACCATGCTCTAAGATCAATCTAACCCCTCCCTCCCACAAAGCCCGACATTTTTTCTATCATCCATGTGCCTATCTAAGAGAATCTTAAATGTTCCTAATATATTTGCCTCTACCGTCACCCAGAAGGATATTCCACCCACCCTCCAGTCTCTGTAAAAAAAAAGAAACTACCTCTGACATCGCCCTTAAACTTTCCTCCAATCACCTTAAAATTATGCCCTCTCATATTAGCCATTTCTGCCCTGAGAAAAATTCTCCAGCTATCCATTTGATCTATTTCTCTTGTCTTGCTTGTTTGCTACTGTTGTTCAGGAAGATTTAAACTAATGTGGCAGGGGGATGGGAACAAGTGCAGAGAGACAGAGGGGTGCAAAATGAGGGTAGAAGCAAAGAGTAGTAAGGTGAAAAGTAAAAGTGGTAGACCGGCAAATCCAGGGCAAAATTCAAAAAGGGACACTTTTCAACATAATTGTATAAGGGCTAAGAGTGTTGTAAAAGCAAGCCTGAAGGCTTTGTGTGTCAGTGCAAGGAGCATTCGTAACAAGGTGGAGGAATTGAATGTGCAGATAGTTATTAATGAATATGATATAGTTGGGATCACAGAGACAGGGCTCCAGGGTGACCAGGGATGGGAGCTCAACATTCAGGGATATTCAATATTCAAGAGGGATAGACATGAAAGAAAAGGAGGTGGGTGGCATTGCTGGTTAGAGAGGAGATTAACGCTATAGAAAGGAAGGACATTAGCCGGAAGGATGTGGAATCGATATGGGTAGAGCTGCATAACACCAAGGGTCAGAGAACGCTGGTGGGATTTGTGTACAGGCCAACTAACAGTAGTGGTGAGGTTGGGGATGGCATTAAACAGGAAATTAGAAATGTGTGCAATAAAGGAACAGCAGTTATAATGGGCAACTTCAATCTACATATAGATTGGGTGAACCAAATTGGTAAGGGTGCTGAGGAAGAGGATTTCTTGAAATGTATGCAGGATAGTTTTCTGAACCAACATGTCGAGGAACTAACTAGAGAGCGGGCCATTCTGGACTGGGTATTGAGCAATGAGGAAGGGTTCGTTAGCAATCTTGTCATGGGAGGCCCTTTGGATAAGGGGGACCATAATATGGTGGAATTCTTCATTAAGGTAGAGAGTGACATAGTTAAATCAGTAACAAAGGTTCTGTACTTAAAGAAGGGTAACTTTGAAGGTATGAGACGTGAATTAGCTAAGATAGACTGGCAAATGATACTTAAAGGGTTGACGGTGGATATGCAATGGCAAGCATTTAAAGATCGCATGGATGAACTGCAACAATTGTTCATCCCAGTTTGGCAAAAGAATAAACCAGGGAAGGTAGTGCACCCGTGGCTGACAAGGGAAATTAGGGATAGTATCAATTCCAAAGAAGAAGCATACAAATTAGCCAGAAAAAGCGGCACACCTGAGGACTGGGAGGAATTCAGAGTTCAGCAGAGGAGGACAAAGGACTTAATTGGGAAAGGGAAAAAAGATTATGAGAGAAAGCTGGCAGGGAACATAAAACTGACTGTAAAAGCTTTTATAGATATGTGAAAAGAAAAAGATTGGTTAAGACAAATGTAAGTCCCTTACAGTCAGAAACAGGTGAATTGATCATGGGGAACAAGGACATGGCAGACCAATTGAATAACTACTTTGGTTCTGTCTTCACTAAGGAGGACATAAATAATCTTCCAGAAATAGTAGGGGACCGAGGGTCTAGTGAGATGGAGAAACTGAGGGAAATACATGTTAGTAGGGAGGTGGTGTGAGGTAAATTGAAGGTAGATGAATCCCCCGGGCCAGATGGTCTGCATCCCAGAGTGCTTAAGGAAGTAGCACAAGAAATAGTGGATGCATTAGTGATAATTTTTCAAAACTCTTTAGATTCTGGACTAGTTCCTGAGGATTGGAGGATGGCTAATGTAACCCTGCTTTTTAAAAAAGGAGGGAGAGAGAAACTGGGGAATTATAGATCGGTGAGCCTGACATCGGTGGTGGGGAAAATGCTAGAGTCAGTTATCAAGGATGTGATAACAGCACATTTGGAAAGCGGTGAAATCATCGGACGAAGTCAGCATGGATTTGTGAAAGGAAAATCATGTCTGACGAATCTCATAGAATTTTTTGAGGATGTAACTAGTAGAGTGGATAGGGGAGAACCAGTGAATGTGGTATATTTGGATTTTCAAAAGGTTTTTGACAAGGTCCCACACAGGAGATTAGTGTGCGAACTTAAAGCACACGGTATTGGGGTAAGGTATTGATGTGGATAGAGAATTGGTTGGCAGACAGGAAGCAAAGAGTGGGAATAAACGGGACCTTTTCAGAATGGCAGGCAGTGACTAGTGGGGTACCGCAAGGCTCAGTGCTGGGACCCCAGTTGTTTACAATATATATTGATGACTTAGATGAGGGAATTAAATGCAGCATCTCCAAGTTTGCGGATGACACGAAGCTGGGCGGCAGTGTTAGCTGTGAGGAGGATGCTAAGAGGATGCAGGGTGACTTGGATAGGTTGGGTGAGTGGGCAAATTCATGGCAGACGCAATTTAATGTGGATAAATGTGAAGTTATCCACTTTGGTGGCAAAAATAGGAAAACAGATTATTATCTGAATGGTGGCCGATTAGGAAAAGGGGAGGTGCAACGAGACCTGGGTGTCATTATACACCAGTCACTGAAAGTGGGCATGCAGGTACAGCAGGTGGTGAAAAAGGCGAATGGTATGCTGGCATTCATAGCGAGAGGATTCGAGTACAGGAGCAGGGAGGTACTACTGCAGTTGTACAAGGCCTTGGTGAGACCACACCTGGAGTATTGTGTGCAGTTTTGGTCCCCTAATCTGAGGAAAGACATTCTTGCCATAGAGGGAGTACAAAGAAGGTTCACCAGATTGATTCCTGGGATGGCAGGACTTTCATATGATGAAAGACTGGATCGACTAGGCTTATACTCGCTGGAATTTAGAAGATTGAGGGGGGATCTATAGAAACGTATAAAATTCTAAAGGGATTGGACAGGCTAGATGCAGGAAGATTGTTCCCGATGTTGGGGAAGTCCAGAACGAGGGGTCACAGTTTGAGGATAAAGGAGAAGCCTTTTAGGACCGAGATGAGAAAAAACTTCTTCACACAGACAGTGGTGAATCTGTGGAATTCTCTGCCACAGGAAACAGTTGAGGCCAGTTCATTGGCTATATTTAAGAGGGAGTTAGATAAGGCCCTTGTGGCTAAAGGGATCGGGGGTATGGAGGGAAGGCAGGTACAGGGTTCTGAGTTGGATGATCAGCCATGATCATACAGAATGGCAGTGCAGGCTCGAAGGGCCGAATGGCCTACTCCTGCACCTATTTTCTATGTTTCTATGTTTCTATGTTGACTCAGTGTGTAGGGTACTGGCAATGGAAAAATCCATTGTTGCTTCTATCCTGGTGGGAAGATGGCGGCGCAACGCAGCTCGCAGCGGACACTCCGGTGGTAATGTCTGTTATTTGTCAAGTAGGGTGCCGTGCACAATCCTGATTTGATGGAGACAGATGTGAGATCACGGAGGAACATCTGGTGAAACTTCTGAAATGCCTGCTTCGCTGCTGCTTCCCCCCCCCCACTTTTCTTTCTCCCTGGGCCTCCTGTCCCATGATCCTCTCATATCCCTTTTGCCTATCACCTGTCCAGCTCTTGGCTCCATCCCTCCCCCTCCTGTCTTCTCCTATCATTTCGGATCTCCCCCTCCCCCTCCCACTTTCAAATCCCTTACTCACTCTTCCTTCAGTTAGTCCTGACAAAGGGTCTCGGCCCGAAACGTCGACTGTACCTCTTCCTAGAGATGCTGCCTGGCCTGCTGCGTTCACCAGCAACTTTTATGTGTGTTGCTTGAAATTCCAGCATCTGCAGACTTCCTCGTGTTCGCTCCTGCTGCTACTGTGTGATCCAGAATCTCTGGAGGAGAAGGCCCCGAGTCCTCGGCTTTGCTTGTTGCTCAGCGGGGTCGAAGCGCTCAGCAGAGGGTAGTACTCGGAGCGGTTGTGTCGGAGGGGCTGGTCGGAGGCTTGAACTTTTCGGACGGACTCAGAGTCCGCAGTGGTCGGGTGCTTCCAATGGTGCTGCATCAGCGAGTTGGCAGCGCTTGGAGGTTCATGGTGGAGGGAGTTCCTCCCTTCTGCTGCCTGCGTGAGGTGATGAGTTTATTGGGACTTTGAGACTTTTTTTACCGTGCCCATGGTCTTCTCTTTATCAAATTATGGTATTGCTTTGCACTGTTGTAACTATATGTTATAATTATGTGGTTTTGTCAGTTTTAGTCTTGGTTTGTCCTGTGTTTTTCTTGTGATATCATTCTGGAGGAACGTTGTATCATTTCTAAATGCATGCATTTCTAAATGACAATAAACGAGGACTGAGTGTCCTCATAATCTAATCTATCCTTCCCTGTTGGGTCTTGGTTTCAAATATGATAGAAAGCTGGGAATTCGTTTTATTTTTCTAAAATATTCCTGTTTCTGTTTGCTGTAAAACAACACAGTAATTGGAGCAAACAACAGGAATTCTGCAGATGCTGGAAATTCAAGCAGCACACATCAAAGTTGCTGGTGAACGCAGCAGGCCAGGCAGCATCTCCAGGAAGAGGTGCAGTCGACGTTTCAGGCTGAGACCCTTCGTCAGGACTAACTGAAGGAAGAGTGAGTAAGGGATTTGAAAGTTGGAGGGGGAGGGGGAGATCCAAAATGATAGGAGAAGACAGGAGGGGGAGGGATGGAGCCAAGAGCTGGACAGGTGATAGGCAAAAGGGATACGAGAGGATCATGGGACAGGAGGTCCGGGAAGAAAGACAAGTGGGGGGGGGGCGCCCAGAGGATGGACAAGGGGTATATTAGAGGGACAGAGGGAGAAAAAGGAGAGTGAGAAAAAGAATGTGTGTATAAAAATAAGTAACAGATGGGGTACGAGGGGGAGGTGGGGCATTAGCAGAAGTTAGAGAAGTCGATGTTCATGCCATCAGGTTGGAGGCTACCCAGACGGAATATAAGGTGTTGTTCCTCCAACCTGAGTGCGACTTCATCTTTACAGTAGAGGAGATCGTGGATAGACATGTCAGAATGGGAATGGGATGTGGAATTAAAATGTGTGGCCACTGGGAGATCCTGCTTTCTCTGGCGGACAGAACGTAGATGTTCAGCAAAGCGGTCTCCCAATCTGCGTTGGGTCTCGCCAATATATAAAAGGCCACATCAGGAGCACCGGACGCAGTATATCACCCCAGCCGACTCACAGGTGAAGTGTTGCCTCACCATGAAGGACTGTTTGGGGCCCTGAATGGTGGTAAGGGAGGAAGTGTAAGGGCATGTGTAGCACTTGTTCCGCTTACACGGATAAGTGCCAGGAGGGAGATCAGTGGGACGAATGGACAAGGGAGTTGCGTAGGGAGCGATCTCTGCGGAATGCGGGGGGGGAGGGAAAGATGTGCTTAGTGGTGGGATCCTGTTGGAGGTGGCGGAAGTTATGGAGAATAATATGTTGGACCCGGAGGCTGGTGGGGTGGTAGGTGAGGACCAGGGGAACCCTATTCCTAGTGGGGTGGCGGGAGGATGGAGTGAGAGCAGATGTACGTGAAATGGGGGAGATGCGTTTAATAGCAAAGTTGATAGTGGAGGAAGGGAAGCCCCTTTCTTTAAAAAAGGAAGACATCTCCCTCGTCCTAGAATGAAAAGCCTCATCCTGAGAGCAGATGCGGCGGAAACGGAGGAATTGCGAGAAGGGGATGGCGTTTTTGCAAGAGACAGGGTGAGAAGAGGAATAGTCCAGATAGCTGTGAGAGTCAGTATGTTCCATGCCTATTCTGGTATCTGTCCCCTACTTTTCCTTCGCTACAACGACGACTGCATTGGCGCTGCTTCCTGCACGCATGCAGAACTCGTTGACTTTATTAACTTTGCCTCCAACTTTCACCCTCCCCTCAAGTTTACCTGGTCCATTTCCGACACCTCCCTCCCCTTTCTAGATCTTTCTGTCTCTGTCTCTGGAGACAGCTTATCCACTGATGTCTACTATAAGCCTACTGACTCTCACAGCTATCTGGACTATTCCTCTTCCCACCCTGCCTCTTGCAAAAACGCCATCCCCTTCTCGCAATTCCTCCGTTTCCGCCGCATCTGCTCTCAGGATGAGGCTTTTCATTCTAGGACGAGGGAGATGTCTTCCTTTTTTAAAGAAAGGGGCTTCCCTTCCTCCACTATCAACTCTGCTCTTAAACGCATCTCCCTCATTTCACGTACATCTGCTCTCACTCCATCCTCCCGCCACCCCACTAGGAATAGGGTTCCCCTAGTCCTCACCTACCATCCCACCAGCCTCCGGGTCCAACATATTATTCTCCGTAACTTCCGCCACCTCCAACGGGATCCCACCACTAAGCACATCTTTCCCTCCCCCCCCCCGCATTCCGCAGGGATCGCTCCCTACGTAACCCCCTTGTCCATTCGTCCCCTTCATCCCTCCCCACTGATCTCCCTCCTGGCACTTATCCGTGTAAGCGGAACAAGTGCTACACATGCCCTTACACTTCCTCCCTTACCACCATTCAGGGCCCCAAACAGTCCTTCCAGGTGAGGCAACACTTCACCTGTGAGTCGGCTGGGGTGATATACTGCGTCCGGTGCTCCTGATGTGGCCTTTTATATATTGGTGAGACCCGACGCAGACTGGGAGACCGCTTTGCTGAACATCTACGCTCTGTCCGCCAGAGAAAGCAGGATCTCCCAGTGGCCATACATTTTAATTCCACATCCCATTCCCATTCCGACATGTCTATCCACGGCCTCCTCTGCCGTAAAGGTGAAGCCACGCTCAGGTTGGAGGAACAACACCTTATATTCCGTCTGGGTAGCCTCCAACCTGATGGCATGAACATCGACTTCTCTAACTTCTGCTAATGTCCCACCTCCCCCTCGTACCCCATCTGTTACTTATTTTTATACACACATTCTTTCTCTCACTCTCCTTTTTCTCCCTCTGTCCCTCTAATATACCCCTTGCCCATCCTCTGGGCCCCCCCCCGTCTTTCTTCCCGGACCTCCTGTCCCATGATCCTCTCGTATCCCCTTTTGCCTATCACCTGTCCAGCTCTCGGCTCTATCCCTCCCCCTCCTGTCTTCTCCTATCATTTTGGATCTCCCCCTCCCCCTCCAGCTTTCAAATCCCTTACTCACTCTTCCTTCAGTTAGTCCTGACGAAGGGTCTCGGCCTGAAACGTCGACTGCACCTCTTCCTAGAGATGCTGCCTGGCCTGCTGCGTTCACCAGCAACTTTTATGTGTGTTGCTTACAGTAATTGGAGAATATTTTTACTTGGTTAGATATTTACACTAGAACCTCAGCAGTATGCAAAATGTGTATGAGAAAGCCTGCATTGAACTGCAGCTAAATTGGAATTTACAAAGCATTATAAAATGAGTCTTGGATCATCAGTGCCACCAGAACAATACGGCTCAGCAGGACTTTCCTTTTTTTTTAATGCTTTATTTTCAAAAAAGAAAAGAAATCAGCAAGAACATACCAGCTCAGACAGGTATAAAAAATGAGATAAGCAAAAAAAAAGGGACATTACATTAGAGGGATGCCTATTGTACAAAGTGCTCAAAAATACTAAACATTAAATCTCAAATGAGAAATCAGCTGGGGGAAAATTGCTCATCTGCCCCCGGCCTTGTCCAGGTAGGCAAGAAATGGATCCCAGATAGCCCGAAAATTTTTTAATTGAATTGGTTCTCAAGAACCTAAGTTTCTCCATCTGTATGACTGAGACCATATCTGCCACCCATCTCCGAAAGGAAGAGGGAGAAGGTGATTTCCACTCCCTCAAGGTAAGTCTTTTGGCAACAATCATCCCCAGCATCAGAAGCAGGACTTTCCTTGAGTGAGGTTTCTTTTGGCACTTTGAGTAATTGCAGTTGTGTGCCCCAACTAAACTTGTGTCTCAAGAGACAATGGCTCCAGGACATTGAATGATCTATTTTGATTTGGGTCTTAACTGCATACAGTTGGATATTGGCCAGGGGATACAAATTAACTTCAGGCAAACAGTCTTCCATTAACAATGTACATGGTCCATTTGACATAATGTATTAAGACAAGCTATGAAAATGCAAATCATGGTATGGCTGTAGAATTCTTTTCCCTCGAGGGCATTAAAAAATTGGGGTAGGTGTCCAAAACATGAAGCTGCTGTTATAGCCACTGGTCACAAATGAATTGGTAGAGGTGTACTTGATAAGAGACAGTCATTGATCAAGTGGATGCCCAGAAGAGATCATAATTTCAAGGTTATTGGAGGAAAGTATACCATGGATGTCCAAAGTAGGGTTTTTTTATACAGAGTGGTGGGTTTATGGAACATGCTACTAGAGGCATTTAGGAAACACTTAGATAGGTACATAGATGATAGAAAAAATGGAGGAGGGAAGGGTAAATTGATCTTTGAGCAGGTTAAAAGGTTGGCACACCATTGTGTGACGGAGGGCCTGTACTGTGCTGTAATATTCTGTGTTCTTATGTTTAATTTATTGGGAGTTTACAAACCTCCAAAAGACGACGTTAAACAGGCACTCACAATATTGAATGCTGCCATCACCAAGCAAGGAAATGTCAACTTTAACGCATTTCAAATCATACTCAGGGACTTCATTCAGACTTGTTTAAAGAAATCTCTGCCCAATTACCAGTAGCATGTAACCTGCAGCATCAGGAATCCCAACATACTCAAATACTGCTAGGCTATGATTAGAAATGCCTAGCATTCCATGCCAAGATGGCATTTCAGGAAATCTGATCTCTCGGCGGTCCGTCTCCTACCTGCATACAGCCAGAGGCTAGAGAGAAAGGATCCAGAGATAAGGACAACAAAGAGGTGGTCATGGGAGAAAGAAGAGCCGCTATGGGATTGCTTTGAGTTAGTGGACTGGGCCGTGTTCAAGGACTCATCTGTGGATCTGAATGAATACCCTATGTTTGTCACGGACTTTATAAAACCAGTTGTAGATGAGTGTGTCCCCACAAAATCAGTCTTGTACCAGAAGCCCTGGATGAACCCTGAGACTCACAGTCTGCTGAGGACCAGATCAGTGGCATTCAGATCTGGCAACCAAGTGAGATACAGGAGGTTCAGGTATGATCTCTGGAAAACCAACTTCTGAGCAAAGTGACAATTCTGGGCCAAACTCGAATCACTGGGGGATGCTCAACAGCTGTGGCAGGACTTGAATGCTATTACCTCTTACAAAGTGAAACCAAGCAACAAAGGTGACAACAAGGCATCACTCCCAGATGAGCTCAATGCCTTCTGTGCTTGCTTTGACTGTGGAAACATGGAGGAACCTTCACAAACTCCCACAGACTCCAATGACCCTGTGATTTCACTATCTGAGGCTGATGTAAGAGCATCCTCCAGGAGAGTGAATGCACGGAAAGCATCCTGGTATCTGGCCAAGTACTAAGGACCTGTACTGATCAACTGGCTGTGGTGTTCACTGAGAACTTTAACCTCTCACTTCAGCAGTTTGAGGTACCCACCTGCTTCAAGCAGGCTTCAATTGTACCAGTGCCTAAGAAGAACGTGGTAATCTGTCTCAATGACTCTCATCCAGTAGCATTTACATCCACTGGGATGAAGTGCTTTGAGAGGTTGGTGACGAAACATACCAACTCCTGCCTGAGAAGCAACTTGGATCTTCTCCAATTTGCTGACCAACACAACAGGTCCACAGCTGGACATTTCAGTAGCTCTTCACTCAACACTTGGAACATCTGGACAGCAAAGATGCATACAATATGATGCTCTTTGTCAACTACAGCTCGGCATTCAACACGATCATCCCCTTAAAGCTAAGCAGTAAGCTTCACTAATGCTCTTGAATGGAAAATCCTACAAAAAGCAGTGAATCCAGCCCAGTCCATCATGGGTAAAGTCCTCACCACCACCATCACATCCACATGGAGCGCTGCCAAAGGAAAGCAGCATCCAACATCAAGGACACCCACTAACTATGACCTGCTCACTTCTCGCTGCTGCCATCAGGAGGAAGGTGGAAGCGTCTCAGGACTCGCATTACCAGGTTTAGGAACAATTATTACCTTTCAACCGTCAGTCCCTTGAACCGGTGGAGATAACTTCACCCAACCTCACTCGCCCCCACTGAACTGGATTGACTTTCAAGGACTCTTCATCTCATGTCCTTGATAATTATTGCTTGCTTGCCTGCTTATTTATTTATTTATCCTATTTGCACAGTTTGTACCTTGCACATTGGTTGTTTCACCGTTCTGTTGGGTGTGGTCTTTCATTGATTCTATTGTGTTTCTATTGTGGGCATGTGGCCAAATGGTTAAGGCATTGGACTAGCTACCTGAAGGTTGTAAGTTCGAGCCCCAGTTCAGGGAACATGTTGTGTCCTTGAACAAGGCACTTAATCACACATTGCTCTGCGACAACACTGATGCCAAGCTGTATGGGTCCTAATGCCCTTCCCTTGGACAACATTGGTGTCGTGCCGAGGGGAGACTTGCAGCATGGGCAACTGCTGGTCTTCCATACAACCTTGCCCAGGCCTGCGCCCTGGAGAATGAAGACTTTCCAGGTGCAGATCCATGGTCTCGCAAGACTAATGGATGCCTTAATTGTTTTTCGTGGATTTACGGTGTATACCCCCAAGAAAATGAATCTCAGGGTGGTATATAGTGACATACTGTATATGTACTTTGATAATAATTTTACTTTGAACTGAGAGGGTATTTAAACTCTTTGGACCAGGCTGATCAAAGTCTGTTGCATCCCAATAATTGATCAGACCGTTTAATATATCTGAAATGTAATAATCTTGCCAGTTGCACCCACCTCAATAAATCTTAATAGATAAAGCAAAGTTCCTATCAGGGATACTGTACTTCAAAATGAAATATATTTCCATTTCATAAACTAATGCCAGAAAAATTATTTGATTCAATCCAATTACATGGAAGATGAAAGGACACTCAGTGGCCACTTTGTTGGAGACCTCCTGTACATGATAGAGCGCCACTGAATGTACATTCATGGCCTCGTGCTGTCCGTCCATTTCAAGATTCAAAAGTTCAAAGTAAATTTATTATCAAAGTACACATCCTGTCTGTCACCATATACAAAGCTATACCTATGTTTCATTTTCTTGTGGGCATACTCAATAAATCCAATCACTATGATAGGATCAATGAAGGACCATGCCAACAGGGTGGACAATCAGTGTGCAAAAGACAACAAACTGAGCAAGTACATAAAGAAAAAGAATAATAAATAAGCAATAAATATCGAGAACATGAGATGAAAATTCCTGGAAAGTGAGTGCACGGCTTGTGGAAGCAGTTCAGTTATGGGGCGAGAGAAGTTATCCTCTCTGGTTCAAGAGCCATATGGTTGAGGGGTAAGGACTGCTCTTGAACCTGGCGCTGTGAGTCCTGAGGTTCTTGTGCCGTCTTCCCGATGGCTGCAATGAGAAGAGAGCGTGATCTGAGTGGGGGGGGGGGGGTCCCTGATGATCAATGTATTATAGAACATAGAACATAGAATTGTACAGTACAGTACAGTACAGGCCCTTCGGCCCACAATGTTGTGCCAACCCTCAAACCCTGCCTCCCATATAAGCCCCCACCTTAAGTTCCTCCATATACCTGTCTAGTAGTCTCTTAAACTTCACTAGTGTATCTGCCTCCACCACTGACTCAGGCAGTACATTCCACACACCAACCACTCTCTGAGTAAAAAACCTTCCTCTAATTTCCCCTTTGAACTTCCCACCCCCTACCTTAAAGCCATGTCCTCTTGTATTGAGCAATGGTGCCCTGGGGAAGAGGCGCTGGCTATCCACTCTATCTATTCCTCTTATTATCTTGTACACCTCTATCATGTCTCCTCTCATCCTCCTTCTCTCCAAAGAGTAAAGCCCTAGCTCCCTTAATCTCTGATCATAATGCATACATTCTAAACCAGGCAGCATCCTGGTACATCTCCTCTGTACCCTTTCCAATGCTTCCACTATCCTTCCTATAGTGAGGTGACCAGTGTGGCCTAACCAGAGTTTTATAGAGCTGCATCATTACATTACGACTCTTAAACTCTATCCCTCGACTTATGAAAGCTAACACCCCATAAGCTTTCTTAACTACCCTATCCACCTGTGAGGCAACTTTCAGGGATCTGTGGACATGTACCCCGAGATCCCTCTGCTCCTCCACACTACCAAGTATCCTGCCATTTACTTTGTACTCTGCCTTGGAGTCTGTCCTTCCAAAGTGTACCACCTCACACTTCTCTGGGTTGAACTCCATCTGCCACTTCTCAGCCCACTTCTGCATCCTATCAATGTCTCTCTGCAATCTTTGACAATCCTCTACACTATCTACAACACCACCAACCTTTGTGTCATCTGCAAACTTGCCAACCCACCCTTCTACCCCCACATCCCGGTCGTTAATAAAAGTTACGAAAAGTAGAGGTCCCAGAACAGATCCTTGTGGGACACCACTAGTCACAATCCTCCAATCTGAATGTACTCCCTCCACCACCACCCTCTGCCTTCTGCAGGCAAGCCTATTCTGAATCCACCTGGCCAAACTTCCTTAATCAGGTGCCAATCAATATTAGGGAAGTTAAAGTCACCCATGATAACAACCCTGTTATTTTTGCACCTTTCCAAAATCTGCCTCCCAATCTGCTCCTCTGTATCTCTGCTGCTACCAGGGGGCCTATAGAATACCCCCAGTAGAGTAACTGCTCCCTTCCTGTTCCTGACTTCCACCCATACTGACTCAAAAGAAGATCCTGCTACATTACCCACCCTTCCAAAGATGCTATTCTTTACACCACTGTTGTAATGCATGGTTATTTGAGTTACTGTCACCTTCCAGTCTGGACATTCACCTCTGACCTCTTGTTAACAAACCATTTTCACCTACAGAACTGCAGTTCACAGGCTGTTTTTTTTTTGTTTTTCACATGATTATCTATAAACTCTAAAGGTTGTTGAGCATGGAAATCCCAGGAGCTCAGCATTTCCTGAGATACTCAAACCACCCTGCCTGGCACCAACAATTCATTCCACAGTCAAAGTCACTTATATCACATTTCTTCCTCATCCTGATGCTTGATCTAAACAACCACTGAACCTCTTGGCCATGTCTGCATGCTTTTAATGCATTGAATTGCTGCCACGTGATTGGCTGATTGGATATTTGCATTAACGAGCATGTGTACAGGTGTATCTAATAAAGTGGCCAGTGAGCACATATTTCCTGGGATTCAATGTGTATGCAAAACATAAAACTCCAGTTATTAAAACAGAAAATCATAGAAATGGTCAGCGGGTCACGGAGTATCTGTGGAGGATGAAGAAAGTCAATGGTTTGATAGTCTGTCAGACAAATGGTCATTTTTCCTCAGACATTAACACTTTGTTCTTCTCCAAACAGGCTGTCTGGATTGCTAAGCTTCTCCAGCATCCGTATTCTTTCCCGTAAAACACATGGCAACATATACAATGGAAGGATCTAATTTGCATTCCTGTGAAATAAAGGCCAACATCCCTCCGTCTCTCTTTTCTCGCTGTGTACCACCTATTAGCGATTGTGTGTGCATAGTTCTATTGCTTTGCTCATTCAAAGTTCATGAGTAAGAAAACGTCATTAGTTGATGTCTTCACTTCAACACAATATTCCCTTTTCAATGAGGATAATGAGACTGAACATTTTTATTTTTATTTAGCGATACAGTGCAGAACAGAGTCTTCCAGCCCAATGAGCCGCTCCACTCAGCAACCCCCGATTTAACCCTAGCTTAATCACAGGACAATTCACAATGACCAGTTAACTTACTAAGCAGAATGTCTTTGGACTGTGTGAGGAAAATGGCGCGCTCAGAGGAAAACCACGAGGTTCAGTGAGTATGTACAAACTCCGACAGATGGCGCGGAAATAGAACTCCAAAATGCCCCATCGCACTAACCGTCACGCTATCGTGGTGCCCGATGTCAGCACTGGACAATTTCAGAGTTTCAAAATGTATTTATAATCAAATTTTGTACACATTAAACAACCCTGAGATTTGTGAGCCACAAAGCAAAAGAACACCATGGAACTCATTTAGAGAAAAATGCCACACATCGAAGACCGTCAAACATCCAATGCACAAAAAAAGGACAAATTGCGTAAACAGCAAAAAGTGAGCAAAGAATGTTAAAGGTCAGACCGCAGAGTCCCTGTAGCTGATCCAGGAGCCATAGCTGCCGAGTCAGTCAGTTTAATTTTGTGTCGATATGCGCAGGCCACAGTCCACAGAGCCAGTTCTGCGCCGAAGCACCTTCATCAAATCACGCAAATTGTGAAAAATCGTCGCAGCGCCTCGATCAAATCACGCAAATAGTGAAAAAGAGTAAACGAAAACACATGGAGCATGAACTGCAGTCTCCAAATGTGAGTTAGCAGCTGCGGAGAACATTCAGCACTGAGGACATTAAACGTCAAACCTCAAGGTCTCTCGAAAATGAGTCCACAGTCAGAAGCCTGAGGGGATCGAACTTTGCATCAAGAGGGAGTCTAGACAAATGCAAGCAGATGATGTTGAACATCCATTTGATTTCCACTCTCATCCTCGATGGCCACACTTCCACCCTCCATTCTTAACCTCATCTGGTCCCCCAGGAGATCACAAAAGTGCCAGGTCATTTAGTTGACTCAAATATACATCCTTAAAAAGGCTGCAATTGATTTTTGTAAATATAAAATAATGATTCCTCCCCTCTTTGCCCAAAGTTAATGACTGACAACCAAAGCTCAGTGCAAGATGAAATTCCAATCCCTTTCAGAAGTTAAAAAGTTAAGAAATTTAAAAAAAATACAGGAAGACAACTTTGATGTGTGTTGCAGGAAGAAAATGCTAACAGATTATTTTTAAATGTTAAAGCAAATGCACACATTAATTGGTGATGTCCTTATCGTACCAGACACATGAACATAGAACAATAAAGCACAGTACAGGCCCTTTGGCCCACGATGTTGTGCCAACCTTTTAACCTACTCCAAGATCAATCTAACCCTTCCTTCCCTCATGGCCCTCTATTCTTATATCATCCATGTGCCTATCTAAATGTTTCTTAAATGTCCCTAATGTATCTGCCTCTAGCACCACTCTATTTCACACATCCATCCCTCTCTGTGCAAAAAAAAACCCTGCTTATCTCTGACATCCCCCTAGATTTTCCTCCAATCATCTTAAAATTATGCCCCCTCTTCTCCTCCCCCCTTCTTTTTCACCGACACTCAGTGACCACTTCATTAGGTACCTCCTGTACCTAATAAAGTGGCCACTGAGTGTATGTTTGTGATCTTTCCGCTGCTGTAGCCCATCCACCTCAAGGTTTGATGTGTTGGCATTCAGAGATGTTTTTCCGCACAGCACTGTTGTAACACGTGGATATTTGAGTTACTGTGGCCTTCCTGTCAGCTTGAACCAGTCTTCTCTGACCTCTCTTGTTAACAAGGCATTTTTGCCCACACAACTTGCACTCATTGGATGTATTTTTTGGTCTTTTTTTTTTACACTGTTCTCTGTAAATTCAAGAGAATTTCAAGACTGTTATGTGTGAAAATCACAGGAAATCAGCAGTTTCAGAGATACTCTAATCATCATCTCTGGCACCAATACTCATTTTAAGGTTAAAGTCACTTAAATCATGTTTTTTTTTCCCCATTCTAATGTTTGGTCTGAACAACAGCTGAACCTCGACTATGTCTGCCTGCTTTTCTGTGTTGAATTGGTTCCATGTGATGGGCTGATTAGATATTGCATCAATGTGCAGATGTACCCAATAAAGTGGCCACTGAATGTACTTCCTCACTCCTCCCGCTTTATTCTTCCCTGTACTAAAACTCATCATCTTCTTTGCTTTCCTTTCACCCTTTAAACTTTTTCTTCTCCTTTGCTATCATATTCCTCCCCCTTTTTCCCTAATTCACATCTTTCCCATACCACAATAAACTTAACCCTCCTCCTCTCCTCCTCTTCTCAATACACCTTTCATTCTTTCTTTCTATTCCCTTCAGATATCTCTTCCCAACCAGCCTTAATCTGCAGGTGTTTCCGAGGGGCGGACAGTCATAAGGCTGTGGGACCGGACGGCATCGCAGGGTGGGTACTCAGGATGTGCGCAGCACAACTGGCAGGTGTGTTTACAGACATTTTTAATCTCTCCCTCGCCCAGTGTAGAGTTCCCTTCTGCTTCAAAACATCCACCATTGTCCCTGTACCTAAAAAGACACGCCTGAATGACTGGTGTCCTGTCGCACTCACCTCAATAATAAGCAAATGCTTTGAGAGGCTGGTCAAGGACTACATCTGCAGCTTGCTACCACCCACACTGGACACCCTACAGTTCTCCTACCGACACAACTGACTGACAGATGACGCAATAGCCACAGCTCTACACACTGTCCTTACACATCTGGAGAAGAAGGATGCTTATGTGAGGATGCTGTTCTTGGACTACAGTTCAGCATTCAACACCATAATTCCCTCCAGGCTCGACAAGAAGCTCAGAGACTTCGGCCTTCGCCCTGCCTTGTGTAGCTGGATCCTGGACTTCCTGTCAGATCACCGGCAGGTGGTAAGAGTGGGCTTCCTCACCTCTGCCCCTCTGATCCTCAACACAGGTGCCCCTCAGGGCTGTGTCCTACGCCCCCTCCTTTACTCCCTGTATACCCATGACTATGTTGCCACCCACAGCTCCAATCTGCTAATTAAATTTGCTGATGACACTACACTGATTGGCCAAATCTCAAATAATAATGAGGCAGCCTACAGAGAGGAAGTCATCACCCTGACACAGTGGTGTCAAGAAAATAACCTCTCCCTCAATGTTGCAAAAACAAAGGAGCTGGTTGTGGATTACAGGAGGAATGGAGACAGGCTAACCCCTATTGACGTCAATGGATCTGGGATTGAGAGGGTGAACAACTTTAAGTTCCTCAGCATAAACATCACTGAGGATCTCACATGGTCAGTACACACCGGCTAGGTGGTGAAAAAGGCACAACAGCACCTCTTTCACCTCAGATGGTTGAAGAAGTTTGGTATGACCCCCCAAATCCTAAGAACTTTCTATAGGGGCACGATTGAGAGCATCCTGACTGGCTGCATCACTGCCTGGTATGGGAACTGTACTTCCCTCAATCACAGGTCTCTGCAGAGAGTGGTGTGGACAGCCCAGCACATCTGTATATGTGAACTTCCCACTATTCAGGACATTTACAAAGACAGCTGTGTAAACAAGGCCCAAAGGATCATTGGAGACCCGAGTCACCCCAAACACAAACTGCTCCAGCTGCTAATATCCAGGAAATGGTACCACAGCATAAAAGCCAGAACCATCAGGCACTGGGACAGCTTCTTCCACCAGGCCATCAGACCGATTAATTCATGCTGATACAACTGTATTTCTATTGACTATTCTGCTGAACATAATATTTATTATAAATTACTATAATTGCACATTGCATATTTGAATGGAGACGTAATGTAAAGATTTTTACTCCTCGTGTATATGATGTAAGTAATAAAGTCAATTCAATTAATCAGTTCATTCTTCCTCTGACAACCCCTCATCCCATAAACCAGCAGCACCATGTGTCTTACATAGAAACATAGACATAGAAAACATAGAAAATAGGTGCAGGAGTAGGCCATTCGGCCCTTCGAGCCTGCACTGCCATTCAGTATGATCATGGCTGATCATCCAACTCAGAACCCTGCACCAGCCTTCCCTCCATACCCCCTGATCCCTTTAGCCACAAAGGCCATACCTAACTCCTTCTCTTTCTCATACGGTCCTCCTCTAAAATTGCTTCCCATCAGTTGTCATCTATACTGCTTAAGGACAACCTGCTCCTCTGTGAGTGGGATATTTGGCCACAGCAGAGGAGGGTGCCTTCAATAGAACTTAATTGGTGTTTTTAAAGCAAATACAACTGGGCTTTAATATGATCAGTCTGTGATATCCCTAATCGCCAGGTGGTGGTGCTATTGAGCAACACGCACAGAAAATGCTGGAGGAACTCAGCAAGTCAGGCATCATCTGCAGAGGGAATAAACAGTCGATCTTTCAGTCTGAGACCGAAGGCACCGACTCTTCATTCCGCACCATACATGCTACCTGACTTGCTGAGTTCCTCCAGCATTTTGCGTTTGTACCTCTGGATCTCCTGCATCTGCAGAATCCTTTGTATTTATGTTTGAGATGCTCAAGATGCTCCTAGATAGGAAAATGGATGTGCAGAGAAAGGAGGTCAGCGCCACACTTTAAAGACCTGGCCGTAAGATGGGGGTTCGATTCCCACCGCGGTCTGTAAGAAGTTTGTATGTTCCCCCTGTACTGCATGTTTCCTCCAACTGCTCCAGTGTCCTCCCACATTCCAAAAGACGTGTGGTTAGGGGCAGTGAGCTGTGGACATGCTATAAAAGTGGTGACACTTGCAATCTGACCAGCACAATTTTCACTGATCTGATTTAACACAAATGATGCTTTTCACTGTATGTCTTAACGGAGAGCTCCTCCACCTCAAGGTTTCCAGCATCTGCAGAGTCTCTTGTGTATGCGATTGAGAAAAGCTATTTCGAAGTTTACTGATATTGGTTGATAGCAAGTTGTATTACAAGGATTCAGAGTGTTAATTTAAAAGCCATTCTCAATGGATGAAAGTTTTATTATTTGCAAGGTGCCATAAGAGCATATAAGCCTTTAAACATCTACTTAGTTGTTGCTGGTCTATGAATTCCACTTTAACTTAGCACAGATGTGAATGTTAACAAGTAGCAAAAAAAAGCTTTCTTTGTGTTGTTATAGGAAGTAGACGACTAAAGACACCAAGGATAAGACAAGATAAAAGAACCAATAATGGGGATGATTAGGAGATGGATTTCTCTCTCCCATTTACTTCTGTAAATACACAGATTAAAGGATCGTATAATTATTCTTTTTTTCTTTACAATAGTTTGTTTCTCTGTTATTGTAACCATATCTGCTATTTGTGCAATGTGCAGAGTGCTGTGTGCTGTTGGTAGCGTGCTTTCCACCTTGGTCCCAGAGGAACGCTGTTTCATTTGGCTCTATTCATGAAGGGTTGAATGAAAATTAAACTTGAACTTGAAATTGAATTACTGGCAGGTTTTCTGGGGTTTGGCACTGAGCACAAACTGGGCAGGTGGAACTATGCACAATGTTTGCAATCTGAATGGAAGTTGAAATGCAATGCACTTGGTTGATCTTACATGTTGGCTGAAGAAGGAATTAGGTCCAGGACAGAAATACTGGTTTTACCAAGTATGGCCACATGATGTCAAAAGGGACACGACAGACACCAGCCATCACTTTGAGCATGTGCCCTCTTTGCTGTCCTTTGCTGTATTATGACCCTCGTGGAGATGACCAAGGACGGGGGAGTTTCTCTCCTTTGAGACAGAGCAGGCGGGAAGTACAAGCATGCTGTTAGCTCGGGTGGAGCATTTCCTCATGGCTCATGGGATGATTGAAATAAAACATTGATTCTGCTTCTCTCCACAGATGTTGAGTGACCTGCTGCGTATTTCCAATGGCTTCTACTTTTGCTTCAGACTTACAGTACCAGCAGCATTTTTCTGCACTGATGTGACTTCACACAGGAAATTTGGCTTCTTCAAGCACAGAATGGGCTTTCATTCCCTGAAAAGGAATACCGTCTGTGGCTACTGAAAAAAGATCGTGATGGTGATCACTGGCCACCTTGTGAAATTGATTTATATATAAGATTCTGTAAGGGAGAAGAGCACCTGGCACCTGACGGATACAACAAGAAAATCAACTTCTTCCCTTCGACATCGGATTTCTGAATCCGCCATGAACCCTTTAACACTAACGCACTATTTTTCTTTTGCACTATTTATTTATTGTAACAAAAGGTGATTTTTATGTCTTGCACTGCTACCACAAAACAAAAAAAAAATCACGATATATATCAGCGATAATGAACCTGGTTGTGATTCTGAATCTTCATGCTTGCTAACAGACCAACAGGTTCATTAAACTGATTAGAAAGGCTGGCTCTGTTATAGGAGTCAAACTGGACACACTGGAGGCTGTGGTGGAACAAAGGACCCTACGGAAAATTCTGGTAATTTTGGACAATGTGTCTCATCCTCTGCATGCCACCTTGGCTGAACAGAGGAGCATTTTTAGGAACAGACTAAGACAACTGTGCTGCTCCCAAGTGCTATATGTGGTCATTCTTACCCTCGGCCATTAGACTTTATGATGAGTCAACCTATGGCTGGAGAAGTGATGAGCCCTCCTGTTAGACTGCCTGAGGTAGCTGATTTCTTATTCTTCCTGTTTCTCTTCTAATATTTATATCTGTGCCCTTGTAATGCTACTGTGATGCTGTAATTTCCTTTGAGGCCAATAAAGTATCTATCTCTGTATCTATCTTGCTTGAAGTCCAACGATGTGGACGTGAGGATGAAAGATGTCCGGATTCCATGCCTTTGCACAGTGTTTGAAGTCGAGGGACATAGGCACATGGAAGGAGAAAAGCTCATGGTTTCAGCAGTGATGAGAGAGGTGGCGGGGTGGGGGGAAGTGAGAAAGTGTGTGCAGTGCTTGGTAGGGTAGCAGAATTGTGCTGACCCCTGTCTACGGCCAGAGAATGTGGAACATAGAACAGAGCAGTGTACAGACCCCTCAGCCCACAAAGTTGTGGCAAACTCGTTAAAGTAACAATCAAATGCCAAACTAAACCACTGAAAAGATTAGATTAAGGATTAGCCTTACTTGTCACATGTATGTTAAAACACACAGTGACAAGCATCATTTGTGTTAAATCAGATCAGTGCAAATTGTGCTGGTCAGATTGCAAGTGTCACCACAATTCCAGCTCCATTATAGTACAGTGGCATATAAAAGTTTGGGCACCCCGGTCAAAATTTCTGTTACTGTGAATAGCTGAGCGAGTAAAAGATGAACTGATTTCCAAAAGGCATAAAGTTAAAGATGACACATTTCTTTAACATTTTAAGCAAGAAAACTTTTTTTATTTCCATCTTTTACAGTTTCAAAATAACAAAAAAGGAAAAGGGCCTGAAGCAAAAGTTTGGGCACCCTGCATGGTCAGTTCTTAGTAACACCCCCTTAGGCAAATCACAGCTTGTAAACGCTTTCTGTAGCCAGCTAAGTCTTTCAATTCTTGTTTGGGAGATTTTCGTCCATTCTTCCTTGCAAAAGGCTTCTAGTTCTGTGAGATTCTTGGGCCGTCTTGCATGCACTGCTCTTTTGAGGTCTATCCACAGATTCTCGATGATGTTTAGGTCAGGGGACTGTGAGGGCCATGGCAAAACCTTCAGCTTGTGCCTCTTGAGGTAGTCCATTGTGGATTTCGAGGTGTTTGGGATCATTATCCTGTTGTAGAAGCCATCCTCTTTTCATCTTCGGCTTTTATTTACAGACGGTGCGATGTGTGCTTCCAGAATTTGCTGGTATTTAATTGAACTCATTCTTCCCTCTACCAGTAAATGTTCCCCATGCCACTGGCTGCAACACAAGCCCAAAGCATGATCGATCTACCCCCGTGCTTAACAGTTGGAGAGGGGTTCTTTTCATGAAATTCTGCACCCTTTTTTCTCCAAACACACCTTTGCTCATCGCAGCCAAAAAGTTCTATTCAAAAGGTTGAAAGGAACATCTAAACAAGCCTGATGCACTTTGGAAACAAGTCCTGTGGACTGATGAAGTTAAAATAGAACAGGGAAGTCAGAATAAGAGAGCAGGGGGAGGAGAAGGAGTATAAGCTCTCAGGTGATAGGGGAGGGCTGGTGATAGAGAACGTGGGTGGGGGCAGGGTGGATGAAGTGAGAAGCTGAGAGGTGATAGGTGGACAATGTATTTGTTACCACCACCACCCCTGGAACAGGACCACAGACACCTGACTGTGTAAAAATCGTGCCCTGCTTATCACCTTCGAGACATTGCCGGATGAGAAGGGATTGAGGAATCAGGATGAAGATCCTGACCAACTGATGACCCAGTAATGCCCAATATTATCTCGTCTATGGGTTTAGCGCTTTTACTCGTGTCTTACCCCAGCCCCCGCCCCCCTTTGATTAGCTGCTGCTGCCTCTAGGGGATGTCCTTCAAGAGAGAGAGGGATTGTGCCTGTGAAAGTTTTGCAATCTGTCGGGGGTGACATCCTTCTCTTCGTCCATTAGTGGCGGAGTCAGCAGGCTGTGAGGTGAGGTGGGGGCGGAGGGATTGGAGAAGTGACTCATGAGAGTGAGGGCCGGAACATATGGAAGGTAGTTACGAGTCCTGATGATTAGAGATCACTGCTACCTGCAATGAGATCTAGTAAGCGGCCTTGGGCTAATGCCACAGTTGAGGGCATACGATGTAACCTCCAACCTTGATGGTCACCTAGCATCTTTGAAGTTTTTGTGGAATGCAGTTGATGGACGTGAGACCCCTAGACCTGATCTGCCCCCTGCTGTCTTTGAAATGAGATAGTTTCTTTGAACCTCTTCAGATAAGGACACCTTTATTTCACCTACTCTACCAAGTACAGCAGAAAATGTTGACCCCTCCTCTCTCCACTATTGCGCTAATTATCACCGTTTCCTGGGCCAGGCTCACTTCTTGCCCTGTTGTTGGTATCTCTCCAGTTTCAACGCACCACTTCTTTCAAGAGATCCAGATTTGTTTTAAGCATTGCAGGTTAATTTTAAGTATGTTAGAAGTTGTAAACTCAGTCAGCTCCATCATGGGCACCAGCCTCCACAACATCCAGGACATCTTCAAGGAATGATGTCTGAAAATGGCAGCATCCATTATTAAGGACCCCCGTCACCCAGGTCATGCCTTGTTCTCATTGCTACCATCAGGAAGGAGGTACAGAAGCCTGAAAGTGTACATTCAGTGAATCAGGAACAGCTTCATTCTCTCTGCCATCTGATTTCTGAAAGGCTATTGAACCCATCAACACTACCTCACTTCTTTTTTTGTAATTATTATTTAATTTAACTTTTATATCTATTTTCTGTAATTAACAGATTTTATTATTATGTATTACACTGTACTGCTGCATAACAACAAATTTCATGATATATACGTGATATTAAATGTGATTCTGAGATATTTGGGTAAGAACATGGACAGGAAAGATTTAGAGGGATTTGGACCGGAAGCAAGCAAAGAGGACTAGCTTAATTGGGCACTTTGGCTGCCATGGACAAATTGGGATGAAGGGCCTGTATCCATGCTCCGATGCTCTATGACAATGATGCTGTAATTCATGCCAGCAAGTTAGTGTGCAGGATTAAGTTACAGTACACCATCACGTCCCCTGCAGGCAATGAGCAGCATAGTTGCTACTAGTTTAATGGTGGTCTGGTTCATGGCAGAATCACATTGTATAAGTGCAGTGTGTGGAAGGGCTGCGGGTGCAGAATAAGCAGACAGGCAGACATTTCCTCCAAAGTTATAATGGCCAAGCAGGATGAACTTTAGGGACTGTCTCCTTCACAGTCAGCAGGTGTGGGTTAATAATACGTTCTTTGCCTGAGCCCGACCAATGTGACGTTGATCCTTTCTGTCCCCTTTGAATATTTGCAAGAATTTCGGCCTGTTGGTCAGAATTCAAGGTTCAGTTTTCTGCTCTAGAGGTTCAATGCCATGGTTCTTGCAACCTTAGGTCTTTCAACGAGCTGCCCGCAAAACATCGCTGTATATTCTATGTTCTAAAATACGGCAGCACAGTGCAGGCCCTTTGGCCCATCGTGTTGTACTAACCTTAGAACCTACTCACAGAATCAATCTGACCCTTCCCTCCTGTATAACCCTCCATTTTTCTATCGTCCATGTGCCTATCTAAGCTTTATTTAAAAGTCCCAAGTGTATCTGTCTCTACCACCACTCTTGCCAGGGATTTCCATGCACCCACTACTCTTTGTGTAAAAAACCTGCAGTACCTCTGATATTCCCCCTATACTTTCCTCCAATCACCTTAAAATTATGCCCCCTGGTATGAGCCATTTCCACCCTGGGAAAAACTATCGCTCTTTCTTGATGTAGTTAAGCAACACACATAAAATGCTGGAGGAATTCAACAGGCAAAAGCAGCATCTGTGGAAAAGAGTACCATCAACATTTTGGGCCAAGACCCTTCAGCAGGACTGGAGAAAAAAAAGATAAGGAGTAGATTTAAAAGGTGGTGGGGGGAAGAGAAACACAAAGTGATAAGTGAAACCAAGAGGGGGAGGGGTGAAGTAAAGTGCTGGGAAGTTGATTGATGAAAGAGATACAGGGCTGGAGAAGGAGGAATCTAATAGGAGAGGATGGAAGGCCGTGGAAGAAAGAAAAGGGGGGAGGAGCACCAGAGGGAGGTGATGGACAGGCAAGAAGATAAGGTGAGAGAGGGAAAAGGGGATGGGGAATGGTGAGGGGTGGGGGGCATTACTGGAGCTGCCTGGTACTAAATGGTAATATATGCAGGAAAGCAGCATCCATCATTAGGGACCCACACCACCCAGGGCACTGCTGCCATCAGGAAGAAGGTACAGGAGCCTCAGGCCTCTCACCACCAGGTTCAGGAACAGTTATTACCCTTCAACCATCAGGCTCTTGAACAAAAGGGGATAACTTCACTCACGTCACTTGCCCCATCATTAAAAGGTTCCCACAACCAATGGACTCAATTTCAAGGACTCTTCATCTCGTGTTCTCAATATTTATTGTATTTTTTATTCATTATTATGATTTCTTTCTTTTCGTATTTGCACAGTTTGTTGCCTTCTGTAGTTGAATGTCCGAGTTGGGCAGTCTTTCATTGATGCCGTTATGGTTATTATTCTTCAGATTTATTGAGTCTGCCTGCAAGAAATCTAATATTAGGGTCGTATATGGTGATATATAAGTACTTTGATAATAAATTTTACTTTGAGTGTGACAGTGCACCATATCAAGAGTATACTTATCCTTGCTGGATTGTGTTGCTTTCCGTTCCTCAGCTCAATTATTTCATGATCTAACACTTCGCTTAATTCTCTAGATGAATGACATCTTCAGGTCTTAATCTTCACTACAGCTAGCCCCGACACAGAGAATTAGAGCCACAGACATATAAACTACAATCTCACGTGACCAAAGCTCAAAAGCACTGGTTTTTCCATAATTGCACCCAGCACTGATTTAGTATAGCTCTCAGCAGCTGAAAAATTAAATCAGCTACTGCATTTATAGTGTTCTCAGTTGACAATGTCATTTAATGGTGACTTCTTTGTTCTAAATCTTTATTTCCTCAAATGTTCAAGGAAAACGTTTAGAGTGATTTTTTTGTCTTTGACTTGTATTGCTAACTAGTGGATTTGAAGGTTTAATTTACTTCTTCAGACCTGCTGAAGAAGCCAAAGTTCACTTTACTCCACATAATTACATGGTGCTTTTCATTGCACATCAGATCTCTCCATTGTGTAAAACAGAGCAACCCATTTTGTTGGATTAGCCTAAAATACTCTTTAATTCATTATTTACTCTTGACCTTTAAAGCTAATTGTAATGGTTCACAGAACAATTCATTTCAAGGGAAAGTCAACAGACTCCCTTTAGTCATTTTTGCTGAGAAGAGTAGGCATCTTCCAGAGTGATGAGATCTAAGATTGCTATTATCACTGAGGCACAGTAATATCATGGTAGGATTACTGAACAAGCATCTCAGTGTCTGAGCCCATGGGGTGGGTTGTGGTCAGAGGGTTGTACTCCATGGAAACTGGACCTTTGGTCCATTTCATCCATGCTGACTCCAGTGTTCATCTATACTAGTCCCACTGAAAATGCTGGTGGATCTCAAAACATAAGACCATAACAAATAGGAGCAGGAGTCGGCCATCTGGCCCATCGAGCCTGCTCCACCATTCAGTAAGATCATGGCTGATCTGACCATGGACTCATTGACACCTATTTGCCTTTTCCCCGTAACCCTTCATTCTCCTACCATGCAAAAATCTATCTAACCTCGTCTTAAGTGTATCTACTGAGGTAGCTTCCACCGCTTCATCGGGCAGAGAATTCCACAGATTCACCACTCTCTGGGAAAAGTAGTTCCCTCTCATCTCCATCCTAAATCTACTCCCCCGAATCGTGAGGTGATGTCCCCTAGTTCTAGTAAGTCTCTGCAAGTCAGGCAGCACCTATGGAGGGGAATAAACAGTCGATGTTTCAGGCCACAGCCTTTATTTTTTCCCGTAGATGCAGCCTGGCCTGCTAAGTTCCTCCAGCATATTGTGTGCGTGTGTGTTTTTCCCAAGGTTTCCTGCATCTGCAGAATCTCTTGTGTCCTATTTGCCTGAGTTTGACCCATTTCCCTCTAAACCATTCCATCTGTCTATCTGTCCAAATGTTTTCTAAATGTCGTTATTGTACCTGCCTCAGCCACTTCCTCAGCCAGCTTGTTTTTTGGACACACTGGCCTCTGTATGAAAAAGTTGCCCTTAGGTTCCAGTTCAGGTTTATTGTCATTCAGCCATAAACATATACACAGTTACATGAAACATCGTTCCTCTGGGCCCAAATGCAAAACGGAATAACCTAGAGTCATACACAGCGTGCATAGTTATGATCCAGCACACACAGTCACAAAATAACATTGGCACAAGCCCCTGACTGGTATGGCCTGAAGGTTGACAGGTTGACATAAAGTGTGAGGTGCATGTTTATGTAAGACAGTATAATGTTGCTGGCACTATTACAATAAACGGGCAATGGCATAAATATGTGAAACGGGAGGAATAAAAGATGAGAAGTGACCAGTGCAGGTTGAGAGTGTGTCTGAGAGTTAGGGAGTGGTGGGGGTGGGAGGAGGATGTGAAGCACATTCACACAGGTTATATATACAGTGCCTTGTAAAAGTATTCAGCCCACAACCCTTTTTCCACGTAAATGAGTATTACAAACAGGGATTTTCATCGATTTAACTGAGAATTTTTATTTATGAATCACATGTTTTTTTTTCCACAGTAGAGCCTAAAAAACAGGGAAAATTATAATGCATGATAAATTAAAAATTCAAAACTGAAATCTCAATATTTCAAACATATTCATTCCCCTTTGCTCAGCACTTAGGTGAACATCATTGCAGCCACTACAGCCAGTAGGCTCTTTGGATAAGTCTTTATTAGCTTTGCAAACACGATGGAGCAAGATTTTCCCATTCCTCCCTGCAAAGTTGCTCAAGCTGTGCCAAGTTACTAGGGGAGCGGTGGTGGACTGCAATCTTGAGGTCTTGCCAGAGGTTTTCTATCGGGTTAAGGTCAGGACTCTGACTGGGCCACTCAGGGACATCAATTTTCTTCGTTTGAAGCCACTCCATGGTTGCTCTTGCAGTGTGCTTTGGGTTGTTGTCCTGCTGAAAGACAGACTTCCTCCCCAGTTTAAGCTTTCTGGCAGAGGCTAGCAGGTTTTTATCCAGGATCTCTCTGTATTTAGCGG
Source organism: Mobula hypostoma (assembly GCF_963921235.1). Taxonomy (NCBI): domain Eukaryota; kingdom Metazoa; phylum Chordata; class Chondrichthyes; order Myliobatiformes; family Myliobatidae; genus Mobula; species Mobula hypostoma. Next base: position 162,680,229 of record NC_086103.1, read on the forward strand.
CATTCACCTTCCCAAAAATCCTGACCAGATTTCCAGTCCCTGCTGCTGAAAAGCATCCCCATAGCAGGGTGCTACCTCCACCATACTTTACAGTAGGGATTGTGTTACCTGGCGGATGTGCAGTATTAGATTTATGCCATACTTACCAATTAGTGCTGGGGCCAACATATTCTCCTTTATTCTCATCCGACCACAAGACCTGCTTTCATATTTTTACCGAACCACCAGCGACCAATTATAATCAAGCACTTGAGACACTGCATGATGTCACCATCAAACAAGAAGCAATCCACCCTGATGCATTTCATATCATAGTCGGGGATTTCAACCAGGCTTGTTTGAAGAAATCCCTGCCCAATTACTATTAATGTATAAACTGTAGGAGAAGTCCCAACACGCGAGACCACTGTTATACTAAGATAAGGAATGGCTACCGTTCCATGCCCAGACCACAATTCAGGAAATCCGATCACTTGGTTGTCCCTCTCCTACCTGCACACAGGCAGCGGCTAAAGAGCAATGCTCCAGAGATTGGGACAACAAAGAGGTGGATGCAGGAGACAGAGGAGTGGCTATGGGATTGCTTCAAGAAAGTGTACTGGGTCGTGTTCAAGGACTCATCTGCAGATCTGAATGAATGCACCATGGTTGTCAGGGATTTTATAAAAACATTTGTAGACGAGTTTGTCTCCATAAAATCATTCAAAATCTTCCCCAACCAGAAGCCCTGGATGAGCCATGAGATCTGCAATCTGCTGAGGGCCAGATCAGAGATATTCGATTCAAGCAATCAAGAAAGTTACGAGGTCCAGGTATGACCTCCAGAAAGCCATGTCCCGGGCGAAGAGGCAATTCCAGATTAAACTTGAATCAACGAATGATGCTCGACTACTGTGGCAGGGTTTGAATGCTATCAGGCAACATAGGTGACAACAGGACTTCACTTCCAGATGAGCTCAATGCCTTCTGTGCTTGTTTTGACTGTCAGAACATGGAGGAAACTTCACGTACTCCTACAGACCCCAATGGCCCTGTGATTTCAGTCCCTGAGGCAGACATGCGAGGAGCCTTCAGGAAGGTGAACTCACGAAAAACATCTGGCCCAGATGGGGTATCTGGTCAAGTACTAAAGACCTGTGCTGATCAACTGGCTGGAGTGTTCACTGAGATCTTTAACCTCCCGCTTTGGCAGTCTGAGATACCCGTGTCTCCAAGCAGGCTTCGCACATATCAGTGCCCAACAAGAATGTGGTAACCTGTCTCAATGACTATCATCCAGTAGCACTTACATCCTCTGGGATGACGTGTTTTGAGAGCTTTGTGATGAAACGAATCAATTCCTGCCTGAGAAGTGACTTAAATTCACTCGAATTTACGTACCGACCCAACATGTTCACAGTAGGTGCCCTCTCATTGGCTCTTCACTCAACCATTGAGTACATCTACATGAAACACTATCTCAGGAAAGCAGCATCCATCATCAGGGACCCCAGCCACCCAGGTCACACTCACTTCTTGCTGCTACAACTAGGAAGAAGGTACAGGAGCCTCAGGACTCACACCACCTGGTTCAGGAACATTTGTTACCCCTCAACCATCAGGCTCTTGAACCAAAGGGTCAACTTCACTTGCCACATTCATAAAATGTTCCTGCAACCTACAGACTCGTTTTCAAGGACTCTTCATCTCAGGTTCTCAATATTTTTTTGCTTATTTGTTATCATTACTATTATTATTTATTTCTTTTTGTATTTGCTCTGTTGTCCTTTGCACACGAGTCGAATTCCCAGTTTGTCCAGTCTTACATTAATTCTACTATAGTTGTTATTCTATTATGGATTTATTGAGTACTGTATGCCGCAAGAAAACGAGTCTCAGGGTGGACAATATATGTTGACATATATGTACTTTGATAATAAATTTACTTTGAACTTTGGATATTCTAAGTGTCACTCTGCAAGGTCTTTACAGCCAAGGATACTTTTTTTTAGCCAGGGATTCTTCCTTGCCTCTCTTCCATAAATACCCCTCTGTGCAAGACCATGGAGATTGTGAAGCCATGAATTTCATCTCCAGTTGCAGCCACTGACTTGTGCAGCTCATTCAGTGTGACTCTCTTACAAATGCCATTTTTACAAGTGCTTTGGATATCTAGATGTTCCTTCAGAGTATTTCTGGTTCCCACCAGGATTTCTTCCATCATGGAACCCATATCTCTAGATTGCCTTGCAGACATACCTGGACTTAAAACATAAACATAGAACAGGAACAGCCCCTTTGGCCATTGTACATGATGCTAAATTAAACTAATCCCATCTGCCTGTATATGATCCATTGCCCTCCATTCCCTCCAAACTGATATGCCCATCTGAAAGCCTCTGAAACGCCACTATTGTATCTGCTTCCACCACCACCCCTGGCAGACCATTCCAGGTTCCTGTACTTGCCCCTCACATCTCGCTTAAACTTTTCCTCCTCTCACCTTAAATGGATGTCCGCTAGTTATTTAACATTTCTCCCCTGGGGAAAAAGATTCTGACTGTCCACCCTATCTATGCCTCTCATAATTTTATAAACTTCTCCCCTCAACTTCTGGTACTCCAGAGAAAATTAATCAAGTTGCTAAATCTCTCCTTATAGTTCATACCCTCTAATTCAGACAGCGATCTGGTAATCCTCTTCTGTACCCTTTCCGAAGCCTCTGTGTCCTTCCTGTAATGAATTTTTCACAGTTGACCAAGTGCAGCTGAACTAATGTTTTATATCGACCAACAGCACTTCTCTTCTCATACTCAGTGCCTTGGTCAATGAAGTCAAGCATGACATGAACCTTCTTTACCACCCATTCTCCTTACATAGCTTCTTTCAGAACGTGATGTAGTTGGACCCCAAGATCCCTCTGTGCATCAATATTATTAAGGATTCTGCCATTAAAAGCATACATTCCCCTTACGTTTGACCTCCTAAAGCATAAAACTTCAACCATATCTGTAACTGATCTATATCCTGCTGTATCCTTTGCTAATTTACTGTCCCGCAACTCCACTAATCCTTGTGACATTTGCAATCTTACTAATCCACACATCCAAGTTTTCATCCATGTCATTTATATATATCACAAGCAACAAAGATCCCAGCAATAATCCCTACAAAACACCATGAATCTCAAGCCAGTACAGCACCCTACCACCAGTACTCTCTATGAAGAAAACCAGAGGTAAAATTAAAGAAAGGGGAAAGAAAATACCATTTCAAGTTTGTACTGATAAAGGAGGAAAAGAAATCTGAAATCAATATAAGAAAATATATTGGATTTCTATTGTTGAGGTTGTAAAAGATTACTGGAAGAAAAAGCAACGACTTGCAGTGAGTAGATTTTTCCAAGATTACAATCTTAAAAGAGAAGCCAGAGTAAGCAGCCAGGTTTATTTTTAGGCATACCCCATGCTGGTGTGAACTTCCATCACAGTTTAATATAGCTGGAATAAAGTCCTGTTGTCAAGTTGAAGCCATCCGAGCAATACTGAAGAAGAAAAAGAAAGCCCTTAACTCCGAGTGGAGTCATCGGAACTCTGTCATGACACTGTTTTTTAGCAGGCTTTCTTATTTTTACAAGGCCGAGTTGCTAGCTCGACGCTCAACCCAGCACGGATGGAAAGTATGCAAGGGAGCTGGCTGGATTCAAACCCGGGAGCCTCCGCTCTGAAGTCCAGCGCTGATGCCACTACACCACCAGCCAGCTTATCCAAGCAATACTATGGCTACTAAACCTCCTTGGCGTGTGGGAACGTGGCCAAGTGGTTAAGGCATTGGACTAGCAATCTGAAGGTCGTGAGTTCGAGCCCCAGCCGAGGGAACGTGTTGTGTCCTTGAGCAAGGCACTTAATCACACATTGCTCTGCGACGACACTGGTGCCAAGCTGTATGGGTACTAATGCCCTTCCCTTGGACAACATTGGTGTTGTGGAGAGGGGAGACTTGCAGCATGGGCAACTGCTGGTCTTCCATACAACCTTGCCCAGGCCTGCGCCCTGGAGAGTGAAGACTTTCCAGGCACAGATCCATGGTCTTGCAAGACTAACGGATACCTTTAAAACCTTTAAACCTCCTTGATTCCCTGCCAGATTCACAGTGGAGTGGTAATGCGAGCACTCGAGTTGAGTATGATGCTCTTCTAATGGAGAACACTTGTGTACAGGCTGCCAACACGTGGTCCTTGACAGATCAAGGGATGGGTCCAGTGACATGACATCTAAGATGTCTGGGGGCCTTTCACTGCTGCAGCCTTCCTCTGCCTCCACTGCAGTTGTGATGTGTCATCATCTTCTGCCAGTTCCATCATTGTGGTCTTGGTTGGATCGCTCTGTGTCCGGAATTTCTCCCTTGACCTTACCAATGTGGGTGACCCTACCAGGAGCTAAACTCCTGATGGTATCACTCTCGGGATCTCAGGAAATTCACAAGCCTCTCCACCATGACAAGGTGATGATCCTCAGAGTAGATTAAACTGAGATGATGTTTGTAGGGTTGGTTAGTGTTTTATCTTTTTTTTAAAATTTCATTTTCAAGACCTGGACATCAAAATCAATATTTACTGCCTCTCCCTAATTACCCTTGAGTGGTAGAGCTGCCACCTGGAACTGTTGTAGACTTTATGGTGAAGGCTCTCCTACACTGCTGTTGGCAGAATGTTCCAGAATTTAGACCCAGCGATGATGAAGGATCAGTGAGATGGAACAGTTCAGGGTGTTACTCTATGTAACTTGAAGAATAGCTGCTTTTGCCCTTGTCCTTCTTGATGTTTGTGGTCATAGGTTTGGGAGGAATAGCTGGAATAGTTGCAGTGCAATTTGTAGATGGTTCCCACCACGGTCGTTCTGCACTACAGCACAGAAAGAGGCCCTTTTGGCCCAACTAGTCCATGCCGAATTGTTATTCTGCTTGGTCCCATCAACGTGCACCTGGGCCATAGCCCTGCACGTGCTTCTCACCATACACATACAAATTTCTCTTAAATGTTGAAAGTGAAACTGCATCCACCACATTCGCCAGCAGCTTGTTCCACTCTCTCAACACCCTTTGAATGAAAAAGTTCCCACTCAGGTTCCCCTTACGTATTTCACTTTACCCTCAACCTATGGCCTGTCGTTCTAGTCTCACCCAAAAACTTGGAAAAAGCCTGCTTGTGTTTATCATATCTGTGCCCTCAATGAGACAAAGCCGGGCACTTTTCAACGTTGGTGGGCAGATACCTTTGTCAGAACTGTACTGGAACAGCTTGGATAGAGATGTAGCTAGTTCTGAACCACAGATTTTCAATACAAAAGTCAGGGCATTGTCTGTTTTTGTTAGTCTTTGAGTAATTCAGTACTTTCAGCTATTTTTTGAAGTCATGTGAAGTGAATCATATAAGCGTTGCACATCCCACAGAGTTTTCAGTTTTGCCTACTGAGCTACAGAAAAGTATTTCTAAACCATAAGCAGTTCTCCAAAGGCAGTTCACTAACAGATCCAGTTCATGCCTCCCTTCAGCCACTGGTTTACCTAAGCCTCAGAAAGTCCAGGCAGCAAGCATTAAAGATAAAAGTCCCATTAAAATGGAGGAGAGCAAGGCTTCGCCTACTGCCCGAGGTCAGGCGGGTCACCCACTCCTGCCTCATCTCCATTAAAAATCACTCACAAACCACTCCTGACTCACATTCCATCATCCACATCCACCCTGGGGTTGGAGAGGGCTAAAATTTCCTAGTGAGTCAACAGAAGCGTTGCACAGAAGATTTTGCCTGAACACATAAATCAGGTGAATTTCAGCAGGATGGAGTCAAAGTCAATTTCTTATCAAAGTTCATATACAATATGTTACTTACTGTCTGTGCAGCCACCAACCTGATGGCATGAACATTAATTTCTCGAACTTTCAGTATCCCCCCCCTTCCCTTCATCATTCCCCATCCCTGTTTCCTTCTCTTACCTTTTTCCTTTCCTGTCCATCACCCCCTCTGGTGCTCCATCTCCTTCCCTTTTGTCAGATCCCCCATCCTTCAGCCTTTTATCTCTTTCACCAATCAACTTCGCAGTTCTTTACTTCACCCCCACCCCTCTCCCAGTCTCACCTCTCACTTACCACCTTGTACATCTTCCTCCCCTCCTCCCACCCTTCGTACTCCGACTTCTCATCATTTCTTCCAGTCCTGAGGGAGGGCCTCGACCCAAAATATTGACTGTTTATTCCTCTCCATAGATGCTACCTGGCCTGCTGGGTTCCTCCGGCATTTTGTGTGTGTGTGTTGCCATGTTACCCTGAGATTTTGCAAGCATTTACAGGAAAATAAAGAAATATAATTTATGAAAAAAATGTACACAAACAGACTGATAAACAACCAAAGTGCAACCCGTTAGAGGAGTGCAGCATACGGACGGCCCTTAGCATTGTCAATAATCCTTGCCCTCAGTCCAACAATCTCTTTGACCTCCTACCATCAGGGAAGAAATACTGTAGCATTAGGACAAGAACTGTTAGGAAGGGAAACAGCTTCTTCCCCCAGGCAGTAAGACTATGGATCTCCCTGCCACCACCCAGGCATTACACATGAAGCGATAGTAGTGTACTGTTTACTTTTTAACTTGCATCATATATGCACCTCATTATTTGTTAATTAACCTGTGGTAATATTACTATTATTAGTTCGGCGGGAGGAGAAGATGGCGACGCACCTGCGTGTGTGCAGCCCTCCGGTAAAAAATGATATCGTATCTGTTAAATAGGGGCCGTGGACAATTCTGATTTGATGGAGAATGGACGTGAAAGCACAGAGGAACATCTGGAGAAATTTCTGAAACACCCGTCCGCTGCTGTCGTTACTGTGTGGTCGGGAATCTTTCGGAGGGTAGGCCTCAAAATCCCCAGCCTTGCCTGCTTTTGGTGACTGAGAAGGAGGTCGAATCGTTCAGACAGAGATGGCATTCGGTATTCGGTGTCGGAGAGCTGATCAGAGTTGAAGTTTTCGGATGACTCAGAGTCGGATTGTGGTCGGCATTGCAGGGGGAGTTTTTTTCTTCCTTCTCCCATTTGCATGAGATGTGGGACATTTGAGAAACTTTGAACTTTACTGTGCTCACGGACTTCTTCATCAAGTTATGGTATTGTTACACTGTTTGTAACTCTATGTTATAATTATGTGGTTTTGTCAGTTTTTTTCAGTCTTGGTTTGTCTTGTGTTTTGTGATATCACACCAGAGGAAATAATGTATCATTTCTTAATGCATGCATTAATAAATGACAATAAAAGAGAACTACGTGCCTTCATAATCATAATCATGTGTTACGTACATGAGTTATATGCACTGTGTTGTGCTCCTAGGTCTAGAGGAACGTTGATTAGTTTGGTGGTATGCATGTGAACAGTTGAATGCCAATAAACTAAACTTGAACTTGAAGAAAAACTGTGCAAATAATAATACTGAGAGTTGTAAAGAGTCTTTAAAAATGACTATAACTTGTGACAAATATGTCTTCTTCCTTCTAGTAAATATTCAGGACTTGTAATAAATAGAGAGCATTGTTTTGGTCAAAGTGGAAGCAAACCATAAAATGGAAGATTTTCAGTGAAACCTTTTGAATGATCTATGAATTCATCCACCTGTCCGTAGCAATGTCAGTTCATGGTATATTAACATGCTGTGACATGCAATGCCATCAGCTGTCAGTTTAATAACCTGTGAGCTAAAGTAATGGATGTGTTTGCTTAGTGATGCTGGAAGCATAATGATTGGGGAATGTTCTAATTGCAGAAATAATTTGCAGTTTCTGGAGTGGGAGTTTTCATCAGCTTGCCAATTCTTGTGTGAAAGCTTCAACTGAAGGAGAGGAGGCACCTTTGATGTGTCAGTAATTCTCTGAGCATCAGACCTGACCTCAACGAGGTTCTCAGGATGGGATGGTGGCTGTTGGGGGAAATATTTTTCAATGTACATCTATAAGATACAGGAGCAGAATTAGGCCATTTGGTCCATTGAGTCTGCTCCGCCATTTCATCACAGCTGATCCACTTTTCCTCACAGCCCCAGTCTCCTGCCTTAACCCCATATCATTTCATGACCTAACTAATCAAGAATCTATCAACCTCTGCCTTAAATGTACCCAGTGTCTTGGCCTCCAGCCACCTGTGGCAATGAATTCCACAGACTCACCACCCTCTAGCTAAGGAAATTCCTCTTCATCTCCATTCCAAAAGGACACCCCTCTATTTTGAGGCTTTGTCTTCTGGTCTTATTCTCACCCACCATAAGAAACATTCTCTCCACACCAATTCTACTGAGGCAATAGGTTTCAATGAGATCACCCCTCATTCTTCTGAATTCCAGTGAGTAGTGGTTCAGAGCCATCAAACACTCAATATATTACAAGCTTTTCAATCCTGGAATCACTTTCGTGAACCTCCTATGGACCCTCTCCAATGTCAGCACATCCTTCATTAGATAGCAGTTTTTTTCAGCTTCAGAGCTGGCTGTCAGTCATGGTGATAAGCAGCACTGGAGCCTCACAGGGGACTGTATCAGGTCCATTCCTGATTATCCTGTACACCTTGGACTTTAGTTACAACACTAAGTCATGTCATCTGCAGAAATCCTTTGATGATTCAGCAATACTTGGGTTTATAAAGGGCGGGGGGGGACAGGAGGATGAACACAGGGCCTTGGTGGAGGACTTTGTCAAATGGTGCAAGCTAAATCATCTGCAGCTCAACGTCAGTAAGACAAAGGAGATGGTGATGGAGTTTTGAAGCACTGCTCCCTGTTACTATTGATGGTCAGGACGTGGATGTGGTGAGGACCTACAAGTACCTTGGGATACACCTGGATGACAGACGAGTGGAGCACCAACACAGAGGCTGTATACAAGAAGGGCCAGAGTCGCCTCTACTTCCTGAGGAGACTGAGGTCCTTTGGAGTTCGCAGGCCTTCTCCTTCCCATGTTCTACCGGTCTGTTGTCACCAGTACAATCTTTCTATGTGGTGGTGTGCTGGGGCAATGGCATCAACACAGGTGATGCCAACAAGCTCAATAAACTGATTGAAAGCCTGTATCTGTTATAGGAGTCAAATTGGACATACTGGAGGCTGTGGTAGAACCAAGGACCCTACTGAAAAGCCTGGCAATTCTGGACAATGTTTCTCACTTTCTGCATGTCACCTTGACTGAGCAAAGGAGCACTTTTAGTAATAGACTATGACGACTGCACTGCTCCAAAGAGCGCTATATGAGGTCATTCCTACCCTTGGCCATTAGGCTCTATTATGAATCAACCTATAGCCGGGGAAATGATGACCCCCTCCTGTCAGACTGTTTGGGGTAACTAGTTTTTTATTCTTTCTTACTTCTCTTCTAATATTTGTATCTCTGTGCACTTGTAATGCTACTGTGACACTGTAATTTCCTTTGGGATCAATAAGGGGCCCAAAACTGCTCACAATATTCCAAGTGAGGCCTCACTAGTGCTTTATAAAGCTTCAACATTACATCCTTGCTTTTATATTCTAGCCCCCTTGAAACCAATGCCAGCTTTGCATTTGCTTTCTTCACCATAGGCTCAGCCTGGAATTTAACCTTCAGGGAATCTTGCACGAGGATTCCAAGGTCCCTTTGCACCTCAAATATTTGAATTTTCTCTCCATTTAGAAATTCTCTCCACCAGTGCATCCTAATAGGAGATCTCAAGGCAGGAAAAAGAGATTCTATTTTATTCTGCTTTATAAACATCAAGATGTCGGCTTCATGGGCTGAACCCGAATTTGATTGCCCACCTATAGTTTCCCTTGAGAAAGTCATCATGACCAGAAGACATATGAGCAGAATTAGGCCATTCGGCACATCAAATCTGCTCCACCATTCTACCATGGCTGAACTTTTAACCCTGTCAACCCCACTGGGAGAGCTGCTTTCTTGACACACAGCAGTGCCTGAGTGTGGATATATCCACAATGGTGTTAGGCAGAGAGTTCCAGGGTTCTGACCCAGTGATGGTGAAGGAACAGTGATATTTTTCCCAATATCGATGGTGTGTTTCTTGGAGGGCAACTTCCAGTTGGTGTTTCCATGCTTTTGATGCCCTCGACCTTCACGCTGGTTGAAGTTGTTGGTTCTAAGGAGATTGGTGAGCTGCTGCATTACCCGCTGTCGATGTGTGATGGTATTGGGTTCACTGTCTAAAAAGCTCAAAAAAAAAGACTTTTGAGCCCTATCCGGTATAGGTACCTGCAGGTAACCTCACTATAGGGAGGTTATCCTCTACCCACCTACTCTTCAAGGACTAGGTTACTTCTCTGTCCAGTCTCTGCAGTGAGATCTAGCTGCCAGTGCCCACTATTTGAGTGGTGGGTCTGCCCTCTCTACCAAGGAGGAGATATTCCCTGCTAATGAAGTAGTTCTAAGCTCACAGCAAAATACTCAATAAAATCACAACAGAAAAATAACCATAATATAATCAATGAAGGACCACACCAGCTTCAGCATTCAACCAATGTGCAAAAGACAACAAAATATGCAAATAAAAAAATAAAGAAATACGAATAATAAATAAATAAACAATATATACTGAGAACATGAGATGAAGAGTCCTTGAAAATGAATCCGTAGTTTGTGAGTCCCTCCTGTATGCTGGTTCATCACCACTTTTGATTCAGCCAACAACAGTGGTGTCATTGAATATGGCATTGAAGCTGTGCTTAGCCACACGGTCGTGAGTACAAAGTGAGTAGAGCAGGGGGCTAAGCACATCATCTTGTGGTGCACCTGTGCTGATGGAGATTGTGGAGGAGATGTTGTTGCTAATCCGAACTGACTCGGGTCTGTAAGTGAGGAAATCCAGGATCCAATTGCACAAGGAGGTATTGAAGCCAAGGTCTTGAAGCTTATAGATTGGTTTTGAGGGGATGATGTTTTTAAATGCCAAGCTGTAGTCAATAAAGAGCATCCTGGTGTATGCACCTTTGCTGTCCAGATGTTCCAAGGTTGAGTGAAGAGCCGTTGAGATGGCATCTGCTGTGGACCTGTTGCTCCAGTAAGCAAATTGGAGCGGATCCAAATTGCTTCTCGGGCAGGAGTTGCTGTGTTTCATCACCAGCCTCTCAAAACACTTCATCACAGTTGATGTAAGTGCTACTGGACGTCAGTCACTGAGGCAGATCACTGCTTCTCCTTAGGCACTGGTATAAGTGAAGTCTGTTTGACTCAGATGGCTACCTCAGACTGCCAAAGCGAGAGGTTAAAAATCTCAGTGAACACTCCAGCCAGTTGATCAGCACAAATCTTTAGCACTTTGCCAGGTACAAAGGAGAGTAAGTGGATGTTATTCACTTGGATTTACAGAAGGCCTTTAACAAAGTGCCGCACATGAGGCTTCTTAACAAAATAAGAGCCCATGCTATTGCAGGAAATGTACTAACATGGATAGAAGACTAACTGGAGGTAAAGAGTGGGGATAAAGAGGCCTTTTCTAGTTGGCTGCCTGTGACTTGTAGTGTTCCACAGAGGTCAGTATTGGAGCCACTTCTTTTTACATCATCTGTCAATGATCTGGATGATGGAATTGAAGCTTTGTGCTTGCAGATGATACGAAGTTAGGTGGAGGAAAGGTAATGGTGAGGAAGCAGGCAGTCTGCAGAAGAAGTTAGACAGATTGGTAATATGGGTGAAGAAGTGGCAGATGGAATACGGTGTAAGGAAGTGTATGGTCATGCACTTTGGTAGAAGGAATAGAGGCGTAGACTATTTTCTAAATGGAGAGAAAATTCAAAAATCAGAGGTGCAAAGGACTTCAAAGTCCATAAACAGGAATCCCCTAAAAATTCATTTGCAGCTTGAGTCTGTGGTGAGGAAGGCAAATGCAATGTTCATTTCAAGAGGACTAGAATATAAAAGAAAGTATGCAATGCGAAAGCTTTATAAGGCACTGGCCAGATTGCACCTGGAATATTGTGAGCAGTTTTGGACCCATTATCTAAGAAAATATGTGCCGGCATTGGAGGGGTCCGGAGGAGATTCACAAGAATAATTCCAGGAATGAAGGGGTTAATGTATGAGGAGCATTTGATGGCTTTGGGCCTGTACTTGCTGATTTTAGAAAAATGAGGGGGAGGGACCTCATTGAACCCTATTGGTTATTGAAAGGCCTAGATGGAGTGGATGTGGAGAGGATGTTTCTGAAGGTGCAGGAGTCCAGGACCAGATGGCACAGCCTCAAAGTAGAGGGATCCCCATTTAGAACTGAGAGGAGGAGACATTTCTTTAGTCATAGGGTGGTAAATTTGTGAAATTCCTTGCCACAGATAACTGAGGAAGTCAAATCATTTGGTATAGTTCAAGGATTCAATTCAAAGATTCAAAAAACTTTATTGTCATTCTAACCATACATAAGCTCTGCAGGGCAGAATGAGACAGCGTTTCTCAGGAGCAGTGCAATCATAACATAACAAACACAACACTAAATAATAAACATAACAATAAATAGTAAAAACACAACAGCCACACGTCAGTTAAATCAGTTATAAGTGTCCAGTCCAAGTTAAAAGTGTCTAAAGCAGAGTCAGGTGGAGCAGCTATTTAGCAGTCTGACTGCCTGTGGGAGGAAGCTGTTTAGTAGCCGTTTAGAACCTGTTTAAAGCAGTGGTTGATAAGCTCTTAATTATTAAAGGCATTTAAGATTTCAGGGAGAAGACAGGAGAATGGGGTGCAAAAGGAAAATCAGTCAACCATAATGGAATAGCAGGGCAGACTTAATGGGCCAAATGGCCTAATGTTGTTCCCATGCCTTATGGTCTTCTAAGTTATTTATAACTACCTCCATTCATATTTCTGCTATGAACAAATTACAATTGTCTTCATTGAGAGAGGTTGCTGTGGTTTCTGACATCCCTTCTGTTTCCTCTGCTCCTTGGCTGGACTCTTTTCTGATTAACTCGACTTTCTACTGTTTCACTGTGAGATAGTTTATATTAGCAACTTTCTGTAAAAGCCGTGTGCCATGCTGGAAAGTGTGGTTTTGCCTTCAGCTAAGATAAGGATCCATGTTGTCCAACTTAGGGATGTGAGCCAGCCAATCGGGACTGTGGGATGTGAGAGAGGGTTCTCAAGAGCTGTGAGGAAGAATCTTCTGAAGGACAGTAATCTGGTTCATGGTCCTTTTGCGGGAGATGCAGTAAAGAGAAGATTGGGAGAGACGCCCGTAGGTTTCGATCCAACGGGAAGATGCGATTGCAAAGAATGCTTTGCGAGACAAAGGAGCCCAAGATGGGAAGCCCTGCCGGTGACTGGTGAAGAGAATTCAGCACCGTGAGTAACTGTTATGCCCAGCTTTTGGAAAAGACGAGCTCTAATGGTTGCGTGCACATTTAGACTGGTTTAATTGTAATGGGCCCTTTTCTTTATTTTCTTTCTCTTAATAACTATTTGATAAAGTTGAAAGTAGTAAATATACTTTCTATATAATTTTATGTGGTATACAGTCTGTTATTTCTTGCTGACCAATAATTAAAATGGGCAGTATTTACACAGTATTCGCTCAGATCCAAGTTTCTTTAATTGTAACATCACGTCTTTCCGGTTTGGTTGAACCCCAAATCATAGCGATTCTAGATGTATATTGGTCATGAAAAATGGCCTTCTCACCTCTAAGTCATGTGGCTGTTAGAAGAGTTAACCAACTAGCCAGGTCCGTATATGAGCCCCGGTGCGGGGGTTACATTTGTGGGGGCTTGTCTGGGATTCGGTGAATGCTGTGTAATTGCTGTTTAAGAATTAATTAAGCGGCTTGTGGGTTCAATCCTGTGTTTAGACTAACACAGTGATTAAGGTACTTTATTATGGATGCAGCAGGGATTAAGGTTAGGTGCGATTCAGAGATTATCCATAACTAATGTTCGTATTCTGAGTCGGGTGGACATCCGAAGCCCCGATGAACTGCTAATTAGAGTGCTGAGTTCTGTAGAAGTATTGGGGAAAATTGTACTAGTTGAATCGTGTTTTGCTTTACTAGGTGGTAAGGATGTCGTGTTAATCTAGACTAGCAGTGACGTAACTGAAGTTGCACTGCCTGATAGGTTGGGGTACCTGAAGAGGCAGGGCCATGGGCCATCAATAATTTTGGAGAAGGGGCTTATGTGACTGAGGGTGAGGACTTTAAGGACAAGTTGTTCTCATTTCTATGAAATGAGGGGAAGGAGTTGTCTGATGTGAAATGTCTAATGGGTCCTTTAGTGAGGGGTGAAAATTCTGAGTTAGTTTCAGCAATGATGTTCCTGGTAGATAAATGCCAAAGTGTCCCGGTGGAGAGCCAAAGTTTATCACAGACTAAGAATGTTCTCTGGGGTCAAGCCCACACCCGATGGGGAGGAGGCATATAAGACCTGGGCAGAGTAGACACCTCAATTACTGGATGAGTGGCAGTGCTCAGATAATATGAAAAGATGGCAACTGGTAGAGAGTTTTAAAGATTTGACTGCTGGGCTGGTGAGGTCCTTAAAGGCAGAGAGCCCATTGGTCACTCCATGGCTGCATGCAAGTGTTAGAAAGCGAATTTGGCACGATGAACAGCCTTATGATGACTTTTAGGCACACATTCCAGGAGAAAGGAGAGGAACTTTCTGCCTATATTATACCTGTATGATGGTTACTTGTCGTTGAAGCTGGAGTTTTCAGAAGCAGATGCTGGAGCAGCCGAGGCCCTTGATACATTCGTGTTGGTCTGTCTGGATCCGGTTGAAAAAGGAGAAGTTTCCAATATTGTGGGAACAAATACTGCCATTATGAGAAGGCTCATGGGAGCATGCAAGGAGAGAAATGGAGAGAATATTGTGAAAACCTTATCCATTGACCCGTTATTCAAAGCTGCTTTTGAGAAGGTGTAAGTTGCTCCTAAGCAGGGTGGTGAGCAGAAACGAGGAACTGTGTGATACACCCAGTCCAAACCCATCGTATTACATCCTGGGGAAGTAGCTAGAGTGACAGGAAACCCAAAATTCTCCATGATGCCTGTTGCCGAGGCCCTCCTGGTGGATTCTCCAGAGGAACACGACAAAGGGTCAAGACTACCTGCTGTAGACCTGAACTGCAGAAATTTTTGGCACATGTAAACAGGATGACAATGGTTGTCAGGAACACCTCAGAGAGAGCGGTCACTCTCAGATGTGGAATGCCAGTGGATCATCTTTTCCTGGTGACCATAATATCGTGTTTTCCGTTGAGAAAATCAAGAGACAGTCTCCTGGATCAGGAAAGTTAACAATAAACTCATTCAACTTTGGTGAATCCCAGCTACCCAAGGGATGGAAGTGGAGACTACCGGAGATGATGTTGAAGTTCAAAAATGTCTTTTCTACTGATGAGTTTGATGTGGGTTGCTCCAAGAGTACTTGCCACACCGTCCGAGTGACAGAGGACACCACTTTCAGAGAAAGGTCTCGACAGTTAGCACCAGTGGAGCTGGAAGATGTTCGACAGCATCTGCTGAAGCTGAAGGAAGCTGGAATTATAACTGAGTCCAGGACTCCCTATGTGTCACCCATAGTGGTAGTGAGGAACAAGAATGGGAAGGTGCTAATGTGTGTTTACTATCCGACACAGCCCCAACCAATATACTGTTTCATGGACTGTGGATGCTCTGGTCTGCCTGAGTTGAGCAAAATGGTTCAGTGTATTAGACCTAAGTATGGGTATTATCAGATACCCATGAATGAAGCTGATAAAGATTAGATGGCATTTTTATGTCCACTTGGGATTCTTTCAATTTGAAGGAATGCCTCAGGGCATATCAGGAGCACCAGCTACTTTCCAACGTGTCATGGAGAAGACTGTTGGGGACATGAACTTGCTTGAGGTGCTGGTGTACTTGGATGATCTCACACTATTTGGGTCCACAGTGGAGGAGCACGAGATGAGGCTACCAAAGGTGCCGAAACTGAAGGGTTAAAACTGTCATTGGACAAGTGGCAGTTCTGTAAGATGTTAGTCAACTACATGAGGCACATGGTCTCACAGGATGGAGTAGTTACAGATGGTCCAAGAGAGAGGCAGCAACTATAAGTCCAAGGCCCAAGAATGTGATTGCCCTATGCTCACTGCTTCGATTCTGTGGGTACTACTGGAGATTTGTAAAGGTCTGCTCCAAAGGAAGCTTCCCTTTGAATCAGCTTCTGTGTGGTTACCCTCCCTTGGGGAAGAAATGGAGGAGAACGAAAGGAGAAGAAGGCAAAGTTTATCTTAGCCCTTCGGGGCCTTTTGGAGCAACTTGCGAAGAGGCCTTTCAGCTGCTGAAAGAGTTGCTGACTAAAGCACCCATATTGACCTTTGCAAACCCCCAGTTGCCATATGTACTGCATACCGAAACCAGCCGCGAGGGTTTAGGTGGTGTTCTATATCAGAACCAGGGTAAAGAGTTGAGACGTGCTGCTTTCATCAGCCGAAGTCTGTCACCCTCTGCACAAATTGGAGTTTCTGGCATTGAAATTGGACATGCTGGATAAGTTAAGTGACTATCTATATGGTGCCTAGTTCGAGGTGAGGACTGACAACCATCCACTGACTTATATCCTGACCTTGGCGGGGGGGGGGGCACAGTTGGATGCTACAGGTCACCACCGGTTGGCAGTGTTGTCTGTTTATGATTTCAGCCTGAAATATCTGCTGGGGAGTCAGAACACTGATGCTGATGTGTTGTCCCAACGTTCACATGAGGTGCTGGGAATGGAGGGAGGGCATTCCTGCCCCTGGTGTTAAAGCAGTGTGCTAGTTTCCCACAGTGGGGAAATGAGAGGCAAGGCCATGGCCTGACAGAGCTGTGGATGACTTGGGAGCTTCTGGTTGTGCCATTTCACAAGCATATGGCAACTTGACCACTCTGGATATGAAGCAGTTGCTTGCCTTGAGTCCTGCGAAATTGACAGCAGCCCAGCCCTTGTACAGTATAGATACCATTTAGTCATCTGTGGTCAAGGGGGATATGGCCGAAGTTGAAAAGATGAAACACCCAGCATACCCCCGTGATGAGAGAATGGGACAAACTAGAGTTGAGGAATCACATCTCCTCCAGACAGACCTCAGTGTTCCCAGTTGGTTTTGCTTGAGTAGCATCGGAGGATTGTGTTGAAGTCACTTCATGATGATTCAGGTCATTTGGGGCTTGACAAGATCTACAGATTGGTCTGAGATCGGTTCTACCGGCCCCGAATGAAGCCTCAGGTTGAAGAGTACTGCAAGTCGTGCATTCAATGTATTCAGAGGAAGACGCTGCCTACAAGGGCCGCTCTTTATTTACAGAGTGCCAAATCACTTGAGTTAGTGTGTATGGATTTCCTTTCCATTGGGATGGATTCTAGTAACACTGTGTATGTCTCAGTCATCTCTGTTCACTACACCAGATATGTTCAAGCCATCCCTACAAAGGATCTGAGGGCATCCACAGTTGCCAAAGTGTTATGGGAGAATATTTTGTTCATCATGGCCTCCCTCCCAAGACACAGTGATCAGGGAAGGGACTTTGAGTCGGCTAATACATGAGTTACTGAGCATGCTTGGAGTAGAGGAGTTGAGACCCATGCCCTACCACCCTCAGGGTGATCTCCAGCCTGAAAGGTTCAACTGGACATTGTTAGACTGCTTGGAATGCTGGATATCAGAAAAAAGAACAAATAGAGTCAGCATATTGGGCAGAATGAAGCTACCAGATACTCACCATACCATTTGATGTTTGGGCTTGCTTGCCTGTAGGTCTCTGTTTTGGAGCCAGCAATGAAAAATTGCCACAGAAGATGTATGTTAAGTATGTGTCTGACATGAGGAAAGAACTGCAAAAGGCTCATGAGCTAGCAGCGGTCTCTGCTACCAAGCAAAATCAAGGAAATGAGAGGCAATATGATCACAAGATTAGGTTCTCTCAACTGATGCCTGTAGACAGAGGTTTAATAAGAAATTTGAGGCAACCTGGGAATCATAATCTAGCTGACCATTGGGTATCTATGCCTTATGTAGTGAGGAGCCAGATGCCAAATGTGCCAGTTTTCCAGGTGAAGCCAAGGGATAGGAATGGCCTTGTTAAAACTCTCCATCAGAATCATCTTTTACCCATAGGGCAGGAGATATATGTTGACCCAGAGCCTGAGATGGAACCTACACCTAGTAGAAGAACTCTGCACAGCAGGAGGAGACCAAAAAGGCAATCAACGGAAAGCCCTGAAAAGGACCCAACCACTGAATGCTGTACGACTTAGAGGATGAGGGAATGGGAGTGTGGTATGCGTTACCTTTTGCAAACTCCCCAAGAATTGATGAAGAGATTCCTGAATCTCCCAACCCTGACTCAGATGTAGCCTGGAGGACTACCCGTGGACAGGCAGATGTGATGATAGACAGTGAGGGGAAACTGAGCTCCAGTGTAATTGGGGATGAAGTTGTGCTCAGTCAACTGACAAGGGAACCTGATTTGATGGAAGGCACAACTGATGGACAGGGGAGGCATCCCCGAGTTAATAGGAGCAGTCACGAGAAATGTCTGAGGCTGAAGAAGATGAAGAAGAGGCAAGAAGGTCTCAGAGAGTTAGAAAACTCCCAGATAGGGTCTGGGAAAACAGAGTGTTGCGTCCACCCCAATTGTGAGATATGCTACTGCCATTTACAAATGGATTGGGTGTCCCGAAATCACAAAACTTATTTGAATACTGTGTTATTAAGAATAGTTTAATAAATTTCAAAGTCATGAAGACTGACTAGTTTTGGTGTGGGGAGAGTGTAATGCCCTGGTTAAGATTTCTACTGTTTCGCTGTGAGGTAGCTTACGTTAGCAGTTTTCTGTAAAAGCAGTGTGCCATGCTGGAAAGTGTGTTTTGGCTTTGGCTAAGATAAGGATCCATGTTGTCTATCTTAGGAATGTGAATCAGCCAATTAGGATTGTGGGATGTGAGAGAAGGTTCTAGAGAGCTGTGGGGAAGAGTTTTTTTGAAAGACAATAGTCTGGTTCATGGTCTTTTAGCAGGAGACATGGTAAAAAGAAGATCAGGAGAGACACCCATTGGATTCGATCAGATGGGAAGACACGATTGCAAGGAGTACTTCACGAGATGAAGTCCAAGATGGGAAGCTCTACCGGTGATTGGTGATGACAACTCAGCACCGTGAGTAATGGCTATACCCAGCTTTCTGAAGAGACAAGCTCCAACGATCATGTGCACATTTAACTGTAATGGGCCCTCTTATTATTATTTTTTCTTTCTCTTAATAACTGTTTGATAAAGCTGAAATTAGTAAATATACAGGTTTCCCCTGTCATCCGAAGGTAGAGCGTTCCTATGAAACGGTTCGTAAGCCAGAATGTCGTAAAGTGAAGAAGCAATTACCATTAATTTATATGGGAAAAATCTGTGAGTATTCGCAGACCCAAAAAATAACCTACCAAATCATGCCAATTAACACATAAAACCTAAAATAACAGTAACATATAGTAAAAGCAGGAATGATATGATAAATACACAGCTTATATAAAGTAGAAATTCTTTTCTGCAATCATTGCACTGTCCATCGTAGCGAAAATCTCACGCAAGCGCTCTCGGCAGAAACACTTCGGCACAAGCGCACTTGGCAGAAAAACTCTCTCCAGTAACCTTTAAGCTATGAAGCTGCCAAATCATACCAAATAAAACATAAAAATACACAGCCTATATAAAGTAGAAATAATGTATGTACAGCGTAGTATCACTTACCACAATCGGGAAGACAGTGAGCACACTGATGATGGTGTGTTAGGCTGAGTCGCCGGAGGTTGGGGTGGTGGGACACTGGGGTGTCATCTCATCGTCATCTGTTTCCATCAGGGCAGGCAGGTCATCTTCTTCTATGTCTGCCTGCCTCGATGTCGAAGGTCAAGGTTCGTCGTCTGCTGTGGCTGATGTGGAAGGCTTGAAAAACGACAGTATGCTTGACTGCTTAGCCTCGCACATTTTTCTGTCATACAGTTCTTTGTAAGCACTCAAACCATCTTGCAAATATGCCCTAAACCTACGTACCCTTTCAAAATTAAAGTCGCACTTTTCTGCAATCATTGTTGTCAATTGCAGCGAAAATCTCACGCAGTTGCTTCACATTCAATTCCTGGACGACTTCACTTTCGGTCCGTTCACTACTGCATTCAGTTTTGATTGTTATCCTTTCCTCTTCCAATTGCATCAGCTCTTCATCTATCAGTTCTTGGTCATGGGATGCCAAAACCTCTTCAACATCATCTTTGTCAACTTCCACAAGCCAAACTCACTTTGTCCTTACTTCGTTCACCACAATCGAAACGATTAATTATGTCTAGTTTTATGCTAAGTGTAACACCCTTACAAGCTCTTTTAGGCTTTTCCGATACCTAGTGGGTGCTCAGAGTAAATCGAGATAAAGCACAGATGCTCACAGGCAGGTGTTTAAGCAATGCTGGCTAGAATGCAGTTTTGGGGGAGGAGCTTGGCTGCTCGGGGCGCGTGCTGCCTTTTTTCACGCGCTGCCTTTTTTCACACACTGCCTTTTTTCATAACAGTGAAAATACCTTCTGTTAGCGAGAACAGGTAACTAATGTAGGTCTTTCGTAACAGCGAGGTGTTGTAAAGCGAACGTTTGAAAAGCGGGGACACCTGTACTTGCTTTATAATTTTATGCGGTGTACGATCTGTGATTTCTTGCCGACCGGTAATCGTGTATGGGCAGTTTGTACACAGCATTGCTCAAGTCCAGGTTTCTTTAATCAGAACATCACAACTTTCGTGTCTGGTTGAACCCCAAATCATACCGACCCTAGACATGTATTGTTTATGAAAGGTGGCCTCCTCACCGCTGAGGCACGAGGCTGTCAGCAGAGTTAGCCAACGAGTCTGGTCTGTACACAAGCCCTGGTGAGATGGTTACATACATTTAATTGAACCCAAATTTACAACTCACCTGTCTTAATGCCACCGCTAGGCATAGTATTGTTCAGGAGCAATGATAAACCGGGTTAGCACCCTTTTCACAATATCCACCCCAGTTTGGATAGAGAATAACATGCAAGTTAATCTCTCACCATCCTCCTTTCAATGCTAATCCCACTTACTGATTCAGTTTTATAACTTCATGTTTTAATTCTGTATTTCTAATTTTAAGGGCTTTCTTTTATCTTAGCACTTTGATGCACTTGTAAAGAGGAATGATGCAATTGACTTCTGTGTCCCCAGAATGTACGACTAATCAATTTTCAGTTTAGCTATTGTTTTTTGAATACAGCAGCAGCAAATAATTTTTTTAAAATGAGTTGCTGCAGTCAGTAAGCTTAGTCATGAATCTTCATTTAAACCAAAAAAAAACACACTTGTCTTCCTATTATAATAACACACAAAAACATTGGAAGTCAAAGGTTTTAATAACTGTTGAAAGACATTCTTGGTTTTGTGACTTTTCTAATTACTTCATGCATATTAGAATTAAGGTGTAAATAAGAATGATGAAGACACAACCCAAAATTTTTAATCATTTGTATGAGTTTATGCAATTCATTAGCCATTGTAATTATCAAATCAAATTGCTGTTACTTTTATTTTAATAGCTTGTTTTCAAATACATTAAATTCACAGCATTTATTCCCTCTATAAAGATAATTTACAATAATGATCTTCAGGCAATTGTTACATATAAATTCCAAGCAAAAGCAGTAATGACGAAACATGCTGAGAGTTTATCTTTACCTGAACACCCTGCAAGTTAAGGAGATGGAATAACAGCTCACAGTTTACGTTGAAGGCTAAGTGAAAGTTGATTTGTCTATATGTGCAGTGCATAGGGGAGGGATGATAGGCAGATGGAGAAAGGAAGAGTGGAAATACTGGTAGAAACTGTGACGTGTTAAGTGGAAGCAACTGAATGGGCTGCACATGATGGAATCTGATATGATGGGGGAGATTGGAGCAAAATAGTGGAGGTGGTGTGGGCAGATGGGAACAGTAAGGACAGTGTGTGGAGTGTGTGGCTCATGGGCAGATGGAGTGGATGGAAGAGGTAAGGGGTGATTGAAGGAGGAAGTGGGTAGATCAGCAGGGGAAAGAGAAGGGGCAAAGAGTGAGCTGGTTTCCCGAAGTTGGAGAATTCAATGCTCATGCCGATGGGTTGTAGACTTTCCAGGCAGAATATGAGGTTTAGTTCACTGTCACGGTTTTCACTCTCCCATCCTCCATGTGCCTATTACCCTCCTTCACCTGGCCCACTTTCCCAGCTGCCTGATTCAACCATTCACTTCCCTGTGTCATGCTGTCAGTTGCATGGTCCAATCCCACTGAGTTTGCTCCAAAGCCCCTTATTCCCACCTCTAATTACTTGAACCCCACGGCTGTCTGCTTTACTGCCACGCCTGCCTCATCCGACCAGCACTCTCCTAGGCTGCCAGTTCCAGGATCCACTTATTTGCTCCAATGGTCATCGAGTCAGAGAACACTACGGCACATAAACAGGCCCTTTGGCTCATCTAGTCATGCCATCCTGGTCTTCTGCCCAATCCCTTCTACCTGCAGTCGACCTATAGCCATCTCATCCATGTGCATATTGTCGAGCACCTTTTCACTACATCTTATAACAAACAACAATTAACTCAGAGTGGATCAATCATAAGTGCATTTATTTCCTATGAAGCAATGGAAGACTAGCACCACACAAGAGCCAGTGATACCTTCAAAAAAACAGACAGTCACTCCTTTATACACAAGTGGTAGCTACTGCGCATCAGTTCAAATGAAGGGTGCATTCCCTCCTTCTGTTTAATTAGTGTACTTGCTATTCTTCCAGTAAAGCATCTGCTAGTCTGCAGTTTGCCAAGGACTCAGCTTCCATTGGCATAATGTTGCACAAATGCTATTAACAAAGCATTCTGGTATAATACAGCACCCACAACACGCTGGAGGAACTCAGCAGGTCGGGCAGCATCTATGGAAAAGATCGGTCGACGTTTCGGGCTGGAACCCTTCGTCAGGACTGAAGAGGGAAGGGGCAGAGGCCCTATAAAGAAGGTGGGGGGAGGGTGGGAAAGAGAAGGCTGGTAGGTTCCAGGTGAAAAACCAGTAAGGGGAAAGATAAAGGGGTGGGGGAGGGGAAGCAGAGAGCTGATAGGCATAGAAGGAGGCGGAACCATGAGGGAGGAGGTAGGCAGCTGGGGGAGGGGGCAGAGTGACATAGGGATAGGGGAAGGGAGGGAGAGGGAATTACCGGAAGTTGGAGAATTCTATGTTCATACCAAGGGGCTGTAGACTACCTAGACGGTATATGAGGTGTTGCTCCTCCAACCTGTGTTTAGCCTCATCATGGCAGTAGAGGAGGCCATGTATGGACATATCTGAATGGGAGTGGGAAGCAGAGTTGAAGTGGGTGGCTACCGGTAGATCCTGTCTGTTGTGGCGGACGGAGCGGAGGTGCTTGACGAAGCGGTCCCCCAATCTGCGTCGGGTTTCACCGATGTAGAGGAGGCCACACCGGGAGCACCGAAAGCAATAGATGACCCCAACAGACTCACAGGTGAAGTGTTGCCTCACTTGGAAGGGCTGTTTGGGGCCCTGAATGTTGGTCTACGTAGGCAAGAGCAGCCCTTCCACGGCCACAGCTCTCTCCACTTCCCCTCATACTTAGGGGACAAGCACGACAGTCAAGATTAGGCCCAGTAAACACCTACCTAATAAGTGCCACTCAGCGGACAAGGAGTACTGAAATTTGTTAGTTGTGTACGTGCACCTTTACTACTCCCCACATAGGTGCCCTTGCCCTTCCAGTCGCATGTTAACCTGACCAGTGCCCTCTGCCCCTGCACCGGACAGTTTCATGTGGGGAATCTGGTCCCAATACTTCCTGTTGCTGCATCAATCACACTTAAAGAGGGGGAGGCACAGACCATGCATTGAAGCACTCATAATGGAAATCGATTTCTGTCCTGTACCCGGTCAGGGTTTTCAGTTCGTGTCCCTGAGTTTTTCCCGAACTTATACACCAAACCCATTCACAAACTGCCCATAGTGAGTTTCCTCCTGCACCATGGAAGGGAATATGGGTACCAATCCAACACACCGAAACATCCAATCGTTGGACGTACTCATAAGCCAGAGAAAGGAAAGAGTTGCAAGCAGGAGCACTCTTTCTATGCCAAGGCAGCCTTTAGTTGCAGCACCACCGGTACAAACAAGGCGATCAGTGCAGCGTTGAGGTGCAGTGATTTTATTGGCTTCAAAGTCTTTTTATGGTGCTGGGTGTGTATTCACAAAGGCCTTTCTCTTACCTTGATAGCTGTATTAGTCACCAACAGTACCTGCAATGGTCCTTTAAATCGAGGTTGCAAACAATTCTTGCTCTTAAATGTCCAGACAACAACGTAATCTCCAGGCTCTATGTCGTGACACTTAACGTCAGTTAATGTACTTTCTTCACCTGTTGATGATACTTGGTGATACTTTTTGTCAAGGATACACAATAGGCCAACCTGCTTTCATCCAAATTAAGCATGTCCATTGGCATCAAAAGGCAGGCTCAAAGGCCACCCCGTTATGACTTCATGGGAGGACAATCCCATCATCCTATTGGCTGTGGTCCTAATGGTCATGAGGACCAAGCGTAAAAACTGTTTCTATCTTAATCCAGTTTCCTCACACATTTTAGCAAGCTTGTTTTTAATTGTGCTGTTCATGCTTTCTGCACGGACTGCTGACTGAGGATCATAGCTACAATCAAAATGTTAGTCAGTCTGTAAGGCCTGACATACTTCTCGTAACACCTGCATACCCTTGTTGCTAGACTTTTTCCAAGGAGTCCAAAATCTCAGGATGATTTCCATCAATAAACGTTTAGCTTCTGTAACTGCATCATTTTTTCTACAAGGAAATGCTTCAACCCATCATGAAAAATCAATAATAACCAATATATACTTACATCCTTCATACAGAGATAATTTTATAAAATCCATTTGAAAATGCACAAATGGTCCATCAGAGGATGATGTATAAGATCCCTCCACCTTCACCATTTTCTCTGTATTTTGTAAGATACATACTACACATTCTTCACACACTTGATTTACAGCTTGTGATAAACCAGGAGCATACGATCGGTCAGTCCCCTCTTCAGCCCCCAGAGAAAGCGGGCACTGTGCCCTGCAGGGGAGCAGAGGAGTATTTGGGTTGATGATCACTTCATGCCACTCAGCTGTGAGCATGCTACCAGTCTCCTTTGGCTGGAGGACCCAAAGCTGTGGTGGGGCTTTGGAGAGTGAAGGTTCCACATCGGCACTGGACAACAACCCTCCTGCAACTTCCTGATCAAAGGTTGCCCCTGCTCCTAATGTACTAGGGAGTGATAAAAGGAAGCCCTTACATCCTCCTAATCACCACAGACTCCATCCAGTCCTTTCCAGGACTTCCTGTAATGGCAATCCTTGCAGAGCCTGAACTATTGGTCCAGGGTCCTTTTCTGCCTTACCTCTGGAAACTGCTCGAGTTAGGTGGGATTCCCTGTTCTTCTGATCTTGTATCGTGCATTGAACCTTGTTGGGGAGTTGTGCCACTGCCACAATACTGGAATCACCCAAGTGTATTTCAGAACAATTCCTTGCCAATAAAGGAACAGCAGTTATAATGGGTGACTTCAATCTACATGTAGACTGGGTGAACCAAATTGGTAAAGGTGCTGAGGAAGAGGATTTCTTGGAATGTATGCGGGATGGTTTTTTGAACCAACATGTCGAGGAACCGACTAGAGAGCAGGCTATTCTGGACTGGGTTTTGAGCAATGAGGAAGGGTTAATTAGCGATCTTGTCGTGAGAGGCCCCTTGGGTAAGAGTGACCATAATATGGTGGAATTCTTCATTAACATGGAGAGTGACGTAGTTAATTCAGAAACAAAGGTTCTGAACTTAAAGAGGGGTAACTTTGAAGGTATGAGACATGAATTAGCTAAGATAGACTGGCAAATGACACTTCAAGGATTGACGGTGGATATGCAATGGCAGGCATTTAAAGGTTGCATGGATGAACTACAACAATTGTTCATCCCAGTTTGGCAAAAGAATAAATCAAGGAAGGTAGTGCACCCGTGGCTGACAAGAGAAATTAGGGATAGCATCAATTCCAAAGAAGTAGCATACAAATTAGCCAGAGAAAGTGGCTCACCTGAGGACTGGGAGAAATTCAGAGTTCAGCAGAGGAGGACAAAGGGCTTAATTAGGAAGGGGAAAAAAGATTATGAGAGAAAACTGGCAGAGAACATAAAAACGGACTGTAAAAGCTTTTATAGATATGTAAAAAGGAAAAGACTGATAAAGACAAATGTAGGTCCCCTGCAAACAGAAACAGGTGAATTGATTATGGGGAGCAAGGACATGGCAGACCAATTGAATAATTACTTTGGTTCTGTCTTCACTAAGGAGGACATAAATAATCTTCCAGAAATAGTAAGGGACAGAGGGTCCAGTGAGATGGAGGAACTGAGCGAAATACATGTTAGTAGGGAAGTGGTGTTAGGTAAATTGAAGGGATTGAAGGCAGATAAATCCCCAGGGCCAGATGGTCTGCATCCCAGAGTGCTTAAGGAAGTGGCCCAAGAAATAGTGGATGCATTAGTGATAATTTTTCAAAACTCGTTAGATTCTGGACTAGTTCCTGAGGATTGGAGGGTGGCTAATGTAACCCCACTTTTTAAAAAAGGAGGGAGAGAGAAACCGGGGAATTATAGGCCGGTTAGCCTAACGTCGGTGGTGGGGAAACTGCTGGAGTCAGTTATCAAGGATGTGATAACAGCACATTTGGAAAGCGGTGAAATGATCGGACAAAGTCAGCATGGATTTGTGAAAGGAAAATCATGTCTGACGAATCTCATAGAATTTTTTGAGGATGTAACTAGTAGAGTGGATAGGGGAGAACCAGTGGATGTGGTATATTTGGATTTTCAAAAGGCTTTTGACAAGGTCCCACATAGGAGATTAGTGTGCAAACTTAAAGCACACGGTATTGGGGGTAAGGTATTGGTGTGGGTGGAGAATTGGTTAGCAGACAGGAAGCAAAGAGTGGGAATAAACGGGACCTTTTCAGAATGGCAGGCGGTGACTAGTGGGGTACCGCAAGGCTCAGTGCTGGGACCCCAGTTGTTTACAATATATAAGTTTACAGACTTGGATGAGGGAATTAAATGCAGCATCTCCAAGTTTGCGGATGACACGAAGCTGGGTGGCAGTGTTAGCAGTGAGGAGGATGCTAAGAGGATGCAGGGTGACTTGGATAGGTTGGGTGAGTGGGCAAACTCATGGCAGATGCAATTTAATGTGGATAAATGTGAAGTTATCCACTTTGGTGGCAAAAATAGGAAAACAGATTATTATCTGAATGGTGGCCGATTAGGAAAAGGGGAGGTGCAACGAGACCTGGGTGTCATTATACACCAGTCATTGAAAGTGGGCATGCAGGTACAGCAGGCGGTGAAAAAGGCGAACGGTATGCTGGCATTTATAGCGAGAGGATTCGAGTACAGGAGCAGGGAGGTACTACTGCAGTTGTACAAGGCCTTGGTGAGACCACACCTGGAGTATTGTGTGCAGTTTTGGTCCCCTAATCTGAGGAAAGACATCTTTGCCATAGAGGGAGTACAAAGAAGGTTCACCAGATTGATTCCTGGGATGGCAGGTCTTTCATATGAAGAAAGACTGGATGAACTGGGCTTGTACTCGTTGGAATTTAGAAGATTGAGGGGGGATCTGATTGAAACGTATAAGATCCTAAAGGGATTGGACAGGCTAGATGCAGGAAGATTGTTCCCGATGTTGGGGAGGTCTAGAACGAGGGGTCACAGTTTGAGGATAGAGGGGAAGCCTTTTAGGACCGAGGTTAGGAAAAACTTCTTCACACAGAGAGTGGTGAATCTGTGGAATTCTCTGCCACAGCAAACTGTTGAGGCCAGTTCATTAGCTATGTTTAAAAGGAAGTTAGATATGGCCCTTGTGGCTACAGGGGTCAGGGGGTATGGAGGGAAGGCTGGGTTCTGAGTTGGATGATCAGCCATGATCATAATAAATGGCGGTGCAGGCTCGAAGGGCCGAATGGCCTACTCCTGCACCTATTTTCTATGTTTCTATGTTTCTATGTAGAGGTCCAATAGCCATTTCCAGCCAAGTCATAATAAGCTGGACAGTGAAGATAGCAGGGCCACTCACCAAGCTGAAGGTCAAACCAGAACCCAGAGAAATTTCCAGAGGCTTTTGAGGCACTCTTGCAAAAATGTTCTGAACTCCTTTTAAGTGGGTAGTGAGTAACTGCCACTTATACAAAACAGATTAACTACTACTGAAATAGTGCTGCCAACAATGGCTCTGTGGTATCCACATGCTAAGTCCCTCAGGAGAGCAGGTAACAGTAGCTCGCATTAAATCTCTTCCATATAAGCTTTCTAGCACAGTGATAGAAAGTAGAAAGGTATGATATAAATTCTGGTCTCCAATACTAATCTCCACTGGGTCTGATTTCGGGAAATGAATAGGCTGTTTGGGAAGGACAGAATGCAATTCAGGCTGAAGACTATTTGCAATGCTACTAATCACAGATCTCTTAGCCTGCTCTTTCAGGTGTCTACAACAGGATCAATCATAAGCACATTTGTTTTACTTGCAGCAAGGGAAGACTAGTACCACACAAGAACTGGTGATAGCTTTGAAAAAACAGAGAGCATAGTTACTCCTTTATACACACAAGTTAGCTATGCACACTTCAGTTCAATGGAAGGGTACATGCTTTTCATCTGCTCAATCAGTGTACTTGGCATTCTTTCAGTAACACATCTGCTGGTTTACAGTTTGCAAAGGACTTGGGTTCCATTGGCATATTGTTGCATGTACACTATTAACAAAGCACTTTGGTACAATATGGATTCCGTTTTGTTGCAGACAAAACTGCCTTTTTGTTATTACAAGTACACTTCCACAATATCCAAACTTCTCTTAAATGTTAAAATTGAATCCACATCGCTCACCTCTGCTGGCAGCACATTCTACACTCTCACAACCCTTTGAATGAAGAAGTTTCCCCTCAGATCCCCTTTAAATGTTTCAACTTTTCAGCCTAAACCTGCTTTCTAGTCCTGAGGGGAAAAAGCTTACGTACATTCTCCCTAATTCTGCCATCACAATTCTATATATCTCTATATGATCATAAAACACAAGAGATTCTGCAGATGCTGGAAATTTTGGGCAACACACACAAAATGCTGGAGAAATCCAGTAGCAATCGTCCTATCTGCTTGTTTTAGGCACTTAATTGCCTGTTGCAGACTCTGTATTGCCAACTTGAAATGCCCACCTCCATTTGCCTGCTTCACCCGCCTCACCTAATTGAGAGCTTCATCCTCACAGTTGTCTTTTGTAACTTGTCTGCTACTTACTTCAAATTCTTGATGCCATTTCCAAAACCCCCAAGCTCGCAACATTGTCTTTTCCCACTTTAACCTTTTTATAGGATGTCTATTCAAGCCAGAGATAGGAACATAAGCAGCTCGATATTTGAACACTTTGTATGTGAAATAGTCTTCAGAGAAGATACATGATATGGGTTTCTGGTTATGCACACTTCCAGCAAAGTTAAGTTCATGCCTGAAAGCACGCCGTCATTACCGGGTAGAAAGTGAAATATATTCCAATCACAAGTCTTAATTGTGTCTAAATTTGAATTCATACTCTGTCATCCTCTAATAATGGTTTATTCTATCTAACCTACTTATATCTACACTCTTGATGCCTTTCAACATTGTGAGCGCTAGATTACATCTTCCTCGATCTTTGTTTTCCTACTGAGAACAAGCTTGACATCTTTGGCCTGTAATCACAGCCTACTGTTATTAGTAAAAGATCTATTTTTGTGCATCATTTTCAAAACTTTTAATGTTACCTCTCATTCCTTCTACTAGCTGCTCAAATTGTACGGATAAGAAAAAAAGAATCAGAATTGGATTTATTTTCACTGACATGTCATGAAATTTGATGTTTTGTGGCAATACATGAAAATTGCAGAAGTTACAGTAAGAAATACATAATAAAATAAATAAACAGTGCAAACAAGAGAGCAAAATAATGCCAATGAACACACACAAGATGCTGGGGGAACTCAGCAGGCTGGGTAGCATCTACGGAAAAGAGTAAACTATCAACGTTTTGGGCAGAGACCCTTCATCAGGACTGGAAAAAAAAGATGAGAGGTCAGAGTAAGAGGGGGGAGGGGAGGAAGACACACAAGGTGATCGGTGAAACTGGGCAGGTGGGAGGGAGGGGGAAGGTGAAACAGAGAGTTGGGAAGCTGATCGGTGAAAGAGATACTGGAGAAACAGAAATCTGATAGAAGAGGACAGAAGGCCATGGAAGGAAGAAAAGGGGGAGGAGCACCAAAGGGAGGTGATGGGCTACTACTACTACGTCGACTCAGGGCTAGGGAGCCGGCATCAGGCACGATGACAGACTCTCCACTTCTCCCTCTCTCTCATCAGTGTGTTCAGTTCATCTACATTAGCCGCGCTGCTGTCTTCTAGGAGCATGTTGACCATAGTCTTGGGAGGGCGCCCAAGGTTCATCCTCCCACCCTTGGGCTCCCATATGATGACTAGGCTGGCAGGTAGCTCGGGGTGGCGTAGACAGCAGGTGATGGGCAGGTGAGAGAGGGAAATGGGAATGGGGAATGCTGGGGGGGGGGGAGAGGTCATTACCGAAAGTTTGGGAAATCAGCGTTCATGCCATCAGGTTGGAGTTTACCCAGAAGGAATGCAAGGTGTTGCTCTTTCAAACAGTGCTCCTCTACTGTCCCAATGAGGCCATACTCAGGTTGGAGGATCAGCAGAATATTCCCGACCTGCTTAGAATTTCCATTATTTTCTGTTTTATTATTAAATTAAGAGCTGTACTCAAGGACTCATCAGAGGACACAAGGCTGTGTGTTTACTCACCTGCTCTACTCACTTCATACATATGACTGCGAGGCCAAGCACAGCTCCAACACCATGTTTAGGTTTACAGGTGACACTACTGTTGTTGGCCAAACAAAGGATGATGACGAATCAGCATATAGGAGGGAGATTGATAATCTGCCTGAATGGTGCCACAACAACAGCCTCTCACTCAATGTCAGCAAAATTGATTGCAGGAGGAGGAAACCAGAGGTCTATGAGCCAGTCTTCATCAGGGGATCAGAGCTGGAAAGGGTCAGGAACTTTAAATTCCTTGACATTATCATTTCATTGGATCTGTCCTGGGTCCACCGTCTATGCGCCATTACGAAGAAGGCACTGCAACGCTTCTACTTTCTTAGACGTTAGCGAAGGTTCGGCATGTCATCTGAACCTTTGACAAACTTCTATAGATGCGTGGTGGAGAGTTGCATCATGGCCTTGTACTGAAACACCAATGCCCTTTAACAGAAAAAAAGCCTGCAAAAAGTTGTGGATACAGTCCAGTCCATCACAGATAAACCCCTCCCCACCATGGAGCACATCTGCAAGGAGCGCTGTCGCAGGGAAACAGCATGCATCATCAACGACCCCACCCTCCAGACCATGCTCTCTGCTTGCTGTTGCCATTGGGAAGAAGGTACAGGAGCCTCAGAACTCGCACCACCAGGTTCAAGAACAGTTATTACTCCTCAACCATCAGGCTCTTGAACCAGAGGGGATAACTTTACAAAACCTCACTCATCCTAACACTGAACTAATGAAACAATGTGAAATAACTAGGACTCCAGGAAAAGAGATGGAAGTGCAACTAATTGGATAGCTCCTTAAAATAGGCCAACAAAGCAGGTGTTGTGGAATTCTATGAAAAGACCATAAGACAAGGATTCCCAATCTTTTGGTAGGCCCCTACCATTAACCAAGAGGTCCGTGGACTCTTGGTTGGAAACCCCTGCCATAAGGCACAGGAGCAGAATTATGCCATTTGGTCCATCGATTCTGCTCCACCATTCCATCATAGCTGATTTATTATCCCTCTCAACCCATTCTCCTGCCTTCTTCCCACGACCTTTGATGCCCTTACTAATCAAGAACCTATCAACCTCCACTTTAAATATACCCAGTGACTTGGACTCCACAGCTATCTGTGGCAATGATTTCCACAGATTCACTACCCCTTGACGAAAGAATTTCCTCCTCATCTCTATTCTGGAAGGACATCCTTGTATTCTGAGGTTGTGGCCTCTGGTCCTAGACTTCCCTACTATAAGGAACATTCTCTCCATGTCCTCTCTATTCAGGCCTTTCAATATTTGATAGGTTTCTGAGATCCCCATCATTTTTCTGAACTCCAGTGAGTACAGGCCCAAATAGGAGAAAATATTCAACAACTGTAGAATCTTGTCAACAACCTCTCCCTCAATAGCAGCAAAATGGTTATTGACTTTGGAAAGTGGGATGGAATACATGTCTGTATTGGAGTGGAGATGGTTGAGAGCTTCAAGATCTCATGTGAAATTGTCTCCAAAAATGTGCCCTGGTCCAGCCTTATTGCTGCTTCAGCAAAGAAAGCACACCAATGCCCCTACTTTCTCAAAAGGCTAGAGAAATTCAGCAAGCCCCTGTTGACTCTTACAAACCTTCACAGATGCGCCACTGAAAGCATCCTTTGAAGATACATCAGAGCTTGGTGTGGCAACTGCTTTACCCGAGACCACAAGAAACAGCAGAGAGTTGTGAACGCGGCCCAGCACATCACAGAAACCACCACTGACTTGAGTGTTGTTCTGGTCAGCTAACTACAGGAAAGATATTAATAAGATTGAAAGTGTACAGAGAAAATTTACAAGGACGTTACCGGACCTTGAGGCCCTGAGTCATAAGGAAAGGTTGATTAGGTTAGGACTTTAGGAGCTTAGGAGAATGAAGGGAGCGTTGATAGAGGTATATAAATTTATGAGGGGTATAGATAGGGTAAACGCAAAGAAGCTTTTTCTACTGAGGCAAGGTGAGACAATTGAATTGAATTGACTTTATTACTTACATCCTTCATATACACGAGGAGTAAAATTCTTTACATTACGTCTCTGTCTAAATGTGCAATGTGCAATTTGTAGTAATATTTAATAAATAGTATGTACAACAGGGAGGCCCCATGTGCCACCTAGGCACTAAGGGTTCAGACGATGTACAACAGGACGGTCAATATAACAGGGAAATACAATTGTATCAGCATGAATTAATCAGTCTGATGGCCTGGTGGAAGAAGCTGTCCTAGAGCCTGTTGGTCCTGGTTTTTATGCTTTGGTACCATTTCCTGGATGGTAGTAGCTGGAACAGTTTGTGGTCGGAGTGACTCGGATCCCCTTTTTACACACCTGTCTTTTTACACAAATGTCCCGAATAGTGGGAAGTTCACATCTATAGATGCTCTGGGCTGTCTGCACCACTCTCTGCAGAGTCCTGCGATTCAGGGTGTTGTGTTCTTTATACGTACTGTGGGTTACTCATAAAGAAACATATTCTGGAAGAACATAACTAGAACTTTTACTTAACAGCAAACAGCAACCACGTTTAACATACAAGCTTCTCGATCATTCTGTCATTTCTGCGCATGCTCCGAACTCTGTCACGTGACACATGATATCACCATATCTTCCTTTCCTTAAAAAGAAAAACATTAATCAAAATAAATGCATAATTTAACATGTCTTCATCAGTCTCTCTGGGGGTTTATGAACACGCAGAGACCTTCTAAGTGATTCACACAGTTCTTGTGTTTCATTGTTACCTTCATGTTTCGTCTGGTCTGCATCAGTTAACTGAAACTCCGAAGCTGGCTCTTTCTTGAGGTCTTTGAGAAGAAATCGCAATTCATTCACTAACTGTGTAATCTCTTTTTTATGTTGAGACTTCATCACTTCAATAAAACTTCTCAATTCCTTCAATTGTGCTTTCACTTCTTCAATTGAATCCTGATTCTTGTCACTCTTTGGCTTCAGATCTGTATTGTACTGTACCAGCAAGTTTGGTTTTGGTGGCAGGGCTTTGTCAGATGCTGGTAACAAAGGGAAGGGTCTGGGATTTTTCTTTATGACTTCTTTTACTTTTGCCGCATTAGAATCAAATTCTGTTTTCTCTCTCTCTCTCTGTTTCATCAAGTCACTGTATTCTGACTCTGTGTCACTGTCCAGGACTAAATCTCTTTTCACCAAATTTAGTTTCTCACAGGAAGATAGACCCAGTATTGACTGTACTTTTTTTGGCACTACCACAGATGAAAGCGTGCGCTCAATATTCTTGTGTGATACTTTTGCCACACATGTTCCTTTAACTGGAATGTCTGCACCTGAATACCCAGTCACTTTTATATTTGTCTGATGTAAGTTTGGTCTTGGCTTTAATGCATTAAACATAGATTCTGCGAGAACATTTACTTGTGCCCCAGTGTCCAGTTTAAACAGAGTACTGTAATGCTTTGGTTCACTTGCAATGGCATAGTCCAGTCATTCTTACTTTGTTTGTTTTCACAAAGCACATTGATATAAAACTCCTCACTTTCATTTTCAAGTGCTGAGTTTACATGTTTTATTTCCTTTCTACTTCTGAAACAGCGTGAAAAATAATTAACCATACCACAGTTGTTGCACAACAATTCTGTCTTTAATGAGAGAGTCCGTCAGCTCTGCAAACTCATATGTTTTACTGTGGTTTCTCAATTCCACAACAAATTGATGAATTGTTTGACCAGCTTTCTGCTTGCATGTAAAGAATTTGTACCATTCATACATCACATTGTGCTCCGGTATGCAAAATGACTCAAACTTGTCAATTATCGCTTTTAGATTCAAATTATCTCCATCTTCAAAAGTAAAATGGTTATATACCTCGACTGTGTCATCCCTAATCGCGTGGAGTAGAATGGCAGCTTGCGTTTTTTCCGATTTTTTATCTGCTCCGAGCGCCGATAAATAAATTTAAAACACTGTTTAAATCTTTTAAAGTTTTCAGCGACATTTCGAGTCAGCTGAAGTGTCAGTGGAGGTTGCAAAACTTCCATTCTTAAAGCTGTTAGCAAACAACAAAAAAGTTTGCGTTCTTTTTTGGATTATCTTCGCTTCTCCTGTGTTAGCGAAACGAATTTTTCTTCCAGACCGACTTCTGACACCATGTTGTGTTCTTTATACATACCGTGGGTTACTCATAAAGAAACGTATTTTGGAAGAACATAACTAGAATTTTATTTAACAGCAAACAGCAACCACGTTTAACATACAAGCTTCTCGATCATTCTGTCATTTCTGCGCATTCTCTGAACTCTGTCACGTGACACATGATATCACCACAGAAGGAAGTATAGTTCCATTACCAGGCAATGATTGAGCCAGTCAGATTGCTCTCAATTGTGCCCCTATAGAAGATTCTTAGGATTTGGGGGCCCATACCAAACTTCTTCAACCGTCTGAGCTAAAAGGGGTGCTGTTGTGACTTTTTCACCACACAGCCAGTATGTACAGATCACGTGAGATCCTCGGTGATGTGAATGCTGAGGAACTTAAAGCTGTTCACCCTCTCAACCTCAGATCCATTGATGTCAATAGGGGTTAGCCTGTCTCTATTCCTCCTGTAGTCCACAACCAGCTCCTTTGTTTTTGCAATATTGAGGGAGAGGTTGTCTTCTTGACACCACTGTTTCAGGGTGATGACTTCTTCTCTGTAGGCTGCCTCATTATTATTTGAGATTAGGCCAATCAGTGTAGTGTCGTCAGCAAATCTAATTAGCAGATTGGAGCTGTGGAAACTAAAGGTCATAGGTTAAGGGAGAAAGGTGAATTACGAAAGGGGAATCTGAGAAGGAACTTCTTCACCCAGAGTGGGGTGTGCGTATGGAATGAGCTGCCAGTGGAAATAGTCAATGCGGGTTCTAATGCAACATTTAATGCAATTTGGATAAGGCGTGGATGGGAGGGGTAGGGAGAGGTATGGTCTAGATGCAGGTCTATAGGACCAGACAGAATAATTGTTCACCATGGACTAGATGGGCTGATGGGCCTCTTTCTGAGCTGCAGTGATCTATGACTCTGACTTTATCTATATTTACCATGGCCTTGGGAAAGTAGGAAACATGATAGAGGGCCCCACCCACCCTGGTCATTCTCCCGTCTCTCCTCTCCTGTCCAGCAGAAGATACAGAAAGCTGAAAGCAGAAATAGCAGACTCAAGGACAACTTTTATCCTGATGAATCATTCTGGAACGGATGCCCCATATGTGTGACCTCACAATCTACCTGTCATGACCCTTGAACTTTGTTGGTTTACCTGCATTGCACTTTCTCTGCAGCTGCAATACTACATTCTGGGAGCGCTTTGTTTTTTCTTTTTAGTATCCTCATGTACCTAGGTACAGCACGGTCTGCCGGGAAAGTGACACACAATTGAAAAATTTTACTTGGTAAATGTGACAAATATAAACCTATTCCAATTCCAGAGTGACTGTTCCACTGGCTTTGTTCAAATTCAAGTTTATTGCCAAACAAAATTGCGTTCCTCTGAGCCAAGGTGCACAACACAGTACATATAACATATAACTCACACACACCACAAATAACAGCCAAGTGCATTCACCACACAAGTCAAAACGTAAACGGTACAAACTACTGGCACTTCATGCATGATGAGATCTGGGTGGTGGGGGAACAAGCTATTTCCCATCCGAGCAGTCCTTGTGCTAATGCTGTGGTGCACCCTGTCTGATGGTAGGAGGAAAAAGAGATTGATGGACAGTTGGGAGGGATCGCTGATAATGCTGAGGCCCTGTGCTCGTAATAAATATCTCAGATAGGTGGAAGGGAGACCCCGGTGATCCTCTCAGCGGTTCTTTCATTCTTTTGTAAGGTTTGCAGTCAGATGCCTTGCAATTCCCATACCAGATGGTGATGCAGCTGGTCAGGGCACTCTCGATGATGCTCCTGTAAAAATTGGTCAGAATGGGGAGGGGGAGGTGAAGGAGCTTTATAGTCTCCTCAGATCCTCAGCAAGTGAAGACACTGCTGTGCTTTCTTGGGTAAAAAGGTGGTATTACATAAGAACCTAAGAAATAGGAGCAGGAGTAGGCCATCTGGCCCATCGAGCCTGCCTCAGCATTCAATAATATCATGGCTGATCTGTCCGTAAACTCAGCTCCATCTACCTGCCTTTTCCCCATAACCCTTAATTCCCCTACTATGTAAAAATCTTTCTGTTTCTTAAATATATTTAGTGAGGAAGCCTCAACTGCTTCCCTGGGGCAGAGAATTCCACAGGTTCACCACTCTCTGGGAAAAACAGTTTCTCCTCATCTCCGTCCTAAACCTTCTTCCCTGAATCTTGAGGCAATGTCCCCTAGTTCTCGTCTCACCTACCAATGGAAACAATTTTCCTACTTCTATCTTATCTATCCCTTTCAAAATTTTGTATGTTTCTATAAGATCCCCTCTCATTCTTCTGAATTCCAGACAGTATAGTCCCAGGCGACTCAATCTCTCCTCATAGGTTAACACCTTCATCCCTGGAATCAACCTGGTGAACCTCCTCTGCACTGCCATCAAAGCCAGTATAACCTTCCTCAAGTATGGAGACCAGAACTGCACACAGTACTCCAGGTGCGGCCTCACCAGTACCTTGTATAGCTGCAGCATGACCTCCCTGCTCTTGAATTCAATCCCTCTAGCAATGAAGGCCAACATTCCGTTTGCCTTCTTAATAACCTGTTGTACCTGCAAGCCAACTTCTTGTGAGTCATGAACAAGCACTCCCAATTCCCTCTGCACAACGGCATGCTGCAATCTTTCACCACTTAAATAATAATCTGCTCTTCTATTATTCCATCCAAAGTGGATGATCTCGCATTTACCAACATTGTATTCCATCTGCCAGACCTTGGCCCACTCACTTAATCTATCTATATCCCTCTGCAGACTCTCCACATCCTCTGTACAATTTGCTTTTCCACTCAGTTTAGTGTCATCAGCAAATTTTGCTATGCTACACACTCAGTCCCCTCTTCCAAATCAATGTAAATGGTAAACAGCTGCGGGCCCAGCACCGACCCCTGCGGCACCCCACTCACCACTGACTGCCAACCAGAGAAACACCCATTTATACCAACTCTCTGCCTTCTATTGGTTAATCAATCCATTATCCATGCTAAAACACTTCCTCTGACTCCATGCATCCATATCTTGTTTATAAGTCTCTTGTGCGGCACCTTGAGGGGCGAGGTGAGATCGACCTTTATGTACACTCCCAGAAACTTGGTACCCCTAAACTCTCTCCATGGAGGAGCCATTTATGCACAGAAAGGAGTGGTCAGTCTGCATCTTCCTAAAGTCCACAATGATCACTTTAGTCTTGTGCACATTGAGACTCAAGTTGTGCTCCCACCATTCTACCATCTCTCTGTATGCCATCTTGTCACCGTTATCAAAGAGGCCAACCACTGCTGTAGCTTCAGCAAACTTGCGGCCTCTCCGGTGAATGATATCTGTAATCTGTCAAGTAGGGTACCGTGCACAATCCTGATTTGATGGAGACAGACGTGAGCGTACGGAGGAACATCTGGAGAAACTTCTGAAATACCCGCTTCGCTGCCGCTGCTACTGTGTGGTCACCGGAATCTCCAGAGCAGAAGGCCCCAAATCCTCGACTTTGCTTGTTTCGGCAGCCGAGGCTAGGTCGAAGGTGTTTGGCAGAGGATGGCACTCTGGAGGCTGTATCGGAGGGGCTGGTCGGAGGCTCGAAATTTTCGGACGGATGGACTCGGTGTCGGCTGTGGTCGGCTGCTTCCAACGGATCGGCAGTTGTCGGTGCCTGGAGGTTTATGGCAGGGAGTTTCTCCCTTTTGCCGCCTGCTATCGGAGACTCGGGAGTCGATCGGGACTTGAGACTTTTTTTTTACCGTGCCCATGGTCTGCTCTTTATCAAATTATGGTATTGCTTTGCACTGCTGTAACTATATGTTATAATTATGTGGTTCTGTCAGTGTCAGTCTTTGGTTTGTCCTGTTTTCTGTGATATCACTCCGGAGGAACATTGTATCATTTCTTAATGCATGTATGCATTTCTAAATGACAATAAAAGAGGACTGAGTGTTCTCATAATCTAAAAAAAACTTGACGGTTCGGTTTGAACCAAATCTAGCAGAACAATCATGCATCATAGTCATACTTTATTGATCCCGGGGGAAATTGGTTTTCGTTACAGTTGCACCAAAAATAATAAATAGTAATAAAACCATAAATAGTTAAATAGTAATATGTAAATTATGCCAGGAAATAAGTCCAGGACCAGCCTATTGGCTCAGGGTGTCCTCCAAGGGAGGAGTTGTAAAGTTTGATGGCCACAGGCAGGAATGACTTCCTATGACGCTCTGTGTTGCATCTTGGTGGAATGAGTCTCTGGCTGAATGTACTCCTGTGCCCAAACAGTACATTATGTAGTGGATGGGAGACATTGTCCAAGATGACATGCAGCTTGGACAGCACCCTCTTTTCAGACACCACCATGAGAGAGTCCAGTTTCATCCCCACAACATCACTGGCCTTACGAATGAGTTTGTTGATTCTGTTGGTGTCTGCTACCCTCAGCCTGCTGCCCCAGCACACAACAGTATACATGATAGCACTGGCCACCACAGACTCGTAGAATATCCTCAGCATCGTCTGACAGATGTTAAAGGACCTCAGTCTCCTCAGGAAGTAGAGACAGCTCTCACCCTTCTTGTAGACAGCCTCAGTGTTCTTTCACCAGTCCAGTTTATTGTCAATTCATATCCCCAGGTATTTGTAATCCTCCACCATGTCCACACTGACCCCCTGGATGGAAACAGGGGTCACTGGTACCTTAGCTCTCCTCAAGTCTACCACCAGCTCCTTAGTCTTTTTCACATTAAGCTGCAGATAATTCTGCTCACACCATGTGACAAACTTTCCTACCGTAGCCCTGTACTCAGCCTCATCTCCCTTGCTGATGCATCCAACTATGGCAGAGTCATCAGAAAACTTCTGAAGATGACAAGACTCTGTGCAGTAGTTGAAGTCCGAGGTGTAAATGATGAAGAGAAAGGGAGACAAGACAGTCCCCTGTGGAGCCCCAGTGCTGCTGATCACTCTGTTGGACACACGTGTTGCAAGCACATGTACTGTGGTCTGCCAGTCAGGTAATCAAGAATCCATGACACCAGGAAAGCAGAGTGAACAACAGCTGGCTGAAGATGTGGCCCTGGAGGCACCAGTGCTCAGCACGATGAGGCTAGAGATGTTGCTGCCAACATGTGGTCTTTCTGTCAAGAAGTCCAAGATCCAGGTACAGAGAGAGGTGTTGAGACCCAACAAGGACAGTTATGTTCCATCTCTCATTTCCACGCCAAGTGTTCTGATGGCCATTTTGGAAGCCAAAAGTGAGCAATCATGCACTTTCTGACATTTCCCAGTAAGTGACAGCCCACATGAATTGGT
This sequence comes from Mobula hypostoma, assembly GCF_963921235.1. Lineage (NCBI taxonomy): Eukaryota > Metazoa > Chordata > Chondrichthyes > Myliobatiformes > Myliobatidae > Mobula > Mobula hypostoma. The sequence continues at coordinate 162,720,709 of NC_086103.1, forward strand.
CACACGAAGTAGATAATGATTTTAAAAGGGTCTCTGATATCAATGCTGTATCTTGGATAACACTTTAAGACTTATTCCTTTAAGTACTTAGGAGACTAAGGAAATTCGGCATGTCCTTGTTGACTCATCAAAAACCCAGATGCGTCATAGTTTGAAACAGCATGGGTGTTGCTAGGAAACTGCAGAGAGAAGTGGACAAGCTCAGCTCATCTTGGTAAAGACTTTCTCTTCCATGGAATCACAAACACATGAAAATCTGCACTTGCTGGAAATCCAAGTAACGCACACAAAACCCTGGAGCAACTCACCAGGCCAGGCAGCATCTATGGAAAAGAGTAAACAGTCGATGTTTCGGGCCAAGGCCCTTCATCAGGACGGGGAAAGAAGTTAAGTCAGTGTAAGAAGGTGGGGGGAGGGGAGGAAGAAGTAAAAGGTGGTAGGTGAGAGGTGAAGCTGGGAGAGGGGTAGGGATGAAATAAAGAGCTAGGGAGTTGATTGGTGAAAGAGATAAAGGGCTAGAGGAGAGGGAATCTGATAGGAAGAAAGGTAAGGAGGAGGAGCACCAGAGGGGTGTGATCGGCAGGTAAGGAAAAAGGCAAGAGAGGGAAACAGGAATGGGGAATGGTGAAGGGAGGGCAACTACCAAAAGTTCGAGAAACCAATGTTAATGCCATCAGGTTGGAGGCTACACAGACAATAACATATTTAGAAACATAGAAAACCTGCAGCACAATACAGGCCCTTCGGCCCGCAAACTTGTGCCAAACATGTCCTTACATTAGAAATTACCAAGAGTTCCCATAGCCCTCTATTTTTCTAAGCTCCCGATGCCTATCCAGAAGTCTCTTAAACGACCCTATCGTATCCGCCTCCCGCACCATTGCCAGCAGCCCATTCCACGCACGCACCACTGTCTGCGTAAAAAATTACCCCTGACATCTCCTCTGTACCTACTTCCAAGCACCTTAAAACTGTGCCCTCTAGTGCTAGCCATTTCAGCCCTGGGAAAAAGCCTCTGACTATCCACACGATCAATGCCTCTCGTTATATTATACACCTCTCATCCTCTGTTGCTCCAAGGAGAAAAGGCCAAGTTCACTCAACCTATTCTCATAAGGCATGCTCCCCAATCCAGGCAACATCCTTGTAAATCTCCTCTGCACCCTTACTATAGTTTCCACATCCTTCCTGTAGTGAGGCAACCACAACTGAGCACAGTACTCCAAGTGAGATCTGACCAGGGTCCTATATAGCTGCAACATTACCCCTCGGCTCCTAAACTCAACCCCATGATTGATGAAGGCCAATGCACCGTATACCTTCCTAACCACACAGACAAACTGCACAGCAGCTTTGAGTGTCCTATGGACTCGGACCCCAAGATCCCTCTGATCCTCCACACGGCCAAGAGTCTTGCCATTAATACTATATTCTGCCATTATATTTGACCTACCAAAATGAACCACCTCACACTTATCTGGGTTGAACTCCATCTGCACTTCTCAGCCCAGTTTTACATCCTATCAATGTCCCACTGTAACCTCTGACAGCCCTCCACACTATTCACAACACCCCCAACCTTTGTGTCATCAGCAAATATACTAACCCATCCCTCCACTTCCTCATCCAGGTCACTTATAAAAATCATGAAGAGTAGGGGTCCCAGAACAGATCCCTGAGGTACACCACTAGTCACCAAATTCCATGCAGAATATGACCAATCTACAACCTCTCTTTGCTTTCTGTGGGCAAGCCAATTCTGGATCCCGAAGCAAGGTCCCCTTGGATCCCATGCCTCCTTACTTTCTCAATAGGCCTTGAATGGGGTATTTCATCAAATGCTTTGCTGAAATCCATATAAACTACATCTACTGCTCTGCCTCCATCAATGTGTTTAGTCACGTCCTCAAAAAATTCAATCAGGCTTGTACAGCACAACCTGCCTTTGACAAAGACATGCTGGCTACTCCTAATCATATTATGCCTCTCCAAATGTTCATAAATCCTGCCTCTCAGGACCTTGTCTGTCAACTTACCAACCACTGAAGTAAGACTCACTGGTTTATAATTTCCTGGGCTATCTCTACTCCCTTTCTTGAATAAGGGAACAACATCTGCAACCCTCCAATCCTCCAGAACCTCTCCTGTCCCCATTGATGATGCAATGATCATCGCCAGAGGCACAGCAATCTCCTCCCTCGCCTCCCACTGTAGCCTGGGGTACATCTTGTCCAGTCCCGGTGACTTATCCAACTTGATGCTTTCCAAAAGCTCCAGCACATCCTCTTTCTTAATATCTACATGTTCAAACTTTTCTGTCCGCTGTAAGTCATCCCTACAATCACCAGGATCCTTTTCCGTAGTGAATACTGAAGCAAAGTACTCATTAAGTACCTCTGCTATCTCCACAGGTTCCATACACACTTTTCCACTGTCACACTTGATTGGTCCTGTTCTCTCACGTCTTATCCTCTTACTCTTCACAAACTTGTAGAATACCTTGGGGTTTTCCTTAATCCTGTTCACCAAGGCCTTCTCATGGCCCCTTCTGGCTCTCCTAATTTCATTCTTAAACTCCTTCCTGCTAGCCTTATAATCTTCTAGATCTCTATCATTCCCTAGTTTTTTGAACCTTTCGTAAGTTTTTCTTTTCTTCTTGACTAGGTTTAAAACGGCCTTGTACACTGTGGTTCCTGTTCCCTACCATCTTTCCCTGTTTCATTGGAACGTACCTATGCAGAACTCCACGCGAATATTCCCTGAAACATTTGTTCCCAATTTATGCTTCCAAGTTCCTGCCTAATAGCCTCATATTTCCCCTTACTCTAATTAAACGCTTTCCTAACATTTAATATGAAGTTTGATAAGAAATTGACTTTGACTTTATCCTGCTGAAACTCACCTAATCTACGTGTTCAGACAGAATCTTCTGTGCAACGCAACTGATGACCCTCTCCAGCCCCAGGGTGGACGTGGGTCGAGGATGGTTTTTGAGTAATTTAGACAGGAGAAGGTGACCTACAATAAAGCACAATAAGATTAAGAACACAATAATAAAGAAAAACACAATTAGTATAAATACATTAGATATAGTACATATACATTGTACATCCATTAAGTGCTGCTGGGCACAGGAGTGCCTGTATGTATGTTGACCGACAGGAAATGATAAAGTAATGGTGAAAGTAGTCTTGTGACAATCATAAAACTATCAGAATCAGGTCTAATCTGATGGAGATTTGTCATGAGCTTCTTTGTTTTGCAGCAACAGTACAGTGCAGTAGTTAAAAATATAAGAATTATATAAGAAATATATAAAAAATTGAATTACATTAAATGAGTAGTGCAAAAGGTAAATTAGCATTTACTTCACAGCTGTTCTTACCTTTATGCCTATGGAGTCCCAGGTGGTTGGCAGCCCACCTGCAGCAGATGGCATCATCCCATTGCTGCCTCTACAATGACTGTTGCACCTGAATATTCATCAGCTGGGGGAAAGCTGAGAAAGTATCTAAACCCTGACATTAAAAACTTATCAGTTCATTCTTCCTGTCCATTACAAGCAGAGAGATTAGAATTTCTGAGCAATTCGGAGCCTACCAATCTTGTCCAGATGGTATGAACGGAGTACAAAGAACATAAAACATTACAGCATAATACAGGCACTTCAGCCCATGATGTTGTGCCAACCTTTAACCTACTCTCAGATCAATCTAACCCTTTCCTCCTACATAATCCTACATTTTTCTATCATCTACGTGCCTATCTAAGAGTTTCTTAAATGTCCCGAATGTATCTGCCTCTACCAACACACTGGCAGTGTGTTTCATGCACCTGCCACTCAGTATAAAGAAAATTTACCTCTGCCATCCCCCTTATACTTTCCTCCAGTCACCTTAAGAGTGTGTCCCCTAACCACTTCCACCCTGGTAAAAGGTATCTGGCTATTCACTCAATCGATGCCTCTTATCATCTTGTTGTAACATTGAATCAGGTTCGCAGGTTTGGTGAGTGAGACTGAAAATACTTGGGGGGAGGGAAAGGAAACACAGACAGAGTGGTCAGTAGCTTTGAACTCTATCGTAGATCACTTGCCTTTTTCGGGCTTCTGGGTGTGGGTGGGTGGGTTTAGAGTTAGGAGTTTTTTCCCATTGGGTGGTTGCTGAGCATGCGTGTTTTTTATGTGGTTCTGTTCTTCATCACCGCCATTTTTGATCATCCCGTATTGGTATGTGCTCTGCGCATGATAAAGTAGAATAAAATCATAGTATGGTATTTAAATGGATTAATATAATAAGTTGGAATGTACGTGGTTGGAATTATCCTATTAAACAGAAAATGACTTTTAAAATTATTAACCGATTCCAGTCTGATATAATTTTTGCTCAAGAGTCACATTTCAGGGCGGGAGATCAAAATAGATTATTTGGATGGTGGAATGGTTTGCAATTTCACTCTACTTCTCAGAGTAAAACAAAAGGCGTGTCTATTTTTATTAAACCTAATATATTTATTCAAGAGGATATTGAATCAGATTCTAATAGTAGATTTTTAATTGTTAAAGGAACTTTTCTGTAACAGAAAAGTTGTCTTGGTGAATTTGTATGGTCCTAACTTAGATGATCCTTCTTTTTTAAAAAAGGTATTTGCTTTACTGCCTGACTTAAATGAACATATGCTGATAATGGGCGGGGATTTTAACTGTTGCTTAAATCCTATGATTGATAAGAGCTCAACCAATCAGCGACTTCCAAATTGATCCGCGTCATTTATTAGTTCCTTTTTGATTGATTTTGGGTTGATTGATTTGTGGAGGTATCTCTATCCTGATAATATAGAATATTCTTTCTTCTCACATGTTTATAAAAAATATTCAAGGATCGATTATATTATAATCGGTCACCGCTTCTTGCTTATTGTTAAAACTTGCGAATATGATGCTATTACTATATCTGATCATGCGCCTCTGAGTTTGTCTTTTGAATTTGATGTTGTCATTCTTGTCCGCCCACCTTGGTGCATGTCTCAGACATTATTGCAAAACTCTGACTTTGTCAGTTTCATTGAAACCCAGATAAAAGAATTTTTTTCTTTTTAATGATATAGGGGGTATGTCTAAATTAATTATATGCGATACATTTAAAGCATTTTTACATGGTCAGATTATTTCTTATTCAGCTAAAAAACTGACTAAAGCAGAATTAGATAGAATTTCAAAACAAATTAAAGATTTAGATAATATCTATACAATTTCCCCCAATACTGATTTTCTTAAACAAAGGGTGGAACTTCAATCACAATATAACCTGTTATTAACTCATTACACTGAAGGATATCTGATTAAGTTAAAGAGCCAATTTTATATGTCTGGAGATAAAAATAATAAACTGCTCGCATCTCAATTAAAAATGGCTGCAGCCAAAAGGCAAATCATGAAAATTCATAGGAAAGATGGTACCTTAGCTCAGGAATATGAAGAAATTAATAAGATTTTTCAAGATTTTTATGCTGAACTTTACAAATCCCAATTCCGTTAGATTCCTCTGAAATGAATGCTTTTTTACGAAAGATTGTTTTTCCTAAAATCTCGGCTAAGGATCAAAAAGCTCTTGATACTCAAATCACTGAAGCCGAAATTCATAAAGCTATTTTTTCAATGCAATCTGGTAAGTCCCCGGGACTTGATTGCTATCCTGTAGAATTTTATAAAAAATTTGGAAAGATGCTTTCTCCGTATAAGTTGGAAATGTTTAAGGATTCTTTTGTGAAAGATGACTTACCCTCTACTTTTTATAAGGCTTCTATTTCTTTAATTCTTAAAAAAGATAAAGATCCCACTGACTGTGCTTCATATAGGCCTATTTCATTACTGAATGTCGACGCTAAGATTCTGTCAAAGATAATGGCCAATCGTTTGGAGAATATTTTGGGTAAAATTATTTTTAAAGATCAAACAGGCTTTATAAAGGGTCACTATTCTTTTTCAAATGTTCGGAGACTATTTAACATTACATATTCGTCCTCTTTTAAAACTCCACAATGTGTTGTATCTTTGGATGCTGAAAAAGCGTTCGATCGAGTCGAATGGAAATATTTATTCAATGTTTTAGAGAAATTTGACTTTGGTACTAATTTTAATAATTGGATTAAAATGATATATAAAGCCCCTATTGCTACTGTTGTCACTAACAATTGTAGGTCTCCTTTTTTTCAGCTTTCACAGGGGACAAGGCAAGGTTGTCCATTAAGTCCTTTGTTGTTTAATTTAATATTAGAACCCCTTGCTATTGCTCTTCGTGCGGCTAAAAATATCCACGGAATTTTTGTGAATGAGACCATGCATAAGATCTCTCTTTACGCTGATGATTTATTGGTTTATATATCTAACCCTGACAAATCCATTCCTGCCTTGCAAAAATTATTTAATGAATTTGGAGGTTTTTCAGGATATAAAATAAATTTTAGTAAAAGTGAATTGTTTCTTTCAAATAATTCCATCTCTATATATGATAATACTCCTTTTAAAGTCACAGACTCTTTTAGATATTTAGGTGTTATAATCACTAAAAAGTATAAGGATCTTTATAAAGCCAATTTTGTTCCTTTAGTAGACTCTATGAAGTATTTATTTAGCAGATGGAGTCCACTTACATTTTCACTTGTTGGTCGTATTCATATAGTTAAAATGATGATTTTACCAAAATTTTTATACTTGTTTCAGAATATTCTTGTTTTTTTGACTAGGGAGTTTTTTGATCGGATTGATTCTATTATTTTATCTTTTATTTGGAATAATAAAAGACCAAGAATTAGTAAATGTCACTTACAAAAATTGAAAAAGAAAGGAGGTCTTGCTTTGCCTAATCTAAGAATGTATTATTGGCTGTTAATGTGCGATACATGTCTTTTTGGTTATACTGGGTTGATAAGAGTGATCGGCCAATTTGGGTAGACCTGGAACTGAAAGTTGTAAAACAGTTTTATTTAACCTCATTATTGGGAGCTGCTTTACCTATGCAATTAGTTAAAGCTGTTAATTTAAACCTATATCCTGTGATTAAGTATTCTTTATAAATTTGGCTCCAGTTCCGCAATTCTTTTATCTTAAAAGATTTAAACTTTGTAGTTTAATTTATCAAACTTACTTTTTTAAGCCTTCTTTGAGTGATCCAATTTTTTTACTTTGGAAAAATAAAGATATTAATTCTTCTTTGGATTTATTTAAAGAAGATAGATTGATGTCTTTTGAACAATTAATTGATAAATATTCTCTTTCATACTCACACTTTCTGCAATACCTTCAAGTTAGACATTTTTAACAAAAATATTGAAGTAATTTTCCTTACATATTGGAGGTTGACCTGTTAGATAGTATTATGAGTATGAATCCTTCGATCAAGGGTTCTATTGGAAGAATTTATAATTTATTATTACAATGGGATAAGCGTCCTTTATCTAAGATTAAACAGGATTGGGAAAAGGAGCTTAATTTGATTTTTATGACAGAGGATTGGATGCGGATTTTGAAGTTGGTTAACCCTTCTTCAATTTGTGCTAGCCATTCAGTGATTCAATTTAAAATTGTACATCGTTATCATTTGACGAAAGAGAGACTTTCTAAAATCTTTTCTAATGTTGGAATGCTAGACTTGGAAGAGCAAATCTACAGAGAGATAGCAGGCAACTGCAGGAAATATAAAGTTGTGGTGGTAGGGGATTTTAATTTTCCATACATTGATTGGGACTCCCATACTGTTAGGGGTCTAGATGGATTAGAGTTTGTAAAATGTGTTCAGGAAAGTTTTCTAAATCAATATATAGAGGGACCAACTAGAGGGGATGCAATATTGGATCTCCTGTTAGGTAACGAATTAGGGCAAGTGACAGAAGTCTGTGTAGGGGAGCACTTTGGTTCCAGTGATCATAACACCATTAGTTTCAATTTGATCATGGACAAGGATAGATCTGGTCCTAGGGTTGAGGTTCTGAACTGGAAGAAGGCCAAATTTGAAGAAATGAGAAAGGATCTAAAAAGCGTGGATTGGGACAGGTTGTTCTCTGGCAAAGATGTGATTGGTAGGTGGGAAGCCTTCAAAGGGGAAATTTTGAGAGTGCAGAGTTTGTATATTCCTGACAGGATTAAAGGCAAATTGAATAGGAATAAGGAACCTTGGTTCTCAAGGGATATTGCAACTCTGATAAAGAAGAAGAGGGAGTTGTATGAAATGTATAGGAAACAGGGAGTAAATCAGGTGCTTGAGGAGTATAAGAAGTGCAAGAAAATACTTAAGAAAGAAATCAGGAGGGCTAAAAGAAGACATGAGGTTGCCTTGGCAGTCAAAGTGAAGGATAATCCAAAGAACTTTTACAAGTATATTAAGAGCAAAAGGATTGTAAGGGATAAAATTGGTCCTCTTGAAGATCAGAGTGGTCGGCTTTGTGCGGAACCAAAGGAAATGGGGGAGATCTTAAATAGGTTTTTTGCGTCTGTATTTACTAAGGAAACTGGCATGAAATCCATGGAATTGAGGGAATCAAGTAGTGAGACCATGGAAACTGTACAGATCGAAAAGGAGGAGGTGCTTGCTGTCTTGAGGAAAATTAAAGTGGATAAATCCCTGGGACCTGACAGAGTGTTCCCTCGGACCTTGAAGGAGACTAGTGTTGAAATTGAGGGGGCCCTGGCAGAAATATTTAAAATGTCGCTGTCTGCGGGTGAAGTGCTGGAGGATTGGAGAGTGGCTCATATTGTTCCGTTGTTTAAAAAAGAATCAAAAAGTAATCCGGGAAATTATAGGCCGGTGAGTTTACCGTCAGTAGTAGGTAAGTTATTGGAGGGAGTACTAAGAGACAGAATCTACAAGCATTTGGATAGACAGGGGCTTATTAGAGAGAGTCAACATGGCTTTGTGCGTGGTAGGTCATGTTTGACCAATCTATTGGAGTTTTTCGAGGAGGTTACCAGGAAAGTGGATGAAGGTAAGGCAGTGGATATTGTCTACATGGACTTCAGTAAGGCCTTTGACAAGGTCCTGCATGGGAGGTTAGTTAGGAAAATTCAGTCGCTAGATAAATTGGATTAGACATTGGCTCGATGGAAGAAGCCAGAGAGTGGTGGTAGAGAATTGCTTCTCTGAGTGGAGGCCTGTGACTAGTGGTGTGCCACAGGGATCAGTGCTGGGTCCATTGTTATTTGTCATCTATATCAATGATCTGGATGATAATGTGGTAAATTGGATCTGCAAGTTTGCTGATGATACAAAGATTGGAGGTGTAGTAGACAGTGAGGAAGGTTTTCAGAGCCTGCAGAGGGACTTGGACCATCTGGAAAAATGGGCTGAAAAATGGCAGATGGAGTTTAATACTGACAAGTGTGAGGTATTGCACGTTGGAAGGACAAACCAACGTAGAACATACAGGGTTAATGGTAAGGCACTGAGGAGTGCAGTGGAACAGAGGGATCTGGGAATACAGATACAAAATTCCCTACAAGTGTCGTCACAGGTAGATAGGGTCATAAAGAGAGCTTTTGGTACATTGGCCTTTATTAATTGAAGTATTGAGTATAAGAGCTGGAATGTTATGATGAGGTTGTATAAGGCATTGGTGAGGCCGAATCTGGAGTATTGTGTTCAGTTTTGGTCACCAGATTACAGGAAGGATATAAATAAGGTTGAAAGAGTGCAGAGAAGGTTTACAAGGATGTTGACGGGACTTGAGAAACTCAGTTACAGAGAAAGGTTGAATAGGTTAGGACTTTATTCCCTGGAGCGTAGAGGAATGAGGGGAGATTTGATAGAGGTATATAAAATTATGATGGGTATAGATAGAGTGAATGCAAGCAGGTTTTTTCCACTGAGGCAGGGGGAGAAAAAAACCAGAGGACATGGGTTAAGGGTGAGGGGGGAAAAGTTTAAAGGGAACATTAGGGGGGGCTTCTTCACACAGAGAGTGGTGGGAGTATGGAATGAGCTGCCAGACGAGGTGGTAAATGCGGGTTCTTTTTTAACATTTAAGAATAAATTGGACAGATACATGGATGGGAGGTGTATGGAGGGATATGGTCCGTGTGCAGGTCAGTGGGACTAGGCAGAAAATGGTTCGGCACAGCCAAGAAGGGCCAAAGGGCCTGTTTCTGTGCTGTAGTTTCTATGGTTCTATGGTTAATGTTGATAGTCATTGTGATAGGTGTAAAACTGAGATAGCTACACTGACACATGTTTTGGTCTTGTTCTATATTGGAACAGTTCTGGAAGTCGGTTTTTTCAACAATTCTAAAGCACTTAAAATTAATCTACAACCTAATAAATTAGCTGTGCTTTTTGAAATAATTCCTCAAAATATTCATGGTATTTCTGTGTCTGACCAATATGTTATTGCATTTGTTACATTGATAGCAAGGAGGGCCATTTTGTTGTGGTGGAAGGATACATCAGCTCCCACTTTGTCACAATGGTTCCCTCAAGTGATGCTATGTCTTAGTTTGGAGAAAATTAGAAGTCGAACCTTTGAACCTTTATTTGATTTTGAGAAAAGATGGGGCTCATTTGCTTGTTATTATCATTTGAGCTAATTGATATAATTTTTCCACGATCTAAATGTAAATTTTTTAGTATATTTTCTTTTCTTGCTGGCGGTTTGATGTTTATTTTTAGAAGCTTTTTGTATGACGCATGACTCCGGGGTTGTACACCTAATGGGTTCTTTTTTTTTCTCACTTTTCTGCTTAGTAGGTTTTTTTTGTTATCATAAAATTTTTTTTCAATCTTTAAGATAATGTCTTTTTTGAGACATTGTAAGTGTTGTTACTTCAATGTACTCATGTTATTTTTTCTGTTTTCCAATAAAAAGATTTGAAAAGAAAAAGAGACTGAAAATACTGACTGTGAAGGAGTATATTAATAGGTTTCAATAGATTTCAATAGATACATTTAATGTCAGTGAAATGTATACATCCCGAAATTCTTTTTCCTCGCAAACATCATTTATTTACAAACGGTAAAAAATTTGACCAAACATTTAAGTTTCCCCCCAACTTACACTAAATATTGAACAAAAAGATACTTACTTAGGAGCACGTGTGAAGCATACCTTCCCAGTGGTTTTGTGCGGCGTGCCTGGAGGGAGGTAGGGAGAGAGAGAGAGAGAGAAGAGAGAGAGAGAGAAGAGAGAGAGAGAAGAGAGAAAGAAAATAAAAGAAAGAAAGAAAGAAAAAGTCTTCTGAAGGTGTTATTTTATACGCCTCACAGCACCCAGAAACAGAGATGGACATCCTGGCGTGAAAGCCAACAAATGGGAAAATAGCATCGCAGACCTTAAACGAACCAATCACTGTCAACATGACGGAAATGACTTTCGACTGAAATAAGCCATGCCCCCACAGGACACATCTTGTACACGTCTATCAAATACTCATTCGCTGCAGAGACAAAAACCCTAGCTTGCTCAACCTATCCTCAGAAGACATGCTCTCTAGTCCATGCAGCATCCTCTACACCGTCAGTAAATCTTCCACACCTTTCCTATAATGAGGTGACCAGAACTGAAAACAGCATAAGGCTGAAAACAACCTTAAAGTTTGACTTCACGGTATCCTTCCAGGACACATTAGTGAATAGTGGATCAGTGAACAGACACACCGTTGTTTTTAACTGAGCAGCTATATTTCTCTTTCATATCTCTTCAGTTACTTTTGATCCCAATTTAATGGTGTATTTCCCATAGCTACCTTGCTAGTTATCCTCTTCTTCCATGGCCTTAAGTGTTACCCTACTGAAAACATACCATTGCATTACTCTTTTGGCTTTTGTCTTACAGCAGTAGTTTTGTGTAATACGTGTCATCTCCAGCTTCATAAGCAATCCTTGCAGACTGTTTAGACTGGAGTTTACAGCACTGCAGTCCCAATACATAGCTTCACATGTAAATCAGAGAAGTGCATTCCGAGGTCAGTGTACTCCCCTGATAAACTGCCTTCCCTGGTATGCACCCATTAGATGCCATACCACGCAGTACTGATCAATTTATCACGACAACAGTTACCTTTCAATCGATCATCACCAACATTTTTTTTATAATTAACCACTTTGGCTCTAAGATATCAAAATCTACCTTAATTTTCATATTATTGCAGAATTTTTTTTCTAAATCATTCACATTCGGCAGTCCACATAGAGACAACTTTATTTTACAGAATGATTATGTCCCCCATTTCAGTTGCTCACAGCTTGAGAAAGAACATTTTCTTTGATTTTATTGATGTATTTGCTCTCTTTCTGCTGTTGGCTGTTTCTTTCTCACCTTCACTTTATGTGTTATCCTTTTTACTGCTTTTTTATGATATACACTCAGTGGCTACTTCATAAAGTACACCTGTAAACTTGCTGTTTAATGCAAATATCTAATCAGCCAATCATGTGGCACCAACTCAATGCATAAAAGCATGTAGACGTGGTCAAGAGGTTCAGTTGTTGTTCAGACCAAATGTCAGAATGCGGAAGGATTGCGAACTAACTGACTTTGACTGTTGACTGGTTGTTGGTGACAGACAGGGTGGTTTGATTATCTCATAAACAGCTGATCTCCTGGGATTTTCACACTCTGAAAATGGTAGAATAAAGAATAAAGAATCTAGTAAGTGACTTTCCTATGGACAAAACTGCCTTGTCAATGAGAGAAGTCACAGGAGAATGGCCAGACAGATTCAAGCTGACAGGAAGGTGACCGTAACTCAAATAACCACATGTTACTACAGTGGTGTGCTGAAGAGCATCTCTGAATGCACAACATGTCGAACCTTGAAATGGATGAGATATAGAAGCAGTAGAACAGATTTGGTTTCACTGCTGTTCCTAATAAAGTGGCCACTGAGGGCATATTTTCATGCATGCTGTTTCTTTTATTCTGTTATCTGGCTTTGCATTGATCTCGGTTGCAACTGGTTGATACTAAACATCTTTCTGGGTCACAACAGAAGCTAATAAGCATTGATAAGGCTTTAGCTTGTTAGCAAAATGCAACCTATTTCCTCAGCTTAAAGATAAGGAAGCGCAGTATGTCCTATGGATATGTAAGTGAAGATTTAACAACTGCCTCTGTCAGCGATGTGAATGATACACTATTGCACCGACACTGTTTCATTAAGAGTTACTGCCTTCGATAAAAAATGTTCTATTTTTAGTCCCCACACAAAAGAACCTACAGTACACACACTAAAACAGCGCATACCAAGTGCTGGAGGAACTTAGCAGGTCAGTCAATGTTTATGCAGGGAAATGAATTGTTGATGTTTTGAGCCGAGACCCTTCATCAGGACTTGAAAGGATGCAGATGGAAGCCAGAGTAATAACAAAACACACAAAATGCTGGAGGAACATCTGTGAAAAAGAGCATCTAGGCAGCATCCATGGAAAAGAGTAAACAGTTGACACCCCAGCAATGCCTGCCTTTTTGTCAGCTATGTGGAACAGTCTATGTTCCAAGCCTCCAATGATATCTCTCCCCAACTTTTCCTACACTACATTGACAACTGCATTGGTGCTGCTTCCTGCACCCATGAGGAGCTCGTCAACTTCATCAACTTTGTCTCCAACTTTCACCCTGCCCTCAAATTTATCTGGTCCATTTACGACACCTCCCTCCCCTTTCTCGATCCCTCTGTCTCGATCTCTGGAGACAGCTTATCCACTGTTGACTATTACAAACCATTGACTCTCACAGCTGTTACTTCCCACCCTGTTACTTTTAAAAGTCACATCCCCTTCTCTCAATTCCTCCGTCTCCACCAGATCTGTTCTCAGGATGAGGCTTTTCCTCTAAAAGTGAGGAAAGTCCTCCTTCTTCAAGAAAGCGGCGTCCTTTCCTCCACCATAACACATCAACACTGCCCTCGTCAACACATCTCTCCCATTTCACTCATGTCTGCTCTTACCCCATCCTCCTGCCACCCCTCTAGGGTTAGGGTCCCTCTTGTCCTCACCTACCACCCACCAGCCTCCGCATCCAGCACATAATTTTCTGGAACTTCTGCCATCTCCAACAGGAACCCACCACCAAGCACATCTTTCCCTCTCCCCCCGCCCGCCCACTTTCCACTTTCTTCAAGGATCGCTCCCTAAGTAAGTCCCTTGTTCATTCGTCCCTCCCACTGATCTCCCTCCTGGTACTTATCCTTGCAAGCGGAACAAGTGCCATACCTGCCCCTACACCCCCTCTCTCACTACCATCCAGAGCTCTAAACAGCCCTTCCTGGTGGGGCAACACTTCACCTCTGAGTCTTTTGGGGTCATCGACTCTGACTCTTGTGCTTCCAATGTGGCCTCCTGTATATTGGTGAGGCCTGACGTAGATCGGGAGACCACTTCACAGAGCATCTAAGCTCCATCCGCCAGAAAAGAGCGGAATCTTCCAGTAGCCACTCATTTCAATCCTACTTCCTAATCCCATTCCAACGTATCAGTCCATTGCCTCCTCTACCGCTGTGATGAGGCCACACTTAGGTTGAATCAGCAATACCTTATATTCCATCTGGATAATATGAGCATAGATTTCTCAAACTTCTGGTAATTGCCTCCACCCACCTTCAACACTCCCCCATTCCTATCTGTTTCGCTCTCTCACCTTATCTCCTTACCTGCTATCACCTCCCTTCCGCGTACCCCTTCACTTTCTTCCATTGTCTTCTACCCATCAGATTCTCCCTTCTCCAGCCCTTTATCTCTTTCACCAATTGACTTCCCAGCTCTTTACTTCACCCTTCCCCTTCTCCCAGCTTCATCTATCACCTACCACCTTTTACTTCTTCCTCCCATCCCCTACCTTCTCACTCCGACTTCTCGTTTTTCTCCCCCCAGTCCTGATGAAGGGCCTTGGCCCGAAACGTCGACTGTTTACTCTTCTCCATAGATGCTGCCTGGCCTGCTGAGTTCCTCCAGCATTTTGTGTGTGTTGCTTGGGTTTCGAGCATCTGCAGATTCTCTCTTGTTTGAGCCAGAATGATGCATAGGGAGACGGGGAAAAGCAGAAACACTGAAGGTGTGATAGCCGCAGGTACAGGCCAGGGCATCCGCAGAGCTGAAACTGTGGCAAATATCTGTTGAAATGAAAAATTCAAGTTTTTTTAAATAAGAATTATTATTTTGTCTTAAGGAATATTTAAAAGCTCACTATTTGTCAAGTTGATGTCTTCTTTAATTGTTTTATCTTGTTATCTACATCTCTGAAAACAACACAAAAGCCAAAAATATGAATAACCCTTCTGACTGAGCAGCTTCTATAAAGACTGGAAAAGGTTTAATGTTTCATGTCAACTAGCATATAAATTGCAAAATTAAAGGTGACAGCATAATGCAAAAAGGGACACACAGAGTCAAACTGCACCAATCCATCACATATAAATCTCTCACTGTTTAAAATCTAGAAGGTATTCCCAGTCAGCGAAGTGTCAGTTGAAAATGTATTCACTTGTAGAAGAGTAAATGCTATCCCTTATATCACCCGAGTCTAAGGTTAAATTTATAGATAGATAGATACTTTATTGATCCCAAAGGAAATTACAGTGGTCACAGTAGCATTACAAGTGCACAGATATACAAATATTGGAAGAGAAGCGGAAAGATTAAAAAGTAAGTTACCTCGAACAATCTAACAGGAGGTGGTCATCATATAATGGATTGAGAAGATTTATACAAATCTAGAATTGGGACTTCATGATCAGGAGAGAGATAATTGCAAAACTGGAAAATTGCAAGTGTTACTCCACTATTTAAGAAGGGTGGGAGGCAGCAGAAAGGAAACTATAGACCTGTTAGCCTGGCATCAGTGGTTGGGAAGTTGTTGGAATCGATCATGAGGGATGAGATTACCAAGTACCTGGAGGCACAAGACAAGATAGGCCAAAGCCAGCATGGTTTCCTGGAAAGAAAACCCTGCCTGACTAACCTACTGCAATTCTTTGAGGAAATTACAAGCAGGGCAGACAAAGGAGATGCAGTAGACATGGTGTACTTGGATTTTCAGAAGGCCTTTGACAAGGTGCCGCACATGAGGCTGCTTAGCAAGATAAGAGCCCATAGAATTACAGGGAAGTTACTAGCATGGGTGGAGCATTGGCTGATCGGCAGAAAACAGACATTGGGAATAAAGGGTTCCTACTCTGGCTGACTGCCAGTTACCAGTGGAGTTCCACAGGGGTCGGTGCTGGGACCGCTGCTTTTTACGATGTATGTCAATGATTTGGACTACGGTATTAATGGACTTGTGGCTAAATTTGCCGAAGATACAATGATAGGTGGAGGAGCAGGTAGTATTGAGGAAACAGAGAGCCTGTAGAGAGCTTAGATAGTTTAGGGGAGTGGGCAAAGAAGTGGCAAATGAAATACAATGTTGGAAAGTGCATGATCATGCACTTTGGTGGAGGAAATGAATGGGCAGACTATTATTTAGATGGGGAGAGAATTCAAAATGCAGAGATGCAAAGGGGCTTGGGAGTCCTTGTGCAAGATACCCTAGGGTTGACCTCCAGATTGGGTAGGTTGTGAAGAAGGCAGATGCAATGTTGGCATTCATTTCTAGAGGTATAGAATATAAGAACAGGAATGTGATGTTAGGTGTATTTAAGGCAGAGATAGATAGGTTCTTGATTAGCCAGGGCATCAAAGGGTATGGGGTGAAGGCAGGGGAGTGAGGATGACTGGAAGAATTGGATCAGGCAATGATTGAATGGTGGAGCAGACTCGATGAGCTGAATGGCCTACTTCTGCTCCTATATCCGACACTTCCCTTCCCATTCTCGGTCTCACTGTCTCTATCTCCGGAGACAGCATATCATTAGACCACAAGACCATAAGACAAAGGAGCAGAAGTCGGCCATTCAGCCCATTGAGTCTGCTCCGCCATTCTATCATGAGCTGATCTATTCTCCCATTTAGTCCCACTCCCCTGCCTTCTCACCATAACCTTTGATGCCCTGGCTACTCAGATACCTATCAATCTCTGCCTTAAATACACCCAATGACTTGGCCTCCACTGCCACCCGTGGCAACAAATTCCATAGATTCACCACCCTCTGGCTAAAAAAATTCTTCTCATCTCTGTTCTGAATGGGCGCCCTTCAATCCTTAAGTCATGTCCTCTCGTACTAGACTCCCCCATCATGGGAAACAACTTTGCCTCATCCACTCTGTCCATGCCTTTCAACATTGGAAATGTTTCTATGAGGTCCCCCCTCATTCTTCTGAACTCCAAGGAATACATTCCAAGAGCGGACAAACGTTCCTCATATGTTAACCCTCTCATTCCCAGAATCATTCTAGTGAATCTTCTCTGTACCCTCTCCAATGTCAGCACATCCTTTCTTAAATAAGGAGCCCAAAACTGCCCACAGTACTCCAAGTGAGGTCTTACCAGTGCCTCATAGAGCCTCAACATCACATCGCTGCTCCTATACTCTATTCCTCTAGAAATGAATGCCAACATTGCATTCACCTCCTTCACCACCAACTCAACCTGGAGGTTAACCTTAAGGGTATCTTGCACGAGGACTCCAAAGTCCCATTGCATCTTAGAACTTTGAATTCTCTCCCCGTTTAAATAATAGTCTGCCCGTTTATTTTTTCTGCCAACGTGCATAACCATACACTTTCCAGCATTATATTTCATTTTCCACTTCTTTGCCCATTCTTCCAATCTATCCAAGTCTCTTTGCAGACTCTGTTTCCTCAGCACTACCTGCCCCTCCACCTATCTTTGTATCATCAACAAACTTAGCCACAAAGCCATCTATTCCATAATCCAAATCGTTGAAGTACAATGTAAAAAGAAGCGGCCCCAACACGGACCCCTGTGGAACACCATTGGTAACCGGCAGCCAACCAGAATAGGATCCCTTTATTCCCACTCTCTGTTTCCTGCCAATCAGCCAATGCTCTATCGACGTATGTAACTTTCCTGTAATTC
Source organism: Mobula hypostoma (assembly GCF_963921235.1). Lineage (NCBI taxonomy): Eukaryota > Metazoa > Chordata > Chondrichthyes > Myliobatiformes > Myliobatidae > Mobula > Mobula hypostoma. The sequence goes on from NC_086103.1 coordinate 162,738,664, forward strand.
CATGGGCTCTTATCTTGTTAAGCAGCCTCATGTGTGGCACCTTGTCAAAGGCCTTCTGAAAATCCAAATATACAACATACACTGCATCTCCCTTGTCTAGCCTACTTGTAACTTCCTCAAAAAATTGTAATAGGTTTGTCAGGCAGGATTTTCCTTTAAGGAAACCATGCTGAGTTCTGCGTATCTTGTCATATGCCTCCAGGTACTCCGTAACCTCATCCTTGACAATCGACTCCAACAACTTCCCAACCACTGATGTCAAGCTAACAGGTCTATAATTTCCTTTTTGCTTCCTTGCCCATTTCTTACAAACTTTGTAAATAGCGGCGTGACATTTGCAATCTTCCAGTCCTCCGGAACCATGCCAGAATCTATTGACTTTTGAAAGATCATTGCTAATGCCTCCGCAATCTCCACAGCTACTTCCTTCAGAACACAAGGGTGCATTCCATCTGGTCAGGGAGATTTATCTACCCTTAGACTATCCAGCTTCCTGAGTACTTTCTCTGTTGTAATTGTGACTGCGCACACTTCTCTTCCCTGGCACCCTTGAGTGTTCGGTATACTTCTGATGCAAACTACAGATTCAGTTCCTCCGCCATCTCCTTATCTCCCATTACAATTTCTCCAGCATCATTTTCTATTGGTCCTATATCTACTCTCACCTGTCTTTATATACTTGAAAAAGCTTTTAGTATCCTTTTTCCATTCGAAAATTTCTTCTTTTTTGGAATATATCTGTCTTGCACCTTCCTCACTTCTCGCTTAAACTCCAGCCACTACTGCTCTGCTGTCCTTTCCGCTAGTCTCCCTTTCCAGTCAACTTTGGCCAGTTCCTCTCTCATGCCACTGTAATTTCCTTTTCTCCACTGAAATACTGCCACATTGGATTTCGGCTTCTCTTTTTCAAATTTCACAGTGAACTCAATCATGTTATGATCACTGTCTCCTAAGGGTTCCTTCACCTTAATCTCTCTAGTCACCTCTGGTTCATTACACAATACCCAATCCAGTACATTAGTATATCCACCGATGTCTATTATAAAGCAAAGGACTCTCACAGCTATGTGGACTTATACCTCGTCCCACCCTGATACTTGTCTCTGTTCCTCTATTTCTGCCGCATCTGCTCTCAGGATGAGGCTTTTCATTTCAGAACAAAGGAGATGTCCTCCTTTTTCAAAGAAAGGGGCTTCACTTCCTCCACCATTAATGCTGCCCTCAACCACATCTCTTCCATTTCACGCATGTCTGCTCTTACCCCATCCTCCCGCCGCGCTACCAGGGATAGGATTCCTCTTGTCCTCACCTACCATCCCACCAGCCTTTGCGTCCAGCACATAATTCTTCGAAACTTCTGCCACCTCCAACTGGATCCCACCATCAAACACATCTTTCCCTCCCCCCAATTTTCTGTCTCTTTCATCAATCAACTTCCCAGCTTTTAGCTTCATCCCTCTCCCTCCAAGTTTCACCTATTGCCTGGCATTTGCCTTTCCCTTCCCCACCCCCCACCCCGCCCTCCACCTTTCAAATCTACTCGTCATCTTTTTCTTCTCCAGTCCCGCCAAAGGTTTTCGGCCCGAAACCTTGACTGTACTTTTTTCCATAGATGCTGCCTGGCCTGCTAAATTCCTCCAGAATTTTGCATGTGTTGCCTGGATTTCCAACATCTGCACCTAGTTGCATCACAGCTTCGTCCTGTAAATGTTTTGTCCAAGACTACAAAAAATTGCAGAGAGTTGTGCACACAGCTCAGACCATCACAAAAACCAGCCTCCCCTCTGTGGTCTACACTTCCTTTTGCCTTGGGTAAGTGAGCAACAAAGTCAAAGACCCTTCTCACCATAGACATTCTCTCATGTTCTTCCCTTCCACCAGACAGAAAATAGCAAAGCTGGAAGACATGTACCATGGGGCTCAGGGACAATTTCTATCTCACTGCTTTAAAAACTGTACGGACCTCTTGTACATTAAAGATGAACCTTTGACATCAGAATCTACCTCACTATGGCTCTTACACCTTGTTGTCTACCGGCACTACAGTTTCTCTGTAAGTACAACACTATATTCTGCATTCTGTTGTTACTTTTCCCTTTGTACTACCTCAATGCATTTATGCTTTGAAGTGATTTGTATGGACGGCATGCAAAACAAAGTTTTTCACCCATACATGTGGCATTATTACACCAACTACCAATTAATCCAACATTCTATGGTAACATTTTCTTCGTCTTTCATCAAGCCACCTTGCCACCATGAACCTTTGGTGCAAAATCCCATCTGCAGCAGCACTGCCCAGCTAATCCTCCGAGTTTCCACCTGCAACATGAATATTGGACTGAACTAATCCTCAGTTGTGTCTTTTTTATTAAAAATGAGTCATCACAAACTCACCAAACCACATATTCAGCTAATAAACCACACTGCAGAATTCTGCCCCAAATCTGGATGTCACGAGGGACGTAGATGACCTACATTTCATTAAATTGCCATCAAAATTTGACATATGACATGAATTAAATGGCATTGCTTCTGCCTTGGCAATCAAAGGAAGAAGAAAGCCTTAATTTTTACTAATGCCTGTGCTGTGTTGATTTATCTTTATAGACATTTCATTTCATAGATTTATAGTTAATAAGTCTATTAACAATAGACTTGGTGTGCTATCTTTTGATTTCTTCTATTAATGAGCCTTGTTAGCTGTGACAGTCTAACCTTTATAGGCTACAACCCAAAGGTACTCACCAAACCCTGGCTGATACTTCAATGCAGAAGTGAGTGCATGCTGCTCTGTTGGAGTTGTCACCTTCTGAAGAGACAATAAATTGAACCTTTATCAGTTCTCTCAGATAGGAACGGAAGATCCTATGATACTAGTTCAAAAGAACAGGGAAAACACTTAAGTTCTTGGCCAATATTTATCCCACAGCTACCACCCAAAACAGTGGCTATCAATTGATTGCATTACTAATTTCAGAAGCCTCCATAAGCAATAATTGTTTTCTATATTGCAACCGATTAACGAATATATTTATTTGTCACATGTACTTTGAGACATAGTAAAATGCATCAATGACCAAGACAGTCCAAGATGTGCTGGTGCAGCCCCAAAGTGTCATCGTGTTTCCAATTGTATGCAGTTTTGGTCCCCTAATCTGAGGAAAGATATTCTTGCCATAGAGGGAGTACAAAGAAGGTTCACCAGATTGATTCCTGGGATGGCAGGACTTTCATATGAAGAAAGACTGGATTGACTAGGCTTATACTCACTGGAATTTAGAAGATTGAAGGGGGATCTTATTGAAATGTATAAAATTCTAAAGGGATTGGACAGGCTAGATGCAGAAAGATTGTTCCCGATGTTGGGGAAGTCCAGAACGAAGGGTCACAGTTTAAGGATAAAGGGGAAGTCTTTTAGGACCGAGATGAGGAAAAACTTCTTCACATAGAGACTGATGAATCTGTGGAATTCTCTGCCACAGGAAACAGTTGAGGCCAGTTCATTGTCTATATTTAAAATATAGCTCTTGTGACTAAAAGGATCGGGAGTATGGAGAGAAAGCAGGTATAAGGTTCTGAGTTGGATGATCAGCTATGATCATACTGAATGGCGGTGCAGGCTCGAAGGACCGAATGGCCTACTCCTACACCTGTTTTCTATGTTTCTATGCCAACATAGCATACTCACAAGCAGGGCTTCCCAACCTTTTTTATGCCATGGACTAATACCATTAAGCAAGGGGTCTGTGGTTAACCCCTGCCTAACTTTGACCGTACATCATTTCTTTATTTGGAATGTGACAGGAAACCGGAGCTCCTGGAGGAAACGCACAAATGCAAGAGATTCTGCATCCTGGAAATCCAGGGTAATGTACACAAGTTGCTGGAGAAACTCAGCAGGTCAGGCTGCATCCATGGGGAGAAATAAACAATCAATGTTTGGGCCGAGAACCTTCATCACACCCAATCAGTCATGGGGATTGAATCCTGCTCTTCCAGCTCCTACCATAAAGTTCTACATTAATTGCTAATCAGTTCTTAATATTATGAAATTAGTAATCTAGTTATCTATAATAACTCCCCTCAACTTGAAGATCTAGAAATGTTGAATTTTTTAGTTTCTTCTCAGTTTGCAAATATCCTTCTTTGTTTTAAGACCATAAGACATAGGAGCAGAATTGGGCCATTCAGCCCATTGAGTCTGCTCTGCTATTCTATCATGGCTGATCCCGGATCCCACTCAACCCCATGCACCTCACGATATCCTCTGGTGCCCCGACCGATCAGGAAGTGATCAACTCCTGCCTTAAGTATACCCACTGCATCTGTGGCACAGCATTCCACAGATTTATTACTCAATGGCTAAAAAATTCCTCCTTACCTCTTTTCTAAAAGGTCGACCCTCAATTTTGAGGTTGTGCTCTCTAGTTTTGGATACCCCCACCACAGGAAACATCCTCTCCACATCCACCCTATCTAGTCCTTTCAACGTTTGGTAGGTTTCAATAAGATCCTCACCCCCACCCCCACATTCTTCCAAATTCTAGTGAGTACAGTTCCAAAGCTGCCCAAATGCTCTGCATATATTAACCCCTTCATTCCCGGAATCATCCTTGTGAACCTCCTCTGGACTCTCTCCAATGGCAACACATTCTTTCTGAGATACGGGGCCCAAAACTGTTGACAATATTCCAAGTGTGGCCTGACTAATATCTTATAAAGATTCAGCATTATCTCCTTGCTTTTATATTCTATTCTCCTTGAAATAAATGCCAACATTGCATTTGCCTTCTTTACCACAGAGTCAACCTGTGAATTAACCTTCTGGGGTCTTACACAAAGACTCCCACATCCCTCTGCATCTCTGATGTTTAAACCTCCCCATTTAGGTAATAGTTTGCACTGTTGTTCCTTTTACCAAAATGTATTATCATACATTTCCCAACTCAGTATTCCATCTGCCACCTTTTTTTTGCCCATTCTTCCAAATTGTCAAAGTCCTGCTGCAATCACGTTGCTTCCTCAGCACTACCTACCCCTCCACCTATCTTCATATCATCCACAAACTTTGCCACAAAGCCATCAATTCCATTATCCAAATCTTGACAAACAAAGTGAAAAGTAGCAGTCTCAATACTGACCCCTGAGGAACACCACTAGTCACTGGCAGCCAACCAGAAAGGCCCTCTTTATTCCCACTCACTGTCTCCTGCCTGTCAGCCATTCCTCCGTCCGCAGTATCTTTCACGATAACACGATAGGATTTTATCTTGTTAAGCAGCCTCGTGTGTGGCACCTTATCAAATGCCTTCTGAAAATCCAAGTTAATGACATCCACTGCCTCTCTTTTGTCCACCCTGCTTGGTACTTCCTCAAAGAAATCTAACAGATTTGTCAGGCAAGATTTCCCTTTATAGAAACCATGTTGACTTTGACTTATTTTATCAATTGTCTCCAAGTACCCTGAAACCTCATCCTTAATAATAGACTCCAAGACTTTCCCAACCACTGAGGTTAGGCTAACTGGCCTAGAATTTCCTCTCTTCTGTCTTCCTCCCTTCTTAAATGTCCTCCAGTCTTTACCAAAACTAGCTGCAGAGGGCTATAGAGACACAATTTGTTGTTAAATAAAAGTGATGGAAGAGAATGGTTAAAAGACAAATCTATACATCTAATGGGTCCAGGAGTTGGCTGAAAATTGAGCTTAACTTTTTATCTCCACACCTGCCATTAATATAATTGAATTTACTACAATTGTTGTTATTCAGTATCTCACTGTGACATATTACACGTACAAGCATGGGGAGCTTCATTTTGAAATCTCTTACTGCACATTAAGAATCAAATTAATCACATTTCATACTCCTCCTACAGCATGAATCGAAGCTATTATGACCTTGTGGCGACCCACTTTCTGGCACCCACGAACCGGCTCACGAAACAGCGCGCGCAGGCAGAGGGCCGGCAGCAAAAAGGGCGCCAGGCCATCTTCACCAGCAGGGGGAAAATCCCGCGCGCAGAAAGGGTCTGGGAATATGCATTCCCCATAGTAGTCCCGCCCAGGGAGGGCGGGAACGGGAAGGCTTTAAAGCGGGCCGCGAAGTTTGAATAAATCTCTTTCATCGCAACTCTAACTCACCGACTCCGTGTGGTTATTCTAACGCTGTGTGTAGCACATCGCTACAATTGGTGACCCCGATGGCCCAAACGATATTTGGACCAGAGATAACCGACGCTGCATCTGTTCACGCAGTTTCGTTAAAACTGCCAAGCTTCTGGACGCTGCGACCCCATTTATGGTTCGAACAAGCAGAAGCACAATTCCACATTCGGCAGATAACCTCGGAGTCCACTCGCTACTACTACGTGCTGAGCTCCCTCGACCAGGAGACTGCTGCACAAGTTGAGGAGTTTATACAGTCGCCCCCGGAGGACGGCAAATACACAGCATTCAAAGCCCTGCTCATAAGGACTTTCGGACTCTCACGGCACGAACGAGCACGCCGCTTAATGCACCTGGATGGTTTGGGAGACAGGCCGCCGTCAGCATTAATGAACGAGATGCTGGCCCTGGCTGAAGGACACAAACCCTGCCTCATGTTTGAGCAGGCGTTCCTAGAGCAACTGCCCGAGGACATATGCCTGCTGCTGTCCGACGCAGATTTCAGCAACCCCCAGGAGGTGGCGGCCCGAGCAGATGTGCTGTGGAATGCCAGGAAAGAGAGAGGGGCATCCGTCACACAGATCACCAAGCCGCGTGCCCAACGACAGACCAGACCAGGCCTGGCAGCAGAGCCTACAAAACCCGGCGACGGGAGTGAGGAGCCCAACGAACAATGATGTTTCTACCACCAGCGGTGGGGCACGGAGGCCCGCCGCTGCAGACCGCTCTGCAAATTCCCGGGAAACGCCAGGGCCAGCCGCCGCTGATGGCTACGGCAGCTGGCCATCAGGACAGCCTCCTGTACGTCTGGGACAAGCAGTCGGGACGCCGCTTTTTGGTCGACACCGGAGCGGAGATCAGCGTCTTACCTCCAACGAGTTACGACACCCGCGACAGAGAACCGGGACCCACCCTGAGGGCCGCTAATGGCAGCACAATACGAACCTACGGCACCCGCACGGTGCGGCTACAGTTCAGCTCCAGCCGGTTCATGTGGGACTTCACACTGGCCGCCGTGGCCCAACCACTGCTGGGGGCAGATTTTCTGCGAGCCCACAGCCTGCTGGTCGACTTGCAAGGGAAGCGATTAGCCCACGCCAAGACTTTTCAGACGTTCTCCCTGGGTGAAGCACAGTTGCCAGCCCCACACCTGGACTCCATCACGCTGTCCGACGATGAATTCACCAGGGTCCTGGCGGATTTCCCATCAGTACTGACACCGCAGTTCACGGCAGCCATGCCCAGACACGGAGTACAGCATCACATCCTGACCCAGGGACCACCCCTCCACGCCCGTGCTCGAAGGCTTCCCCCGGACAAGCTCCGACTAGCGAAGGAGGAGTTCAAGAAGATGGAGGAATTGGGGATCATATGACGGTCCGACAGCCCATGGGCCTCCCCACTTCACATGGTGCCCAAGGCAATGGGGGGCTGGAGACCATGCAGTGACTACCGCAGGCTGAACGAGGCTACAATGCCAGACCGCTACCCTGTGCCGCACATTCAAGACTTCGCAGCAAACCTACACGGCGCAAGGATCTTTTCCAAGGTAGACCTCGTCCGGGGATACCATCAAATCCCTGTACATCCGGACGACATCCCCAAAACAGCACTTATCACCCCGTTCGGACTTTTTGAATTCCTCTGAATGCCGTTTGGTCTAAAGAATGCCGCACAGACTTTCCAGCGGCTAATGGACGCGGTGGGACACAACCTGGACTTTGCATTCATCTATTTGGACGACATCCTCATAGCCAGCAGTAGTCAGCAGGAGCATCTGCCCCACCTCCGCCAGCTCTACTCCCGCCTGAGTGAATTCGGCCTTACAATCAATCCAGCCAAATGCCAGTTCGGACTCGACACCATCGACTTCCTGGGCCACAGGATTACTAAAGACAGGGCAACCCCGCTGCCCGCCAAGGTAGACGCGGTCCGCCACTTCCCCCGACCCAACACAATCAAAGGCTTGCAGGAATTCGTGGGTATGGTGAATTTCTACCACCGTTTCCTCCCCTCAGCAGCCCGAACCATGCGCCCCTTGTTCACTCTAATGTCGGTTAAGGGCAAGGATATTACCTGGAACGAAGAGGCCGCAACCGCTTTCGTTAAAACCAAAGAAGCCTTGGCAAACGTCGCGATGCTAGTGCACCCCAGAACGGACGTTCCTACTGCCCTCACGGTGGACGCATCCAACACAGCAGTCGGTGGAGTGCTGGAACAACTCATCGAGGGTCGCTGGCAACCCCTGGCGTTCTTCAGCAAACACCTACGACCACCTGAACTCAAATACAGTGCTTTCGACTGGGAGCTATTGGCACTATACCTGGCAATCCGGCATTTCAGGTACTTCTTAGAAGGTAGGCCCTTCACCGCGTTCACAGGCTACAAACCGCTTACCTTTGTGTTCACTAAGGTGTCCGACCCCTGGTCGTCCCGCCAGCAGCGACATCTGTCCTACATCTCCGAGTACACGACACACATCCGGCATGTCTCTGGAAAGAACAATGTCGTGGCAGACGCACTTTCCAGACCTACCATACAGGCCCTGTCCCAGGGGGTGGACTATGCAGCGCTGGCAGAGGCACAGCAGGCAGACGCTGAGATCCCCAGTTACAGGACTGCAGTCTCCGATTTGCAGCTCCAAGACCTCCCCGTAGGCCCAGGTGAGAGGACCCTACTGTGTGACATAGCTACCGGCCAACCCCGCCCTGTTGTCCCAGCAGTCTGGCGCCGGCGGGTGTTCAAATCCATTCACAACTTAGCGCACCCCTCCATCAGGACAACTGTCCGGCTAGTCTCCAACAGGTTCGTGTGGCATGGACTTCGTAAACAGGTCTGTGAATGGGCCAAAACGTGCATGCAGTGCCAAACGGCCAAGGTGCAGCGGCACACCAAGGCTCCACCGCAGCGGTTCGAACCCACCCGCCGGAGGTTCGACCACATCCATGTGGATATCGTGGGGCCCCTGCCAGTGTCGCGAGGAGCGCGGTACCTCCTAACTATGATAGACCGGTTCACCAGATGGCCAGAGGCAGTCCCGCTCAGCGACACCACCTCCGAATCCTGCGCCCGAGCACTGATCGCAACCTGGGTAGCACGCTTTGGGGTACTGGCCCACATTACCTCCGACAGGGGCGCCCAGTTCACCTCCAGCCTGTGGTCGGCTATGGCCAGACTTTTAGGAACACAGCTACACCACACAACTGCCTACCACCCACAGTCGAACGGACTAGTGGAGCGCTTCCACCGTCACCTGAAATCGGCTCTCATGGCTCGCCTGGAGGGGCCTAACTGGGTGGACGAACTTCCCTGGGTCCTGCTCGGAATCCGCACGGCGTCCAAAGAGGATCTACACACCTCGTCGGCCGAGTTGGTGTACGGCGCGCCCCTGGTCGTCCCAGGAGAGTTCATACCAGCCCCAAGGGGGCAAGAGGAAGAACCCACAGCAGTCCTGGACAGACTACGGGAGAGGCTCGGTAACCTGGCCCCCATACCCACTTCACAGCACAGACAGAGCCCAACCTGCGTACCCAAAGACCTGCAGAACTGTAAGTTTCTTTTTGTACGACTGGGCGGACACCAGGCACCGCTACAGCGGCCCTATGAGGGGCCGTTTAAGGTGATCGGGAACAACGGGTCCACGTTCGTGCTGGACATTGGGGGGAGAGAGGAGGTTTTCACGGTGGACCAACTCAAACCGGCCCATGTGGACTTGGCGCAACCGGTCCAGGCTCAGGCACCGCGGCGCAGGGGCAGACCTCCCAAACAGAGGCCGATCCAGACTGTGGACATTGGGGGAGGTATCGCCGGTTCTGCGGGGGGGGTTATGTGGCGACCCACTTTCTGGCACCCACGAACCGGCTCACGAAACAGCGCGCGCAGGCAGAGGGCCGGCAGCAAAAAGGGCGCCAGGCCATCTTCACCAGCAGGGGGAAAATCCCGCGTGCAGAAAGGGTCTGGGAATATGCATTCCCCACAGTAGTCCCGCCCAGGCAGGGCGGGAACGGGAAGGCTTTAAAGCGGGCCGCGAAGTTTGAATAAATCTCTTTCATCGCAACTCTAACTCACCGACTCCGTGTGGTTATTCTAACGCTGTGTGTAGCACATCGCTACAACCTTGCAATTTTGTTTTATTATCCAGTTAATGAAAGCATTACCTGTTCTTTCACTCTCCTGAAAATATTTCGTATTGTATTTTCAGTTTTCAGATTTTTTTCCCTATTAAATTTTTCTGTTTTAATCAAAATTTGGGGTCTTTTATTTTTATCAGTCCACGGGTTGTGAGCATTGCTTGAATATATCTCATTTAATGGCCATCTTAATTATCCTTGAGCAGATTGGCTTTCTACCTCTTTTCAGAGGGCAGTTAAGAGTCAATCATATTGTTGTAGGGACATAGCCACACCTAGGCTAGACAAGCAGATTTTCAAACTCCACGTTCACAGCTCTTGCGCTTCAGGCACGAAGGATAATCCATCCAAATAGGCTGGTCACTTTTGTGAAGCTGTAAAGAAAAAGTGGTTAAGGCGTTGGGCACGAGTTCCAATGGGTCTTCTTCGTGTCGGTTCGAACCCTGCTCGCAGTGGGTTTAGATTTACCTCAAAGATTCGAGTTTCAAAGTACATGTATTACCTAAGCATGTACGTGGTATACAGCCCTGGCGTTCGTCTTCCTGCAGACATCCACAAAACAAAGGTAGAAAAACCATAGAACCCATTCAAAGAAAAACATCAAACCCCCAACGTGCACAAAAAGAACAAATCTCACAAATGGCAAAAAGTATGAGCGAAAAACACAAAATATAAAACACCAGAGCACAAACCATCCAACTAGTCCAGGCACATCAGTATTTATTTATTGAAATACAATGTGGAATAGGCCCTCCTGGCCCCTCGAGCCGTGTTGCCCAGCAACCCCCAATTTAACCCTAGCCTAATCATGGGACAATTTACAATGACCAATTAACCTAGCAACCAACCAGTACATCTTTGGACTGTGGGAGGAAACCAGATCACCTGAAGGAAGCCCACATGGTCACAGGGAGAACACACAAACTTCTTACAGGCAGTGGTGGGAATTGAACCCCAGGTCACCTGTACTATAAAGCATCATGCTAACCACTGTGCTACCGTGCAGTGAATTCAGCTCAGCTGAGATCAGGGTCAGGGTCACTCATTAGCTTCAGGCTGCAGAGCAAGTTCACCCCGATCAAAACCGTACAAAACAGCGACAGAGAAAGGAGCAATACTCTGAAAGGATAGGCAGAAAATATCAGCTTTTGGGGCAGCACGGTAGTGTAGCGGTACACAATGCTGTTACAACATCAAAGACTGGGTTCAATTCCTGCCACTGTCCGTACGTACTCCTCTTTACTACATAGGTTTCATCTGGGTGCTCCAGTTTCCCCCTACGTTCCTAAAATGTACGGGCTAGAAGGTTAATTGGTCACATGGGTGTAATTAGGTGGCGTGGGCTCGTTGGACCAGAAGGGCCTGTTACCGTGCTGTATCTCTAAATAAATCACTCATGATGAATATGAACTAATCTTTGCATTTACTATGTGTAGGCTGAATAATACACTTAGCAATGGATTCCCACACAAGGTGCCACTGACATGGTCTAAAATGATAGAGCATTAGTTTTCGTTATTTTGCTTTTAAAGGGCAGTGGCACTAGGAAAGGTCTGCAAGGGCTAGCTTCTAATAGAAAAATGATTTTGTTTTTCTGTGCATTCGGATGCACCTTCTCATTAAAGACAAATGGTGCACAAGAGGGCAGCAAAATGTCAGATTTCCTGGTCTGTTGTGGGACTGCAAAGTGCTGTTGCAATCCCATTATGTTCCATTTTCTCCTCTTCGTTTTATGTAAAGTGTCATTCTAGTATTTACCAGGGTGACAGTAAGCTGTGCTAATAGACAGAATACTGTTAACACCTACAGCTCCCAGTTTAATGAACGGACTGACGCTCAGAGAAGCTCCCATTATTCATCTCTCCTCTTCAACAGAGAAAGCCATCATTTTTCCCCAATCTGTCTCGTTCTTACCAAAATTTCCAAGTTCACCATTAAGTTATTATGTATTATTAGTGAGACTGTGCGAAGCATAACTAGATTTAAACTGTCTACTTTCATTTCATTCTGTGCCTTGATGGAAGGGGGAGAAAAAAACCTTTCATCTCTTCAGCTAAAGTTAGATTGGAATGGAGAGGTTATGGGAAGATTTAATTATATTAGACCTTGAAGAAAGAAATAATGCAACGGAACTGCTGTCAGTTAGTGGAACAGAAACTCTATATTTAGAATTACACTAGATGCTGAAAGGAAAGACGAGGAAATTTCTTTTCCATGTGAAGTTTTTTGACAATATAAAATACTTTACTGAAATTGCTATTGATTCTTAACAAGGAATTGGATGCACTCTTGAGTAATAAAAATGTTGTAGAACAAGGAAATTGGAATTGGACTTAAATGGCCAGTTTTAGAGTAAATGATTAGATAAAATAGATAGTCAAACAGTTCCTGTAAGTTTGACTGCAATGTAGAAATATTAAAGTGATTGGAAGAGCCGGTGGACACACAATGGGCTAAAAAGTCTCCCCCTGTGCTGTCCAATTCTCTAAAATATTACTTATTAAAAATACTTTTCAAAACCGAATAAGATATTTCCATTGTGATTTCTTCCTTTATAATTTCACTGGAAACTCTGAAAGGCATTGCACATTCGACCTCCTTAAGCTGTTTGATTTATCTTTTCTCTTAACAGACTGAATTTATTTGGAGATTCCAAATTACAAAAAATTATAGGTAACGTAAACACGAGGAAATCTGCAGTTGTTGGAAATTCAAGGAACTTACACAAAAAATGCCAGTGAACGCAGTAGGCCAGGCAGCATCTATAGGAAGAGGTACAGTCGACGTTTCGGGCCGAGACTCTTCGTCAGGACTAACTGAAAGAAGTGATAGAGGGATGTGAGTTTTCTTATTAATACTAGATCTGTGACAGAGTCCTGTTATAGATACCCCTCCAAGTGATGTGTCTCTGGACCCTACCCGGTCCTACCACTGAACATCTCAGGGAAAGATACTTGCTGAAATACATAACTGGTCAACATGATATTTCACTTAAATATAATCTCTTAAAAATTATTAAGGCTGTTTAGGATATATTCCAATGAGACAGTTGTTGGTGTGAAAATTTCCTTAGTTACTTTCTCCACAGATGGTGTTTGGCCTGTTGAACAATTCCACCATTTCCTGGTTTACTTTCAAATTTTCAATGCTTACAATATTCTGCATTGTAAATTGCCACTTAGACACAGTGCTATCAGGCTGGGTAACAGCTTTTCCCCCCAGGCTGTGAGACTTCTGAACACCCTGCACCCCCCAGTACACATTATTAATGACAGAGCCGGTAGCATTATACCATTGAATATTTAACTATATGTCAAATATGCACTTTATAACAACTTGTACATCTACAAAATTTTTTATGTTACCTGCTAATAGTATTTTATGTGCTGCATGTGATATATGTACTGTGTTTTACCCTTGACCCCAGAGGAATGTTGCTTTTTTAGCTGTATACATGGGTATATCAAATGACAATAAACTTGACCTTGAAAGGTTGTTAGTGTAAAAATTTGCCTTGTTTCTTTCTCCACGGATGCTACATGGCCTGATGAACAATTCAACCATTCCCTGGTTTTCTTTCAAATTTTCAACATTTACAATAGTTTGCAGTGTAACTTGTCACTTACACACAGTGCAGTCGGAACATGAGACTCTTCATTTCATATCATTGATACTTATTGTTTATTTATTTATTATTATTTTTCTTTTGCATTTGCACAGGTTACATATTGTTTGTTCGTCTGTCCTGTTGAGACTGGTCTTTCACTGATTCTACTGTGCTTCTAGAATTTACTGTGTGTGGCCTCAAGATACCAAATCTCATGATGAAGTACAGTATATGTACTGTGATAGTAAATTTGCCTTGTAGTTTGAACTATAAACCAGGTGACACAGTGTGTATATGGGACTACGTTTGGAGAGTTATTTTTTTTTTTTTTTTTGCGTGTTGCACCAGACAGCCAGCCATTCTTGTCTGGCTCGTGGTGTCAGGATTGGTCTCCTTTCGGATTAACCGGGTCACGATATGAACGTTCCTGACTCGATCCTTTTTTCTCTTACGAGGCTGATTGGCTAGCCCGATGCTCAACCAGGCACAGATGGAAAGCGTGTTCAGGGGTGGCCTGACTTGGATTCGAACTCAGGAGTCTTCACTCCAGAGTCCTGTGCTGATCCTATTGCGCCACCAGCCGGCCTGGAGAGTTAATGATCTCACTTGAGTGGTCAGTTCTAACTCTATTTTTCAATGGCCTGTAAAATTCCACTTACTAACAAATTTGGCATCCTGGAAGAACTAGTTTTGCCATTACTCTAATGAAATCAGAAAGGAGGGTTGAACTGGAGAGTGGGAAGAAGAGTGGTGTAGAGGTTTAATATAGTCCATAAGTGTTGGTTCACAATGACGATAGCATGATCAAAAGCAGAACAAAAATGTACCATAGATCAAATCAAACACAACTCCATCATGTCTACAGGTTGAGTCATGTTTCTTTCAAATCTTATTGCTGGAGTAAAAGTCTATAGTTTTGCTTTGTTATCATTTCCAAGACAATGAATCTCAGAGTTGTTTATGGTGACATAGAGTATATGTACTTAGATAATACAATTACTTTGAGCTTTGGAACAAAATACAGTAGATGCACATCCTGTTCTTTTTTACGATACTGCAATATTTCCCAACTCTGCTGGCACACCCCTTATTGACTCAGCTGGCCCTACTAGCACCTCATTATTATTCTCATTGATATGTTGCGCATCGACTAGATAACGCAGTCGGAGAACTGCTGCCCTTTTGCAACCTATTCAAGACAGAGCTGAGGAGGAATTTCTGCCCTATTGCTGGCAATGTCTGACTCTCAGAGATTCCTTATTTCAAACAAGAGTTCAGGAGGGTGACCTGTCACCAACGTAGAGTCATAAGGCACATCCATTCTGAGCAAATACCGGCAAGTGGTCCGTGGCCTTCCATGTCTTGGCAATTCAAGTGCTCTTTCTAGATATTTCTTAAATGTGGCAAGGTTCTCTGCACCCACCATCCTCTCAGGCAGTGTATTCCATCTTCCACCTACTCTCTGGGTGAAAAAGTTCTTTCTCAGATCCCCTCTGAACTTTATACCCGCTACGCCAAACCTATGCTCTCTTATTTTAAACACAAGAGATTCTGCAGAAGCTGGAAATCCAGAGGAGCAAACACAAAATATCAGAGGAACTCAGCAAGTCAGGCAGCATCTATGGAGGGGGACTGAACAATTGATGTTTCAGCCCTTCAACAGGACTGGAAAGTATTACTATAACCTCATAATATTGTATACCTTGAACAGTTTCCCCTCCTGAGCCACCCTCACTCATAAAAGAACAACATGGCAATGTCAATCTCCCTTCATAACTGAAACTCTTCAGAATCAGAATCAGGTTTATTATCACCTGGACGTGACGTGAAATTTGTTAACTTAGCAGCAGCAGTACAATGCAATACATAATCCAGCAGAGAGAAAAAAAATAATAAATTAAATAAAAATAATAATAATAATAAATAAACAAGTAAATCAAATATGTATATTGAATAGATTTTTAAAATGTGCAAAAACAGAAATACTGTATATTAAATAAAGGTGAAGTAGTGTCCAAAGATTCAATGTCCATTTAGGAATCGGATGGCAGAGGGGAAGAAGCTGTTCCTGAATCGCTGAGTGTGTGCCTTCAGGCTTCTGCACCTCCTACCTGATGGTAACAGTGAGAAAAGGGCATGCCCTGGGTGCTGGAAGTTCTTAATAATGGATGCTGCCTTTCTGAGACACCGCTCCCTGAAGGTGTCCTGGGTACTTTGTAGGCTAGTACCCAAGATGGAGCTGATTAGATTTACAACCTTCTTCAGTTTCTTTCTGTCCTGTGCAGTAGCCCCTCCATACCAGACAGTGATGCATCCTAGGCAATATCCTATTGAGTTTCCCCACCATACCCCAGCGAAATCAACACTGTGTGACTGGAACTGTTAAGGATGGATGATAAATACTGACTACTCCAGTGATAAAATGAATAAAGAGGAAATAATTCTGCTCGATGTGTACATGCCTTTAGTTGTTTTAGGCTTTATACTCTGAAATGTTTTTAATTAGAATTCTTCAACTCCCTAACTCCCTTTCTTCATGCAAGATGCCCCATCAAGATATTGTTTAGTGATTCATTTTTTGGTCTTTTTTTCCATTATTTCCTTAAATGCCTGGTGTCAAATATTGTGTGATAGCACTCAACTGACAGCTGTGTTAAATATACAGATTAAAGCAAGTTTATTTTTATCATGATTGGTGCTTTTCTCCACCCCTTTTACCACGCAACACTTCCTGTTAAATAGAGCCACAGGAAGTCACTATACAGTATGTTTTTTCATCAGATATTTTACATTACATACTTACTTTTTAATTGTGTTTTTGGGTTCACCACTTTGAATTAAAGAGCTTGTCAGCAAACTGTTTTGCTGCTCTATCTGCCTATTGACGAATCAATTTAAAACTGCATTCTTACACAATCATCCTGAAATGACGTAAGACAAATGAACAAATTGCATTTGTTAAAGGTTTTTTTTGTGTCAATCCCTGTGAAGAAATTCGAGATTTGATTCTGTTGCTGACATTGGAGTGGGTGCTGGGATGTAGGTGGGATGCTGGGGGTAATCTGAGTTTAAGTAACTTGATGGAAAAGGACTGATTTGGGTGGGAGGTAAGCCTTGCAATCCATTTGTAAAGGCTTTATGGGGAAGGGCTGAAATCTAAGGTTTTGTAATCACTAGATACTGAGGTGCTGGGTCCTGTGCAACAGCCCTACAAATGCTTGAAGATGTGTATTCAAATAGGTCACATGAGTGGCATTGGTGTTTTATTACATTGCAAGTGGATGCATAGATCCGATGACACCATGAACATAAGGAGCCATGCAGTATTTATTTAAATTTTGCAGACGTTTCTCTTTTGCATCAGAATAATTATAGTCTATTCAATTTTCAAAGGCATGTAGAACCAGGTGTGGTGCAAAACTGACATCCAAACCACATCCATCTCCTTCTCCAACAGCTTTAAAATTACCACATGCATTGTTTTTTAATTTTTTGATAATTATAATTATGAAGAACATACGACAGCTCAAATTGCAGGCTCCTGAAGCTATTACTTTAAAATCTCTGTATTCATCATTGAAATGTGGTAGGGCATTATTTTTCAGAGGGAGGAAAAGGTATTTAACATTTTCCTTTCTTATGTTCCTCCAGCTGCCTTTCAGAGTATTGAACCATACAGCTCCAACACAGGGCCTTCAACCCACTGACTCTCACAATGTAATATTACATTATAAGAACATTACATCACAATACAACACCTTCAGCCATGATGTGGTGCTGACCTTTTAACCTTCTCTCAGGTCAATTTGATCCTCCCCTCCCTCATAGCCCTCCATTTTTCTGACATCCATGAGCCTCTCGAAGAGTCTCTTAAATATTTCTAACATATCCGCATCTACCATCCCCCTGGCAACGCATACCAAACATCTGTAAAATAAAACATGCCTGTGACATCCTCCCTGTACTTTCCTCCAATCATCTTAAAATTATGCCCCCTCATATTAACCATTTCCACCCAGGGAAAAGGTTTCTTGCTGTCCACTTGATCTATGCCTCTTATCATCTTGTACACCTCTATCAAGCCACCTTGCTTCCTCCTTTGCTCCAGAGAGAAAAGCCCTAACTCATTCGGTATATCCTCAAAGACCAGCTCCAATCCAGCCAGCATCCTGGTGAATCTCATCTGCACTCTTTCTAAAGCTTCCACGTCCTTCCCATAATGAGGCAACCAGAACTGAATACATCACTCCAAGTGTGGTCTAACCAGGGTTTTATAAAGTTGCAACATTACCTCACAGCTCTTCAACTCAATCCCCTACTAATGAAGGCTAACACACCATGCACCTTTTCAATAACCCAATCAACTCGAGTGGCAACTTTGAGGGATCTATGGACGTGGACCCCAAGATCCTTCTGATCTCACTGACCATCAAGCACCTAATCTACTTCAAATCTTCATGACAGTAGTCCCATTTTATTCTCACCCACTCCCCATCAGTTTCTCCCTGATACAGCTCACCTACACACTAGGAGCAGTTTAGCATGGCCAATAAGCACACCAATCTGTATGTCTTTGGAAGGCACTCAAGTTGCAAGGAGAAAATGTAAACTCCACACAAACCACACCAGAGGTCAGTGCAGAACTCCGGAACTGAATCCGTGAGGCAGCAGATCTATCTTGCCGCTAAGAGGACTGAACTACGGAGACAGTAGGTTGGCATCACTAAAGAGAAAGGACTGACCAGGCTGTTTGAAGTGAGTACATTTCGAAGTCTGTTTACTTAAGTGTAAGCTGGCTGGTGGTTTAGTGGCATCTACACCGGACTTCGAGGTGAGTGGTCCTGAGTTCAAATCCAACCAGCTCCTTGCGCACTTTCCATCTGTGCTGGGTTGAGCGTTGAGCTAGCAACTTGGTCTTGTTTAAAAAAAAAACAGACAAATGCTAAAGAAACAACAAGTTTGACGGCTGATGCATCACAAGACACGGAGAGGAACAACAATCACTTAAGTGCAGATCAAACAGAGTGAAAGGGGTAGAAGAAAGTCTTTTGGTGTGCTAAACACTGTGATTGTATAAGTAGTTGACAAGTAGAAAACTTTAAAATTCTGTATGATATCAAAAGGTTATGAGTGTGGTGATATGGAAAGATAAGATTTTGTGTCAATAATAAGGATAAGAGATTAAGAAAAGATCTTTATTTGTCACATGCAGTGAAATAGATTGTTTGCAACGAAGACCAACACAGGCCAAGGATTATGCTTGGGGCAGTCTGCAAGTGTAGCCATATTGCCAGCAGCGGTATAGCATGCCCTCGACTTCCCAACACTAACTCTAACCATCAGTCTTTGGAACGTGGGAGGGAACTGGAGCAGCCGGAAGAAATCCACGCAGTCACAGGGAGAATGTACAAACTCCTTACAGGTGATGCTGGAATTGAACCTGGTCCACTGGCACTGTAGAGCATTGCACATTGTTTTGTCGGAAATTAGACGCGGAGGTGCTTGAGCTTCATGTTCACGTTGACGGAATGTTCAATGCAACTCTGCGTGTGTCCGGGAACCTTTGCAGCAAACGGATGGACTGCAAGAGAAAGAAAGTCTCACTAAGTTGGACAGTGCTCTGGTGACCCCAGACATGAAGGTTTTTTTAAGATTTGCTTTATTTATCACATGTACATCAAAATGTAGAGTTAAATATTTTGCTTCAACAAACAACAGTCCAAGGACGTGCTTGGGGGAAGCCCTCAAGTGGCGCCATGATTCTGGCACCAACATTGCATGCTCATAACGTAGTAATCCTTACCCCTATGTCGTTGGAACATGAAGGAAACCAAGGGAATTTTGTGGGGGAAAAGTTGCACTTTCAACAACTGAGGAAAAATTAATCAAACTGAAATATCTGCCTACTGTTTTGTCAGAGATTTCAGATGGAGATGCTTGTATTTAACGTTCACGTTGTCAAGATGTGCAGTGCACTCTGATGTGTCATGGAACAAGCTGTCAGTCTGCTTGCTGTCAATCTTTCCAGCCAAGGGTTAGATGACAAGAGCAAGGAAGTCTTACTGAGTTGTGCAGTGCTCCGGCCTTCTCACAAGGAACATCACCTTGTCATGATGGAGAGGCCTGTGAGTGCTTCAAATTCCAAGAGCGATGTCATCTGGAGTTTAGCCACCTGGCTCTTAGCTCCTAGTTAGGTCATCCATGGCGGTAAGGTCAAGGAGGATATCCCAGACAAAGACCTCAGCAGTGGAACTGGTGGAAGATGATGACATATCACAATGGCAGTGAAGGGTCCCCAGACATCTTGCATTCCATATCACTGGCCCCTGACCCTGATCTGTCAAGGACCGATTGGTGGCTGCCCATGCATCAGCCTCCCCATGTTAAAGAAAGTCACACACTAGCATTCTCCATTACCCTAACATCCTGGCTTAAATCCCATGGCACAGAATATGTGGATCCCAGATCAGTCTCGACAGCCACATGAGGAACCACCAATAGACAACCCCTCAGGAGAACATCATATTCGAGTTGAGTGACCTTGCACTATGACTACAGTGCTCTGGGGACACCACGCATAAAGTTGTGCACAGATCTACCCTCTTTTTTTTAAAGGAAACACATCCTTGCCTTGGAGTCAATGCAGCGAAGGTTTACCAAGCTGCTGTCTGGGATAAAGCAGTTGTCTAATATGCAAAGATTAGGTAGAATGGGTCTATGCTCTGTGGTAGATAGCAGAACGAGAGGTGATCTTGTTGAAGTGTGAGAGATTCCAAGGAGGACCTTGACAAGGACGATGCTGTGAGAATATCCTCCCTAGTGGAGAATGTCTAAATAAATGGTCTGAAAATAAACGGTTTTACTTAAAGGTGAGAGACAAAGATTGAAGGTTAGGTTTATTTGTCACATGTACACTGAAACAACGGTGAAATGTACTAGTCTGTGTCAAATCAAATCAAATCAGTGAGAATCGTGTTGGACAGCCCACGAGAGTTGCCACGCTTCTGGTGACAGAATTGAATGCCACAACTCACTAACCCCAGCCGTATGTCTTTGGAATGTGGGAGGGAACAGGGAGAAGGTATAATCTCCTTACAGACAGCAGCAGGAATCAAACCCCGATCACTGATCACCGTAAAGGGATGCGCTAGCCGCTACACAACCATGCTGCCCCCTATACCACTGAAAACACTTCTCTTAGGGTTAATAATTAACACTGTCTGTACGTGGAGGCTGGGTCATTAAGTATATTTTCAGCAGAGCTGGGTAGAATTTTAGCCTACTGGGGGAAAAGTTTCAGGCTCAAAAGTGGAGCTTAATCAATGATCAGATCTACAACATACTGAAAGTGAAGCAAGATCAGGAGACAATGCAAACCACTCCTGCTCTTCTCTCTGTTTTTTTTTTCAACTCCCTTCACCTGAGCCTCCTTGTACAACTCACCTGTTAGAATCTAGGATGGGTCGATTGCTTTTGAATACAAAATTAACTAAGTCCCCTACCGTCAAGAACATGATGAAATAACATCCAGGGTGTGGTTATGTTATTGGTAATCAAGGTGCTTAGACCAATAATCTGAAGATAGCCTCAGTCTCTGATGTCCTTTTGCAGAAGGAAATTTGCAGCCTGCAAGGTGATGCCTATATGCAACTCCATGTTTATAGCAAGAAGGTGGACTCTTAATTCTCTGAATGGCTAAACTTGCCTTTCAGTTCCGCAGCAATCAACACATTGCAGACCTTGGTAATCAGCATTGACTTCCACAATTTCAGATAATCCTCTTTTCCAGATTGTGTCCCAGTAACGTAATGAAACTGTAGATTAACTCATTTTTTTCTCTCTCAAACCACTGGTACTACTAGATGTTTTGGGTATTTGAAACATTTTCTTTTGCTTCAGAGTTTTAGTAACTGCTGAATTTTCCGTCTGACAGTTTCAACATGCTCTTTTGCTTTTTTTTTGTTCTCTATCTCATCAAAGATCATTGTTGCCTGGACAATCTTGGTTCATGTCCCAGGCATTCCCTCTCATCCCTTCACCCCACCCCTTGTCTGCAGTTAAAAATCCATTTCCCTTCTCACTTTCCCAATTCTGACAAAGAGTTCTTGACTTGAAATGTTAACCCTATTTCTCTCTCTGAAGATGCTGCCTGACCTGCTGAGCGTTTTCAACGTTTTCTGTTTCTGATTTCTGATTTGACCTGATTAATTTAGAGCCATGGATTAGACAAAATGTATGGAAAATCTATCCTGAAATTTGAACGTGACTTGTGGATCGAAGGACTCTTCTCATTTCACAGACTCTCTTTTAGCTGCCCAGCAATTTCTGCAGGCCAGCAGCAAACAATTTCAAGCAACACCATTATAATGAGTTACCATAGCAACAGATATGGTAGCTGATTTGGTAAATAGCAGAAATGGTCGTATTATAGATTGACCTCCAGGGTCGACCGCTGCGTAAATCTAAACTGCGATTGAGTATAGTACAAAAAGGAAATTTGTAGGGGCAGGAGTATTAGTTTACTTGCTTGTATGTTCTGATCTTTTTCAGTAGATGAATTATCTTCAATTACTTCCACTGCCTTCGTACCTCTGCTCTGCGACAATGGATACAAGGCCTGATCATGGTGCTACAATTATTCATCATAGTCCCATTCCTTGTGATGATGACATTGTCTGTTGAATGGACTTCAGGATTAATTACCGTATGAGGTCGTCTACTTGCTACAAAGAATGCCAGTGTCTGCTTTACCATCTAAACCCAACCTGATCACTCTTCATTCCAAACAGTGACACTAGCCAGGGCAATTACTATTGTCTTCACACCCACCCCAAACAGACCCAAGTACCATTGTAAATCCTTAACACAAGATTTTCTGCAGATGCTGGAAAATCTAGAGCAGCACACACAAAATGCTGGAGGAACCCAGCAAGTCAGGCAGCATCGATGGAAAGTCGATGTTTCAGGCTGAAACACTTCAGCAGGGCTGGAAAGGAAGAGGGAAGAAGCCAGAATAAGGAGATGGGGAGGGGAAGGAGTACAAGCCAGAAGGTGATAGGTGAAGCCAAGTTGATGGACGAGGGGATGAAGTGAGAAGCTAGGATGTAATAGGTGGAAAAGATAAAGGACTAAAGAAGGAATTCGATAGGAGAGGAGAGTGGACTATGGGACAAAGGAAAGCAGGAAGGACGCCCGAGGGAGGTGATAAGCAGGTGAGGAGAAGAGAAGAGGTTAAGAGGGGAGCCAGAGTGGGGAATGGAAGAAGGTGTTTAGGTGATAGAGGTGCTTCCTTGTTTGTGAGACACTGGCACTAGCGTTGAAGATTGGAAGTTCTACCTTTGGGATGGTTCACATTAGAATGACGCTGGAGTTAGCTGGATATGTAGGGAACTAGAGAGGATTTTTGCTGGAGCTAGTTAGGTATGTAGAGAAGTAGAGTGGACTTTAAACTGAATAGCTAACAAAGTTGCAAAGACATAAAAAGATCAAAATCCAGAGGCAAGGCTAGAGAAAAAAAGGTTTAAATATGGATAATAATAAGTTGACTGTGACATGAGAAGATTGAGAATTTCAAAATAAATCAGAATATAAAGCTAGTGTGTTATCAGATGGTCTCTCAGAAAAGAATGTTCTGGAGTTAATAGGATTAATTAATGACTTAACCTTTTAGGCACAACCTGATAGCAGCAATCAAATTATGACTCCATTTTGTATTCAATTTGAGGGCAAAAGGAATGAATTCAAGACTAGTATTTTTAATCAAAGCCGGCACGATAGCACAGTGGTTAGCACGATGCTTTACAGTACAGGTGACCCAGGTTCAACTCCTGCCACTGCCTGTAAGGAGTTTGTACATTCCCTCCGTGATTATGTAGGTTTCCTCTGGGTGTTCCAGTTTCCTCCCACAGTCCAAAGATGTACTAGTCAGTAGGTTCGCAACACGAGGAATTCTGCAGATGCTGGACACTCAAGCAACACACATCAATGTTGCTGGTGAACGCAGCAGGCCAGGCAGTATCTCTAGGAAGAGGTACAGTCGACGTTTCGGGCCAAGACCCTTTGTCAGGACTAACTGAAGGAAGAGTTAGTAAGGTGTTGTTCCTCCCAGATGGAATATAAGGTGTTGTTCCTACTCAGGTTGGAGGAACAACACCTTATATTCTGTCTGGGTAGCCTCCAACCTGATGGCATGAACATTGACTTCTCAAACTTTCGCTAATGCCCCACCTCCCCCTCATACCCCATCCGTTATTTATTTATATACACACATTCTTTCTCTCTCTCTCCTTTTTCTCCCTCTGACTATACCCCTTGCCTATCCTCTGGGTTTTTCCCCTCCTCCCCCTTTTCCTTCTCCCTGGGCCTCCTGTCCCATGATCCTCTCATATCCCTTTTGCCAATCACCTGTCCAGCTTTTGACTCCATCCCTCCCCCTCCTGTCTTCTCCTATAATTTTGGATCTCCCCCTCCCCCTCCCACCTTCAAATCTCTTACTAGCTCTTCCTTCAGTTAGTCCTGACGAAGAGTCGCGGCCTGAAACGTCGACTGTACCTCTTCCTAGAGATGCTGCCTGGCCTGCTGCGTTCACCAGCAACTTTGATGTGTGTTACTAGTTGGTAAGTTAATTGGTCATTGTAAATTGTCCCATGATCAGGCCAGGATTAAGTCAGGAGATTGTTCGGCAGTGTGGCTCAAAGGATCAAAGTTGTAGCAGTTGGTAGGTTAATTGGTCATTGTAAATTGTCCCATGATTAGGCTGGGATTAAATCGGTGATGTGGCTAGAAGGGCCCATTCCGTGCTGTATCCCAATAAATAAATAATTCTAAGGAAGTGCAACTATAAAGGCATGAAAATGGAGCCAACTTAAACAGATTGACAAATGAGGTTAATGATAAATACAAGAGATTCTGAGTTTGCTCGCTATCTTGAGTCAGTTACTCAAAATGTCGGAGGACCTCAGGAAGTCAGGAGAATGAAATGTGTTGGTCTAAAATGTCAACTGTTTATTCTCCTCAATAGGTGCTGCCAAAATTAGATTAAGGAATCAGTTAATTGAGATGTAATGACAGACATTCTAGGGAATTTTCAGAATACACAGAGTTCCAATAAAGAATAAATTTTACAAGGGAAAGACTCACTATCTCTGGTTAATTTGAAAAAAATGAAAGTATCAAAGAAACAGATAATTGCATAAAGGCAGGTGATAGATCAGCAGATTGGACAGAATATTGAAAGAAATAACAGCAATTACTGTTTAAATAGTTAATATTGATGGAAACTTAGAACATTTGAGAAAGCTAACCAACATATGAAAGTGGATAGTAATAGTTTCCATAAATATTTTAGAATGGAGAGAATTAACAAAGTCTATGTTGGTCCTGTACAGAGCAAGATTGGTGAATAAATGATGGGAAACAAGCAAAAGGCAGATGAATTAAACAGCTATTTTGCATCTACCTAAACTATGGAAATACAGATAATGTTCCAGAAATAGCTGCAAATTGGGAATTGGGATGATAGGAGTTACAATCAGCAGGGTAGTGGTAGTGAGCAAATTGTTTGACAAGTCTCCAATTCCTGATGAATTTCACTCTAGGCTCCTAAAAGGAATTGCTCAGAATAAGAATCAGGTTTATTACTACTGACATACAGTATGTCTTGAAATTTGTTATTTTGTGACACGGTACAGTGCAAGACATAAAAAACCACTATAAGTTATAAAACATAAATAATGCAAAAGCAGAATGATGAGGTAATGTTCATGGGTTTGTGGATCATTCATAAATCTGATGGTGAAGGGGGAGAAGTTGTTCTTAAAACCCTGAGTGTGGATCTTCAGGCTCCTGGACCTCTTAGTAATGAGAAGAGGGCAACACACACAAAATGCTGGAAGAACTCAACAAGTCAGGCAGCATCTATGGAAATGAATAAACAGTCGACGTTTTGGGCCGAGGCTTTTCTTCAGGACCCTTTTTTAGGGTCTTGGCCTGAAACATCGACTGCTCATTCATTTCCATAGGTGCTACATGACTTGCTGAGTTCCTCCAGCATTTTGTGTCTGTTACTTTGGGTTTCCAGCACCTGCAGAATTCCCCGTGTTTATAACGAGAAGAGGGCATGTCCTGAGTAATTAGAGTCCCTAATGATGGATGCCACCTCATCATTCTAATTCTCAGTTTACAGCTGCAGTACCTCCTGGAGTTGTCCTGGAAGGTGGGGAAGGTTGTGCCTGTGATGGAGCTGACTGAGTCTCTGTCCATCCTGTGCTTTGGAGCCTCCATACCAGGCCGTGATGCAACCAGTCAGAATGCTCTCCATGATATCTCTGTAGAAATCTGCTAGTGACATTCCAAATCTCCTCAAAGTCCTGATGGAGTATAGCCACTGTTGTGCCTTCTTCATCACTGCCTCAGTATGTTTGGCTTAGGACAAATGCTCTGAGACGTTGAAAGATCCTCTGGAACTTGAAGCTGTGTTTCCTTTCCACTGCTGACCCCTCAGCGAGGGCTGATACATGTTCTCCAGACTTCCCTTTCCTGAAATCCACGATTAATTCCTTGTCTTGCTGATGTTGAGTGCAAGGTGGTTGTTGTGATACCACTCAATGAGCTAAACTATCTCATTCCATCTGAGATTCTGCCAACAACTACGCTTTCATTGACGATTTTAGTTGTGTCTAGTCACACATTCATGAGTGTAGAGAGAGTAGTCAGTGGGTTATGCATGCATCCTTAAGGTGCACCTGTGCTGATTATCAGAAAGGAGGAGATGTTGCTTCCAATCTTCACTGACTATGCAGTTCCAATGAGGAAGTCAAAGATCGAGTTGGAGGTTCAGAGGCCCAGGTTTTGAAGCTTGTAGATTAGTACTGAAGGTATGATGGGGTCATACTTTGAGCTGATATTGATAAACAGCAGTCTGACATAGGCACTGCTGTTGTCTAGGTGAGACAGTCAATGCATTGGCTTTGTTTTCCTTGAGTTGACTAGTTTGGTGAAGGTTCAATTAAATATGAAAAACAGCAAGTATAACTCAAAAATGGAGGTGGACAAAAAGCCAGAAACTACAGATCATGAAAAATAAAAAGCTGCTGATGCAGAAGATGTGCAATAAAACACAAAATATACTACATCTCAGTTTGTCAGGCAGCATCCTTGGAAATATCAATGAGTTGGTATTAAGTGGCAGAGGAGGTGAAGGAGGGATGGGTAAAATTGATGGAATATCCTTGTTATGGTGTCCTCAGGGTTGCCATGAGGATTATTTGTAAATGAAGTTATGTGCTTGTTAGGTTAATGAGTGGCTGGATTCCAAACCTCAGGCCTTTCTCTACATGTTGAATGTAATTTTTCTCAAAGTAATCACCCAACCTCTCATTGGCTTCTCCAATGTAGATGAGGTGAAACTGTGAACAGCAAATGCAGCACTCCAGATCAGAGGTGTAAGTGAATCACTGCTTGTGTCCTGATGAAGCATGTCAACCCAAAACATCGACTGTTTACTCTTTTCCATAGGTATTGCCTGGCCTGTTGAGTTCCTCCAGCATTTTGTGTCTGTTACTTTGTTCACCTGGAAGGGCTGCTTGAGTCTCTGGGTAATGATAAGGGAAGAACTAACATGTCAGGTGTCCATCTCCTGCAGTTTTACTCCGTTTCTCCAACTTCCAGTAATATCTCTCCTCCCCCTCAATTTTTCCATTCCCCATTCTGGCTCCCCTCTTACCTCTTGTCTTCTTCTCACCTGTCCATCATCTCCCCCTGTGCCTTTTATCATTCCCTTTCTCCCATGGTTCACTCTCCTTTTCTATAAGATTCCTTCATCTATCACCTCCTAGCTTCTCACTTTGTCTTCCTTTGCAACCAATCCAACTTCCCCCTCGCCTTTTTTCAACTATCCCCTGCCAGCTTGTGCTCCTTCCCATTCCCCCCCCCCCAACTTTCTTATTTTAGCTCCTTCCCCTTTTCTTTCCAGTTATGTGGAAGGGTCTGGCCCAAAACATCGACTGTTTCTTCCCCTCCATAGATGCTGCCTGACCCACTGAGTTCATTCAGCATATTGTGTGCATTGCTTGGGGAGCAGAGTGGTTGTTCAAGACGGAGGAAAAGACCAGGGAATTGTGAACAGAGAAGTAAAAGAGCAGGGGGCTAAGCACAGCCTTGTGGTGCACCTATGCTAATGGTGATTGTGGAGAAGATGTTGTTGCCAAGACAAACTGATTGGAATACACAAGTGAGGATACAGTTGCAAAAAAGGGCATTGAGGCCTAAGTCTTGGAGCTTATTGATTGGTTTTGAGGGGACGATATAGTGAATGCAGAGCTGTAGTCGATAAAGAGCATCCTGATGTATGCATCTTTGCTGTCCAGATGTTCCAGGGTTGAATGAAGAGCGAAGGAAATGGCATCTGCTGTAGACCTGTTGCTCTGGTAGGCAAACTGAAGTAGAGCCAAGTCACTCGTCAATCAGTAGTTGATATGTTTCATCACCAACCTACCAAAGCACTTCAGCACGGCAGATGTAAGTGCTACCGTGCGATCATCATTGAGGCAGGTTACTGTGCTCTTCTTGGCCACCAGTATAATTGAAGCCTGTCTGAAGCGGGTGGGTAACTCAGACTGCCGAAGCGAAGGTTAAAGATCTCAGTGAATACTCCAGCCAGTTGATCCGCACAGGTCCTTAGTATTCGGCCAGGTACCCCGTCTGGGTCAGATGCTTTACGTTGGATCACCCTCCTGAAGGATGCTCTTACGTGGCCTCAGAGACTGAAATCACAGGGTCATCGGGGGCTGTGGGAGTTTGTGAATGTTCCTCCACGTTTTCCAGTCAAAGTGAGCATAGAAGGCATTGAGCTCATCTGGGAGGGAAACCTTGTTGTCACATATGTCACTTGGTTTTACTTTGTAGGAGCTGATAACATTGAAACCCTGCCGCAACTCTGATTCGAGTTTGGTCTGGAATTGCCACTTAGCATGGCTTATTGAAGTCGTACCTAGATTTCTTGTACTTTACTTGGTTGCCAGATCTGAACACCACTGATCTGGCCCTCAGCAGATTGTGGATCTCTTGCTTCATCCAGGGCTTCTCGTTGGAGAAGACTCTGAATGATTTTGTGGGGAAAGACTCATCCATGACTTTCTTTCTAAAGTCCAGGACAATTCTCCGAATTAAAATGTCAGGAGTGACAGATTATGAAGTTTCTTTTTTCTCTCTTTACATTATGTGACACACTTCTGGCTATGCCACATTTACAGCCCATCCTAGTTGCCTGCTTGCTGTATAAGGCTTTTAGGAGTCAGACATGTTCCTCTAGGCATGAGGGCTGTCACATAGAGGTGAGATCAATTAAGGATGGCAGAATTTCCTTCTCTGAAGGACAAAGTTAAACCAGATGGGATTTACAACAATTTTAGAGTCTCAATGTCACTGTTAATGATACTAACAATTTATTCCAGATTAATTTATTTATGTATATTAATTTAAATTGCCCAGCTGCAAAGGAGAGATATAAACTCATGTCACTAGGTTAAGAATTCAGGATTGATCCATGTGTAACCAGATCCCTGTAGTGAATCCATTTAGCCTCCAATACTGTTCAGTCTAAGGTCTGATTGTTCTTTGTTTTTATTTTACTGATAACTAATGTCCTTGTTTCTGCTACTTTAGTTAAAAATTGAACACAATCTCTAGTGACAGAAAAGGAGACTGCACAGAAGGGGGAAGTGGAACTTAGAAAATTTGAGTACATTAATTCCTCCAGCATGGAAACGGGTGCAACCCACCACGAGCAAAAAGCGCCCAGCTGCACTAAACCCACTGTAGCAGGTTCTATCACTCCAGTGCAACTTATCATAGCTGATTGATCTTTTAAACCCAGCAACTGGGGCAAATGGTAGTGTGGTGTATTGCTTCACAGTGCCGACACCTGGCTTCATAAGAAATAGGAGAAATTGGAGCAGGAAGAGATCATTTGGCCCATCGAGCCTGCTCTGTCATTCAATAAGATCATGGCTGATCTGGCCATGGACTCATCTCCACCTACCTGCCTTTTACCTATAACCCTTAATTCCCCTACTATGCAAAAATCTACCCAACATTGTTGTAAATATATTTAATGACGTAGACTCCACTGCTTCATTTGGGCAAAGAATTCCAGATTCACCACTCTCTGGGAAAAGCAGTTCCTCCTCATCACCATCCTAAATCTACTCCCCCAAATCTTGAGGCTACATCCCCTAGTTCTAGTCTCACTTACCAGCGGAAACACATTTCCTGCCTCTGTCTTACCTTGCCTCTTGATTCAATTCCCACCGCACTCTGTGAAGAGTTTGTGCGTTCTTCTCCCGACCGCGTGGATTTCCTCCCAGTGCTCCGGTCTTCTCGCACAGGTTAATAAGTTAATCGGCCACATGGGTACAATTGGGCAGACAGCACAGATTCATTGGACTTATAGGGCCAGTTACTGTGCTGTACCTCCAACTAAAAGTCAAAAATAAAAATTTTGGGAGGAGCCTGAAGCACCTGGAAGAAATCTATGAGGTCAAAGGTGAGCTTGAAAACTCCATACAGACAGTATTGGAGGTCTGGGATCACTGGAGCTATGAGGCAGCAGCTCTGCTAGCAAAGTCACCTCACAGAGATACAACAGATGTGGTGATGGCCATTCAAGCTCTTCATTCACAAAGCACTTTGGTATATTAATGTTCTGAAGACTTGAATGTGAGAGAATACAGGGGACCAATCTAGAGGTGAGATCATCATGTGCTGAACAGCATTTATTAAAGAATGCTTCAGTAAGTTTGTTCCCTTTGGAATGCTTTCCGTCAATGCTTATGGAAAGTCCTTCATTTTCTAGTTCTTAGGCAAAAAAAGGGAAAATTAAATTTCAAGGCAATTGTTGCGGACTCGATGGACCAAATGGCCTAATTTGGCTCCTTTGCAGAGAATGTTCTAAGATTCATATGCATAATTCTATTAAAATTTTAAACAGGATATTGCTTTTATTTCTGACCTGCTTGCTGCCTAACGCAAGTGTAGAAATTGATTACGATGCATAAAAGTTTTCCAATGAAAAAAATGCTGATGAGGAAACAGTTTCCATTTGCCTGCAGTCCCTACAGGGCACATTCCACTTACTGTACACAAGGCCAGGGAATTCAACTACAGTTTGGCAAACACTTAAGTACCTTTAGAAGATCCGCAGGCAGCTCTTGAAGTTGACCTAGCTAAAGTCTAGCAATTGCAATAATAGGATCATTAGAGTTATGCAGCATGGATACAGGCCTTCAGTCTGTGCCAACCAACACCTCTATCGGACCTAATCCCATTAGATCAACAGACAGTACCAAGGAAGATCTCAGCATATCAAGCAGCATTGGTGACTGGGGCGAGCTTTTGATGTTCCAGGTTGAAATCCTGTATTATTGTACTCCTATGGTTTCTTGTGTCTCCGATTTCCTGTGTTTAGCTGGCGCTGAGATACATCCTAGGATGCGATGGGATACATCGTCAGTGATGTAACCTGGTGTCATTGGGTGTTTTGGGTATTTCTAAATCAGACACCCTCACCCAGGTGACCCAGCCAGGATCGATCAGGCCTTGTCTTGAGCCCCAGCTCTTGATCACACGGGTCATTTAACCCACTGGTGTTCTGCCTGAATGGGAGTTTCTGGTGCTTCCACATCCCTCTAAGCCTTTCCTATCCATGAAACTGTCCAAATGCCTTTTAAATGTAATCGGACCTACCTCTACCACTTCCTTTGCCTGTTTGTTCCAACTACCCACTGACCTCTGGGTGAAAACGTTGCTCCTCAGGATCACTTTAAATCCTTTCCCCTTATCTTAAACTTCCAGTTTTATATCCCCAACTCTGGGGAAACAATTCTAATAGACCAGCTAATCAATGGTTCATGATTTTATAAACCTATATAAGGCCACTCCTCAGGCTCCTTCACTCCAGGTAAAACATCCCAATCAGACATAGAGCACCACATCACAGACACAGGCCCTTCAGCCCATCTAGTCCAAGCCAAACTATTGATCTGTCTAGTCCCATCGACCTACAACCAGATGATAGCCCTCCGTATTCTTCCCATCCTATACCTGTCCAAATTTCTGTTAAATATTGAGATCGAACATACATCCATCACTTCCGCTGGCAGCTTGTTCCACACTCTCACCACCCTCTGAGTGAAGAAGTTCCCCTACATGGTCTCCTTAAGCATTTCACCTTTGAGCCTTAACCTATGCCCTTTTGTTCTAGTCTCACCCAACCTCCGTGGAAAAAGCCTGCTTCTATTTACCCTATCCGTACCCCTCATAATTTTGTAATCCTCTATCAAATCTCTCATTCTTCTATGCCCCGGGGAATAAATTCCTATCCTATTCCACCTTTCCCCATAACTCAGGTCCTCAAGTCCTGGCAGCATTCTTATGTATTTTCTCTGCACTCTTTCGATCTTATTGACATCTTTCCTGTAGTAGGTGACCAAAACTGCACACAATACTCCAAGGAGAAGTCCTGATGAAGGGTCTCAGCCCAAAACGTCAACTGTTTGCTCTTTTCCATAGATGCCGCCAGGTCTGCTGAATTCCTCCAGCATTTTGTGTGTGTTGCTTTGGATTTCCAGCATCTGCAGATTTTCTTGTGTTTATGACACAATGCTCCAAATTTGACCTCACCAATGTCTGATACAACTTCAGCATAATATCCCAACTCCTGTACTCAGTACTTTAATTTATGAAGGCCAATATGCCAAAAGCTTTCTTTTTGACCCTCCCTACCTGATATGCTACTTTCAGGGATTATAGACCTGTTTTCCCAGGTCCCTCTGTTCGACCACACTTCTCAGTGCCCTACCACTCACTCTGTAAGTACTAACCTGGTTTGTCCTCACAAAGTGCAACAATTAGAAACATAGAAACATAGAAAATAGGTGCAGGAGTAGGCCATTCGGCCCTTCGAGCCTGCACTGCCATTCAGTATGATCATGGCTGATCATCCAACTCAGAACCCTGTACCAGCCTTCCCTCCATACCCCCTGATCCCTTTAGCCACAAGGGCCATATCTAACTCCCTCTTAAATATAGTCAATGAACTGGCCTCAACTGTTTCCTGTGGCAGAGAATTCCACAGATTCACCACTCTCTGTGTGAAGAAGTTTTTCCTAATCTCGGTCCTAAAAGGCTTCCCCTTTATCCTCAAACTGTGACCCCTCGTTCTGGACTTCCCCAACATCGGGAACAACCTGCATCTAGCCTGTCCAATCCCTTTAGGATTTTATACGTTTCAATCAGATCCCCCCTCAATCTTCTAAATTCCAAGGAGTATAAGCCTAGTTCATCCAGTCTTTCATCATATGAAAGTTCTGCCATCCCAGGAATCATCATCTGTCTGTATTAAATTCCATCTGCCATTTTTCAGACCATTTTTCCAGTTGGTCCAGATCCTGCTGCAAGCTTTGGTAGTATTACTCGCTGTCTGCTACACCCCCAATCTTGGTGTCATCCACAAATTTGCTGATCCAGTTTATCCTTTAGGGCATTGATAGTGTAGATGACAAAGAACAACAGACCCAGCACAACTGAGGCAGCCCACCACTATTCACAGGCCTCCAGTTAGAGAGACAACCATCTACAACCACTCTTTGGCTTCTCCCATGAAGCCAATGCCTAATCCAATTTACTACCTCATCTTGAATGCCAGGCAACTAAACCTTGAAGGTCTTGCCTTCATCAACTTTCCTGACACCTTCCTTGAAAAACTCTATAAGATTGGTTAGACATGACCTACCACAGTCAAGGCCATGTTGACTATCCCTAACCAATCCCTGTCTATCCAAATACTTACAGTATCTATTCAGTCTCTTTGAATACATTCCAATAACTTACCCACTACTGATGCCGACTCACTGGCCTATAATTTCCTAGCTTTTCCTTAAGCCTTTCTTAAAGAACAAACAACATTGGTTATCCTCCAATCCTCCAGCACATCACCCTGGCTAACAGCATTTTAAATATCTCAGCTAGAACCACTGCAATTTCTGTACTAGCCTCTCACAGGGTCCAAGTGAACACCATGTCAATCCCTGGGGAGTTATCCACCCTAAATTTCTTCAGGACAGCAAACACCTTTTCCTCTGAAATCTGTATCTGGGCCATGACTTCACTGCTGCTTTATGTCACTTCTAGACTCTATGTCCATCTTTTGAGCAAATACAGAAGCAAAAAACTCCACTTAAAATCTCCCCCATTTCTTCCAACTCCATGCAAGGATGACTAGTCTGATCCTTCAGAGGACCAGTGTTGTCACTTGCTATACTTTTGCTCGTAATATTATCTGTAGAAGCCCTTGGGATTCTCATTCATCTTGTCTGCTAGGGCAACCTCATGCCTTCTTTTAGCCCTCCTGATTTCCTTCTTAAGTGCTCTCTTGCATTTCTTCTAATCCTCAAGTACCTCATTTGCTCCTTCCTGGCTATAACCGGTAGGCATCGCCTTCTTTTTCTTAACCAGGGCCTCAGTATCTCCTCATAAGTGAAGGTCTGGCAACATCCATGTGAAACATTTCTACATCCTTTTTAGCTTAATCGCAACTCTCCCATAGTTGATGGACCAGAACAGCGCACAATATTCCAAGAGCTTAATAACATCTTGTATAGCTGTAACATGACATCCCCACTCTTACACTCAATGTCCTATCCAAATAGCACAAGCTTGCCACGTGCCTTCACCAATCTGGCTACCTGTATATTTGTGCTTTTACTCCAAGGTCTTCTACAACACTTTCCGGGGCCTTGTCATTCACTGCGTATGCCCACCTTGATTCCTTTCCAAAATGCATCCACTTAGTGCTTGTCTGAATTAAATTCCATCTGGTTTTCCAATGCCAATTTTCCCAATTGATTTAGACCTTACACAACCTTCCTCACTGTCTACCACACCAACAATTGTGGTGCATTCTACTTTCTAATCATGCCACTGATATTCTCATGCAAATCATTAATATAGGTGACAAACAGCAGGGAATCCAGCACATCTACAGTGGCACAGAGCTAGTCACAGTCCTCCAAGCTAATAAAGAGTCCTCTACCATCACCTTTCGGCTGCTTCAACCATGTGAGTTTTCTAACCTACTGGCCCGCTCACCTGGATCTCGTGGGATCTGTCATTCCAGACCAACCTATCATGCAGGACCTTGTCAAAAACTTTACAAACGTCCATGCAGGCAATGTCTACTGCCCTACCCTTGTCAGTACTTCTGCCATCTTTTCACAAAAACTCTTGCTTCCCACAACACCCTAGGATACAGTTGGTTAGGCAATGGGAATTTATCCATCAACACCCTTCTTTCATAATATTAATATGCTGTAGGACATTACTGTTTTCTTCCTTGAACTCCCTAGCTTCCATGACCTTCTCCCTGGTAACTATAAACAAGAAGTATTCAATTAAGACCTTGTTTTCATTCTTATGAAATGATTAGACTGCTTGTTTATCAAGGGCCACGTGATGCTTACAAGGTATCTGGAACCAAATCATTCCACTAATGAACTAGGTTAACATCAACAATCTTGCCTGTCTAATGTGTTAATAAGCCTATTGTAATAATAAATTTTGTATTATTACTGTATGATTTTGAAGTTGGCTGAACCCCAGATTGAGATTTTTCTGCTGAAGGTATTTTTCATACAAACCACTCCAGAATTTGATTTTGCCAGGAATGGATTATGCTAGAAAGCATTTCTTAGTGAAATTATACTGACTATCAAATTGGACCGGGTTTTCTGTGTTTGGTTCTTGTTAGCAGAAGTGACTTTTTCCTTGTGTTAGGTCTGAGCCAAATGGCATCAATAATTGTGTATTATCAATTTTGTATATAAAAATGTCAACCAGAGTCCAAAACTCCATTCTATGATTGTCTCTGTAGAATTAGGAGAACATCTCAATCACTGAGACTGAGTTCAAGAACTGTGAGGTAATATTGCAACTCCATAAAACCACACTATTCAGTCTCTATTTCCTGAGGAGACTGAGGTCCTTTAACATCTGTCGGAGGATGCTGAGGATGTTCTACGAGTCTGTGGTGGCCAGTGCGATCATGTTTGCTGTTGTGTGCTGGGGCAGCAGGCTGAGGGTAGCAGACACCAACAGAATCAACAAACTCATTCGTAAGGCCAGTGATGTTGTGGGGATGGAACTGGACTCTCTGACGGTGGTGTCTGAAAAGAGGATGCTGTCCAAGTTGCATGCCATCTTGGACAATGTCTCCCATCCACTAGATAATGTACTGGGTGGGCACAGGAGTACATTCAGCCAGAGACTCATTCCACTGAGATGCAACACTGAGTATCATAGGAAGTCATTCCTGCCTATGGCCATCAAACTTTACAACTCCTCCCTTGGAGGGTCAGACACCCTGAGCTAATAGGCTGGTCCTGGACTTATTTCCTGGTATAATTTACATACTATCATTTAATTACTTATGGTTTTATTACTATTTAATTATTTATGGTGCAACTGTAACAAAAACCAATTTCCCTCGGGATCAATAAAGTATGACTATGACAATGACTTGTAACATTCAGTTCTGGTTGACTCATTATAGGAAGGATGTCGAAGCTGCTGGAGGGTGCAAAGGAGATTTACCAGCATGCTACCAGGAGAGTATGTCTTATGAAAATAGGTTGAGCAACCTAGGGCTTTTCCTTCTGGAGCGAAGGAGGGTGAAAGGTGACTTGATGGAATGTCTAAGATGATTAAGAGGCAAAGAGGCATAGATTGAGTGGACAGCAGGAGACTTTTTCCTAAGAAGGAAATGGCTGATAAGGGGGGAGGGGTCATTATTTTAAGGTGATTGGATAAAAATATAGGGGGATATCAGAGGTATATATTTTTTACACTGAAAGCAGTGGGTGTGTGGAATACCCAACCGGGGTGATGGTAGAGGCATATACATTCAGGGCATTTAAGAAACTCTTCGATCGGAACATGGATATTAGGAAAATAGAGGGCTATGCAGGAGGAAAGGATTAGATTGATCTTAGAGTAGGTTAAAAGGTCAACACAACATTGTGGGCCAAAGGGCCTGATCTGTGTGGTAATGTTCTGTGTTCTATGTTTCTATGTTTCTTGCTTTTCTTACTATTTAAAGGGGTATTGATGACCTTGGAAGAGCTTACTGGGCAGCTTTCAAAGACCACAGAGTTTCTTTAAGCTATCAGAGAATGGCTGCTCCACTACTTGGAAGCTGGGATACTCATTTAATGGCTCCCTCTGTATGTCCATTGTTGGCAGCAAGAGCAGGAGGAAAATCAAGCTTACCGGGTGACATCCCTGAACAGCAATCACAGCCTTACCTCCCAGATAAACAATAAAGGGATGCACAGTACTTTCTGCACGGGTCATAAGAAACTCACTGACAGAGAAACAGTTTCTCTTAGAGAGTCTGTAAAATCATAATTCACAATGTGATGATATTGAATGTACACATCTAGAGTACTAAACTTAAGCTAAGACCTTCAGTCTTATAATTAATAGTGTTTACCAATATCCTCACTTTAGGGAGATTATACCACATAATACAAAGTCTAACTTACTTTACTACCGTAGTCTTTTTTCCTGACGGGGTTTAACTGCTAACAATCACTATATCAAGCAGTGGATTCTCCTTTCCCAACGAAGGAGGAGACACTTCCTGCTAGTGAAACTGATTAAACAGAGTTATTTTATTTTAAATGGAGCACATTTATTTGGAGGAGTAATTTCTAACAAAGATTATAACTCCACAAAAGATTTCCAAACACAAGTGCAATTCTTACAAGCAAGAAGCGTGCATAATAAGTTGCAAATGAACATATCATCTGTCACTAAATAAAGACACTAGGTAGCGATCCCTGGACTGTGACTGTACAACTGCTCTGCCTTCTGCACTGAGTTGTGATGTTTATATCTTTTTTTTTAAACCAGTCATCTGATCATAGATACTTTATTGATCCCAAAGGAAATTTCAGTGTCACAGTAGCATTACAAGTGCACAGATCTACAAATATTAGAAGGGAAGTAAGAAAGAATACAAAAAAGTTACCTAAACAGTCTAACAGGATGAGGTTATCACTTCCCTTGCTACGGGTTGCCTCATCATAGAGTCTAATGGCCAAAGGTAAGAATGACCTCATATAGCGCTCTTTGGAGCAGCACAGTTGTCTTAGTCTATTACTAAAAGTGCTCCTCTGTTCAGCCAAGGTGGCATGCAGAAGGTGAGAAACATCGTCCAGAATTGCCAGGATTTTCTGTAGGGTCCTTTGTTCCTCCACAGCCTCCAGTGTGTCCTGTTTGACTCCTATAACGGAGCCAAACTTTCTAATCAGTTTATTGAGCCTGTTGGCATCACCCGAGTTGATGCTATTGTCCCAGCAGGTGACCTGCATTGATCAGGTCAGAAGGCAAGAGCCTCAGGCAATGTTGTTTTTTCTGATTAGATTGCAGTCTCAGTTACACTCAGTAACCACTTTATTAGGTACAACTGTACACTTGCTTGTTGATACAATTATCTAAGCAGCCAATCATGTGGCAGCAACCCAATAAGGTCGAGGTTCAGTTGTTGTTCAGACCAAACATCAGAACGGGGAGGAAATGTGATTTAAATTATTTTAACCATGTTGATGCCAGGCAGGATAGTTTGAGTATCTCAGAAACTGCTGATCTCCTGGGGATTTCATGCACAACAATCGCTAGAGTTTACAGAGCTAGGTACAACAAAAAAACAAAAAAAACATCCAGTGAGTGGCATTTCTGTGGGTGAAAAAGCTTTGTTAATGAGAGATGCCAGAGAAGAATGGCTAGACTGCTTCAAGTCAACGGGAGGGCATCAGTAACTCAATTTACCATGTTACAACCGTGATGTGCAGAAGAGCTTCTCTGAACCCCCAGCACATTGAATCTTGAAGTGGATGGGCTACAGCAGCAGAAGATCATGAACATATACTAAGTGGCCACTCCATTAGGTTCAGGAGTACCGAATAATGTGACCACAGAGTGTAAGTCAACAATAGGCTCTCTAAGCATGGGTGGTATTGTTTCTCAAGAAGATGGGTAAATAGTACTCATTAAAGATTAACACAACTATCTTGAACCTTAGACAGTTTCGACTGCTGTGCTAAAAAGCCAGGTTACCCAAACGCCTCCTGACCCTAGATGGTGAATACCCATCATGCAATACAAACTGCATAACTCCCTCCAAATACCAGTCCTTGCCATCATAAATAATACATCAATAGCCAGACAGGGGAGCCCTGATGATACATTTAACTGCTTTGAATGTTTCTTTGCATTGATTATAACACATGAATAAATGAGTCCCTGCTCCATTTACTTAATTGATTTGCTACAATATTTCTACCTATCCTTACGAGTGGCACCTTGATTCAAGATCTCAGCTCTTTGCATAAAATAGATGTTCTGTGAGGAACACTGACTTTCAGATGCATTAGTGGTGTACAGATCATTTCTAACCAATCCTCTGTGGAGATTCTCACTCCTAAGGGAGATGACTATAGCCACCTAGTACTAGGCTCTTCCTATGGTGGGACTGGCAGGACTTCTAATCGTCCTAGCACAGATACGATTGGCTAGGATTTGCATTTTCCTTGCAGCAAAAGTCAAAATGGCCATCCTCTTGCTTCCATCCCTTTTTCCACCATGGCAACCACAATATGTGTTGCTAATATGTGACTGCCACATAAGATTCTCTTCAAGGCTGAGATCCTCCTCTGAACATTGCTCTAAATCATAGCCTTCCTGCTTCGGCCCTCGTTTCTGAGCGTAAAATGTTTCAAATTGGATCCTTGCCAGATTAGCCTCTTTTTGCAGGAGTCCGCATTTGGTACTAGTGCTAAATACAGCCACATTTAAATAAACCAACAGTAAACACAATCTATTTACGGGATAGTTGAATTTTAATATCAGCTTCTTGCACCTCTGTAATCTGAGCAATGAAAGCTGTATCCTTCCATATGTTTATATGCCTGGGGCCCTTGGGATAATAGTTTCCAACCATTGCCATTCTAATCCTCAATTTCCTCAACAACTAAACAAAATCCTGCAGTCTTCAGCCTGGTAGGAAGACATGCAGGGTATCAGTGACATACAAAGAACATTTAATGTTTCAGACTGTAAATAAGACACAGGAGCAGAATTAGGCCATTGAAGCTGCTCCAGCATTCTAGCATGGCTGATTTAAGAACACTCTCAACCCCATTCTCCTGCGTTCTTCCCGTAACCTTTGATGCCCTTACTAATCAAGAAACTATCAACCTTCATTTAAACATACCCAATAAATTGGCCTCCACAACCGTCGGTGGCAATGAATTCCACAGATTAACCCACCCTCTGATACAGAAATTCCTTTTCATCTCTGTCCCAAATGGATGTCCTTCTATCTGAGGCTGTGCACTCTGTCCTGGACTCCCCACTATAGGAAACATCCTCTCCACATCCACTCTATCTAGGCCTTTCAATATTCAATAGGTTTCAATGAGATCCCCCCCTCATTCTTCCAAATTCCAACAAATCCAAGCCCAGAGTCTGCCATGACCGTAAGGCTAAGTACAGCTCCAACGCCATATTTAAGTCTGCTGATGACACCACTGCCATAGGCTGATGATGAATTGCATAAAGGAGGGAGATTGAAATGGTGAATGGTGTCACGGCAACCTCTCACTCAGTGACAGCAAAATCAAAGAGCTGATTATTGACTATCAGAGGTCCATGGGCCAGTCCTTATTAGAGGACTGGAGGTGGAGTTATTATTTCAGAGAATCTTTCCTGGGACCAGTACAAAACACCAATGCCCAAGAATGGAAAGGCCCACAAAAATAGTACATACAGGCCAATCCATTACAGGAAAAGCCTCCCCATCATTGAACACATCTATAAGGGGCGCTGCCACAAGAAAGCAACATCCGTCACCAAAGACCCTCACCATCTGGAGCATGCCCCTTCCTCACTGCTGCCTCCGAGAAGGAGTACAGGAGCTTTATGCCAGTAACGGTTTATTACACTTTAACCAACAGGCTCCTGAACGAGCATGTACAACTTCTGTCACCTCAATAATGAACTGACTCACTTCCAAGGGCTCCACAATTCGTGTTCTCAGTATTATTTATTTAGTATTTTTTTTTGAATTTGCACTGTTTGCATTCTTTTGTAAATTGATTGTTTGTCAGTCTTTGTGTGTAGTTTTTCATTGATTCTATTGTATTTCTTTGTTCTAATCTTGGGATTGTGTATGGCGATATATGCTGTGCGTACTTTGATAATAAATTTACTTTGAACTTTGAATATTGATAGCTGAAGGTGACGTAGCAGATATACTCAATGCTGATCAGTTCGTACAGATGCTCTTGTAAATGGGTTTGGCAAACAGGTAGTTACTGTGTCAGACTGTTCAAAAACATTTTACAGTCCATTAAGTCCCTATGTAGAGTAGTCACTGTTGAAAAGCAACCAAATGTATGATCATCTCTTTGTGCTATTTGTTGACTGGAATAAATGTTGGCCGGGACTCCAAGTGAACTCTCCCACCTTTTCGTAGAATCGAAGAAACGTACAGACAGAGCAGGCCCCTTGTCCATACCAACTGTGATGCCTCGTTATGCTAGCCCATTTTCCCCATTACAGTCATATCCCTCTGCTCCTTGGAAATCTAAAAACCTGTACAAGTGCCTCTTAAACATTTTAATTGCACCTGCCTCCACCTCATCTCAAAGCTCACTGCAGATATTCACCACCCTCTGTGTGAAATATTTACTCGTCACATCTCCTTGAAATTCTCTGCCCCACCCCCACCTCAGAGATGTGCCCTTTAGCTCTAGACTCCACTGTCCAGGGGGAGAGCATCTGACTGTCTATTGTATGTCTGTCCCTCATAACCTTCTTTACTTCTTTGAGGCTCTATAAGATGCTTGGAAGTAGGTACAGAGGGAATGTCAGAGGTAAGTTTTTCACACAGAGAGTGGCGGGTGCGTGGAATGCACTGCCTGCGATGGTGGTGGCGGTGGGGGGGGGCAGATACCATAGGGTCTTTTAAGAGATAAGTACAAGGAGCTTAGAAAAATAGAGGACTGTGCAGTAGGGAAATTCTAGGCAGTTTCTAGAGCAGGTTACATGGTCGGCACAACATTGTGGGCCAAAGGGCCTGTAATGTGCTGTAGATTTCTATGTTCTATGAGGTTCCCCCCCCCCACCCCCACAAAACCTGGAGATGAGAATTACTGCTCAACCAAGGCTGATTGCTTAAGAGCATGAGAATTAGGAACAGGAGAAGCTAAAAAAACCCATTGAATGGGACCATATATAGGTTGATACACCAGTTTCAGTTCTTGTCTTAGACCTGTTCCCTTAGCTTCTCAAAGTTATCAAAGGCTCTCCCAAGTATATTCACAGCACTTCCTTAAAACCAGAGGCCCTGAATTTTTGTGCACGCAAGGCCATTCTGAGACTATGGGTTAAAGTCAAGCTACAGTTCTCTGGCTCTCTGGTTTGTATGTCCTCCCGGTGACCACTTGCATTTTCTCAGGGTGCTGCAGTTTCCTCCCACATTTCAAAGACATACGGGTTAGGTTTGGTAAGTTGTGTGCATGCTATGTTGGTGCCAGAAGCATGGAAACACTTGTGGGCTGCCCCCAGCAAGCCTTGGACAGTGTGTTGCTCATCATCATAAAGATAATCTTTAATCTTATCTTCAATATTTCCCTGGTGCCCTGTCACCACTTCCTTAAACTTGGATGCCAGCAATTTTCCAAGCTATTTGTCACTTGAGCTATGGCCTATTAGCATCATCTCCCAAAAGCAAGAGCTCAGTGTTGAAAAGTGCATTTTAATACTGATGTGATGATGTGATGAGACCAAACTCAGGTTGGGGGTGCAACACCTCATATTCCATTTGGGTTGCCTCCAACCTGATGGCATGAACATCAATCTCTCTAACTTCTCACCCCTCCCTACTTTCCTTTTTCCCATTCCCCATTCTGGTTACCCCTTCACTCATTTTCTTGTCCTCACCTGCCCACCACCTCCCTCTGCTTTATCTCCTTCTTCCATGTTCCACTGACCTCTCCTTTTTTCTGCCTTTTACATCTAACACCTATCTCCTGCCAGCATCTTGCTTCATCCACCGTCCTCCACAAACCCACCTTCCCCTTCACTTGCTCTCACCTATCATCTGCCAGGTTGTACTCCTCCCCCTCCCCCTCCTTCTTATTCCATCTTCTGCTCCCTTCATTTCCAGTCCTGATGAAGTCTCAGGCCAAATTGACAACTGTTTATTTTCCCTCCGTACTTGGTTCCTGACTTGCTGAGTTCTCTCCAGCATTTTGTGTGTGTCGCTCAAGATATCCAACATCTGCAGAATCTCTTGTGTTCTTAATATTGTCATTCGTTGTAAGTAAAAGTTAGGTATTTTCTTCAATTTTAGAATTAGAAATGAACACTACACTCAGTGGTCACTTTAGTAATAAACTGTCACTTGTTCATTACTGTAAATATCTAATCAGCCAATAATATGGCAGCAACTCAATGCATAAAAGCATGCAGACATGGTCAAGAGGTTCAGTTGTTGTTCAGACCAAACATCAGAATGGGGAAGAAATGTCTGCTAAGTGACTTTGACCATGGAATGATTGTTGGTGCCAGATGGGATGGTTTGAGTATCTTGGAAACTGCTGATCTCCTGGGATTTTCATCCACGATTATCTGCGGAGATTACAGGGAATGGTGCGATAAACAAAAAAATCCAGAGTAAGTGGCCGTTCTGTGGGTAAAAACGCCTTGTTAATGAGAGGACAGAGGAAAATGGCCAGACTGGATTAAGCTGACAAGAAGGCGACAATAACTGAAATAACTATGTCTTACAAGAGTGTTCAGAAGAGTATCACTGAATGCACAACACGTCAAACTATGAAGAGTATGGGCTAAAGCAGCGGAAGACCACACCGGGTTCCACTTCTGTACTTAATAAAGTAGCCACTAAGTGCGTATATCCATAATAAACACGGTAGTTTGGAACCGATGAGTGGCACTCTCTGTAACAACCTTTATGCACAGTTCCAAAAGGCCCTAAAAGTATTTATAAACATTAGGAAAAATTACGCGAAGCCGAACTGACATTTCTACTAATTTTACACCCTGTTGCTTCTTTGCCTTCTGCACGTTAGAAACTTGCCGAATCACTTATCCTGAGCAGCACACTTCTAAGTTCATCTGGACGGTCTTCCACCTGTTCAAAAACTGAGCCGCAGGAGCCGAAATTGACAGGGAAACAAGAGGCGGGGCTTGCAATTGCGCCCATGATTATGACGTAGGAGCTGCCTGACAGACAGACGAGTCACCCAGTCCGGAACAGAGATCGTTCTGATGGCTTCGGTGATTGGGCGGTGGATCGGCAAGGGGGAGCCACTGAGTGCTGAGGGTGGGCGAGGCTTGGCGCTGCCGGAGCTCGGCAGGCGAGCGAAGGGCTTTTGCTTTGCCTTGCCTTGCCTTGCCTTGCCTTTTGGCCAGTTCTGTTTTTCTTGGACGTTTTGTAAGTGCTCACCTGCTACCCCGGGGTGTTTATTCAGCTTTCCTTTGGTATCTGTGCGAACTCATAAGCCGCGCTGAAAACTCGAGAAGAGGGACCGGAACAACAACAGTACAAACACTCGTTTTCCTCGCCTGTCGGGATTTAATGCGCGTAAAAAAAAATTGTGTTATAAATAAAGAGCTCACGGACAGACGGAACGCAGCGGAGCCCCAGTTCCTGCTATGAGAGAGACAGCGAAACTCCGGCGGCGACTCGGTGAGCAATGAGATGAGGCTCAGGCATGGGACTGTGGCCAC
This sequence comes from Mobula hypostoma, assembly GCF_963921235.1. Lineage (NCBI taxonomy): Eukaryota > Metazoa > Chordata > Chondrichthyes > Myliobatiformes > Myliobatidae > Mobula > Mobula hypostoma. The sequence continues at coordinate 162,783,437 of NC_086103.1, forward strand.
AGCGTTAGTGTTTGTCACCTCCTTCCTCAGCCTGTCCTGGTACACGGCTTGGCAAAATGGAAAAGGTACAGTTTAACAAGCAAATCCGGAATACGTGTAAATGTATATCATCAGTTAAGAATTGCCTCTCTGTGTAAATTCAGGTCGAACAGCTATGTTTCACACAAGCTAGTAAACAGAAAGCAGTCCCGCTGCGGGTTTGCGTGTGCCATGTTAAGGCTGAAGCTGCCAAACGTCAGTGTATTAACTGAGCTGTAGAGGGTTACTTGTGTTCCTGGGCTGTAGCGGGTTACTTGAAATGTGACATACTTGTGCTGGAGCGGGTGGCTTGAAATGTGACTTAATTGAATGGGAAGCGAGCTGGCTGTCCCGCGATTGCGTACAAACGGGTTTGTATTTTCTGTTACGTTCACACGTGAGCCAGTTTGCAAAGTGTGAGTGACTTGTCGGCGACGGAGTTTGATCCGTCTGTAAAGATGGGCCGTGAGGTGTCTGTCCGAAGCAACCAAAACAGGCCACTTAGTGTACTATCACCACGAGAAAAATATGTATGGCTGAGGTGATTCTTTTGATTTATTAATAAAAGTATTGGCAACTTTAAATATGCCACTCTCTACAACCGCTTCCCTTTTCTGAATCGGGCCGAGTGCCATTCTACAGGTATTTTAAAATCCGATTTCTGTAACTTTAACAGTCGTTGACGTTGCTTTATTGTAGTCAGGTAGTAAATAGAGGCATATTTGCTTAAATTTCCATATTGAATCCGTGTGTGTGTTTTAAATTATTCCCACTCCCCGCAGAGGCTGTGTGAAAGTTGCTCTGAAGTTTAATCGGGCGTTACTGGAAATTGGAACATTTTCTTATAGCATCATGGAGATGGCAGGTAACAGAACCTTGTGCCCTAGGTCTGGCTGCTGCTGGCTTCTACGTAAATGTAAACATAATCTGTTCCCGGACTGGGAAGTGGGAAGAGGAAAGCGCTGAGCTGTTACAAAATAGACCAACGAGGTGTGGAATGCGATGCAGTAGATCCTAACTTCCTCATTCTTTCCTGTTTGGTCTGTGTGGCCTTGTCTGTTTACTGGGCATGGAAGAAAGTCTTGAGACGTCAAACTCAAATGCTGTCGAATGTTTGAAAGTGTATTGGCAAGTTGTTCACGAGGTTAATTGCACCTTTTTCCTGTGTTCTATGCCAATGATTGTTAGTTTTGTTTTTAGAAGAGGCAGTATTTACTATATTCATTAAATTTTGATCAGCAGCTTTACCATGGTGGCTAAACAACATGCTAACAGGCCCCTTGGCCAGTTGTGTATACATTGACCAAGTCCTGAGCCAGTCCTATTTGTCTACTTTTAGTTCACATCTCTCTGACTTTCCTGTGCATAACTTCTCTGACTTTTAACGGAGGAAAATATCCAAGCTGGTTTTCAAAATGTACTCAAACAAAAATGAGTGTCAAGCTGAAGAAACCTGGTGTCCCTTCCCTTTCCTTTGCAATGGTGAAGAAGGGCGTTGGCCCAAAGCGTCAACTGTTTATTCATTTCCACAGATGCCTCCTGACCTGCGGAGTTTCTCCAGCATCTTGTATGTGTAACATTAGAATGGGTGGACAAAAGCAGGGTCAATGAAATGATTTAATAGAGCTTGCACTTGGCTAAAAGTTTGTGACCTTATGAGGCCACTTGGGAAGCGCCATTATTGATGCCTTTAGACGTTGAGGAGGTTCAGAGCTGAGGAAGAATTTTTTTAGCCAGACCGTGGTGAATCGGTGGAATTCCTTGTCGCAGATGGCTGTGGAGGCCAAGTCGCTGGGTAACTTAAAGCAGAGGTTGATAGGTTCTTGATTAGTAAGGGCGTCAAAGGTTATGGGGAGAAAGCAGAAGAATGGGGTTGAGAGGAATAATAAATTGTGATGGAATGGCGGAGCAGATTTGATGGGCTGAATGACCTAACTCTTCTCATGTGCCATTTGTCTAGCCAAAAGTTGGGTCAATGAGGTGGTTTAACAGAGCTTGCATTAGGCTGAAGGTTTTTTCAACCCTTTGACCTGATGAGCCCACATGCTATTTGTGAAGTGTGATTACAGTTGTCTTGGAATAGACAAATCCCAGTAGCAGCATTGAAGTAAATGACATGTTCTGTCGAGCAATGCACCAGGCAATTCACTGAGCCAATTGCAGCACCGAGAGCAATGCTTCCATCATTAAGGACCCCTGTCAACCAGGGCAAGCTCACTTATTGTATTACCATCAAAGAGGAGGTGCAGGCGCACTCGATATTTTAGGAACAGCTTCTTCCCCTTTGACGTCAGATTTCTGCATGAACAATGAACCAAACCATGAACTATTTTTGTGCTGTATTTCCCTTACTTATTTACTTTTTATGTATTTCTTTTGCAACAGAATATTTAAAAACTACAAATTTCATGAGACGTGTGATCTTAAACCTGACTGTGATTTTTGTTTGGTTGTTGGAAGTATATTTTCCCCAGAGTACTGAGTAAACTCCTCTACCTATTTTTTTTGTAGAAAAGAGAAAGGGAATTGTTCCCAACCGATTAGGAGTGAGCAAGGTTGGTGTAACACAAGAGCATGAGAGATGTGTGTGGGCTATCAGACGCATCTGATAGGCATCACGGTGCTGTGGTCGTATAGTTGGGTGCCATAGTAGAGTAGCAGTTAGCACAACACTATTACTGCTCAGGGTGTTCTGGAGTTTGGAGTTCAATTCCAGCGCCATCTGTAAAGAGATTGTACATTCTCTCCATGAGCCGTGTGGATTTCCTCCAGGTTCTTCAGCTTCCTCCCCTCCCACGCTGAAACAATGAAATACAATAAACAGTGCACAAAAGCACCTGAACTGATATTTGGAAAGAGTGAATACAGCACTGGTCTAAAAATTCTATCTAACCTCTGTTCCTCGATCAAGGCCTCTTAGTATCTGGCAGGTTTCACTGAGATTGCCTTCATCTTTCTGAACTGCATAGAGTACAGGCCCAGATACATGAAGTATTCTTCGTATGTTAAACCTTTCATTTTTAGAGTCATTCTTGTGAACCACTTCTGGACTCTTTCTAGGGCCAGGACATCCTTCCTTAGATAAGGGAATCAGATTTCTCTTAAAGTTGAAAGTAAATTTATTATCAAAGTACATATGTGTCACCATATACAAACCTGAGATTCATTTTCTTGTGGGCATACTCGATAAATTCAATAACCATAATAGAATCAATGAAAGACCACACCAATGGGGTAGACAACCAGTGTGCAAAAGATGACAAACTGTGTAAATAGAGAAAGATATTAAAATAATAATCAATAAATAAGCAATAGATGTTGAGAAATGAGATTTTTTTTAAAAAACCCTAAAAATAAGTCCACAGGTTGTGGGAACAGTTCAGTGATGGACAAGTCAAGTTGAGTGAAGTTCTCCCCATTGGTTCAAGAGCCTGATGGCTGAGGGGTAATAACTGTTCCTGAACCTGGTGGTGTGGGTCCTGAATCCTCATCCTGATGGGAGTATGAGGAAAAGTGAGTTGCACAATGGAGGCAGAATGTAAATTTCCAGAGGATATAAATTTCCATAGGATTAGCAAACTTCAGAACATGTTAGGGATTTTAATTGAAACAGTAAATGCTACAATAATTCAAACTGCATCCTTACTGAGAGGGGGGGAAAAAGTAAATGTTTCAAGTTGACAGCCTTTCATCGGTGATTGTGTTCAAGTCAGGATAGTGCACAACTTTATTCAGCTATCTGTTTGCTCCCTACCCTTGTTGATGGAGGCCACTGCTTGGGTTGAACTTGTCCTGTGTTCAAAGCCAGGGTCAATTTATTATCAAAGGTCCCTGATGGTTGCTACTTTCCTGCAATAATGCTCCATGTAAATGTGCTTTATCTCATGATGAACTGGGCCGTATCTTTTGTAGGATTTTCCATTCATGGGCATTGATGTTTCCATACCAGGCTGTGATGCAGCCAGTCAATATACTCTCCACCACATATCTGTAGAAGTTTGTTAAAATATGTGTGGGAGCACGTGGCCAAGTGGTTAAGGCGCTGGACTAGCCACCTGAAGGTCGTGAGTTTGAGCCCCAGCCAAGACAGCGTGTTGTGTCCTTGAGCAAGGCACTTAATCACACATTGCTCTGCGATGACACTGGTGCCAAGCTGTATGGGTCCTAATGCCCTTCCCTTGGACAACATTGATGTCGTGGAGAGGGGAGACTTGCAGCATGGGCAACTGCTGGTCTTCTATACAACCTTGCCCAGGCCTGCGCCTTGGAGAGTGAAGACTTTCCAGGCGCAGATCCATAGTCTCACAAGACTAACGGATGCCTTTACTTTGTTAAAATATTAGATGTCATAGTGAATCTTTGCAAGCTCCAAAGGAAGTAAAGGTGCTGCTGTGCTTTCTTTGTAATTGCACGTGTGCTGGGTTTAGGACAGGTCCTCTGAAATAATAACACCAAGGAATATAAAGTTTCTGACTCTCTGATTCCTCCGATGAGGACTGGCTCATGGACTTCTGGTTTCTTCCTCCTGAAGTCAGTCAGCTCATTGGTCTTGCTGACATTGAGTAAGAGGTTGTTTGGTGGCACCAGATTTTCAATCTCCCTCCTATATGCCTGCCTTTTTCTTCCCAATGCAGTCTGACCAAAGTCTTAAAGCCTTAGCAGTGCATCCTTTTACATTCTAATCCACTTGAAATCAGTGCTAGTATTGCATTTGCTGCCATTGCCACAAACTCAACCCTCAAGTTAACTGTGAGGGAATCCCAGGTCCCTTTGCTCCTGATTTCCAAATTTCTTCCCATTAAGAAAATAGTTTACACCTTTATTCTTCCTACCAAAGTGCATAACCTCACGCTCCCCACATTGTTCGCTAAGTGTAACTATTATAGCAGCTTCTGTGAAGTGCCAGAGCGTGGCACTTGCATCATAAAAATCCTGATGTCGCTGTTGACGATGGGTTAACACGTACAAAATGCTGGAGGATCTCAATAGGTCTGTCAGCATCTGTGGAAAGGAATAAATAGTCGACATTTTTGGGCTGAGATTGTTCATCAGGGCTGCAAAGAAAGGTGGAAGAAGCCAGAAAGCATTTCCAGTATCTGTAAGTCTCCTGTTAAAGATATGTTAACTTCTCCAAAACAGCACCTCATTGTCTGGCTCTTCTGTATTATACTACGGATGCAAAATAAGCTCACCACACAGAGGAAATATCCATTCCATCTGTTCTCTTTTCATAACGTGATGAGGTTTAAAATTGGCTAGTTAACCTCTTGGGACTGGAAATTAACTGTTGTATGTGTGAAATCTAGTTTCTCCAGGTTTTGATTGCTATCGGACTGTCAGATTTTGTTCCTTATGCTTTTTCATTATTTCAACAGATTTCCAATTTACTTTCCATACCTGATTTGGTTTTGAATACACTTTCTAAGTTCAGATTGTACGTCTATCCTAAACACGAACACACGCCATTCGACTCAATCATCCTACTAAAAGTTGTGAATACGGCCTAGTCTATCACAGGTAAAGCCCTTCCAACCATTGACCACATTCACGTGAAACACTGTTGCAGGAAAGCAGCATCCATCATCAGGGACCCCCCACCACCCAAGACATGCTCTCTTCTCACTATTGCCATCAGGAAGAAGGGACAGGAGCCTCAGGATTCACACCACCAGGTTCAGGAACAGTTATTACCACTCAACCATCGGGCTCTTGAACCAAAGGGAATAACTTCACTTGCCCCATGATTGAAATGTTCCCACAACCATTGGACTCGCTTCCAATGACTCTTCATCTCATGTACACAATATTTTATTGCTTATTTAATATTTCTTGTATTTGCATAATTTGTTGTCTTCTGCACTCTGGTTGAACACCTTAGTAGGGCGGTCTTTTATTGATTCGTTACAGTTATTCTATAGGTTTATTGAAAATGAATCACAGGGTTGTATATGATGACATATACTTTTTGGTAATAAATTTACTTTGATCTTTGAACTTTGAATCATGTGCTGGAAATTGTGCTGTATAGGGATTTCCCTCAGAAGGATTTTCTGTTTGTATTCTCGCATCCTTTTCGGGTATTTTCAGCTACTTGTTACAAGCCATCTGTGATGATGAGTAACTCTGAGTAAGAGATTATCCTAATTTCTATAGGATTACTAATCATTTAGGACTTTTGACATGCAGGTTTGAGTTCTCTGATTTCCCTCCATGTGTATCCAGTCTAACCTTGTCATTACTTTAAAGACCAGTAACTGTTTGCATCATTAGCTCCCTTTTTTCAGAGGGAACACTGAACATGTTCAGATTTCCATTGGCTGCAATTTCTCAGCTGCTGCTCTCTCTGTGTAATTCACTTTTGTCTCAGTATCATCTTTTTCCATACTGGAGTCTACATTGATCTAATTTTACAGCAATTGTGATATTTTGATTTCAAAAGATGAAATATTGCAGGTGCTGGAAATCAGAAATAAAGCAAGAAATGCTGATGGAATAGATAGCATCTGTGTTGAGAGGTTTGTGTTTGAAATTGGGTACTAAACTTGTCATTCAGCTGGAATGAATTATCCCTATGCAGTTGTGTCCCATTCAGCTGCTTCTTTTCTGGATTATTGGGGTATTTATTTTTCATAGTTTTTTTATTTACATGTTTGTTAGCCTCCTACCTATTTGCTTTCTTAAGTTGTCTTCATACTTTCAGTCAGTTTTGATTGTTTTAAGGAGGGGGCATTCGTGATTGTTAGGGTCCCAGGGGCTTTCAGAGCTCTTCCCCGCACCCCCCCCCCCCGGCCCTTCTTGCATCTTAATTTTGCTAAAGATAAATCTGACCCTGATCAGCCATTTCTAGTGGCTGTGAATGTTCAATTTTGTTCTCTGCAAATCACTTTTGCATTTCCCCTCAGTGCTTCTAGAGAAACTGCATTCAGCAGCCAGTCAGAGTAAACTGCAAATATTTGCCTATACTGTACTGCATTCTGGAGCCAAGCTCAAAACACTGAGAGGATGGGTCTGATACTTCCCCTGCAAACTGCTCCTTTTTTTAAATTTCAGAAATAAACTTTGTTCATAAAAATATATACAAGAAATACAGAGCAAAAAATACATGGCTGTCTTTGTGTTTGTAGTGTCATCAAATCAATACACTTGCTGTTCGGTCAAACCTGTGCATACTATTTACAAAGCATCAGCGCTATTCACATCAAACACCTTTAATCCATTTCCTCGTGGCCAACTATTTTAATTCCACGCTCCATTCGCGTTCCGATATTTCAGTCCACGGCTACTTGCAGGTTGGAGGAGCAACGCCTCCTATTCTGTCTGGGTAGTCTCCAACCTGATGGCATAAACATTAATTTCTCTAACTTCTGGTAATTTCTTCCTGTCCCTCATTTTTTTTTTCTATTTCCCATTCTTGGCCTCCTCTCATCCCTTCTTTTCTCCTCACCTGTCCATCGCCTCCCTCTGGGGGACCCCCCTGATGGATGCTGCTTTCCTCTGGTAGCCTTCCTTGTAAATGCACTCAATAGTGGGGAGGGCTTTGTTTGTAATGGACTGGACTGTATCCACTGCTTTCTGTAGATTTTTCCATTCCTGAACATTGGACCGGGCTGTGGTGCAACCAGTTAGGATACTCTCCACTGTGCATCTATAGAAGTTTGTTGAAGCTTTAGGTGACATGCAGAATCCAAGTCTGTTTCTAAGGAAGTAGAGGTGCTGCCATGCCTTTATGATGGCTCATTGGCTACTTGGAGGGCAGTATAGGATGGAAGTGACACTCTGATGGTACCTGCCCCTGTTGCACATTACTCTCCTCTGACAATGAAGTCACACGAGAACACGTGAGAAATCTGGATCCCTGCCCATAATCTTGGGTACCATCCCTCAGCGAAGGCGAGCCTTGATGGTGAAAATTACCATTGCCTTCAAAGTGACAGTGTGTCTTTTAATCATCTAGGGGAAAACACATTTGAAAATCACGATCACAGATCTGTCACAAGACTCAGTCAACTGGGTGGCAGTGATCTCTGCTCCACCATTTGCTTAGCAGATCTGGACTACTTGCACAGGCATCATAAGTCAGTGGAAATAATGCCAGCAATACCTTCTCCATAAAGGAAAGGCAAGTGAACCAATGTCGTTGTCACTAAACGAGTTAGCATTCCTAATTTGGAGTCCCTGGTTGAACTCTCTCAGCTGGGTCCCACGGGCCGTGTTGCATGTTTGCCTGACACCAGACACTCAGATGCTCCAAGCAAATGCTCCATTCTGAGCTTGGTCACGGGAAGAGGTTTACTGGGTTGGTAGAACACAGACCATATGACATTGTAGTATAGTACAGGCCCTTCAGCCCTCAGTGTTGTGCCGCCCTTTTTAGTGCACTTTTCCTTGGCAGAGAAGACAATTCAAGGATGTGCTAAAAGCCATAAACAAGGGATTCTACAGATACTGGAGATCTTGAGCAGCACACACTGGAGATCTTGGAGGTCAGCAGGTCAGGAGTCGGTGTTTCTGGCTGAGACCCTTCGGGACTGGAAAGGAAGGGTTGGGCGGGGTGTGGAGGTGGGAGGGAAAGGAGGCAAGCTAGGTAAGACCAGGTAAGGGGGAAAGGTAGGTGGATGGGGGAGAAGAGTGTGAGAAGCTGGGGATGATAGGTGGAAGAGGTGAAAGGCTGAAGAAGGAATCTAATAGAAGACAGTGGACCATGGAAGAAGGGTGGGGGGAGGGACCAGAGGAAGGTGATAGGCAGGTAAAAAGAAGGGTGAGAGGGTAACCAGAATGGTGAATGGCGGAAAAGGAGGGAGGCACAGAAATGACCAGAAGTTAGATGAAATAATATTTGTGACATCAGGTTGGAGGCTACCCAGATGGAATATAGAACAAAATATTGACTATTTCTGACCTGCATTTCCCCCAGCATTTTGTGTGATGTGCCCAATGTCTGTGAATAAAGGCTCTCTGGCTCCTGGGCATGCCTACCCCTGACAGCTGAAAGTGCTGGAGTGTATTGAGAACCTTGAAGTTGCACATCAGAAATCCACAGAAGCTCCGTATCAGCGGTGGAAGAATACAACCATCTCAAACTAACTCTGTGATCAGTTCTGACATTGTCTTCATTTGCCACCTTAAAATGCATGAAACAGGGGTGGAAGTAAATTATCCTCTGTCCTGGGGTGGGGGGTGGTGGGTGGAAAGAAGAAATCTCCCATTTGCCCCTCTCTTGTTATCATCCTATGATAATATTACTGAGAATGCAAAGAAAATGTATGAATTTCTCTTTGGTCTTTTCAAAAGAAACATTGTTAGATCAAAATAAACTTTATTCATAATAATAAAAAAATACAAGAATAAATACCTCAAAAAAGTGGCATCCGTCATTAAGGACCATTATCGGCCAGCATATGCCCTCTGGTTACTACTGCCACCAGGGAGGGCGTACAGGACCCTGAGGACCCATACTTTCCGGGACAGCTTCTTCCCCTCTGCCATTAGAGTTTGGAATGGACAATGACCTAATGCATGATCACTACCTCACTATTTTTGCTCTACTTGTTTTTTTAATTGTATTTTTTATGTATTGCACTGTACTTATGGCCCAAGTGATAAATTTCACCACATGTCAGTGATATTAAAACTGATTCTGTGGTCTCTAAACTGCACAAAGCCTATTCATTCTTACATTCATGGTCAATATGTTAAGTAGTGTCCTATTGTATTCCTTAAAACCAATACAGGTAGGACTGTTGCCACTCAGCTACAGCCCCCTGGTGTGGTACACTACTGTGATAATTGAGGAGCTTCCTCACCCAAGAGTTTTTTTAAAACAAAATTTTTGTTATGAATAATCTGTTCAATGTCTTTTAATTCTTTAAATTCATAGTCAACACTTTCTATATTGTTCTCTTGCATTTGTACACATCAATAACCCTGTTGCCATTCATGACACCCTCTCATGGTACACTGCTACAATAATAGAGGGGCTTCCTCGTCCAACCCGGCCGCTCCCTCTCCAGTAGGAGAATCACCCTACACCCATGAAACAGTTGCCACTGAAACTCCAACAGTAGCATGCATGGTGGGAAAATTTACACGTCCAGAGTTTAAATCCATTTTTATGTAATGTGTTCACTTTATGGCCTAAGCAAATACTGGTTCATGTTGGGTTTTGGAGGGCTACGGGGCTGAGGGAGCTATTGGTGGTTGCAGGGCTACCAGACAGCACTGCAGTAGATGGCACAGATTTCTGTCAATGCTCCACCATTGTATCTATGTAAAACATTATAATATCCAATGACATGCAGCTCATTTCAGTGCTCTATGACTGCAAATGGAATGAAAGGCAAAGGCAATCATCAGTTTAGAAATTTGACTATTCCCAATGTGAGGTTCTCTGAAACAGATGAAATAATAAAATTCCTCAATCTAACTACAGTGGATTCCAGTTATTTGGGACAACTCTTACAAAACTAAAACTAATCGAGAAAATAGCTGGGATTCACTTCATTTATTTGGGACACTATGTTGCTTAATTGGGATAGGAGACCGTTGCCAAACAGTTTGTAACTAGCATCAGCCGCATGCAGTTGTGTGGTCGTTAGACATCATAGTGTGCTTAGATGGAATAGTTTTAAATACTGTCACGTGTGTGCTTTGTCACTGATAGTTGGTGAGAAATAAGTGATAACGTAATTCAGAACTGTTATGGTCACTGTGGTTTCAAGCATTCAGACTTGAATGGTAGTTGTCTGTCATATTCAACAGTGATAGGAAACCTGTGTGGGACAGTTTTTAAATGGAGAAGCCATTGCACTGGGATAGTTCCACACTCTCCTCTTCAGAAGTCTAAATCCTGTGGTATGAGTAGTTGTCATGACTGGGGTCTTCCTTGGTTGCAGTGGATGACCACGACTATTTCTGTGCCTTGTCATGCCCTTCGCTCTCCATGGGGCATTGCAGAACTGCCTTCCTGGCCGTTGGATCTCGCTGTCGATCTCATCTATCCAGTCCAGACTTCACATACTGGGACAGTATGTCCCTATCGTGCTGGACTTTAGACCTGTTGGCTGCACTCACCTGGCTTAGCCCGTTGTTGAAAAGGTGCCCCAGGGTGTGGCCACTGTCATGTACAAACAGCTACTTGGAGCCACAGGTGAGAGCTGAGTGCTCGGGGACCAAAGGTGAATGAGCTGCCCTGAAGTGGACACGACAAGCCCCCTCACCAGAGATGCTGCCCTTTCCTGGACACCCCATACACCCCTTTGTTCATTTTCAGTCAATTAGAAAAAACACAAGATACACTGGATGAATTCCTCCATTGATAACTATTAGGAACTGATAGTTTTATAGCACTGTAGTGGTATGTATGTATTCATTCCATCCTTCTGCACCCATGCCGTTGTATTGAATCTACCCTTGCCTCAGATTCTCTTTCAATACAGAAAGCAGCCAGTTGGCCCAATTAGTCAATGCCGGCTCTTCAGAATCATGTTTAATATCTCTGACATGTTGAGGAATTTGTTGTTTTGTGGCAGCGGTACAGTGCAATACATTAAAATGATAAATTACAATGAGATTTATATTAAAAATAAATCAAATTTGAAAAAAATATAGTAATGCATTCCCATCAGCCCCATTCTCCCACTTATTTTCTGTCAACTGCCTGATGACCTACACTAGGGGTAATTAATAGTAGATGGCATATCTTTGCGAGGAAACTAGAGCACCTAAAGAGAGCTCTAACAGTCACACTTCACAGAAAATGGTGGATGCAGTCCTGTCCATCGCATGTAAAGTGCTCTCTGTGATTGAGCACATTGACTCGACAAGGAGCGCCTCCACAAGAAAGCGAAACCCATCACCAAGGATCCCCACCATCCAGGGCATGCTGTCTTCTCTCTACTACCATCAGGAAGGAGACCCAAGGACCTCGGGTCTTACACCATCAGCAGGCTCCTGAACCAGTGTAGGTAATGTCATTCACCTCAACTCCAAACTAATTCCACAACCTACCAACTCGCTTCCAAGGATTCTACAGCACATGTTCTTAGTATTATCTACTTGTTTTATTTGCACAATTTGCCTCTTGCTGATTGGCTGTTGGTCAGTCTTTATTTATGTTTAGTTTTTCATAAATTTTATTGTGTTTCTTTATTTTCCTTAAAATGCCTGCAAGGAAACATCTCAAGCTACTATAATAAGTTTACTCTGACCTTGTAGGAACTCCATGGAAGGCACCAAGATCCGGCTAAAAAGTGGGTGGCTGGACCTGTATGATGGCAGTACTAACTGCTGCACGAGGGTGCTTCAAAACACTTGCAGATTTTTGATTTCCATTTGAAGCTTTTAATCCACTGGAATACTGATACATATTATATACAAATCCTCAATCATCAGAGGTGTTTTAAGTTGCTACTTAAGCATATTTTGGACTACATTTTAAGAATGCAAAAATTAAGAAACCTTATTATGAAGAATATCATCTAATCATAACTAGTTTAACCATTTAGATATATTTATGTAACAGGGCTGTTAATCTAGCGACCTTGTGATCTGTAGGAATGAATTCACCAAGGCACCTGGAGAAATTTAAAACCATTAATAAATCTGGATGATACAGCTGGTATCAGTGATGGTGATTGCAAATGTACTGAATGTCATTAAAAATCCTACTTTGTTCGCTAATGTCCTTCGGGGAAAGGGATTGGTTGTGTTTACTCACAACAGCTTGTTTGTCCCAAAACTGCCCTTGGAAAAGACTTAGCAATCTGCTCTGTTCACAGGCAATTGGGGATGGGCATTAAATTTACTGAGTGGCCACTATATTAGGTACAGGAGAAACCTAATAAAGTGGCCACTTAGTGTGTGTTCGTGGTCTTCTGCTGTAGCCCATCCATTTCAAGGTTCAGCATGTGTTGTGCTTTCAGAGAATGTTCTTCTGCACACCACCATTGTAACACATGGTTAATTGAGTTACTGTCACCTTCCTGTCAGCTTGAACCAGTCTGGCCATTCTCCTCCGACCTCTCTTATAAACAAGGAATTATCACACACAGAACTGTCACTCACTGAATGCTTTTTGTTTTTCACACCAGTCTCTGTGAAATAGAGACTGTTGTGCATGAAAATCCCAGGAGATCAACAGTTTCAGAGATACTCAAACCACCCTATCTGGCACCAACAATCACTCCAAGGTCAAAGTCACTTAGATCCCATTTCTTCCTCATTTTGAGGTTTTGTCTGAACAACTGAACCTCTTGAACTTGTCTGCATTCTTTTATGCATTGAGTTCCTGCCACATGACTGGCTAATGAGATATTTGTTTACATGAGCAGGTATACATAACAAAATAACCACTGTGTGTAGAACTTTGCCACGCGTACATTGGAACCTGATGTGTGCGCGCCCAGAGTCTATGCACAAAGATAAGAACTAGAAAGGTAATTTGTTCTTCATTTCTCTGTGAGCTTGTCTTTAATGCCTTTGTGGACAAGTTCCTTTGTTCTGATACACATATGATGTCCAGAAGACAGCTCAGTGACCCTGGGTCTGTACTCACTGGAGTTTAGAAGGGTCGGGGGTGGGGGATCTCATTGAAACCCACAGAATATTGAAAAGTCTGGGTACGATGGAGACAATGCTTCCTGTAGTTGGCGAGTCTAGGACTGGAGGGAACACCCTCAGAATTAATGGACATCCCTTTAGAACATAGATGAGCAAGTTTTTAGCCAAAGGGTGGTAAATCTATGGAATTCATTGCCACCGATGGCCATGGAGGCCAAAGTATTGAATATGTTTAAAGTGGAGATTGATGGGTTCTTGATTAGCTAGGGTGTCAAAGGTTACGGGAAGAAGGCTGGAGAAGGGGTTGAGGGAGTAATAAATCAGCCATGGCAGTTTAGACTAGATGGGCCAAATCGACTAATTCTGCTTGGCCCTATGGTCTTGCACGGGTATTCTATAACCTGATTGCCACCTCTACCTGAGATTGGCACCCATCCACCTTCCTAATAGATTTGGCAAAAGGCTGATCCATCCTACAAATAAGACAGAGGAAAGGGCAGTTTTGCCTGAGTCCATATCCCACAATGTTTAACTGACTATCAAGCTCCTTAGTTAAGAAGTTCTAGTACCAAGAATGGAAAAAAAAACCCTAGTTTTCGTGCTCCGCATGTGATTTAATCAACTTCATGGCACAAGCTTGCTTGAAAAGCATTTAATAAGTTACAAAGGTGGTTGGCAGTATATTTTCTCTAGAACATAGAACAGTACAGGCTCTTTGGCCTACAGTGTTATGCCAACTCTTTGATCTTGGGATAGGTTAATCTAAACCTTCCCTCCATTTTTCTTTTCATCCATGTTCCTATCTAAGAGTCTCTAAATATCCATTATGTATATGCCTCTGGCACCGTCATTGATAGTGTGTTCCACGTACCTATCGCTCTCTGAGTTTTTTTTTTAAGTCTACACCTGACCTAGTCCCCCTTTTTTCCCTATATTTTCCTTCAAACAACTTAACCTTGTGCTCCTTTGTGTTAGCCATTTCTGCCCTGGGAAAAAGGTCTCTGGTTATCCACTTCATCCATGCCTCTTGTCATCTTGAGCACCTCTTCTCATTGTCTTCTAGCTTACTCAGCCTATCACTGGAGGCCTGTAATCTCAGTGGTAGCAGTTAAATATGAAAACACAAAAGTGAGATGTGGAATGAGAATCTGGTGATCATTAATTGACTATCAAATCTTAATTTCAACCTCAACAAAGAAATACGAAGGGTCTCGGCCTGAAACGTCGACTGCACCTCTTCCTAGAGATGCTGCCTGGCCTGCTGCGTTCACCAGCAACTTTGATGTGTGTTGAAGAAATCCCTTCGGCAGATTCAATATGCTGATGCAATAATTTGTGTAGTTTCAACTTCAAGTTGGATATTTTTGGATTTGTTAGGGGCTTTGAAATGTAGCAACTCTTTTTCCCTTTATGATGATGTCTGTCTCATCTCCTATTATATTCTTTAGAGACTAGATTTCATGGATTATAAAGGTCTATTTCCGTCATGTTCACTGGTCTGTGTGGTTTTCGTGTTCTGTTTCAGACAACAAAGGACCACTTTCTACAGTGTAAGATATTAGTGAGTCCACAGACTATTTTAAAAAAAAACTGATTGTCATCACTGCCAAGTTCTAAGTCTTGTAAAATCTGAAAATACTTCTTCACTTGCTTGTCCCTGTGGATGCCACATGATGGCCCAAGGAATAGAGCTGCTTCAGTGAACCAGGGCCAACCCTTGGGTGGTGTCCACGTGGAGTTTGTACATTCTCCTCGAGTGGGTTTCCTCTGGGACTTCAGTTTCTTTCCACATCCCAAAGACTTGGAGGTTGTGGGTTAATTTGGCTGCTGTAAATTTCCCCAACAGTTAGTGGGAGTGTGGAAAGAATAAAATGGGTGATCGCAAGACAACACAGCTCAGCGTTGCAGGTGGCCTTTTCCACGTTGTGTGACTCAGCGACTCTTAACTCCCAAGCAAGGGCAATTTCACTTCTCGTAATGGTCATCACACTAATGATGAAATGAGAAAAATAAAGTTTGTTCAACACTTCATCATAGTTGTTGCAATAGT
Source organism: Mobula hypostoma (assembly GCF_963921235.1). Classification (NCBI taxonomy): domain Eukaryota; kingdom Metazoa; phylum Chordata; class Chondrichthyes; order Myliobatiformes; family Myliobatidae; genus Mobula; species Mobula hypostoma. The sequence goes on from NC_086103.1 coordinate 162,799,062, forward strand.
TGAGGCACAGTTGCATTTAGGAGAAAGCAATTCTAGTACATGATCAAGCAAACTGTGGAAGATTGATCAATTTAGATGAAGTAGACCAGGAGAATGATTGCATGACAGAGGGATAAGCATCAATTGAAGCATTAACCTTACAGTGCAGAAGAACATCATTAAGCTTGGCAGAGCAACCCCATCAATCCCATTCTTCCTCCTCCTTCCACTTGATTATCAGCTCCCGTTTGGGTTCTTTGCCACTTGTGTACACTAAGTAATTTATTGTAGCCTAGCAGCATGTATACACTGGCCACTTTATCAGGCATGGTTACTTGTTAATAAAAATATCTGATTAGCCAATTGTGGCAGCAACTCAATGCATTAAAGCATGCTGGCATGGTCAAGAGGTTCATTTGTTATTCAGACCAAATATCCAAATGGTGATCTAAGTGACTTTGACTGTGGAATGATTCTTGGTGCCAGTTGGGATAGTTTGGGTGTCTGTGAGACTGCTGATCTCCAGGGATTTTCATGCACAACAATCTCTAGAGTGTACAAAGAGTAGCGTGAAAACCGTGCAGTGAGCGGCAGTTCTGTGGGTGAGAACACCTTTTTAATGAGGGAGGTCAGAAAAGAATGGGCAGGCTGGTTCAAGCTGACAGGAAGGCAGCAGTAACTCAAATAGCCACACTTTACAACAGTGGTGTGCAAAGGAGCACATCTGAAGGCACAACATGTCAAACCTTAAACTGGATGGACAACAGCAGCAGGTGACCATGAGCATGTACTCAGTGGCTACTTTATATTTTATGTAAACTCAGTTGAAGCAGGTTGGCAGCCAGGAGACAATGCAGGTAATGTTTGAAATGCCAAGAATCAAGCCCACAGGGCCATTTACATGCATGACATCAAAATGGCTAATTGATCAGAAAGAACTAAACTCTACAAATCAGCGATCAGGAATGAGGCAAGGGCAGTGGAAGCAGAGAGAAAAAAACATATCTTTTGTTCTGGTTGCGTGGTTAAAGGAATGTTGGCTGCCATTTTGTGAGCCTGTTCTTGCGGCCCCCATTTTGTGAACTGTTTAGAGAACTGGTTCTTGCTCAGGGATGGTTCAGTTGGAGCAATTGAAAATGGACAGATTGAGTTTCCAGTTGAAGATATGCTCCTGTAAAGTGCTGATTAATAGCAGGGCTTCAAACCCTCAGAATGTTTGGAGCATTTCTCCCAAGGTTTGCATTGAATAGATACAACAGTACGGCAGACTGCAGCCTTGACACAAACTCCCATCCCATCGGAGAAGGGGCTCTGTTTAGAAAGATGTCGTGAGAACTTTTTCTGAATTATTTTCAAAACTTTCAAAACTTTCAAAACCTTCAATTCGCTGTTTAAATTTAGATGTTGGCTAATATTAATTTTTATTATATGAGAAGGTATTTTACCTTTTTTCTCCTTAATAAGTCTTGGTAGGGGTTAGACTTGTAATAAGTTAGTATATTTCAATGTAGCTATTGATTACAGGGTAATGAGATTGTTATTATGAATAGATATAATGTAACTGGTAGTTTTTAAAAATCTTTTTTGACCTTTGTATATACTTTCTTGTACTCTGTATTCCTCTATGTAGAAACTAATAAAAATATTGGAAAAGAAAGATTTCAGCTGCAGGAAAGCATTGCATGCCTTCAGAATATGCAAAAGATGGTTGCAAGTTTTCAGGAGAGTATCTCCAAGAGACAAGGAGACATTCCGTTTATCCTTCCTTGAAGACTGGTACAACCTGCTTCCTTGTCTTTCACTGCCTTAACTTAGCAATGTTTGATTTTGGTTAGACTTGTCATTTGTCATTTCAATAATTTGCAATTGACTTGAAATTGTAGAAAATGATGCATGAAATTAATATTTTTACATGCAGTGTTTCAACCAATGTCCAAAACACAGTAAAGTGACAAAGTTTAGTCAATTTATTGCCAAAGTACATATATGAAACCAGATACAACCCTGAGATTAATTTTCTTGCAGGCATTCTCAATTAATCCATAATACAATGATAACCATAACAGAAACAATGAATCAACTTGGGTGTTCAACCAGTGTGCAAAAGACAAAAAACTGTGTTAATACAAAAAATAATAATAAATAAGCAATAAATATTGAGAAGATGAGATGCAGAGTGCTTGAAAGTGGAACTATAGGTTGTGGGAACAGTTCAATGTTGGGGCAAGTGAAGTTGAGTAAATTTATCCTCTTTGGTCCAAGAGCCTGATGGCTGAGGAATAATAACTGTTCCTGAGCTTGGTAGTGTGAGTCTTGAAGCTCCTTGTGGTAAACCATGTATATATGTTGTAACTCGGTTACCTGTCTGGACACACCCCTCTGCTGACTGCCCCTGTGGCTCCTCCCACAGAGTCCTGTATAAAGGTGTTCGCCTTGCCCCTCCCCCTCAGTCCGGGGGCAGACACTCACTGTGGAGGTCGTATTGTACAGCGAATAAAAGCCTTTCAGTATTTTACCAAACCTCAGTCTTTTGGAGTAATTAAAGGTGCTTCACTCCTGTACCCACTTCCTGATGGCAGCAACATGAAATGAGCATGATCTAAGTGGCAGGGGTCCCTGATGATGGATGCTGCTTTTCTGCAACAAAGCCCCAACGTAGATGTGCTCAATGGTGGGGACGGTTTTACTCATGATGGATTAGGCTATATCCACTTTGCTGAAAAGATAACACTGAGGAATTTAAGGTTGTTGACCCTCTCGACCTCTAATCCTCGAATGAAGACTGGCTCATGGACCTCTGGTTTCCTCTTCCTGAAGTCAATAATTGGCTCCTTGTTATTACTGACATTGAAAGCGAGGTGGTTGCTGTGGCACCATTCGGTCAGATATTGTCTCCCTTCTATAAGATGATTCCTCACCACAACAGTGGTGTCGACAGCAAACTTGAATATGGCATTGGAACTGTGTTTGGCCACAGAGTCTTAAGTGTAAAGCAAGTACTGTAGATCGGAGGGCTAAGCACACAGCTTTGTGGTGCACCTGTGCTGACTAAGATTGTGGAGGGGATGTTGATGCTTAATACGGTTAGTACATTTTGAGGTGAAATTTTTGATTTTGTTCCTATTTTCGGTTCGTGGTGCTTCATGACCAATAAATCACTTCCTTGTTCATATTGCTGCAGTGCAGCAGAAATTCTCGAATTTTACAAGCACTTCACGGTACTGATAAAGGATCTAGTGCTTTCCCAGCATATATGACGCATAAACTTTTCTCGGGCTTCCAGCTGGGTGCAAGTTAAAATCAACATCTGTACCCAGCTGGAAGCCCAAAAAAAGTTCATACTTCATGGTCCTATTTAGAAAGCTGCCAGTTGTTAAAGGCGTGAAAGCAACCTGCCCTGATTTATTCATGTGTATCCCATTTCTGATCCGGTCATGGGGTGAACATACAAACTCCTTACAGCCAATTGCTGGCACTGTGAAGTGTTGCGAAAACTGCTGTGCTACTGGTCAGAAGTAATGGCTTGTTAAATTAAAACTTGACGACTCAGAAGCCATTATTCAGCTAATTCCTATAAGGACATTGTCCCTCCTTTTTCCTTCAACACATTGTTTCAATTATTTCCATCCTACCATCCTGTGTACCAAAACTCCTCTGCAGAAGATGTACAATGGATTCCAGTTAATTGGGACACATAGGGACTAGTATATTTTGACCCAGTTAAGCAACTGCCCCAATTAGCCAGTGTTTCATGGAAATAGTTAAAAGGGTAAATTAAAGGATAGGACCAGCTACTACTTAGCCTGCTCTGGCTGCTCTGGGCTTCATGTCTGAGGACTCACTTTTGTTTTAAATACTACTTTTATTGTTTTGTTTTCTCTCTGCACATTGGGTGTTTGGTCTTTTTAAATAGGTTCTTTTGGGTTTTTTGTTTTGAGGCTGCCTGCAAGGAGACAAATCTCAAGGTTGTGTAATGTCTACATAAATGTACTTTGGACTTCGGAATCACATTTAAATGAACTACAGAATAAATTAGAACATTACTAAAATTCCTACAGTACAATATAACTCTATTTGTTCCTAATAGTTATCGACAAGAGGATTTTATCCAGTGAACGCTGCTGTGTTCTTTTGATTGTAAATGAATAAAATCAGTGTGGACACCTGGTGCAGATGATGGACTGCCTTCAAATCGAGCTTTCAGTGATTGCATCCTCCAAATCTTAATTTTAGTTGTAACATTCAAGATGATTGTTGATACCTTAATTCTTCATAGTTCCTAACTTGCTGAAGTAGTGAAATTGTTTCTGGCATCTCCAAGCCTGAACACTTGAAATCGCAGTGAGCAAAACGGTTCTGAATTGTCTTGCTGTTTATTACTGCCCAACTATCAGTGACAAAAATCGCTGCTTTCTGAACTCAACTTGCAAGTGACATGCTTAAGAACTGTTTGCTGTATGCAAGGTGTAGTGTCTCACAGCCATACAATATGCATGCAACTGAAACTAGTTAGAAACTGTTCGGCAACAGTCTCCTGCATCAATTACATGTCGTAGTGTCCCAAATAAATGAAGGGGATCTCAGCTATTTTCTCAATTTTTTTATTCTTTTATGAGTTGTCCCAAATAAGCAGCAGCCCCCGATTACCAGATAGCCCCAATTAATCAGAATCCACTGTATTGATGTTTTCCTTTGTATTTGAAGGTAGGATGTGATAATATCACCCACTGTTTGATATAAGTTACTGCAATTTTACAGTTTAATTTGTCATTTATGCATTGAATGGCCATATCATTCAAGAGCTTCAATAAAAAAGTAGACTCGTACCATACAGAAGCAGACCCTTCGGCCCATCTTGTACATGCCAACCACAATGCTCATCTTTGCTAGTCCCATTTGCTTATGTTTGGTTTTCATATGCCCGTACTTGTTTCTCTTTAAATGTTGTTATTGTACCTGTTTGTTCTACAGCTTGTTCTATAATGTATCACCCTCTCAGTGAAAAAGTCGGCTCTCTAGTCCCATGTTGTTTTTCTTATATAAAACCTTTTCCCCCCCCTCAGCTTAAATCTATTATCTGTCAGTCTCCTACACTTCAAGGGGTAAAGTTCCCGCCCACACAATCTCTCCACGTAACTTTGTCCCTTAAATCCTGACAACATTCCTGTACATCATCTTTGACTGACAACTTTTCTATAATGAGGTCACCCAAGCTGTAGATCCCAAATTTTATTTTTACTTATTGAGATGCAGTTTGGAATAGGCCTTTCTGGCCCTACAAGCCACACCATGCAGCAATTCCCCAGTTTAATCGTAGCCTAATCACAGGACAAGTTACAATGACCAGTCATAGGTACCAATGTGGAAGGAAACCGGAGCACCCAAAATAAACCCACACAGTCACAGGGAGAACATACAAACTCCTTACAGGCAGTGGCGGGATTTGAACCTGTGTCGCTGGCACTGTAAAGTGTTGTGCTACCATGCTGCCCCAACATCTTGTACATTTGCTACATAATATCTTTATTTTATGCTGTGAATGGTGAAGACCAGTATGCCAAATGCTGCATATTGTTCACCATCTTGACCACTTGTGGCTGGAGTTTTAGGGAAATGTCCTGCAGCCTAGATCATGGCCACATAAACACCTGTCTGTGCCCCTGACTAAAGAGTTTCCTGGCTTCATCACACTGCTTTGTACTCATTGGTCCATAGTTCCACTTTATTGTCAGTGGCCTACATTTCGAGGTATAAATGCCATGAAAAGTAGCTCTTGCAGCAGCAGCATAGTACATGACAAACATAAATTAATGTATGTATGACAGGGGAAGTGAATGATGGGGCACTGACGAGAGCGGTGGAACAAAGGGATCTGGGAATACAGGTTCATAATTCCTTGGAAGTAGTGTTACAAGTACAAAGGGTCATAAAGAGAGCTTTTGGCACATTGAGCTACAGAAATCAAAGGTTTGAGTGCAGGGGTTGGGTTGTTGTACTGAAATTGTATAAGACATTAGTGAGGCCTAGATTAGTGTATTGGGTATGGTCCCTTATCTACAGGGGACCATACCTATGTAATCAATCAATAAGACTGAAAGGGTGCACAGAAAATTTACAGGGATGTTGCCAGGACCTGAGTTATAGGGAAATGTTAAAATGGTGAGGCCTTTATTCCCGGGTGCGTATGAGAATGAGGAAGATTTGATAGAGGTATACAAAATTGAGGGGTAGAAATTGGAAAAAACCTGTTGCGTTTATCCTCTGAGGTTGGGTGAGACTTGAATTAGAGGTCAAGGGTGAAAGGTGAAATGTTTAAGAGGGGGGACCTGAGGGGGAAACTTCACTCAGAGAGTTGTGAGAGTGTGGAATGAGCTGCCAATGGAAGTGGGGGATGCAGGTTCGATTTCAACATTTTAAGAGAAGATTGGATAAGTATATGGATGGGAGATGTATGGAGGTTGTTGGTACTAGGCAGAATAACAGTTTAGTGCAGACTAGATGGTTGAAAGGCCTCTTTCTGTGCCATGGTACCCTATGACACACAGACACAGACACAGACACACACACACACACACTTGCACATAATGTAGATATTATTTACAATGTGGAATGTGGTCATTTGACCTTTTAATCCGTCCTGACTCATTTCCAATCTCCCAATTTTTTACTCTCCAACATGCCTGCAATTTATTCTTTCATGGTTCCAACCTACTTCCCCGTTGATGCTGAGGAATCAGAATCATTTTATTGGCAGTATTTGAAACATACCGGAAGTTTCAAGTTCCTGGGTGTCAAAATCTCTGAAGATCTAACCTGGTCCCAACATATCGATGTAATTATAAAGAAGGCAAGACAGCCCCTATACTTTATTAGGAGTTTGAAGAGATTTGGCATGTCAACAAATACACTCAAAAACTTCTGTAGTTGTACCCTGGAGAGCATTGTGACAGGCTGTATCACTGTGTGGTATGGAGGGGCTACTGCACAGGACCGAAAGAAGCTGCAGAAGGTTGTAAGTCTAGTCAGCTCCATCTTAGGCACTAGCCTACAAAGCACCCAGGACACCTTCAGGGAGCGGTGTCTCAAAGGCAGCGTCCATTATTAAGGACCTCCAGCACCCAGGGCATGCCCTTTTCTCACTGTTACCATCAGGTAGGAGATGCAGAAGCCTGAAGGCACACACTCAGCGATTCAGGAACAGCTTCTTCCCCTCTACCATCCCATTCCTAAATGAATATTGAATCTTTGGACGCTACCTCACTTTTTAAAAAAATATACAGTATTTCTGGTTGGCGCATTTTTCAAAGTCTATTCAACATGTGTATACTGTAATTGATTTGTTTATTTATTATTATTATTTTATTTAATTTATTTTTTTCTCTGCTAGATTATGTATTGCATTGAACTGCTTCTGCTAAGTTAACAAATTTCACGTCAACCTGATTCTGATTGTGGTTTAGTGCCAAGCATAATACACAGGGCAATACCATAACAGACAACAGTAATCAACAATTTATAGGACAACAGTGCAAACAGCCAGGAGCAATCAACAATTAGCAGAACGGTTACATATGCTAATGTCAAAAGTCAAACTTAAATGTGAACAAACTACTTACCAAGAGAACAAGGAGAGCAGGAAGTACCATTTAATGGTTGTTTTTGCAGGGATGGTTAAGGTATTACACCTGAGTGAGTTTTGTTGAGAAGCTGGACAGCTACAGGAAAGAAGCTTCGGAGAGGACATGTAGTGCTGGTGGTGATGGATTTGTAGTGACTCCCTGATGGCTGTTCGGTAAATAGGTGACTGCTAGGCCTGGTGGAATCAGCGGTAAATTTTTTTTTCAGCTCTCTCCTTGGCTCTGTCGTTCATTAGGAAGCCTTGTCACCGTGTCTGTATGGAGATGACTGAGGTTAATATTCACTTCAGAAAGTGCTCAATCTGTGAATGTTGCAGAAAGATGATTAATAGGACAAAGAATGTCTGTGCAGAATGCAGAAACCACAAGAAGAGGAAAACTGGAATTAAACTGTTTGCATAATGGTGTTCTTTGTGTGGAGATGATGTTGGCTAGGACACTTGGGGAAATTTGTTCTTTTACAACTGTTATCACTGCGACATTAACCGCCTTTTGGGCAAATAGACAGGAAATCGGTTTAGTTGAAATACTGTGTTTCTCACTGTTTAGCCCAGATTTCTGTTCTCAAGTTCAAGTTTAATTGTCATTCAGCCATGCATGAATACCCATGATTACAACCAAACGAAACAGCGTTCTAAGCAAAGCTCACTGTTAGGCTGCATGCCTCCTTCGCCCACCCACTCCATCTCTCTGATGAAGCAGCAGTGCAATACGCACCAAGTCCAGTTTCAGGTGTGAGGAGGTTGAAACAGTCTTCTGCTTCAGGGCAAATGAGTGGCAGTGTAAGATGTATATGTTGGTGTGGGAGGGGTCTGATGGGAAAAATTGCTTGACGTCAGTCACAACATCTTGATTGCAGCATGGGGTAAGGCCACTTAGCCCATTGAATCTATGATATGTTGAGGCCACACTCAGGTTGGAGGAGCAACACCTTGTAGTCTGGATACCTCCAGCCTGAAGGCATGAACATTGGTGCTCCTCCCCCTTCCCTTTCTTCCATAGTCCTCTCCTATCAGATTCCCCTTCTCCAGCCCTTTATCTCTTCCACCAATCAACTTCCCAGCCCTTTACTTCACCCCTACCCCCTCCCCCTCTCCCAGTTTCACCTAGCACCTACCATCTTGTACTATTTCCTCCCCTCTCCCCACCTTGGTGACCTGACTTTTTCTTTTTCCAGTCCTGGTGAAGGGTCTCGACCCAAAACATAGACTGTTTACTCTTTTCCATAGATGCTGCCTGACCTGCTGAGCTCTTCCAGCATTTTGTGTGTGTTGCTTGGATTTCCAGCATCAGTAGGTTTACTCGCAAGGCTTTCTGATGCAGGGTTTCATCCCGAAATGTTGACAGTTCCTTTCCTCGCACAGATGCTACTCAACCCACAGCTCCTCGAGTAGATTGTTTGCTGCTGTTGAATGTGGAGCAGCAAATCATAAACTCGAGATTATGCAGGTGCTGGAAATCCAGAGTAACACATACAATTTGGTGGAGCAACCCAGCATCTATGGAGAGGAATAAACTTGACATTTTGGGCTGAGATCCTTAATCAAGAGTGCTTATTTCTCTCCATAGATGCTGCCTGGTGTTCTGAGTTCCTCTGGCATTTTGTGCATGTTACATTAAATGTAGAGGTTGTAAGTGATTACTAAAGACCAAAGGACCCCATCTCTTCGCTCTTCCCCACCCCCCCCATGACCTTTGCTATGTTTGGACAGTACAGGGGTGAAATCAGAAATGTGAGAAATAGAGGAAATTTCTTTGAGATGCTAAAGCAATAATAATTTGAGTGTGGTGCTGTGCACATGGAGGTTGCATGTTTTCTCTTTGATCCCATGGGTGTCCCCAATGCACCAGTTTCCTCCGGAATCTCAAAGATGTACAGATAGATGGCTTAATCAGCTATGCAAATTATCCCTTGAGCATAAATGAGTGACACAATCTAGAGAGAGCCGATGGGACTGTGGATTAACTTCTTAGCAATCACCATTTCAAACAATACAGCCTTTTTTTCAAACTTATTGGCTGACGATAGGGAGCTTGTTGCTCCAAGGATGGCTATAAGTGAGTCTGGTTCCCACCGCTTTCCATAAGCCTCAGAGAAACAAGGTGGAGTAACGTTATTACAGTCCCAGCGACTGGGTTTAACTCCACTGCCAGCTGAAAGAGGTTTGTACATACTCCCTGTGACCATGTGGGTTTCCCCCAAGTGCTCAGGCTTCTCTCACATCCCAAAGACCCATGTATCACCAGGTTAATTGGTCACCTGGTTGTAATTGGGCAGCGAGGGCTTATTGGGCCAGAATATCTGTTACCATGCTGTCTCCACATAAATATGAAAATGAAATAAAAAGCGATTAGCCTAGGAGTAGTGTACTGTTAATGGGTGAAAATGACCATTAACAGTAAAATGACACCAGCAAACAATGTGACCGAAGGTTTATATACTACTGCTTTCAAATATGATTTTGCTACTATTGGAGCATGTAATCTGCATTTAGATGGTGTGTTTTCAGGCCAATTGAGCAATCTGGTGCTTTACTGCCTCTGAGGGAGCTCGGTGAGCTTTCAAGCAAAGAGTGTAGCCTGGAGACACGATCAACTCCATTTCTCGCTGATCCCTCCAGTTAAACCGTCGAAGAAAATTGAGTGGGTCTTCAGTGCTGTCTACCTGCATGTAACCGGTCTCTCTTGATCTTCCTCTCTCTCTGCTTCCGGGGGAAGGTGCCTGCATTTGATCAGTTTCTCCCTCCTGCGCAATGTTGCTGGAGTCTTGGGTCTTGGGCAAGATTTAATCAACATGGTTTGTGGATTGGACTCTAGCTCACACTATGGTGTGTTTCTGGTTGTTCCTTTTTTTTTGTTGCTATTTACTACGATTTTTGATCGAGGTGGACTAGCTCTGCGGCTTGCAGTCAATGGACAACACGACACAACACGCACAAAATGCTGGAGGAACCTGGCAATTCCGAAATGTCGACTGTACGTTTTTCCATAGATGCTGCCTGGCCTGCTGAGCTCCTCCAGCATTTTGTATGTGTGGCTTGGATTTCCAGCATCTGCAGATTTTTCTCTTGTTTGTAAATGGACAACACAATGCTAGATTGAACTGAGCTCAACTGAATGTTACTGGACTGTTTCAATGACTTTGTGATTTGATATTTTATATTGTGTTTTTGGCTTGATTTCTTTGCCATTTGTGCAATTTGTTGCTTTTTTGTGTGATGGGGGTTTGATGTTTCTCTTTGGTTCTTTTTGCTTTGTGGCTGCCTATGAGAAGATGAATCTCAGGGTTGTTTTCTGCATGCATGCTTTGATAATAAATGCATTTTGAATCTTTGAATCTCTAAGACCATGACTCCAGGATGATGAGAAAGCAAAGTTTAAAATGAATATAGGCTTTGAGTGCTTTGGGTTGTGCCTGGTCAGTGTTGCTCAGGGGATTTTGGACTGAGACTGTTTAGTTTGTGGAAGAAGTAATAAGCAAAAGTCCTATCTAGCAGGTTCACTTATCTGTTAATGGTAGATCAAACCCAAGGAAACCTGTACCTCATGGCCCCTCTCAGTGTGCAGTGGTCCATCAGAACTGAGCTGAGGATGGAGTGCTCTTGTGAAGGCAGAGCACAGGAGTAATTTTTCAAAAGGGCAGTAGTTAGTGAATTTACTGAAGAGGTAAATGAATAAAGAAAAGTGTGGTTTAGGAATCGGAAGAGAAGGAAAATTACTATGAAAGAAAACTTGAGAATAAAGCCATGGCAACACATTAGCTGCTGCCAGCATTGTAATATGTAGTAGTACTGCAAATAATGTAATTTTATTTATCATGGGTATCATATAGTTTCTGTTTGTCTAATTTGCATACATTTGCATTGATGGCAGCTCATTCAAAGTTGTGGAGAATGCCAGACTAAATGTGTGAGAGCATCGTGGACAGGTGGTTGATTAGAATCAATAATGCCTTTATTCCTTCTGCCAAAGTGCATGACCATACACTTCCGTACACTGCATTTCATCTACCACTGCTTTGCCCATTCTCCTGCTTTAATAACACTTTCTCCCTCTCCATCTATCTTTGTATCCCCCCTAAAACTCTCACTAATTTTTATAGATGCACCGTAGAAAGCATTCTTCTAGGGTGCATCACAACCTGGTATGGAAGTTGTCCTGTCCAAGACCGGGAGAAGCCACAGAAGATCGTGAACACGGCGCAGCACATCACACAAACCAATCTTCTGTCCTTGGACTCACTTTACATTGCATGCTGTCGGAGCAGTGCTGCCAGGATAATCAAGGACACGACCCACCCAGCCAACGCACTTTTCGTCCCTCTTCTCTCCAGGAGAAGGCTCAGGAGCTTGAAGACTCGTATGGCCAGATTTGGGAACAACTTCTTTCCAACTGTGATAAGACTGCTGAATGGATCCTGACCCGGATCTGGGCTGTACCCTCCAAATGTCCGGACCTGCCTCTCGGTCTTTTTGCATTACCTTACTTTCCCTTTTCTATTTTCTATTTATGATTTATAATTTAAACTTTTATTATATTTACTATTGATTTGTACTCCAGGGAGCGCAAAGCGCAGAATCAAATATTGCTGTGATGATTGTACACTCTAGTATCAATTGTTTGGTGACAATAAAGTAGTAAAGTAAAATATCATCTGCAAACTTGGACACGAGCCAGATCATTAACATATAGCGTGAAAAGTAGCAGACCCAACATAGATCCTCGTGGAACTTCGCTAGCCACAGTCAGCCAACCAGGAAAGGACCCATTTATACCCACTGTTTGCCTCCTGCTAGTCAGTCAATTTTCTGTATGTGTTATTATCATTCCTGTAATTCTGTGGGCTCTTAGCTTGTTTAGCAGCCTTATGTATGGCACCTTGTCAAAGGTCTTCTGGAAATCAAAATTAACAATGCCCATTGACTCTACTTTAAGGAAGTAACAAGCAGGATAGACAAAGTTGTCAGGTGACATTTCCCCTTAAGGAAACCTTGCTGATTTTTTTGGCCTATTTTGTCATGTACCTCCAAGTACCCTGAAACCTCATCCTTAAAAATGGAGTCCAGCATCTTCCCATCCATTGAGGTCAGACTTAATGGCCTATAATTTTCTTTCTTCTGTCTCCCTCAGTACTTAAAATGGAGTGACATTTGCAATTTTCTAGCCCTCCAGAACCATTCAGTGATTCCTGAAAGATCATTGCTAATGCCTCCACAATCTCCTCAGCTACATCTTTCAGAACCCTGGGATGTATTCCATTTGAACAAACAATTTGTATCCTCTTTGATATCTTACTCATCTTTTCTCACCTTTGTTTTTGTTTGATTGCTTTCAGTTGATTTTTAAAAGTTTCCCAATTCTCTAACTTCCCACTAATTTTGGCTATGTTATATGCCCTTTATTTTGCTTTTATTCTGTCCTTCACTTCCCTTTTCAGCCAAGATTCCCTCATCCTCCCTTTAGAATACTACTTCATCTTTGGGATGCATCTTTCCTACGCCCTCCAGGTTCCTCCCTGAAACTCTAGCCATTGCTGATCTGTCATCCCTGTTTGTGTCCTCTTCCAATCAACTTTGGCCAGCTCTCCTCTCATGCCTTAGCAACTCCCTTTCGTCTACTGTAATGCTGATGTCTGATTTAGCTTTTGTCTCAAACTGCAGGGTAAACTCTATTTTATTATGAGCACTGCCTCCTATGGTTTCGTTTACCTGAAGTTGTGTAAACAGATCTTGGTCATTACACAACACCCAGCCCAGAATGCCTTTTCCGTAGTGGGCTCAACCACAAGCTGCTCTAAAAAGCCATCTCATAGGCATTCTACAAATTCCTTCTCCTGGGTTCTGGCGCCAACCTCAATTTTTCCTAATTTACCAGCATTTTGAAATCACTTATGACTATTGTAACATTGTCCTTTTTACGTACCTTTTCATCTCTCATAGTGATTTGTGCCCCATATCCAGGCTACTGTTTAGAGGCCTATATACAACTCCCATTAGGGTCTTTTTACCCTTGCAGTTTCATAACTTGGCTCAAGGATTCTACATCTTCTGATGTCACTTCTTTCGAAGGATTTGATTCAACTTTTTACCAATAGGGTCACCCCATCCACTCTGTCCACCTGCCTGTCCTTTTGATATGATGTGTATCCTTGAATGTTAAGTTCTCCACTGTATTCTTCCTTCAACCATGACTCAGTGATACCCACAACTTTAGACCTGCCGGTTTCGAACTGCACTACAAAATCATTATGTAGTGTGTATTATGTATGCATTCAAATAGAACATCTTCGGTCCTGTGCGCACTGCCCTTTGGGTGGGTGGAAACAGCCCAGTCCATCATGGGGATGTACTGTATTTACAGAAAGTCCTGATACAAGAAAGCAACATCCATCATCAAGGACCCCTACCATTCTGCCCATGCTTTCTTTTTGTTATTGCCATCAGACAGGAGGCAAAGGAGCCTTGGGTGCCACACCACCAAGTTCAGGAACAGATATAACTACGTTCCTTCCCACCTACCACCACCTTCTCCCTCCCACCTACCACCACCTTCTCTCCTCCCCCCCCCCCCCCAGATTCGCTTGTACTACTCCCCCTCCCCCACCTTCTTATTCTGGCTTCATCCCCCTTCCTTTCCCATCCTGAAGGGTCTCGCCTGAAGCATTGACTCTTGATTCCTTTCCTATGTGACCTGCTGAGTTCCTCCAGCATTTCGATTTACTCTAAATCAGGAGTGGCCAACCTTTTACATTCCATGCGTCAATTTTTTCACGCACGAGTTCTATATTAACATTTTTACAAGAATCGTGGGGGTACAAGAGTTGTATGGCGCATCTAAACTTGTGCGTGAAAAAATTGACGCATGAAATGTAAAAGGTTGGCCACCCCTGCTCTAAATGATTCTGCACCCTTTATAAACCAAGTCCAATAGAACACTTGGCATGTAATTGTTTGGATAAGTACCAAGCTAGGATCATGGTGCTCAGAATTGCTTCCATATTATGGCCTTTGATAGCAATGAAGAATATTTACCCGGAGTTTCCCTACATTCCCCTGAGGCATTTTGAGACTTAAATCTCAATTGACATCATGAGTCAGCCAACCCCAAAATAGAATCAGAAGTTAGGGCTTTGTATAACAGTCTCAATCTGGAAAGCTAGGTACAAATCAATGAAACAGTTATTACCCTTTAACTAGCAGGCTCCTGAATCAGAGTGGATGACTTCAGTTACCCCGACACTGAACTGATTTCACTACCTATGGACTCACCTTCGAGGACTCTACAACTTGTGTTCTCAGTATTATTGGGGCCCAATCAGCAGCAGGAGCAGGCCAGAGCAATGAAGTTTGTTGCAAGTTGGTGATGTTTGTTTAAAAGTACAGAAGGGACAAACGGGGCGGCCATTGTTGGGAGTAGGCCGATGCTGAGAGTAGGAGTGTCAAGATTTGGCTCAAAAGAGGCTTTACATTGGCTCTGGGTAAGCTTTTGTTAAGGTTCCTTTTTTTTTTCCCCTCTTACTGTACCTAGTGTAGTAAATGGCTGTTGTGTGCCCTTCATGCCAGATGTTGGAGTCCTGAGAGACCCAGAGTCTCCCAGGAACTTCATCTGTGTGACGTACATCTGGCTGCAGCTCCTTGAAGACCGTGTTAGGATCTGGAGCAGCAGCTGGATGACCTTCGGCTTGTATAGGAAAGTGAGGAGATAATCGATCAGAGTTGCAGGGAAGTAGTCACTCCAAAGTTGCAGGAGACAGATAGCTGGGTGACTGTCAGAGGAAATGGAAATGCAAATAGGCAGTTAGTGCAAACCACCCCTGTGGCCATTTTCCTCAAAAATAAGTAGATTATTTTGGATACTGTTGTGGGGGTGACCTCCCAGGGGAATGCCGCAGAGAACAGGTTACTGACACTGAGCACAGGTCTGTGGTGCAGAAGGGAAAGAGGGAGAAGAGGGGAGTGGTAGTGACCAGGGGCTCAATAGTCAGAGGAACAGACAGAAGATTCTGTGGATGTCAATGGGATACAGTACCTGAATGGTATGCTGCCTCCCAGGTGCCATGGTCAGGGATGTCTCGGATCACGTTCACAGTATTTTTGGGGGGGGGGTGGGGGAGGGAGAGCAGCCAGGTGTCTTGGTACATACTGGTACCGATGACATAGGAAGGAAAAGCAAAGTGGTCCTGAAAAGAGAATTTAGAGCTTGGCAGAAAGCTAAGAAGCAGGACCTCCGGGGTAGTAATTTCTGGATTGCTGCCTGTGCCACATGACATTGAGGGTAGAAACAGAGTGATTTGGCAAATAAATGTGTGGCTGAGAAGCTGGTGCAGGAGGGCAGGGTTTCAGGTTCTTGGATCATTGGAATCTCTTCTGGGGGAGGTATGACCTGTACAAAAGGGACGGGTTGCCCCTGAGCCCGAGGTGGGCCAATATTCTCGCGGTCATGTTTGGTAGAGTTGTTGAGGTGGGTTTAAACTACCAGGCAAGGCAGTGGGAACTGGAGTGAAGGAATCCAGGATAGAACAGACAGTGAAAAAGCAAAAATAACATGCAGTCAGACTGTCGGGAAGGGCAGGCAGATGATAGGACAAAATTGCAGCGAGCAGGGTGGGTATCAGTGCATTAGGGATGCAGAATCAAAAAGGGTAGAAAATACAGCACTCAAAGTGTTACATCTCAATGCACGGAGTATAAGAAATAAGGTGGATGATCTTGTTGCACTATTACAGATGGTCAGGTATGGTGTTGAGGCCATCACTGAATCGTGGCTGAAGGATGGTTGTAGTTGGGAGCGGAATGTCCAAGGTTACATGTTGTATCAGAGGGGTAGGAAGGTAGGCACAGGAGGTGGTGTGGGTTTGCCAGTGAAGAATGGCATCAAATCAGTAGAAAGGTGTGGCGTAGGATCGGAAGATGTGGAATCCTTGTGGATTGAGTTAAGAAGGGACTCTGGCAATTATATACTGGCCTCCCAACAGTAGCTGGGATGTGGACTATGGATTACAACAGGAAATAGAAAAGGCATGTCATAAGGGCAATGTTATGATAGCCATGGCAGATTTTAACACTGCAAACACGAGGAAATCTGCAGATGCTGGAATTTCAAGCAACACACATAAACGTTGCTGATTAACGCAGCAGGCCAGGCAGCATCTCTAACATGCAGGTCGATTGGGAAATTTAGGTTGGTAATGGATCTCAAGAGAGTTTGTTGAATGCCCAAGAGATGGCTTTTTAGAGCAGTTTGTTGTTGAGCCAACTAGGGATCAGCTATACAGGATTGTGTATTATGTAATGAACCGGAGGTGATTAGGGACCTTAAGGTGAAGGAACCCTTTGGAGGCAGTGATCAGGATATAATTGAGTTCAACTTGAAATTTGATGGGGAGTAAGTAAAGGCTGACCAGGCAGTATTTTAGTGGAGTAAGGGAAATTACTGCGGTATGAGAGAGGAGTTGGCTAAAGTAAATTGGAAGGAGATGCTGGCCGGGATGTCAGCAGAGCAGCAATGGCATGAGTTTCTAGGAAAAATGAGGAAGGTGCAGGATAGATGTATTCCAAAAACAAAGAAAAACTAATGGCAAAATAGTACAACTGTGGCTGATAAGGGAAGTCAAAGCTTGTGTAAAAACAAAAGAGAGGGCATACAACAAAGCAAAAATTAGGGAGACATAGATGATTGGGAAGCCTTTAAAAACCTACAGAGAGCAACTAAAATAATTAATCGGAGGGAAAAGATGAAATATGAAAGTGAGCTAGCAAACAATATCAAAGCAGATAGTAAAAGCTCTTTCAAGTATGTAAAAAAAAAAAGAGATGAGAGTGGATATAGGACTGGTAGAAAATGAGGCCGGAGAAATAATGATGGGAGACAAGGAGATGGCAGATGAATTAAATGCGTATTTTCCATCAGTCTTCTCTGTGAAAGACGCTTACAGTGTGCCAGATGTTGAAGAATGTGAGGGAAGAAAAGTGAGTGCAGTTATTATTACAAGGGAGAAGATGTTCAAAAAGTTGAAAAACCTAAGGATACACAAGTCACCCGGACCAGAGGAACTGTACCCGAGGGTTCTGAAAGAGGTAGCGGTAGAGATTGTGGTGGCATTAGAAATGATCTTTCAAAAACCATTGGACTCTGGCATGTTGCCAGAGGACTGGAAAATTGAAAGTGTCACTCCACTCTTTAAGAAAAGAGGAAGGCAGCAGAAAGGAAATTACTGACCAGTTAGCCTGACCTCTGGTTGGGAAGATGTTGGTCTCAGTTGTTAAGGATGAGGTTGTGGAGTACTTGGTGACATAGGACAAGATAGCACAAAATCAGCATGGTTTCCTTGAGGGAAAATCTTGCCTGATGAACCTGTTAGAATTCTGAGGAGATTACAAGTAGGATAGATAAAGGGGATGCTGTGGATGTTGTATATTTGGGTTTTCAGAAGGCCCTTGACAAGATGCCACACATGAGGCTGCTTACCAGGTTAACAGCCCATGGTATTACTAGCATGATTAGAGCATTGGTTGATTGGTAGGAGGCAGTGAGTGGGAATAAAAGGATCCTTCTCTGGTTGGCTGCGAGTGACTAGTGGTGTTCCGCAGGGTTCGATGTTGGAACTGCTTTTTATGCTGTATAAATGATTTAGATGATGGAATTGATGGCTTTGTTGCCAAGTTTGCAGATAATATGAAGACTGGTGGAGAGGCAGGTAGTGTTGAGGAAATGGGAAGGCTGCAGAAGGACTTGGGTTAGGAAAATGGACAAAAAAGTGGCACATGAAATACAATTTGGAAAACACATGGTCATGCCCTTCAGTAGAAGAAATAAATTTGCAGACTATTTTCTAAAAATCCAAAAATCTGAGATGCAAACAGACTTGGAAGTCCTTGTGCAGAACACCCTAAAGGCTAATTTGTACCTGGAGTTGCTGAGGAAGGGAAATGCAATGTTAGCATTCATTTCAAATGGCCTTGAATACAAGAGCTGGGATGTGATGCTGAGGCTTTATAAGGCACTGATGAGGCCTCACCTTGAGCATTGTGAACAGATTTGGGCTCCTCATCTAAGAAAAGATGTGCTGGTGCTTGAGAGGATTCAGAGGAGGTTCACAAGGATGATTCCAAGAATGAAAGGGTTAACAGTAGGCTTATTCAGAAAGTCAGAAGGCATGGGATCCAGGGAAGTTTGACCAGGTGGGTTCAGAATTGGCTTGCCTGCAGAAGGCATAGGGTCGTGGTGGAGGGAGTACATTCAGATTGGAGGATTGTGACTAGTGGTGTCCCACAAGGATCTGTTCTGGGACCTCTACTTTTCGTGATTTTTATTAATGACCTGGATGTGGGGGGTAGAAGGATGGGTTGGCAGGTTTGCAGATGACACAAAGGTTGGTGGTGTTGTAGATAGTGTAGAGGATTGTCGAAGATTGCAGAGAGACATTGATAGGATGCAGAAGTGGGCTGAGAAGTGGGAGATGGAGTTCAACCCGGAGAAGTGTGAGGTGGTACACTTTGGAAGGACAAACTCCAAGGCAGAGTACAAAGTAAATGGCAGGAAACTTGGTAGTGTGGAAGAGCAGAGGGATCTGGTGGTACATGTCCACAGATCCCTGAAAGTTGCCTCACAGGTGGATAGGGTAGTTAAGAAAGCTTATGGGGTGTTAGCTTTCATAAGTCGGGGGATAGAGTTTAAGAGTCGCGATGTAATGATGCAGCTCTATAAAACTCTGGTTAGGCCACACTTGGAGAACTGTGTCCAGTTCTGGTTGCCTCACGATAGGAAGGATGTGGAAGCATTGGAAAGGGTACAGAGGAGATTTACCAGGATGCTGCCTGGTTTAGAGAGTATGCATTATGATCAGAGATTAAGGGAGCAAGGGCTTTACTCTTGAGGAGAGAGGAGACATGATAGGGGTGTGCAAGATAATAAGAGGAATAGATAGAGTGGATAGCCAGCGCCTCTTCCCCAGGGCACCACTGCTCAATACAAGAGGACATGGCTTTAAGGTTAGGGGTGGGAAGTTCAAGGGGGAATATTAGAGGAAGGTTTTTTACTCGGAGAGTGGTTGGTGCGTGGAATGCACTGCCGGAGTCAGTGGTGGAGGCAGATACACTAGTGAAGTTTAAGAGACTACTAGACAGGTATGTGGAGGAATTTAAGGTAGGGGGTTATATGGGAGGCAGGGTTTGAGGGTCGGCACAACATTGTGGGCTGAAGGGCCTGAAATGTGCTATACTATTCTATGTTCTATCGTTCAAGAAACGTTTCATGACTCTGGGCCTGTACTCACTGGAATTTAGAAGGATGAGGTGGGATCTCATTGAAACATTTTGAATGTTGAAAGGCCTAGACAGAGTAGATGTGGAAAGAATGTTTCCCATGGCGGGACAAGAGGGCACAGCCTCAGGGTAGAGGGGTGTCCTTTTAAAACCGAGATGCAGAGTTATTTCTTTAGCCAGAGGGTGGTGAATTTGTGGAATTTGTTACCACAGGCAGTTGTGGAGGCCAGTCGTTGGGTTTATTTCAGGCGTAGCTTGGTAGGTTCTTGATTGGACGTGGCATCAAAGGTTACGGGGAGAAGGCCAGGGAATGGAGTTGAGGAGTGGGGTTAAAGGATCGAATGATGGAGCAGATTCTATGGGCCAAACGGCCTAATTCTGCTCCTATGTCTTATGGTCTTGTGGTCTTTTACTTAACACCCTATTATTTTTTACTATTATTTGTTTTCCACTTCGTATTTGCACAATTTGTCGTCTTTTGCTTATTGGTTGTGTGTGCATATTTGTGTGTTTTTAAATGACTCTAATTGCACAAGAAAATCTCAGGGTAGTATATGGTGACATATATGTACTTTGATAATGAATTTGTGTTGAACTTTGAGTGTAATACTGAGATTCCTACACTGAACATTTCTACAATATTTCCAATGTTACGTAAAGCAACTTCCCGTCTTGGATGGATGTAAAAAGATCCCATGAGATTGCTTTGTAGAAGAGTGTGGGAGTTATGCCCTCAGATGTTCTAACTAGCAAAACATACTGTACAATATTTAGTATCCCAGCACTCTATGAGAGATCTGCCTTGGGTGCCTGTTAGTCATTCTGCTTTTGTAGCACTACTGGCAGATTGAATATGAAATTCCTTGACTTCACCCCATCATCATCATCCCTGAGGCCTGACATGGTCATTCTGTCAGAAACCTCGAAGCAGGTGTCGTGGTTGGACTGCTGGTTCCTTGCGAGGACCGGATTGAGGGGGCATTTGAATGTAAGAAAGCCATATACCACGAGCTGGCAGAGCAGTGCCAGAGGTGGGTGGCGGGCACGATGCAAGCTTATCGGGGTAGGGTGTAGAGGTTCTGCTGGCTGCTCACTGTGCAGAACCTACTCTCTCCTTGGCATTAAGGGGGCTGCAAAGAAAGGAGCCATCAGGACAATCACAGAGGCTGCTGAGAGAGCCTCCAAGTGGCTGTGGATCAAGAGGTGTGGTCCGTGAACCAATAATTCCCTGGGACACAAGCCAGTGCTTGATCATCTCTGGCTGGGTCACCTGGGCAAGAGTGTCTGATGTTGAAAGACTCAAAACGTCTAATGACCCCAGGTTACATCTGTGATCCCAGCAAATCCTAAGATGTATCTCAGCATTATAAATGCAAGATAAAGAAATCTAGTATTAGAAACAAAGTTAATTTTGCTTGGAAAATCAAGGAAAGCCAGTGTAATATAAAAGGTATAATTCTTGGCTCGGGAAGAGAGACTCAGTTAAATTTGTGCACCATACACACAATATGCTGGGGGAACACTGCGGGTAGGAGACATCCATGGAAAGGAATAAACGGTCGATGTTTCAGGCCACAACCCTTCATCAGGACAGGAAAGGTAGGGGGAAGAAGGCAGAATAAGGTGGTGGGGGAGAGGGAGTACAAGCTAGAAGTTGATCACGAGTAAGTCTGCAGATGCTGGAAATCCAGAGCAACACATGCAAAAAACCGGAGAACTCGGCTCAGGTAGCATCCATGGAAATGAATAAATAGTTGATGTTTGGGGCCGAGACCCTTCTTCAGGACTGGAAAAGAAGGGGGAAGGTGCCAGAATAAGAAAGTTGGGGGAGGGGAAGGAGGGTAGGTGGAAAGTGATGGGTAAAGCCAGATGTGTAGGAAAGGTAAAGGGCTGGGGAGGAGGGAATCTGATAGCAGAGGAGAGTGGACCATAGGAGAAAGGGAAGGGGGAGGGGACGGGGGTGGGGGGTGGTGATGAGCAGGTGAGAAGAGGTAAGAGGCCAGGGTAGGAGAAGAGGGGAGAGGGAGGGTTTTTCTTTACCAGAAGGAGAAATCAATATTTATGCAATCAGGGTGGGGGCTACCGAAATGGAATATAAGGTGTTGCTCCTCCACCCTGAGGGTGGCTTCATCTTTTACCCAGACATGATTGGTGAGGCCAGGTGAGGTGAAATACCAGGTGGATGGGGGGAGGGAGGGGTGGAATGAAGAGGGAAGCTGGGAGGTGATGGGTGAAAAATGTATATGGCTGAAGCAAGAATCTGATAGGAGAGGAGAATAGACTATGGGAATCATTTAGAACTCCGAAGCATTTGGTAGGCCTATATCACCACAGAATAAATACTCTGTTCCCACTTCACATGAGTCACAGCTCAGTTTATTTGTAAATCCTTCAGGGCTCGACTGAGCATGGAAGAGAGATTTACAACTGAGCTGCTGCCCTCCCTGTTAATTGACCCTCTCGTGTGAGAACCTGGCACTTAAAACTGTGGGTCTGATTGACTTTATATATTTTGGTGCCAAGGGCTATATTATCTTCCCTGATAGTTTTAAATCAAAATCAGAATATTTAATATAGTGATTTAGCCAGGGCTCTCCTCAATAATTATGTTAAAGGAACTGATATGCTCATTACATGTATACAGTTTAAGATGCAAGGCATGTCCCGGAAAGACACGGTAAATGTTCTGAGTGGTAATACAATAGCTTCAAGTGTAAGTGAATAGGAGTCCTGGGATGACAGGCGCATTGTAATAAATAGTAGTTTTAAAACCACAAAGCATGCTAATTAGCAAACTCCAGACACAAGGTTCTGCAATTGCTGGAAGTGTTGCACAGCGCGCACAATGCTGGGGGAGCTCAGGCAGTCAGGTAACCTAATGAATGGTGTCGGCCTGTAATGTCAACTGTTTATTTCCCTCCATAGATGATGCCTCACTTGCTGAATTCCTCCAGTTATTTTCCATGTATGTAATGAACAAAATGGTGGAGGAACTCGGAGGTCGAGTGGCATCTTTTGGCGGGGGGGAGTAGAGAAGAACAGTCAACATCTCAAGCCAAGGCTGTGCATTGGGAACTCAAAACAAATTTTCAAGTTTTTCACCCCCTCCGCCACCTCTCTGACTTGCTGAGTTCGTCCAGAAGTTTGTGTCTTTTATGGCTCTGTATTCCAGCATCGACCTTTTCTTGCATTTCCAAGCAAGGTGATTAGAGTCCTGATGAAGAGTCTCAGTCAAAGCATCAACATTTTGTTTCCTCTCCATGGATGCTGCCTGGCCTGCTGAGTTCCTCCAGTATTCTTTGTGTGTTGCTCTAGATTTCCTGCGGCTGTAGAATCTCATGTTTAAGGTAATTGGATGCCATTTCACTCCAGGCAGGAGTCAAACAACGGACCAAAAGAGAAAGTAAACCAAGGATATAGATTCGCTTTATTTGTCGCATGTATTTCGAAACATACAGTGAAATATGTTGTCTTGCGTCAGTGGCCAACACAAATGAGGGAGCAGCATGCCGTCAATTCACTAACCATTATAAGGAAGTGCTTTAGAATGTAAGAGGAAACCAGAGGACCCAGAAGAAACCCACAATGACACAGGGAGAATGTACAAACTCCTTATGGACTGCGAAAAATTGGTGATCATCATTCTGTAAGACAAAGGAGCAGAATTAGACTTCTCTGAACCCACCACTCAATCATGGGTGATTTATTTTTCCTCGGAACCCCATTCTCCTGCTTTTCTTTTCCCCGTAATCTTTGATGCCCTTGCTACTCGGAACCTATTAACCTCTGCTTTAAGTATACCCAATCAAATTGCTGGAACTGTCAAGTGACTGAGGTAACTGTGACTCTACCATGTTGTCCTGGTGAGGCAAATAACTTATTAAACGGGAAAATGTCCAAGTGTAAGATGACTAAATGGGCCTCAGGGATACAAAATGGCAAATG
Source organism: Mobula hypostoma (assembly GCF_963921235.1). Classification (NCBI taxonomy): domain Eukaryota; kingdom Metazoa; phylum Chordata; class Chondrichthyes; order Myliobatiformes; family Myliobatidae; genus Mobula; species Mobula hypostoma. Next base: position 162,822,886 of record NC_086103.1, read on the forward strand.
GATATGAATATTCTAGATCTTACTTCAAGAGCAGAGGATTTTCATTAGATTATGAGAACACTCAGTCCTCTTTTATTGTCATTTAGAAATGCATACATGCATTAAGAAATGATACAATGTTTCTCCGGTGTGATATTACAGAAAACAGGACAAACCAAAGACTAACACTGACAGAACCACATAATTATAACATATAGTTACAGCAGTGCAAAGCAATACCATAATTTGGTGAAGAACAAACCATGGGCACAGTAAATAAAGTCTCAAAAGTCCCCGAGTCGATCAATTCCCAAGTCCCCAATAGCAGGTGGCAAAAGGGAGAAACTCCCTGCCATAAACCTCCAGGCACCGTCAACTTGCCGATGCCTTGGAAGCAGCCGACCACAGCCGACACTGAGTCCGTCCGTCTGAAAACTTCGAGCCTCCGACCAGCCTGTCCGATACAGCCTCCCGAGTGCCATCCTCTGCTGAGCACCTTTGTCCTTGCCCCGGCCGCTGAAACACGCAAAGCCGAGGATTTCGGGGCCTCTGCTCCGGAGATTCCAATTACCACACAGTAGCAGCAGCAGCGAAGCGGGCATTTCAGTTTTCCCGATGTTCCTCCATACTCTCACGTCCGTCTCCATCAAATCAGAATTGTGCACGGTCCCCTTCTTGACAGAAAACAGACATCACCACTGAAGTGGCCGTGCCACTTGAGTGCATACAATCTGCATTGAAATTGAGGTACATGTCCTCTCATTGTTATGGACACTCGGTTCATAGGAATGAGTGTTTGGGAGACCAGTGGGATGCATTTGCTGGCTGTTGTGAGGCTGCATGCATTTTTCTGCCAGGCCGGAATGGGGCAAATTCTGTGTGTGTTCTCTCCCCACCCACTCTCCTGCCCGAAAGCCACAGCTATCAGAAGGGCTGGGTAAAGCTGAGCAGAGTTGGTGGCACTGAATGGACTCGACCACTGAGTCAGTGAGGCCAGCTGGCGGCCGCCCTGCCTGTGCCTGTGCACTGTCCTGTCGCAACTGTTTGCGATTCTCTCCCACACGAGTCTTTTTTAATTGGTACAAGCCTTTTGGGATAGCACATGGAACAGTACAGCACAATACAGGCCATTTTGTGGTGCTGGCCTTTTTAACCTACTCGAAGATCAGTCTAGCCCTTTCCTCCAACGTAGCTCTTCACTTTCGTATCATCGATGTGCCTACCTAAGAGCTGCTTAAATGTCCCTAACGTCTCTGCATCGTCGGCACTGGAATCCGTGGCGACACTTGTGGGCTGCCCCCAGCATTCCCTCGGTTGTGTTGGTTGTTAACACAAATGACGCATTTCACCATATGTTCTGATCTACATGCAGTAAATAAACTTGAATATTGAATTTTAAACATTGACGTCAAGGAGGAACCTGAAGATCCACACAAAATTTTTTAGGAACAGCTTCTTCCCCTCCACCATCAGATTTCTGAACGGTCCATGAGCCCTACCTCACTGTTTTACTCTCCTGCTCTGTTTGTTTGTTTTATTTATTTCTGATTGTAATTTGTAGTAATTATTTGTATTGCATGTATTTATTCGAATATGATTCTGAACAAACTCATCCCAGGTCCAGAGGTCACAGCCTCATCTTAGAAGGATGTCCCTTTGGAACAGACATGAGGAGGGTGGTGAATCTGTGGAATTCATTGCCGCAGATGACGTTACACAACTTTCAGATTCATCTCCATACAGGCAGCCACAAAACAAGAAACCCAAAAGAGTTCTTTTTTAAAAAAAACCACAACAAACACCCACTGTGCAGAGAGAGAAAAAAATCAAATCGTGCAAACAATAAAAGTGAGCAAAGGGCATTTAGAACAAAAGTGAGTCCTCAGACTTGAAGCCTGGAGCAGCCGGAGCAAACTGCAGCCTCGGCCTCAGTTGAGCACGTAGCGGAGTAGACGTTGCAGAGCCCACAGACACGAAGCCTGGCGTAGGTCACACTTGGCCTCAGTGCAGTGAAGAGCGGAGTAACTGTTGCGGAGTAGCCAGCAGAATCGGTCGGACCCTCACCTCTGGTCTCTACACTCTGCCTTTTCAATCCATCTGGCGGGGCGTTTAAATCGTCCAAACAGTGGGTCATTCCTCACTCTAAGATCTGGGGCCCTGTCGTATTGATACGCTCTGGGCCTGTATCCCAACGCCACTTTTTGGGCCGTATCTGACCTTTCCAAATCGGCCCAGCACTTAGATCAATCAAACCTCACTCTTGGTTTAGGTGGATGGGCCCCAATTTTTCCTTGAATATGATTCGACCTCATCTCGACCTCTCCTCGGACACGTCTTGACCTCGCACCTACGTGATTTGACCCTTGACCTAGCCTCACCTTCTCTTGCCTCTTCATCGACTGTGGTGATCTTTTGCCATCGTTTTTTTTAAATGGAGAAGGCAAGATTATGGGGTTGAGAGGGTTAAAATATATCAGCTATGGTTAAATGATGAACAGACTTTGTGCTGAATGGCCTAATTCTACTCCTCTGTCTAATGGTCATATCCTCTAAAGAGGTTGCCTAAGAAATCTGTGGTGGGGCACGGTTTGGCAAGTTAGAAAGAAGCAATGGAGAACAGCAAGACTTTAGTGAGGGAATACTGAGATATGTGACATTTTTTTTCTTTAAACTTAATTGAAAATATTAGGTTAAAGTAAGACTTACTTCTCCTGAATGGTCCTGAGTGGTTTGGATCAGGCACTTCTAACAGGAAATATCTGTACAGTTTCTCAGGTCTTTCAAGCATCTCTGACTATGGTGCTTTTTATTTAGAAACTTTGCTCACCAGGCAATCAGTATTTTCTGTTACTTCCCACAACCAAACTTTAAATTCAATGAGTCTTCACTGTTACCAAACATCTGCTGTGCAAGTCCAGGTAATGGGAAGAAATCTGACATGTCTCGCAGCATGTTTGAATGTATCCTCATAAATAACCCCAGCCTCCCAATTTTTACCTGCAGTGCAGTGGAATTGTGCTATACCATGCACACTCGTTCTGTTTTCTGCAGTGGAAAATCATTCAAGAATTACAACTTTCAGGCAGGAAATATAGCAATTCTTTGACAAAATTATATCATTAAGTTACTTAAAAAATGTGTCAACATCCATTGTGTTCACTTCCTTATCTGCACAGAGAAACCTATAAGAGATGTGAAAAGTCTGTGTAATTGCAGTGAATGAGAGAAAGTTTTGTCGTGGTGCCTGGTTTAGCACAGACTATTGTTTTTGTTTGATGCATAGCAGTTTTCACTCCCATCAATGTGTGCTTGTGGTGATTGCAAAGAATAGCACTTGTACTATGCATGCCTCTCTTGACCCCAAACAAGCTTTTGACTCCATTAATTGAGAGGGACTAAGGAGACCTCACAAATTTGGCTACTCTCTGAGACTTGGCTCCATCTTGAGTTCACAGTGGCATACAAGTCATAATCTTATCAACCAGTCTCATTGTAGACACTGGTGTCATGCACGGTTGCATCATTGGAATGCGACACCTTGCCTCCAACTAGTTCTTGTTGGAAGGGTTGCTGATCTACAGGACAACTGGTGAAGATTTCAACTGTTGTAGCCTCCAACCTAGAACTAGGGCCACCATAGATTCAGTCATAATGTACAGGGATGTTCATTTCTGGAGGCCTACCTCCAAGTTGTCATAAAGCATATGCGAAAATGAGTCTTGTACAATTGCTATGTAGTGGCCCTCCTCTAATTTGTCCTTGGTGTACAGGCATTGGAAAAACAACATTCTGCATTGGAAGTCTGGAAATAGAACAAAGAACATTATAGCACAGTACAGGCCCTTCGGTCCACAATGTTGTGCCAACCTTTTAACATCCTAACCCCTCCCTCCTATGTAGCCCTCCATTTTTCTATCATCCATGTGCCAATCTAAGAGTTTCTTAAATATCCCTAATGCTTCTACCACCAGCCCTGGCAGCGTATTGCCAGGACCCACCACTTTCTCTTTTTTTTTAAAAGACCTCTGACATCCCCCTATACCACCTTGAAATTAAAATTATTAGCTGTTTCCACCCTGGGAAGAAGACTCTGGCTATCCACTCAATCTATACCTCTTATCGCCTTGTACACCTCTGTCAATTCACCTGTCATCCTCCATAGGTCCAAAGAGAAAAGCCCCAGCTTGCTGAACTTATCCTCGTAAGTCGCACACAAAATGCTGGAGGAACTCAGCAGATCAGGCAGCGTCTATGGGGAAAAAGTTGGATGTTTGGGCCAACACCCTTCTTCAGGACTCCTTGTAGGAACTTCTCTCTAATTCAGACGGCATCCTGGTAAGCCTTCTCTGCACTCTAAAGTTTCTACATCTTTCCTGTAATGAGGTACCCAGAACTAATGTGGACATCTTTTCTATACTTTGGGAATTACCATTTAGTGAAGGAAGATGTCAACAGTAAAATTCGCTGTCGCCTATGATGTATCAGCCGAGGAAATGAATGTCTGAAGATTAAGACCTCATGCCTGGAATGAAATTCGCGGTCTTCTGGGCAGCAGTGATCTTTGTCTTTCTATATGTCTCTGAGAGATGGACTACATGTAGAAGGGACTCAAAGCATTATAGACAGGCTACCAGCATTGCCTCTGCAAAATCCTCCAGTTAGCATTTGGGGTGGTATTGAGTGCACGCTATAGCCCAGGATACTGTGGAAGAAGCGCACAACTTCTTCCAGTGAATTTGGAGGGTTTTGCAGTTCTGAAGCATTTTCCCACCCATCATCCAGAACATGCTTTATTCTCGCTAGTGCCAGAGATCAGGGGGTACAAACCTTGGGTACCACACCACTAGGTTCAGGAACAGTTATTACCTTTCCACCATCAAGCACTTGAACCAGTGTGGATAACTTCACTCGCCTCCATGCTGAATTGACTCCATTAACTGTAGGCTCACTTTCATGGATTCTGCAGCTCAGTATTATTTACGTATATGCTTTTTAAAAATTATTTGCATGATTTGTCTTTTTCACATTGGCTGTTTATTAGTCTTTGTAGTTTATAGCTTTTCATAAATTATATTGTATTTCTTCATTTTCCTGTAAATGTCTGTAAGAAAACAATTCTCAAGATAGTATATGGTGACATATATAATAATTAATAATATATTTATTTTGAATTTCAAACTCCTCTCCCACCTGTGGCAGAGGCCACAGCAGCCTTGCCAGCTACCTTTATACCCACAGAACTGGAGTGAAAGCAAGTTGTCTTCAACTCCAAGGTCTGCCTAAAAAAAGTGTTTGCTTTCTTTACTTTTGCACTGTACCTAAAATAACTTGTTGTCCTTCATCCTTCTGGCTCTCATATCATTCCTATGCATTAAGTTTGTAGAACTTCTCCCATTATAAGCAAATGCCATTGAGATAAAGCAGCTGGATTTCAGAAATGCTTCAAAATTAATTGGGTGGCCAATGCACCACCCTTTGTGTAACATCAAAACAGGTTTTCCATGGCATTAGCCTTGACAAGTTCCTGGCAGTAATCATTTAACCTCAGCTTGCAGTTCAGTACCTTTACTTGAGGTTTCAGCTTTCATGGCGTCAGATTTAAAAATACCTGTGTTATAGTCAGACCTTGCCGGTACGGGAATGTAATGGATACAATATTCGTACTAGGCATAGTGAGAGTACTGGACCACTAATCATGAGGCATGAGTCTGAATCCCGTCATGGGAGAAAGGGAATTTCAATTCCAGTCCATAAATTAAATTTAAATATTTCTAATAATATCAAATTACTGAAGTGTCGCAGAATCCCATTTGCTGTGCTAATATCCTTCAGGAAATGAATTCTGACAACTGTTCTCCGGTCTGGTATGTCTATGATTCTAACCCTGCTAATGTCAGTGACTTTAGTAGTCTAACTGGTGTTACGTACCCCGTAACTGGGTTGCCAAACCAGCAGAAATGGATCACTCAGTTGGAGTCTGGAGTACTAGAACTAAGAAAGTTTTATTAAAGAAACAAGCAACACAGTAATCGAAAGGATAATAAATGCAACAATTCAACAATGATAACCATACATGTGCACAGAATTAAGATAACAGCATCAATCAAGCTCTATCGTTGTCTAGGGGTAAATGACCAATTTCAAAATGACTCAAAGTTCAGTTCGCACTAATCGTTGCCATGGCGATGGACAAGGTGGGGGAAGAGAGACAGAGAGAACAACTCATCATTCAGCACAGCTTCACTCACAGACCAGCGAGAATGCTCACGAGCAACTTTTGGGCGGGTCCTTGGTGATGTCACCTGAGGCCACCGACTGTGACCCCTCCTCCAGATGCGGTCGATCCTCTGCAGTGAACCCGGCACCCAGGCAAGGGCGGACACACACCGGGTTCCCGCTGATCGTACCTTTCCACCCTGGTCGTTGTCTGGTACTTCTCACCACTCGTGAGAGGCGCACCGCTTCCAGGGTCTCGTTACCTCGGGTGGCGTGTGTCTGTCTTAGCGAACCTGTCCCTTTTTATCCCCCTGCTGGGGTATCGCCTGTCCATCACTTCAAACAGTTCAGGGTTCAAAGGGGGGAGCCGCTCCAGACAGCTCTTCCTCCCACATCCCTTCATTACACATCTCCAGACGCTGCTCCATTGTTCCTTATCTCTCCTTCCCCTGAGGGCAGGTGGCAGACCAACTGCTGATGCCACTGATGCTAGCCCAGGCCAGCAAACATCTTAATTTTATGTGTATTCTCGTAACACTGGCAATTAGGGAGGATCAATAAATACTGACCTTACTAGCAACATCCATATAGCCTCAAATGACCAAATAAACAAGACTCCAGCACGCTTAGTTATCCAACAGTGGCATTGACCCAAACATCAAAATGTTCAATCACAACTTCTGAGTTGCATTCAAGTCTGAGAAGGCCAATCAGCATACCTCTGGGAATACCAGCATTCTGAAGTTTCTCACTCTCAAAGCCATAGACAGAGGAGCAGAATTATGCCATTTGGCCCATTGAGTTTGTTGCACTATTTGATCGTGGCTGAGTTATTTTGCCCTCTCAACCTCATTCTCTTGCCTTCGCCCTATAACATTTGAGCCCCAAACTAATCAAGAACCAATCAACCTCGGCTTCAAATATACCCAGTGACTTGGACCACAAAGTCATCTGTGATAATGAATTGTTAATTATGCAGGGTTTCCAGGTTTGAAATGTGTGGGTGGAGATGTTGGTTATGTGTGTGATCATTCTTGACTGTAATGGTGACTAATACTCTGAGGATTATGACTCTGAGCTATAGAAGCAGGAGTTGCAAGATTAATTTCTTGTCCTGTTTCAATGTCTTATGGTATTATAGGTGTACGGGGTTGAGTGGGATCCAGGATCAGCTGTGATGGAATGGCAGAGCAGACTCAATGGGCTGAATAGCCTAATTCTGCTCCCATGTCTTGTGTTATTTTGGTATAAACTAATTCAAGGGTGTTATCAAACTTGTAAAAGTGAATGCAGAAATGGTTCTTGATATAATATGAGTTTTTAAACTGTTTTTAAAACTACTAACAATTTGCTCGACATATCTTTAAACTTTCCCCCTGCCACCTTTTTAAAAGAGAGATCAGCTTTATTTGTCACATGTACATCAAACCACGTAGGGAAAGGCACCGTTTTGCATCAAATCAGCGAGGATTGACCAGGCAGCCCGCAAATGTTGCCACATATCTGGTGTCAACGTCGTATATCCACAACTCACTAACACTAACTGTAGGTCCTTGGAGTGTGGGAGGAAACTGGAACACGCGGAGAAAACTCGCTCAGTCACGGGGCTACCGTACAAACTGCTTACAGGCGGGGTGGGAATTGAACCCCAGTCTTACAGCTGACACAGTACTAGTATTACGCTAAGTGCCCCATTACCGTGTCACCCCTGAATCTGAAGAAGCTTCATATCCCTTTAATAGAGAGTTGCCCAGAAATTAATGATGCTTGGAGCAACAAAGGAAGGGAATTAGAAACTAGACTGGGTGGGGTGGCATGGAGATGGGAGGCGTGAAACTGGAATAAGGAAATGCATGTCCCTTTGTTTCTCATTTACAATGCCATAGCTTGGTAAGCGACAGGTCAAGGGTGGAAATTGTTAACAGATTTTGGGCAAGCAATGGGTTCCCTCAGAATAAAAGACATTAGATCGTTGGAGATCGAACTTGCTATTTAAAGATCTGTAGCCCATGCTACGTTAGACTGTCTAAAGTCATTAGGTAATGTTGAATCCTGATGCTTTTGCAATCCAAAGGTTTTGTAGAAGTCAAGAGTGAGACATAGAACTTCTTACTAATGGCCATTTTTTGTCAATGTTGCATAAGCGGAACATGAAAAAGAAAGGAGCCAAGAGATCAAAGAAAAGGAAAATGGAAAAATCAGTTGTAGTCATCTTGTACTCAGACTAGAAATAACACAACATTTCCAGTGACAACAATGAACCTATTAGCAATACACACAATACTGGAGGAACTCAGCAGGCCAGGCATCATCTACATCTATGGAAATGAATAAACAGTCAACGTTTTGGGCCAAGATCCTTCAGGTAGCCAGATTCAAGTGGCATGACATCTGCTACATGAAGCTGAGAAACATCTAGAAAAGTATAGAAGCAACTGCCTCACATTTGCTGGAAAGTTCACTGGACAATTACATGTACAGTATATAGTTGAATATTAAAAAATACAAGCAAGAATAGGAAAGTTAGCAAAAAAATAACAATTCTAAACCCCAATCCAATGGCGAAGACCAGTCTCAAACTTTATACACTTGCAATTAAAGGATCTCAAAACTTTGTCAAGAATGTCAACTTTTTAATCCTATTTAAATATTCAAAGTGCAGTTCCAAATATAGCAAACTGGCACTGGTGAGTCAAAGGCAGTGAGACGCCTCTACTTAGAAGTGCTCCTTCAATTCGTATACCATTCTGATGTAGAAATTTCAAGCTGGTTGATTGTTTCTAGGTCAGAATTTATTTATTTATTGAGATACAGAATGGAATAGGACTTTCCAGCCCTTCGATTCCAGCAATTATAGATGTCTCCGCCCAACAACACCGTGGGAACACATTCACTAGTCAGATTAGAGTGCTGAGAAGGGTCACCACTATCTACTCAAGGACAGTTAGAAATGGTATTGAATGCTGCCCTCTAATCTCCTCATCCCCATGAGAATGAAATCTAATAGAGAAGCAGTGCTGAGGATGGAAATGTGTCCCATGAAGAATTGTTGGATGATGCAATGTTAGCATCCATTTTGAGAGGACCAGAATATAAAAGCAAGCATGTAATGCTGAGGCTTTATAAGGCATTGGTTAGTCTGCGTTTGGAGTATTGTGAGCTGCTTTGGAGCCACTTATCTAGGAAAGGATATGCTGGCATTGGAGAAGGCCCTGATGATTATTCTGTGAATGAAGGGTTAACATATGAGGCTTGTTTGATGGCTCTGAACCTGTGCTCACTTGAGTTTAGAAAACTGGGGGAGGGGGTAATCTCATTGAAACCTACAGAATATTGAAAGGCCTAGATAGAAGAGATTTGGAAAGGATGTTTCCAATAGTTGGAGTCTAGTACCAGTAGGCACAGCCCCAGATGGAAGGACGGCCCTTTAGAACAGATGAGGAGGAACTTCTTCGGCCACAAGGTGGTGAACCCGTGGAATTCATTGCCACAAACTGCTGTGAAGGTCAAGTCATTGGATATTTTTAATGTGGAGATTGATGGGTTCTTGATTATTCGGGGTATCAGAGGTTATGGTGAAAAAGATTGGAGAATGAGGTTGAGAGAGATAATAACTCAGCCACCATGGAATAGTCAAGCAGACCTGATGGGTCAAATGGCCTAATTCTATGTCTTGTATCTTATAATGAGCACTGGCATCAGAAAACCATGCTACTCATTCTAATAATTTGGGTGTTATTTTCGCTCATTAAATAGCAATTATTACCAAGGTCCTGTGAAGTAGAATACAATCTAATGTATTTTGAACCCCTTCCTCAAAACTGCACCACAGTCAGAGCCATGTTTTGTACGCGGCTACTGCAATGGATCATTTGACTAAACTCTGCTTCTCCAAGCTTTGGTTAAATTGACAAGAGACAAGAATCACTTTCCAGAACCAGTCCTGACGAAGGGTTCCGGCCCGAAACGTCGACTCATCGTTTCCACGGACGCTGCCCGACCTGCTGAGTTCCTCCATCGTGTTGTGAGTGTTGCTTTGACCCCAGCATCTGCAGAGTATTTTGTGTTTAAGAATCACTTTGCAAGCTTCAGCATTGCACACTCCAGTCATCTTTGACATAATGATCCATTCATTTTCTGATCATAGCGAGATGCACTGGCCCACTTTACCACATGTATATATGCTGAGATACCATATTGAGTCTTTAAATAAGCTGCCATTTACAATTGGCTTCCCACAAACTATTAGAATGAACAGACAAATTTTTATTTCAAACGTGGATCTTGCATCCCTGGCTGCAGCATCTGTTTACATCTGGGAATGCCTAATTAAGTCTTGGTTGCCTGTGAATAAGGTCATCAGTTCCAGGAGAGAGCATATTCCACAATCACATCTTTGTTCCAGCCTGTTGAATTTAGAGTATATTGCTAATGCAGGCAGGCCAACATACCGGGTATTATTAGGTCATAGTGTATGTGCACCTTTGGTCCCAGTTAGAGTTAAAATGATTGCATTGATTAAGAGAGCAGATTCCTTAAAAGAGAGTAGAGGTCAAACAATGTTCTTATACATATTAGTTAATGCTATTCTCAAAAGGTTTTCAGAGTTGCTATTCAGTGAGTGTGTTCATGCTACAGTTTTCATCAAATCCATGCACAGTAAAGGTGGAGCAACTTGTATCATTTCAAAAAAAAGTTATCAATGCTTTCATTCAGTTGAGCCCTAGTATGCTGAAGTTTGAGCTGAGGCATAAATAGTATGAGGTGACCTCTGTTCCATTGTGAACAGACTGGCAAATTAGTTGCAGTTGGCAGGATCTGATTGGGGTTTACTATCACTGACGTACACTCAGTGGTCACTTTATTAGGTGCAGGAGTTGAATCTGGTGTTGTCTTCTGCTGCTGTAGCCCATCACTTTCAAGGTTTGACGTGTTGCCTGTTCAGAGATGCTCTTTTGCACACCACAGTTGTAACGCAGGGTTATTTGAGTTACTGTCACTTTCCTGTCAGCTTGAACCAGTCTGGCCATTCTCCTCACACATCTCTCATTAGCAAGGCGTTGTCCCCCACAGAACTGCCGCCCACTGGATGTTTTTTGTTTTTTTTGCACCATTCACTATAAACTCTAGAGATTGTTGTTTGTGAAAAATTCTAGGAAATCAATAATTTCTGAGGTACTCAAACCATCCTGCCTGGCACCAACAATCATTCCATGGTCAAAGTCACTTGGATCACATTTCTTCCCCATTCTGATGCTTGATCTGAACAACAACTGAACCTCTTGACCATGTCTGCATGCTTTAATACATTGAGTTGCTTCTACATGATCAGCTGATTAGATATTTGCATTAATGAGTGGATCTACAGGTGTACCTAATGAAGTGGCCGTTTAAGTGTATGTAGTGAAGTTTGTTGCAGTAATTAACCTGATTGCATGTGAGGGTTTCCTTTCTTTTCAGATTGCATCATCTTCAGCATGCAACTATATTGGCTGCTGGGAGCACTCAGCTGCTTGTATGTAACTGAAGAGGAGAGGAAGTGGTATTCTTCCATGGGAGAGGTCTGAACAGTAAATATCTCTAGACTTGTTGCTCTCTGGGTCACAGTTCAATATTGATCAGCCTCAAATGCAACTCCTAAATTCTTTTAACACACATCAAAGTTGCTGGTGAACGCAACAGGCCAGGCAGCATCTCTAGGAAGAGGTACAGTCAACGTTTCAGGCCGAGACCCTTCGTCAGGACTAAATTCTTTTTCTCAATGAGTAAGCTACCATGAAATGCAATGGATTAAAAGCAGCAAATTACAAACACGAGACATTCTGCAAATGCTGGGAATCCAGACACAGACATGCACAGGTGCAGACGGACAGACAGAGAGACACTCACTCTCTCACTCTATGGAAATGAATAAACAGTCAATGTTTTGGGCCACGACCGTTCTTCAGGACTGGAAAGGAAGAGGAAAGATGCCAAGATAAAAATGGTGAGGGGAGGGGATGTAGGGCAGCTAGAAGGTGATAGATGAAGCCTGGTGGGTGGGAAAAGTAAAAGGCTGGAGAGAAAGGAATTTGATAGGCGAGAAGAGTGGACCATAGGGGAAAGGAAAGAAGGAGAGGAGCAGAGGGGAGATGAGTGAGAAGAGGTAAGAGGCCAGAGTGGGGAATCGAAGAAGAGGGGAGGGGTTGGAAAAATGTTTGGAATTTTTTCTCTACAAAAAGCAGTTTGAATTTGGATTTGTTACCTACATTATACAATTACAGAGGTGTAGTTGTGCCATCTTGGTGCTACCCTTAAAGCTTTTTTTGTTCCAGTTTAAAAAAAAATGACAATTACTAAAGCGATTTGACCTGAAGTCAATATGCAGGGTGAGGAAATTCACTGAAGTTTGAAAAGAGGGAAAATGATGGGAATTGAGAGGCATTTGCTTTTAAAACCTCAAGTGTTTGAAGAGGACAGTAATGGAGACAGTTTTAGTTTTGAAAGAGGATCAATTTGAAATTGTGCTTTTTAAAAAAAAACTACTTCTGACATTGAAATGTGCCATTGCAACAATAAAAAAAAAAGCAGGCTTTGCATGAATGTTAAGGAGAAAGTTAAGGCTGCTATTAATAGCTTGATTTCCTTTCAGCTCAAAGTTTTCCATAACCTCTGGCCTTTCAAATTTAGAGTGTGTATGTACATCTCATTTTCCTGTCCAATTCACTACAAAGTCTTCATAGTTTACTGCTCTACACTCTGAGAGCCACCTAATAATCCTCTCACTTTGCTGTTTTACATATCCCCTAGATCCTAACTTCCATCCCGTTTCCAAATCCAACATTTGAATTCTCAAGGTGTGGTCTCAGAGCAGTTAGCCCAGTGCTATTAGAGCCCAGCGAATGGGGTTCAATTCCTCTAATTTTCCACAAGGAGTTTGCGCCTTTTCTCAGTGACTCTGTGGCTTTCCTCCAGGTACTCCAGTTTCCTCCCACATTCCAGAGACATATTGGTTAGTAGGTTAATTGGTCACATTGGTGTAATTGGGTGTTGGGCCACATGGGGCTGATACTGTGCTGCATCTCTTTTTTTAGTTAAAGTCAGAGAAGGTAATGGGCTTAACACTGGAAAGTTTGTTTGCTGGGAGCAAGAGTCAGCATGGCTCAGGTGGGCTGAAGGGCCTGTTTCTGTACAATGCATCTCTGAGACTGATAATTAAAGTTCTCAGATTGCTGCACCCTACGTTTGTCACAAAAACTTAAATTTGCATTATATAGGTGCAAATATGAGTTTTAATAAACCATTGAATAATCAATTTCACTTGTCCATTTTTATATATTTATTATCATTTTATAATTGTATAAAAATGGATGGTGCTCAATGCTAGAGTTATGGTGGTCTTTACCGTCTTGCATTCATCTACATTTGCCACACTTAATGAATCTGATCGGTGGGATGAGATACTTCAGCACATCTGTCCCATCCACAACTGGATCCTCCTTGGCAGTCCTTTGGGGTCAGGGTTGTCTTGCTTCCATTCCAGTTCTGTGGGTTCTGGAGCGCGTGACGGGGGCTGCAGACTCTGCAGTGAGGCAGATGATTTCATGGAGTCATGGAACTAACTACACAGGCCTGAAATGGGCCCCTCAGCCCACCACGACCAGAATGCGAATCAGATTTAGTTTACACTGACATATGTTGTAAAACGTGCTGTTTTATGGCAGCAGGACAGGGCAAGGCAAAAATAAAAACTCTTGGGTTAAAATATAAACAGTGCCGAAGAAAAATAATGAGGTATGAATGGTTCAAAAATCTGATGGCACAGGGAAGAAAATTGTTGCTAAAATGTTGAGTGAGTCTTTTTGGCTTCTGTGTCTCCTCTCTGGTAGTATTGAGAAGAGGGGATGTGCTGGATGGTGAGATTCCTTAATGATGGATGCTGCCCTCTTGAGGGTCTGCCTTCACCCTTGTTTTTACCTCTAACATACTGAGCCCTGCCATGGTCAAAAGTGCGGATGTTCCTGCAAATTCCTCCGCCCGCTCTAGGTGTGGTTGGGTGGCTGATCATTAATCTGACCAGTTGACGTCAAGAGCGGTTAGCACAGTCCATTAAATGTTGCTTTTGCTGTTTAAAGATAAAGATGAAGATTTTTTTGTCAAATATATGAGTGTTTCTGTTACACCCACTCACTGGAGATCGTGTTAGGGCAGCTGCAACACAGCATGCCCACAACATACACAGTCCTTAGAGGCAGCGGCGGGAATTGAACTCCAATCAGTAATTTCTGGCGCTGTAAAGTGATTATGCTAATGCTATGCCATCGTGCTGCCCTGGCACATTTAATACACTTGTAGTCATGTGTTGCTGCTTGACCAGGCTGGCACTCTGAAGTTTTGGGCATTACTGGCGTTGTTCTCATCCTGCCCCTCTGGAGTCCTCATTTAATCAAGCTTGATCCCCTGGTTGGACAGTAATGGTAAATTACAGGGTGATGGGTGACCGATTGTGCCAAACTGCTGTTCTGCTGATGTTCCACAGAGCCCCTTGATGCCCAGTTTTTTTTGTGTTGGGAACCCTGTTGAACAGGTTTGTAGTGTACAAAACCTACTGGATGGTGCCCTCAAGGGTGAAGGCAGAATCTTGTTGTCATCGTCAGGAGTGTGTAGTAATCATTGCTGGGAAGGAAGCTACTGTCACAGGTAAACTGATGAGCACAAGGCCATGTAGGGAATGTGTGGCACCATGATGCAGCTGGTAGAACTGTGCCACACAGTCCCAACAATCTGCATTTGATCTTGTCTACCCGTTGTGATGGATATTCACAGTCTGGGCCAGTGGCCTTGTCTTTTTGCTAAGCTCAGCTTTCTAAACACCGCAGCTAACCCTTCTAAAGATCAAAGTGCTGTTTTTGAATGTTAAACTTCCAATTTATATTCTTGTTTAGCTTCTGGTCATAAACAGGAGCCAGTCTTCAGTACATAATGTAAATAGCAAGCAGTAATTAGTTTGAAGGTAAAAGGACAGCGTTGCAAACAAGCAGTGTCTATAGAACCATAGTCTTGCTGGCTCAACAGCACCTGGGCTTATTGCTCAAGAGGTGCAGTGGAAGACAAATGGATTTGTTAAATTGGCTTTTTTTCAAATTAGACAATGCTGACTAAGTTGTTTCGTTCAAAGAAGCTTGCAAACCAGATTGATATTGTCATTTAGCATATTATATAGCTGATGTGTTAATTGTTGGAAGGTTTGTGTGCTCATGGAGTCAGCGTCACAGCATTAATTGCGGGTAACTGAGAACTGTCTCCAGATGCTTTTAGACCACTTATGTTGAAATGTATTGGAAAAAAAAATCATGGGTGTGATGTCACTCAACTGGCAGAGAGATAGTATGAATTTAGAGAGCAGTTCAGTTTATTAGGAATGATCTACAAACACAAGGAAACATAACAGAAACATGAGGTGAACTAGAATCCATCCTTCTTCCTTCATTTTCTGATGGATGACTGGTTCATCTATGAGTTGTCGAATTTTTTTTTTTAGTTTTATGAAATTGGACCTGTGTTTTGGATATCCTTTGTTTTGGAAATGGTAATTTGGAAACATTTTAAGATGTAATTCCCCTGAATTTGTTTTAAAAATGTTGTTTGGATTTAAATGTGTATCATTGAAAATAAGTAACTTGTTTTTAAAACTACTTTGTTAGCTGGAAGTAAGGTAGGGAGGGGGGACTCACCACTCAACTAGTGGGTATCGGCAGCTAAACTTGCCGTGGAGGATAAACAGGGAAGTGAACTAGTCTTTTGAAGATTAGGTACAGTGTAATTTCCCTTTTAATGAGGGTACTCATGACATCTTATATCAGATAGGGCTTAAGGTCGTCATTTGAAGTTAGAACTTTGCTGTCAGAAAATCTAATATCATCACCCTAAGTAGAGTTTGCATGTTCTCCCTCTGATCATGTGGGTTTCCTCCAGGTGCTCCAGTTTCTTAGAATCCCAAGACTGTGTAGGTTGGAAGTTTAATTGGCCACCTTAAACCGGCCTTGATGTGTGGACAAGTGGTAGAATCTGGGGAGTTGCTGCATTGGGAGAGAATAAAATGGGGATATGTGTAAAGATGGGATTAGACAGTTTAAATGGTTTGGCATGGACTAGATGGGCTGAAGGGCCTGTTTCTGTGTTGTACTTCTCTCTGGCTGTATGACTGAGTGGTTGGCACAAGTGTAGTGGGCTGAAGGGCCTGTTGGCATGCCTCAATTCAAAGTGTCTGGAATCGGGTTAGCAAACTTCAAGCCGTTCTGAGTTTGTTTAAAACTACCAACCATGGTGCTTATTATTCTCTCTGACTCACTGCTGTCTTTTTCTACCAGGTGTAAACTCATGGCATTAGTCTCCTCATTAGATGAAGATCAAGTTCACACGTCCAAAAGAGAACTTTAAAATAAATGAAATAAATTCCTATATGGCCTAGTGTTTGCATTGAGGTCGATTAATACATAGAATTCTTTTCCAGTTTAAACTGTGGATTTTTAAAAATATTATGTGGAGCTTTTCAAAGGAGTGAATCCTCATGAAAAAGCAATTTGTGATGGTCCAGCACGAGCTTAGTTCATAACACAGCAAGTTTCCATTTTGGGTTACCCGACGGAGTAAGCACTGTTTGTTCGCTAATAGCTCTAGTGCTCGTCAATGAGAGCCAGTTGGGTTTGTTCTGAAAAGTCACGCTTGTTCTGAAAAGTCTGGCAGGCTGGCTCGTGCCCCACTACCTGTAACATTCAATGGACTGGAGAGCACCTCTGGCACTTTTAAATGCAGCAACATGGTTTCAGAACAAGTCTAACAATTTGATGACATCTCATCACAATCTAGTTGGTACCACAGCAACGTACAATGCAAGTCAGCTTCCAACTGAGCTTAGCATACACAGTATAAATCCATTCTCCACCAGTGTAACGTTACAAATTGAAAGGTTGAAATTTACTTTGCTGCCCTGCTGTCACTGCCATGGAATGATGTGCTGCAGTGCAAGGATTAATTTATTTAATCATCTTTGCAAAAAATTGGTTAAATTTTAGACTGAGCTATAACAATAATAAAATAAAGTTTTACTGGCTGAAAAATGCTTATTGCTGCATTTTGTAAGAAACCACTAAATCCACAGTAGCACAACTCATAGAGCAGCTGCCTGATGACTTCAGTGACCTGGATTTGATCCTGTTCTGTGGACTTGCATGATTTCCCCAACCCCCAGACCACCTGGATCTCTCCTGAGTGTTCCAGTTTCCTCCTCCATCCCACAGAAATCAGAATCAGGTTTATTACCGCTAACATGTATTGTGAATTTTGTTTATCAGCAGCAGTAGTTGCAATAAGATTTTTTTTTAAATAAGTAGCGCAGAAAGCGAGATGGTGTTCTTGTTGGTGAGCTCTTTAGAAATCTGATGGTGGAAGGGAAGAGGTTGTCCTTAAAACATTGAGTGTGTGGCTTCAGGCTGTTGTACCACCCCTCTGGTGGTAGCAGTGAGCAGGGTACGTCCTGGATTTAAGATTCAAGTACATTTATAACCATATAATAATTACAGCACGGAAACAGATCACATTTCCCTCCCACATAGTCTTCTAGTAAATTGCCTTAAATGTCTCTAACCATATAACGATTACAGCACGGAAACAGGCCATCTCGGCCCTTCTAGTCCGTGCCGAACTCTTACTCTCACCTAGTCCCACCGACCTGCACTCAGCCCATAACCCTCCATTCCTTTCCTGTCCAAATATATATCCAATTTAACTTTAAACGACAACATCGAACCTGCCTCAACCACTTCTGCTGGAAGCTCGTTCCACACAGCTACCACTCTCTGAGTAAAGAAGTTCCCCCTCATGTTACCCCTAAACTTTTGCCCTT
Organism: Mobula hypostoma; assembly: GCF_963921235.1. Lineage (NCBI taxonomy): Eukaryota > Metazoa > Chordata > Chondrichthyes > Myliobatiformes > Myliobatidae > Mobula > Mobula hypostoma. The sequence goes on from NC_086103.1 coordinate 162,840,965, forward strand.
TAACTCTCAACTCATGTCCTCTTGTTTGAATCGCCCCCATTCTCAATGGAAAAAGCCTATCCACGTCAACTCTATCTATCCCCCTCATAATTTTAAATACCTCTATCAAGACCCCCTCAACCTTCTACGCTCCAAAGAATAAAGATAATTTATTATCAAAGAATGTGTAAATTATACAACCCTGAGACTTGCTTGCTCACAGGTAGCTACAAAGCAAGAAAGCCGAAAGAATTAAATTTAAAGAAAAAAAAATGACTGACACTCGGCGCACAAGAGAAAAGGAGAAAACATACAAGTCGTGCCAGCAACTGAAGTGAATAATAGCATTCTGAACCAAAAACGAGTCCTCAGCTCAAAACCCTGGAGAAGCCCAGAGTAGGCCTAAAGCCTTGCTTATTACTGAGCACAGCAGCCAGGGCAGCCTTCATAGCCTCAGCGTCATGGAGATGACCATCGCGGAGACTGAGTGAAATCGGCTCTCGTCCTGACCGACACCATGTCTTTTCTGGGTCATCAGGATAGTGAGGATCCTTAATGATGGATGCACTTTCTTGAGAAATTGCCCATTGTAACTGTCCTCTGGCGGGGCGGCTAATGCTCGTGACAGAGCTGGGTGAGTTAACAGCCAGCCCCCTGCAACAGACAGTGAAGTATCAGCGAGAATAATGTCTGCAGAAATTTGCGCAAGTCTTTTGCGATATGTGTTAATTGCCCCTAGTTGCATCTTGATGGGAATTATTCTAATTTGAAGGTCCTCCTGAATTTGGCTGTATGTTGGGGATATGATACAAGAGACGATTGCTTCACTTTCAGGGGGATAGTCACCCCTAAAAGTTAGGAGGCGGGTAGCTGGGTGACTGTCAGGAGAGGGAAGGGGAATAGACAGAATGAGCAGAGCCCCCTGTGGCCGTTCCCATCAATAATAAGTATACCATTTTGGATACTGTTGGTGGGGACGACCTACCAGGGACAAGTTGCAGTGGTCGTGTCTCTGGCAGCGAGACTGGACCCTCAGTTCAGAAGGGAAGAAGGGAAAAGAGGAGAGCAGTAGTGATAGGGGATTCAATAGTTAGGGGGACAGATGAGAGGTTCTGTGGAAGAGATCGAGAATCCCGGATGGTCTGTTGCCTCCCTGGTGCCAGGGTCCGTGATATCTCTGATCGAGTTCTCAGTATTCTCAAGAAGGAGGGTGAACAGCCAGATGTCGTGGTCCATGGAGGGACCAATGACGTGGATAGGAAGAAGGAGGAGTTCCTGCAAAGAGAGTTTAGGGAGTTAGGTGCAAAGTTGAAGGACAGGACCTCCAGGGTTGCAATCTCAGGATTGCTACCCGTGCCACGTGCCAGTGAGGCTAGAAATAGGAAGATAATGCAGCTAAATACGTGGCTAAGGAGTTGGTGCAGGAGGGAGGGCTTCATGTTTCTGGACAATTGGGCCTTGTTCCAGGGAAGGTGGGACCTGTTCCGATGGGACAGGTTGCACCTGAACTGGAGGGGGACTAACATCCTTACGGGAAGGTTTGCTAGTGCTGCTGTGGCGGTGGGGGGGTGGTAGTTTAAACTAGATTTGCAGGGGGAGGGGAACCAGAGTGTTAGAGCAGATAGTGAGGTGGAGGAGGATAAAGGTCATGTGAGAACTGCAAGAACAGTACATGGAGTAAAGCTGGATCTAACATATAAAGAGGCTTTGAGGAAAGAGAAGCAGAATAAGGGGTGTAAAGGTAGTAAGGTAGAAGGGCTAAAGTGCATGTACTTCAATGCAAGAAGCATCAGGAACAAAGGTGATGAACTGAGAGCTTGGATACATACATGGAATTATGATGTAGTGGCCATTACAGAGACTTGGCTGGCACCAGGGCAGGAATGGATTCTCAATATTCCTGGATTTCAGTGCTTTAAAAGGGATAGAGACGGGGGGAAAGGGGAGGAGGGGTGGCATTACTGGTCAGGGATACTATTACAGCTACAGAAAGGGTGGGTAATATAGCAGGATCCTCTTTTGAGTCAGTATGGGTAGAAGTCAGGAACAAGAAGGGAGCAGTTACTCTATTAGGAGTATTCTGTAGGCCCCCTGGTAGCAGCAGAGATACCGAGGAACAGATTGGGAGGCAGATTTTGGAAAGGTGCAAAAATAACAGGGTTGTTATCATGGGTGACTTTAACTTCCCTAATATTGATTGGCACCTGATTAGTTCCAATGGTTTAGATGGGCAGAGTTTGTTAAGTGTGTCCAGGATGGATTCCTGTCACGGTATGTGTACAGGCCGACTAGGGGGAATGCCATACTAGATCTAGTATGAGGTAATGAACTGGGTCAGGTCACAGATTTCTCAGTGGGTGAGCATCTGGGGGACAGTGGCCACTGCTCCCTGGCCTTTAGCATTATCATGGAAAAGGACAGAATCAGAGAGGACAGGAAAATTTTTAAATAGTGAAGGGCAAATTATGAGGCTATAAGGCTAGAACTTGCGGGTGTGAATTGGGATGATGTTTTTGCAGGGAAATGTACTACGGACATATGGTCGATGTTAGGGATAAATTTGTCCCAGTGAGGAAGATAAAGAATGGTAGGGTGAAGGAACCATGGGTGACAAGTGAGATGGAAAATCTAGTTGGGTGGAAGAAGGCAGCATACATGAGGTTTAGGAAGCAAGGATCAGATGTGTCTATTGAGGAATATAGGGTAGCAAGAAAGGAGCTTAAGAAGGGGCTGAGGAGAGCAAGAAGGGGGCATGAGAAGGCCTTGGTGAAGGGTAAAGGAAAACCCCAAGGCATTCTTCAATTATGTGAAGAACAAAAGGATGACAGGAGTGAAGGTAGGATCGATTAGAGATAAAGGTGGGAAGATGTGCCTGGAGGCTGTGGAAGTGAACGAGGTCCTAAATGAATACTTCTATTCAGTATTCACCAATGAGAGGGAACTTGATGATGGTGAGGACAATATAGTGAGGTTGATTTTCTGGAGCATGTTGATATTAAGGGAGAGGTGGTGTTGGAGTTGTTAAAATACATTAGGACTGATAAGTCCCCGAGGCCTGACGGAATATTCCCCAGGCTGCTCCACGAGGTGAGGGAAGAGATTGCTGAGCCTTTGGCTATGATCTTTATGTCCTCGTTGTCCACGGGAATGGTACCGGAGGATTGGAGGGAGGCGAATGTTGTCCCCTTGTTCAAAACAGGTGGTAGGGATAGTCCAGGTAATTATAGACCAGTGAGCCTTGCGTCTGTGGTGAGAAAGCTGTTGGAAAAGATTCTTAGAGATGGGGTCTGTGGGAATTTATACAAGCGTGTAGAATCATGGTCTGATCAGGGACAGTCAGCATGGCTTTGTGAAGGACAGATCGTGTCTAACAAGCCTGATAGAGTTCTTTGAGGAGGTGACCAGGCATATAGATGAGGGTAATGCAGTGGATGTGATCTACATGAATTTTAGTAAAGCATTTGACAAGGTTCCACACGGTAGCCTTATTCAGAAAGTCAGAAGGCATGGGATCCAGGGAAGTTTGGCCAGGGGGATTCAGAATTGGCTTGCCTGCAGAAAGCAGAGGGTCGTGGTGGAGGGAGTACATTCGGATTGGAGGATTGTGACTAGTGATGTCCCACAAGCTCGGTTCTGGGATCTCTACTTTTTGTGATTTTTATTAATGACCTGGATGTGGGAGTAGAGGGTGGGTTGGCAAGTTTGCAGACGACACAAAAGTTGGTGGTGGTGTGGATAGTGTAGAGGATTGTTGAAGATTGCAGAGAGACATTGATAGGATGTAGAAGTGGGCTGAGAAGTGGCAGATGGAGTTCAACCTGGAGAAGTGTGAGGTGGTACACTTTGGAAGGAGAAGCTCCAAGGCAGAGTACAAAGTAAATGGCAGGATACTTGGTAGTGTGGAGGAGCAGAGGGATCTGGGGGTACATGTCCACCGATCCCTGAAAGTTGCCTCACAGGTAGATAGGGTAGTTAAGAAAGCTCATGGGGTGTTAGCTTTCATAAGTCGAGGGATAGAGTTTAAGAGTCCCGAGGTAATGATGCAGCTCTATAAAACTCTGGTTAGGTCACATTTTATACTTTATTGTCGCCAAACAATTGGTACTAGAACGTACAATCATCACAGCGATATTTGATTCTGCGCTTCACACTCCCTGGATTACAAATATTAAATATTAAAAATAGTTAAAATTAGTAAATATTAAAATTTTAAATTATAAATCATAAATAGAAAATAGAAAAATGGGAAGTAAGGTAGTGCAAAATATCCGAGAGGCAAGTCCGGATATTTGGAGGGTATGGCCCAGATCCGGGTCAGGATCTGTTCAGCAGTCTTATCACAGTTGGAAAGAAGCTGTTCCCAAATCTGGCCGTATGAGTCTTCAAGCTCCTGAACCTTCTCCAGGAGGGAAGAGGGATGAAAAGTGTGTTGGCTGGGTGGGTCGTGTCCTTGATTATCCTGGCAGCACTGCTCCAACTGCATGTGGTGTAAAGTAAGTCCACGGACGGAAGATTGGTTTGTGTGATGTGCTGCGCCATGTTCACGATCTTCTGCAGCTTCTTTCGGTCTTGGACAGGACAACTTCCATACCAGGTTGTGATGCACCCTAGAAGAATGCTTTCTACAGTGCATCTATGAAAATTAGAGTACTCCAAATTACACTTGGAGTACTGTGACCAGTTCTGGTCGCCTCACTATAGGAAGGATGTGGAAACATTGGAAAGGATGTAGAGGAGACTTACCAGGATGCTGCCTGGTTTAGAGAGTATGGATTATGATCAGAGATTAAGGGAGCTAGGGCTTTACTCTTTGGATAGAAGGAGGATGAGAAGGGACATGATAGAGGTACAGTATACAAGATATTAAGAGGAATGGATAGAGTGGACAGCCAGTGCCTCTGCCCCAGGGCACCACTGCTCAATACAAGAGCACATGGCTTTAAGGTAAGGGGTGGGAAGTTCAAGGGGGATATTAGAGGAAGGTTTTTTACTCAGGTAGTGGTTGGTGTGTGGAATGCACTGCCTGAGTCAGTGGTGGAGGCAGATACACTAGTGAAATTTAAGAGACTACTAGACAGGTATGTGGAGGAATTTAAGGTGGGGGGTTATATGGGAGGCAGGGTTCAAGGGTTGGCAGAACATTGTGGGCCAAAGGGCCTGTACTGTGCTGTACTATTCTACGTTCTATGTTCTTAGGAATTTTAATACTACTTTCTGGATGTGATTCCTGAACACACAAGCTGGGCAATAAGGATGACTTTGGTTCTTGGCCTTTTCCCAAAAGTTCTGTTTTGTTGCAGCTAACCGGGCATTTGGGAGGACATGTACCGGAACTTGCATTGCAAAATACTTGGTGTGGAAGGAGACCTTAAAGCCCTTTATTGGTAATTTATTGTTTACAGCCTTTTATGGGTTCTGGAGATTGTTCCAGTTACTCCTTTCCTCTCCCCAAATCCCTACAGCTTCTTTTCCATAAGCTATTTGACCCTTTTGAAATCTTCATTTGAATGTTTCCTTTGTTTGTAGTTGTGCATTCCAGACTCTCACAACTCTTTCATAGACACACAAAATCAGTCAAACAGCATGGGAGCAGGCGTCCTGACCCAACTCATTATTCATTCACACTGACCAAGTTGTCTGTCTGAGTTGGTCCTATTTGCCTATGTTTGGCCTGTATTCCCCCTAAAGTTTTTCTATTTGTGAATCTGTTCAAATATCTTTTAAACTTTTCCAATTGCCGAATTCTCTACCACTTCCTTTGGCAGTTTGTTCCATATCCTCACTACCATCTGTGTGGGTGGGGGCCGGGGGAGAAAGCCTGCTGGGTTATGAGGCAAGATCAATACTGTACTTCCCAATTTTCTTCCAAACTCCGCTAAGGCTCAGTGAAGACTTCTTAAATTGCACTGCCAACCTGAATTATTCAAGAGTAGCGAAGCCCTGACCAAATTCTGAACCTCACCTGTGAAACTTTCATTTTTATGTTTCCAGGTTCCGATGCAGATCTGAAACAGAAGTCATAGTGTTGACTGTTTGTCCTTACACAGAAACTGTCTGACTTCTGACTTTTATCATATTTTCTCTTTTTTGAGCTTCTTAATGCCATGTTCTTTGCTGTTAATTGTGATTACTTGAAAACATTACAATCACTGTAATCAAAGAATTCTCATCCCTACTGCTTCTGACCAAGAAACAGTAGAATAAATATAGTGGCAAACTGGAGCAACAGAAATTATTTTCTTGGCAGTTATTGAAAATGATAAACATTATAATCTCTACAAACTTGGTGACAGGCTGTACTGGAGTATAATTTCTAGTCAATTTCCACTGTGGCTACAATTCACATAGCTTACCAAAGGCACATGGAGTGGGAAATTATACCTTGCTTAAACTGGTGAAGTTTGGCACAACTAGGATTAACAGAATCAACTTTAAATATGGATCAATAAATGCGTTATTAGTGCACAAATCTATCTTGTGTATAAATTAAACTTGATAAATTGAGGTACGTTTTTTAAAATACAAGATTTCTTTAAAACATTAGGGGTTAGTTGGTTCTACAGCTTGAGTACATTCCTTTCCATATTAATGGAAGGAAAACTCTAAAGAAATAAAAACAACAGGAATTCTGCAGATGCTGGAAATTCAAGCAACATACATCAAAGTTGCTGGTGAACGCAGCAGGCCAGGCAGCATCTATAGGAAGAGGCGCAGTCGACGTTTCAGGCCGAGACCCTTCGTCTCTTCCTATAGATGCTGCCTGGCCTGCTGCGTTCACCAGCAACTTTGATGTATGTTGTCTAAAGAAATAACATGGATTTCTATAAGAACTTTTATCTTGGTGTCATACTGTATGTTACTAATCCAGCAATACAACCAAAATCCTAGATTGATAATCCAGACAAAGTTGTTCAGATTCCGTAACAGCAGCTGACCAGTTCAAATTCCTTTAAGTAGGTAATCTGGAAAGGAAAAATGGATCTTATTGTGACTGGAGGTTTGTGACCAGTGATGTTTTGCAGGGATCCATACTGGGACTCTGCTGTTTGTCATATGTATAAAAGACTTGGATCAAGATGTGGATGGGTCAGTTGGTAAATTTCAGAATCAGGTTTATTAACACTGGAATATGTCTTGAAATATAAAGACAAGAAAATGTGATGCTGGAAATCCAAGCAATGCATACAAAATGCTGGAGGAACTCAGGCCAGGCAGCATCTGTAGAAAAGACTAAAGAGTTAGCGTTTTGGGCAGAGTACCTTCATCAGGTCCTACAGCATTTTGTGTGTGTTGTTTTGTGACTGCACTAGATTGAAATACATAATAAAAAACTAAATTATAATAATATGTATATAAAATTAAATTTAATGATTAGTATACCTATTGGTTAGCACTTGGATGGGAGATCGCCTGGTAATGCCAGATGCTCTAGGCTTCCTTTTTCAATATTGAACCTATTGAAGAAGAGAGCCTACTGCACCTGGTCTTCCATCCACGTGCTAACCAGGCCTGGTTAATTTGCAGATGATGCAAGATTGGTAACGTGGATAATGTAGAAGGTTGACAAAAGATGCGGCAAAATATAGATCAGTTACCGATGTTGGCAGAGAAATGGCTGATTGAGTTTAGTCCAAACAGTGTTGCACTTTGGGGGATCAAGTGAAAGGGAAAAACCCTTAAATGTTGATGCTTGTCTTTATTAGTTGAGGCATTGAGTTCAAGAATCAGAAAGTCATGTTGCAGCTTCATGAAAATACTTAAGCCACATTTAAAATATTGCATTCATTTCTGGTTGCCCTGTTATGCCAAGATTGTTTAATGTCATTTCCTGTACACAAGTGTCAAGGAGAATGAAATAATTGTTGCTCAGGATCCAATGCAGCATAAAAAATGCACGTTAAGATTAAAAAGACAATTAAAAAAAACTCCATACATATAAATATATACAGTAAGTAGCTATCTTCAGCCTCCTCAAAGTAGAGGCATTGGTGAGCTGATTTGTGTAGACTCTGTTCTGAGACCGAGAGATTGAGCAAGACTTGCACTCCCAAGATTTTGAAACTGCTCAGTTTCCACTGCTGTGCCACAAATATAGAGTGCGTCTTAATTCTCCTGAAGTCAATAATCATCTCCATTGTCTTGTTGAAGCTGAGGAAGAGGTTACTTGCCTAGCACCAGGCCTCGAGCAGTACAAGTTCTCCTGAAGTCAATAACCATTTCCATTGTTTTGTTGACCTTGAGGAGGAGGTTATTTGCCTGGTACCAGACCTCCAGCTCTTCCACCACCTCTCTGAAGGAGGAGGAAGAATGTGGAATCTATGGAGAGGTTGCAAAGAAAGTTCACTAGGATGCTGTCTAGATTAGAGAGTATGTGATCTCAGGAGAGGTTGGGTTAACTTGAGGTTTTTTTGGGGCATGGAGTAGACTGAGGAGAGACCTGATAGAAGTTTTTTTAAAAAATTGAGAGGCATAGATAGCGTAGACAGCTAGGTCCCTGTAACATTGGGCAGGTTCAAGGATTGAGTGAGTAAAACAGAGGCCACTGTTTTAAAATTGTCACATTAACTGTTTATTTAAAAATGAACAGTGAAACACAAAATCAGAATTCTAGCCAAACAAGCTACCCAAAACCTCAATACTAGACATCAGGTTACCATTGAATTGAATGGGTACTCCATTAAATCTCCCCAAATTATAAGACTGAAGAAATAAACATGGACATTTAACTAAAGGACCTCAGGGGCCCCATCTATGTTTATAACACTCTTCCCCATTGGTCCTTCAGCACTGGTCATGACTTCAGCCTGAAGCGGGCCCTGGGGATGATAGATAGAAAGAAGCCAAGCCTCCTGCACATGCTATTCTTATACCTCTGAGGTGTTGGAAACGGGACCCCAGTGCCATGACATAGAAAACAACCAACAGGAAAGAACTGCTGCATACTTCAAATGGGCCAATCGATGACCGACACGTTGGAAGCAGCTTTCAACTGACAAGTAAACAAACCCCCGCATAACAGCCCCCCAGGGTGTAAATATCCAGTGCTAGAGGGCGTGCATTTGTGAGAGGGGCTGAGTTCAGAGGAAATCTATGGAGGAATTTTTTTTAGCCATAGAATGGTTTCTTGGAAAATACTGCCAGGAGTGATGGTGGAGATGGATACAATAGAGGTGTTTGAGGTTCATAACTGTGCAGAGGGATATGGGCCACGTGCAGGCAGAAAGGGTTAGTTGTCATTAGCTTGATTAGTTTGGCATAACATAGAAACATAGAAACATAGAAAATAGGTGCAGGAGTAGGCCATTCGGCCCTTCGAGCCTGCACCGCCATTTATTATGATCATGGCTGATCATCCAACTCAGAACCCAGCCTTCCCTCCATACCCCCTGACCCCTGTAGCCACAAGGGCCATATCTAACTTCCTTTTAAACATAGCTAATGAACTGGCCTCAACAGTTTGCTGTGGCAGAGAATTCCACAGATTCACCACTCTCTGTGTGAAGAAGTTTTTCCTAACCTCGGTCCTAAAAGGCTTCCCCTCTATCCTCAAACTGTGACCCCTCGTTCTAGACCTCCCCAACATCGGGAACAATCTTCCTGCATCTAGCCTGTCCAATCCCTTTAGGATCTTATACGTTTCAATCAGATCCCCCCTCAATCTTCTAAATTCCAACGAGTACAAGCCCAGTTCATCCAGTCTTTCTTCATATGAAAGACCTGCCATCCCAGGAATCAATCTGGTGAACCTTCTTTGTACTCCCTCTATGGCAAAGATGTCTTTCCTCAGATTAGGGGACCAAAACTGCACACAATACTCCAGGTGTGGTCTCACCAAGGCCTTGTACAACTGCAGTAGTACCTCCCTGCTCCTGTACTCGAATCCTCTCGCTATAAATGCCAGCATACCGTTCGCCTTTTTCACCGCCTGCTGTACCTGCATGCCCACTTTCAATGACTGGTGTATAATGACACCCAGGTCTCGTTGCACCTCCCCTTTTCCTAATCGGCCACCATTCAGATAATAATCTGTTTTCCTATTTTTGCCACCAAAGTGGATAACTTCACATTTATCCACATTAAATTGCATCTGCCATGAGTTTGCCCACTCACCCAACCTATCCAAGTCACCCATCCTTGGCTAAGGGCCTGTTTCTGTGCTTAGTGTTTTAGATCCTTTAAAAAGAACTGGTTTGAAAATGATGGCCATGAAACTACAAATAATTTTAGAAACACATCTGGTACAAAGTCAGGAAGTTGTCTTCCTTATCTAGTCTGCCCTACATCCTGCTGCAGACCCTTAGTAATGTGATTAACTTTCAAAAGGGACAACAGAGTGATGCAGCTTGTAGAGCCACTGCCTCGTAGCTTCAGTGACTTGGGTTCAATCCTGACCTTCTGTACTGTCTGTGTGGAGTTTGCACATTCTCCCTGTGACTCTGTGGACTTCCTGCAGGTACTCCGGTGTCTTCCCACATCCTCAGAGACTTGCAGGGTGATGAATTATCAATTTTGGGGAAATGAGTCTAATTGCAGCCTCAGTGGAAATGAGTTAATTAATTAGGATAATATAAATTATCCTTGATGTGTAGGTGAGTAATAGAGTCTGGGGGCAGTGCTGATGGAAATATGGGGAGAATAAAATGTAATTGGTGAGAATGAGCATTTGATAAGTTTTGTGGCTTCAATGGGCTATAGGGCTTGTTTTTGTGGTGTTTGACCCTGATCGCCTGTGTAGAGGGCGGTCTAATTATATTTGGGCTTGACCTGCCAAAGGGTTTCGGCCTGAAACATCAGCTGTACTCTTTTCCATCAATGCTGCCTGGCCTGCTGATTTCCTGCAGCATTTTGTGTGTTACTCCAAGTCAGATTTGATCCAGCTGCGTACTGTACTCAATTCAAGGGCAACTGTTGCCGTGGGTGACAAATACCGGCCTTGCCATTGATGTCCCCGTTCCATGAATTGCTCTTGCGCACATGTACGCACACTTGCATGTACGCATACACGCAGATACACACAAGACACGTAGGACTCAGCCTCCCCAGCATTGAGGTTGTCAACAGTTGATGCCTCAAAAAGGTGGCATTTGTCATCAAGGAATCTCACCATCCAGGACATGCCCTCTTCTCATTATCTCTATCAGGAAGGAGGTGAAGGAGTCTGAGTACCCATACTCAATGTGTTAGGAACAGCTTCTTCACCTCCATCAGGTTTCTAAACAGTTCATGAATACTACCTTTTTTTTTTGCTCTTTTTGCACTAATTGGTGTTTGTGTGTATTTCTTAAAGTACTTTATGGTATGGCACTGTCCTGCTGCCACAAAGCAACAAAAATCAGGACGTGTCTTAGTGATACTGAACCTGATGCTGAAGTGATCGGGTTGGACCTCTACTCATTGACGTTCATAAGAACGAGGAGTGACCACTTTGATTACCTTGCTCTAAAGTGGACATTTTTTTTGGTTCTAATTTGTTGTTTCTAGTTTAAAAAAAAAATGTATTACTTAAGCCCATCGCCCCGACTGAGGCATAGGCCGTTGACAGCAGCTCGCCGGAGTCTTTGAGCCCTTTGGAGCTTCTGTGGGTGTTTCGGTTGCACTGGAATTTTATGGGATGGGGTTGCTGCCCTATTCACAGCCAGACTTGGGACCGTCCATGCTGAAGTTAAAAATGTATAATTTGTATTTAATGTTTTTATTGTAAATGATGCTATGTGCCTATAATGCTGCTGAAAGTTGTTTATTGCATCTGTGTATATATGTACATTTTGACCTTATTGAAAGAAAATTTTAAGGGGATCTTAATGTCTATCTTGTTGAATCCTTTGTGGGGGGGAATGAAACATGGAGTTGTATTTTCATAATTACCCATCCATATAGAGGAAAGGAGAAATTTATTCTGAAAACACAGGAGGTTGCAGATGCTGGAATCAAGCAAACAACCAAACTGCTGAGACAAAAAAAAAACTAGGGTCAAACAGCATCTATTGAAGTGGAGAGTTGGTTGATAATATTAGGGCTTGACCTGCTTCAGGGCTGAGTGTGAAGAGAAAGTAAACAGTATCGAGAGGTGTGGAGAATGCAGGGTGATAAGACGAAGGCTGGTAAGTGATAGTAGCATTGAGTGAGGTGGGGAATGATGGAGCCAGGCTGGTGGGTGACAGGAGGAAATAGAGAAGGAAAAAATATATCTAGGCAGATGAAGCCAGTTGGGGGAGGGAAAGGGAGAAGGTAGAAGATCATCAACTTTTGATATTCTGCACATCTGAGCTGTCAGGACAGAATAACTGACTATATTAAACACCAAAATGACAGATTCTTCGTTTACATAGGAGTTGAGGGTTATAGGAACAGGCGGTCATGTGCAGTTGAAGCCAACATCAGAGCAGCCATAAACACGAAAGATTCTGCAGATGATGAAAATCTTGAGGAATATGCGCACAAAGTACTGGAGGAACCCAGCCGGTTGGATAGCATCTGTGGAGAGGAATAAACAGTTGATGTTTTGGGGCCGAGACCCTTCATTGGGACAGAACGGCAATGATTTGAATGACTGACAGAAAAGACCTGAGGTTGCATGTGGTATGCTGCCTCCTCCTCCTGTTCTTACATTTGTAACAAAACTGACACATGGAGGGGCAACAAACAAGTCTTTGGGTTGGATATGAGAGTTTTCCCAAATAGTTTTTGTCCACTGTGGTCAAGCTACTACATGCTGGAGTGCTCACTAACCAACCACAAGAAGCAAACAATGTTTAATGAAACAATTTGAATCATGCTCCTAGGTTGTACTGACAACATTAAGCAAAACTGCACAAGGTTTTCACTACACTAGCAGGGTGGCATCCAAATTGGCTGTTATACTTCCTACGCACCCACAGTGCTGTACTGGCTCATGCTAACCTAACGTCTGAAAGGTCTTTGTAAATGCAACTGTTTTCTTAAGTATTTTGCTTGTCAATTTACTGGTTACCATGTAGTGTTGTAATTCTTTTGAGGTTTTAGAACCGGAAAGGAACTGCATGCCAAGAAAATGCACCCATTAGTCCAGTTGCAATTAGTATAATCACGTGGAAATCCGAACACTGCCACTAAGCAGCTTTAACCTCTCTCTCTCAGTTTCCTTCCTTTTTTTTCTCTCTCTCCTTTTGCAGTCACCTTGCTGTGCAATTGTTGGAACATTTTCCACTTCATCTCCTTCCTTGTGTCCAAGGTGTCTCGTGAAGCTTCTAATCAAGCAAGCAGTATACCTGCGATTCGACCAGCTGATCGTTTTGTTCAACATCTCTGCATCCAAAATCATTATCTGAAGATTCCAATCATTTTCGTTTTTAATTCTTCCATCATGTCTAGGGTGTTAGCTGCCTGTGGTGCTTCCATGAAACCATGCAGTCTTGAGGAATTTAATTTGCTTACTTTCATCTTGCATCCTTCTGGCCTAAAAAAAAAATCAAGGCTAGTAATGTCAGACTTTAATCACTGCTCTCGTCTTGTTCTCCACAGCAGCTTCTAGTAATGCAAATGAGTGGATTGTGTTGTTAGGACATGATGGTGGTTTAAAGATTAGCTTTATTTATCACGTGTGCATTGAAACATGCAGTGAAATGCGTTGTTTCTGTCAAATCAAATCAGCGAGGTTGTGCTGGGGGCAGCCCGCAAGTGTCGCCCTGCTTCTGGTGCCAATGTAGCAAGCCCACAACTCGCTTACGTCTTACCTGTACGTCTTTGGAATGTGGGAGGAAACCTGAGTACCTGGAGGAAACCCACACTTTCATGGGGAGAAAGTACAAACTGTTTAAGGTGGGAATCCTATGCTGGTTGTATGAATGAAAGGATGATCAAGTTCAAGTATATGGTCTTGGGCAGCGGTCCCCAACCACTGGGCCGCGAGGAAACGATCAGTCAGCTGCACCTTTCCTCATTCCCTTTCGCACACTGTTGAACTTGAACATAGGTTTGCCAACGGTCCCGTATTAGCCGGGACATCCCGTATATTGGGCTAAATTGGTTTATCCCATATGGGTAGAGCGTTCCTATGAAACCTTTCGTGCCAAAATGGCGTAAAGCGAAGAAGCAATTACCATTAATTTATATGGGAAAAATTTTTGTGTTCCCAGACCCAAAAAATAACCTACCAAATCATACCAAATAACACATAAAACCTGAAATAACTCTTAACATATAGTAAAAGCAGGAATGAAATGATAAATACACAGCCTATATAAAGTAGAAATAATGTATGTACAGTGTAGTCGGGAATATTAAGCCAAAACCGATTTGTGGGAAAAAAAATATCAGGCACGTATGCGCATGCACATGCGCACACAGTTGCCCGCGCAAGGCTTCATAGTAGTCTTTCTCGGGGTAAACACAAGTGTCTTGTCAACACACACAAAAAATGCTGGTGAACGCAGCAGGCCAGGCAGCATCTATAGGAAGAGGTATAGTCAACAGTTCAGGCTGGGACCCTTCATCAGGATTTGACTGCTACTTTTGTCCCTTATTTGGGAGTGAGAAAGTTGTAAAAGAAACTGTAAAAGGCATGTTGAGGTGGGTTTAACCCTACTTGACCACACCCCGCCCCCCCCCCCCCGGGTCGGCCGGTCCTCAAGAATATTGTCAATATTAAACCGGTCCGCGTGCAAAAAAGGTTGGGGACCCCTGTTCTTGAGCATACACACCCAAGGTATAAAAGCCGTGAAGATTAACAGCGGTAGCACAATACATTTTAAAAACTTGCTTGCAACTTGCATTCAGCACCCACAAAAGTTGCTGGTGAACGCAGCAGGCCAGGCAGCATCTCTAGGAAGAGGTACAGTCAATGTGAAATCTCTTACTAGCTCTTCTTTCAGTTAGTCCTGATGAAGGGTCTCAGCCCGAAACGTCGACTGTACCTCTTCCTAGAGATGCTGCCTGGCCTGCTGTGTTCACCAGCAACTTTTGTGTGTGTTGCTTGAAATTCCAGCATCTGCAGATTTCCTCGTGTTTGCAACTTGCATTACAAGGTATTGTAAATGTAACAACGATGGTACCGTGTGTGTGTGTGTGTGTGTGTGTCTCAGAGAGAGACAGAGAGAGAGAGAGAGATATTTAGTCTTAGTCTAAGGTAGTGTTTGTGTTTAAATGTGTCACTTTGCCAGACTACAATTATTTCTAGCCTATAGAACAGATGTTCAGTGCTTCTCTCAACATCTGTAATAATAACTTACACATCTTTAATTTCCTCTATCACTTCTTTTTGATTTGCTTTTGTCATTTAATCATCTTCATTCTCCATTCAATTATAGAATAAGCCTTTGCTTCCTCTGGCTTGGCACCTACTAAAGCTCTTTATAGGTAGTATCACTCTAGTTTGATAAGGAGATATTGACCCTGTGTTTTTTTTCCCCCTGTAGATCTGATGCCCCGCGTGGCATTTTCTGATTTTATTCACGATTGTCTTTTTTTTGTATTTTGTTTTAAACAGAGGTATGAAAGTGAGAAACAAGAACAAAATTCAAAAGGAAAAATATTTTGAGTCTGGCAATTGAGTCTGATTGCTGAATTTGATGTGTTTGGAGAGAGCCATGTTTCCTTGAAACATAGAATGCAGCGATTCCCCATTTCTCTCCGATACAACAATCTTGCCCTTAGGTCCTCAGTCTTGTTCACCAGTAACTGTACAAATACTAACAAGATGCTGGTTAGAGGAACTCTCAATGGCTTGGCCTTTCAGCCTGTCTTGGAAGCCTCCCCTCCTCCCTCTTTTCTGACCACCTTCATCTACTTAAAAGTCTGCCGAATCCTTCAGAAGACTGAAATTACTAGACTGTGAATCTCTGGTCTCCCCTGTCGTATCAATCTGATGAAAACAAGTGTGCAAGAGGACCATCACTCAATGGTGCTCGTCTGGAGTGTTGGCTGCTCCTGGTTGTCTACTGGTTGGTTCTCCTGCAACATTAGCAAGCTTACCATTACCCATTCGACTCATAGCACAGAAACTAGAGTGACTTTATTCAGTTAAAATGCCTCGACTCGTGCAAACTAGGGAAGAGTATGGGGGTGGGCGGAGAGGAGGGGAATTTGGCTGGTGCTGGAAACCTAAAATTAGGACAGAAAGTAGTGGAAATCCCTCAGAGGTGAGGCAACATGTGTGGAACAGAGTTAATGCTTCAGGTCAATGCTTTTTCATTGAATTGGCAAGGAAATTAGGGATAGACCATTATTAAGTAAAGAAAGGGAAAATATGATAGGGAAATGCAAGAGGATTAAAGATGATAGTAATGAATAAGAAGTCTATGGGAAGTATAATCATGATAGTATAACAATTTGGAAGGAATTTGTAGTGGTACAAGTGATGATAGAGGACAACCTGTTGAATGTAGAACATTATAGTACAGTACAGGCCCTTCGGCCCATGATGTTAAGGGCCGAGAGTCTGGAAGGGTGAAAGGTTAGGGCAGAGCGATAGAGGGGAGGGGAAAGGATGTGAACAAGAAACCTGTTGACTCCAGTGGTGGGGAAAATCAACAAGTGAAGAGGAAGGAAGACCCATGAGAAGCTTTGCAACAGAAGGTTGCATTATTGGAAGAGAGTTTCTTGTAGTAGGTGGGGTCAGGGACAGCGTAGTCAATGTATTGAACAGGTGAGCCTCTGTAAAGGATGAGAGTTAATCGAACAAATCTAAGCTGAAGACGGTAAATGTAACACATGAAATGCTGGGGGAACTTAATAAAAGTTAATTTCTTGTTCACCAAATTCTTACTTGATAAAAATAGTCTTAAATTATATTTCTGTTCAGCTTCAAGTGGTCTATTATAACCACAAAACATTTCTGAGAAAGCAACACTTAGAAAAAGAAAAATATGCTGTCCAGTGTATTCAAAGACAAGGGATTCTGCAGATGCTGGAATTACAGAGCAACATGTACAAAATGCTGGAGAACTCAGCAGGTTAGGCAGCATCTACGGAGAGCAATCAAGACCTTTCATCAGGACAAGACAGCAAATGTATTCTGGGATTGAATCTGTGTATCCTGGACCGTCTTTCCTCTATTCAGTTTAAAACCAAAATTCAAGAACATCAAACTACTATTTACAACTCAATGTTTTGTTAAATATTTTAGCTAACAGAAGGCACTGTGTGCCTACCCTACAGAATAATTTTTCATCACCAGTATCACTGCAAAGGAATTTCATGGATTAAATAGCAAAGTAAATGTCTTAGTGTATGAATAAGACACAGTTTTATCCCCCCAGGAATGCAACTTGACAAAAGCTGTCTTTTAAGCCACATGATGTACCATCAAGTAAACCATATGCACAATCACATGTACAGAACAAGATGTCAGAATTGATGCCAGAGGCTTTGAAGAACCATACTTTGTATGACTTCGCAAATCATTTGAAATGTTATGTTTGTACAGAATACGCATTGCTTTAATAGGCAAGCTTTTTTTTTAAAAATCTTCTGGTACCAAACCTAAATAGGGATTTCTGAAAGACCCATCCAATTTGCCCCACTTCCCTGTTCTTTCTCACAAGAAAGCAGATCCATTATCAGGGACGTCTACCATCCAGGCCATGCTTTCTTCTCGCTGCTCCCGTCGAGAAGGAGGTACAGGAGCCTTATTCTCACACTACCAGGTTCAAGAACAGTCACTTTTACAATCAGGCTCCTGAACCACTCACCTCAACACTGAACTATTTCACAATCTATAGACTCATTTTCAAGGACTCTACAACTCATATTCTTAATATCATTTATTACTTTTTTTGGTAATTGTACAGTTTATCTTTTGCACGCTGGTTGTTTGTCAGTCTTTGTGTGCAGTTATTCATTGGTTCTGTTGTGTGACCACATGAAAATAAATCTCAAGGTAGTATAAGGTGACATACTTTGACAATAAATTTGCTTTGAACTTTTCGGCTAGCCCTGAAGTTTTCGGCACTGCCCCATGCTACTTTTAAAGCTTGCTATTAAATCTGCATATACTGCTCTTTCAAGCTGTGCCATGCTTTGCTACTAAGTGTTTTTGTGTACATTTAAAAATATACATCATCTCATTTCTGGCAGTTTTGCCAATTCCATCAAATTTGCACTTTGTTTTCCAACCCCCAGTCACTATTTTGTACCTTTTTATTTACAGAAAGCGTGGTTGGCTTTTATCAGGTACATGCGCAAGTTGGTCAACAACATCAGGGGCATTTTAACTCAAATCCAGTTGTCACCAAGCACACGAGATCTGGTTTTAAATCCCAAGTTATTGTACTGTTTTTTCAACACTATAGTTTCCATCATCTGTTAGGTTAAAGATTATTAATGAAAATATTATACACAATCACTTGCTTCATGAAACCAGCGATAACTGATCCTGTTCTTGTAGGCAGACTATTTATGCAGATAGTCTAAGTAAGAGTCTGGTCATTGGTGACCCTTCTGGGGGTGGTGGGGGGTGAAAGATGGTGGAAACCTGGTGATAGTAATGTCACAAGATTCAAAATGAGCTGCTTGGACTCCTGCATGGCAATCAGTTTACTAATACTTGGGTGATGCAAATGTTAGGGGCCGCTTGTTAACCTAAGTTAGGCTGTTGACCTGATCACGCTGCTACAGGCAGAGGCCCAATGAGGCTTCATGTCCATGACAATTCTTGGCATAATACATTGCATTCAGATCAAGACTATGATGAGGTATGGAACCAAATGTCCATTTAAAATTGCTTTGCTCTATGGTGGCAGAGCATGCCTGGGTAGCTTTTTGCCTGGGTAGCTTTTCACCTGGGTAGGTAGTCAGTTCTTGCTGATGATGGAACTAATTGGCTAATGATGCAGAAAATTCTGGATCACAAACCTATACCACAACCTGGGTACAATGTATTCATTTCCACAGTTTGATTGTAAAATCTGGATGAGCTAATTGTAGGGGTTTAACATTAACACAAGGACAACAGGGAATTGTCATCATAAATACAAAAGGTTCTGCAGATGCTGGAACTCCAGAGCAGCACACACAAAATGCTGGAGGAACTCAACGGGTCAGGCAGCAGCTATAGAGAAGAATAAACAGTCAACGTTTTGGGCCAAGACTCTTCATCAGGACTGAAAAGGAAGGAGGCAGAAGGTAGAATAAGAATTTGGGGGCAGAGGAAGGAGGTCAAATTGTTGGGTGAAACCAGGTGAGAGGGAAGGTTGGAGGGGGATGAAGTAGGAAGCTGGAAGGTGATAGTGGAAGAGGGTAAGGCGGAAGAAGGAGATTGGTAGAGTAGACTGTAGGAGGAAGGGCACCAGAGGAAGGTAATGGGCAGATGAGGAGAAGAAAAGGGGTGATAGAGGAGTCAGAATGGAAAAAGGGAGAATGGAATTATGGTGATACTTTAGCTATGATCTAACAAATTATATTGTGTTTCTATACATCAGTAAGCATTGCTAGAAAATTTCCTTGTCTATGCATTAATTGGTATGCAGAGTGAATAGAAGACTAGACACTCATTTACTGACATTGTACAAAGATACAAAGAAGTGGTTGTTTAGCTCTGTGTTAAGACCACCCCTCATATGGAGATCATTGGATACCAAAAATAGTGGCATATGGAATTCAGTCAGTTCAGTGTATGGCAAATATTACAAAGGTGTGCATTATAAATGCTAGAAAACCATGCTGTTGAGGAAGAGGGAGGGACTGAAGAGTGAACATCCACATATCTGTGAGGGTAGCAGACAGATTGACAAAATGGTTAAGGCGGCATCCAGGATAGAATTTAAGACCGGAAGTAAAATTAGAATTGTCTGAAACACTAATTATGGCACAACTGTATATAGCTTGTGCAAAAAAATTGTGACAGCACGGTGGAGAGTGCAGAAGACATGTTTCTGGATATGGAGAACTTTAGTTATAAACTGGGATTAGCTACTGTTATTTCCTTTGTGGTTCAGGAGTCTGAAATTCAGACAGGGTGTACAGGAAGGGCTTATTTTTCTGAATCGTCAAGTCAGTGGGGGACAATTTTTAAAGAAGTTGGTAGTGTTGAGACAGTACTTTCATCCAAAAATGGCTGAGATGGTGATAGGACGAGACACCATCAATACATTGCAGAATAACCCGATTCAGCACGTCAGCTCTAACTTTGACAAACTTCTATAGATGTGTGGTGGACAGTCTATTGATCGCATCACAACCTGATATGGGAACACCAATACCCTTGAATGGAAAATCCTACAACAAGTAGTAGATACAGCCCAGTCCATCATGGGTAAAGCCCTCCCCACTATTGAGCACATCTATCTGGAGAGCTGTCAAGGAAAACAGCATCTATCATCAGGGACCCCTACCACCCAGGCCATGCTCTCTTCCTGCCTTCAGGATGAAGTGCAGGAGCCAGCCTCAGGACCCACATCACCAGGTTCAGGAACAGTTATTGCCCCTCAACCATCAGGCTCTTGAACCAAGGGGGATAACTTCACTCGCCTCATCACTGAACTGTTTCTACAACCCATGGATTCACTTTCAAGGACTAGTCTTGTGTTCTTGATATTTATTGCTTATTCATAATTATTTTGGAGTTTTTATTTTGCAAGTTAGTTGTTTGTCTTGTCTGCAGTTTTTCATTGATTCTGTTGTGATTTTTTTATATTTGCTCTGAATGCCTGCAAGAAGATGAATCTCTGGGTAGAATGTGATGAAATATATACATTAATAATAAACTTACTTTGAAATGTGAGATGACCATTTGAGTTGTTATAACCTATAACGGGCAAAGCCGAGTTACTGGCGCCTTTAAACCAATCACTTCAGGCAGATGGGACTCGAGAGTCATGGTTGGCAGCTCATCTAGGAGAAGGAAAACTTCTTGATCTCAAATCTCTGCTACCTTGTGGCTATATCCACTCATGAGGAAGGCTTTGGGAGTAAACCCTGAGGGAACAATTCAGAGCTGGAGTCTCTGAGACAGTCCTACATTGAGTTCAACGCTGACTGGCAACTCTCGCGACACTGCTGGTACAAACTGTATCGGTCTCTGCCGTTCCTTTAGATTCCTCAGATATGCGGAGAGGGAAGAGCTTGCTGCATGGGCAACAGCTTGCTCTCCATATCGTACAGCCCAGGCTTGCATATCTAGACAAGTAGGACTCAATATCTGTGGTCGACTCTGACTGATAGAGGCCCATGCCATGCACAAGGCTTTTGAACAGAGATGTGTGGTTAAACCTTGGCTGCTTCCTGTGCCAAGAATTTATACTGATTAATTTAAACATCAAATTGGCTTTATGTCTGCAATTAATATAAATAAACAAATACAGAAGCAATAACTTCACCAAATACATTGAGCCAATGAAGTTTAACTGCTCTTGGGGGTAGTTGAAGAACCTGTCAAACCGTAAGCCAAAACAAATCAAAAGGTATAACATTAGAACAATGTCACTGTCAAAGTAATCTGATTACCTTTCAGGCTCCAGTCAAGTCCGTTACTGGACCCAGCTATCAAATATAAGCATTTCCAATTCCTGTGTTTAAAAACAAACAGGTTTGTCCGATCTACTATCCCCTTTGCCTCATTAACTCATCTCCCAGAACTCAGAAATACCAAAAACTTAAATTTTATAAATAGATAATTAATGAAATAGAATTAGCTTTTTTACATGTGCACTGACATGGTGAAATGTGTCATTTGCATACCTTGCTCTCCACCTTGGCTGTATGTGGTAAAGTAAAAAAGCTTTTGACTACATAGTGTCAGCACTGAGTTGTAAAAGGCTGCAGATTTAATGAGATGGAGTGGCTAGAAAAGCAAGAAATTTATTTTGTCTGATTCTGTGAAAAGATGGAGTGGTGGAGTCTGCTGAACGCTTTGCCCAAGACCATAAGCCATATGAGCAGAATTCAGCCATTTAGTCGATCAAGTCTGCTCTACTATACTATTATGGCTGACTTATTATCGCTCTCAACCCCATTCTCCTGTCTTCTCCCCATAACCTTTGACACTCTTTACTAATCAAGAACCTCTACTTTAAATACATATACCCAATGTCTTGGCCTCCACAGCTATCTGTGTAAATGAATTCCAGATTTACCACCCTCTGGCTAAAGAAATTCCTCCTTGTAAGAGATATAATTGTATTCTGAGGTTCTAAAGAGATATCATTGTATTCTGAGGCTGTACGCTCTGGTCCTCCTCAAGTCCACTCTATCTAGGTCTTTCAATATTGGGTAGGTTTCAAAGATTCCCCCCTCATTCTCTAAACTCTAGCAAGTACAGGCTCAGAACCATCACATGCTCCTGATGCATTAACCCTTTCACTCCCTAGATCATTCTTGTGAGCCTTCTCTGGATCTTCAATGCTTAGATAAGGGTTCCAGAGCTGTTCACCGTACTCCCAAGTGCAGTCTGACCAATGCCTTATAAAGCCTCGGTATTACATCCTTGCTTTTTATATTCTAGTCCTCTCAAAATAAACTGCATTTGCCTTCCTTACTACTGACTCAGCCTGCAAGTTAACCTTTAGGGAATGCAACACTAGGACTCCCTAGTCCCTTTGCACCTCTGATTTCTGAATTTGCTGCCCATTTAGAAAATAGTCTATTTCTTTATTCCTTCTGCTAAGTGCACAACCATAAACTTCCCTACATTATATTCCATCCGTCACTTCTTTGCCCATTCTTCTAGTCTGCCAAAGTCATTCTGCAGACTCCCTGCTTCAACACTACCTGCCCCTCTACCTATCTTCATATTGTCTGCAAATTTGACCACACAGCCATCAATTCCATCATCCTGATCATTGGCATACAGTATAATGTGAAAAGAATTAGTCCCAACACCAACCCTTACGGAATTCAACTAGAAGAGCCTCCCTTTATTCTGACTCTTTGCCTCCTGCCAGTCAGCCAATCTGCTATCCATGCTTGTAGCTTTCCTGTAATACCATAGGCTCTTGTCTTGTTTAGCAGCCTCCTGTGCAGCTCCTTGTCAAAGGCCTTCTGAAAATCCAAGTACACAACTTCCACTGATTCTCCTTTGTCTCCTGCCTGTTATTTCCTGAAAGAATTCCAATGGATTTATCAGGCAAGATTTCCCCTTAAGGAAACCATACTGACTCTGGCCTATTTTATCATGTGCCACCAAGTATCCCAAAACCTCGTCTGTAATAATGGAGTCCAATATCTTCCCAATCACTAAAGTCAGGCTAACCGACCTATGATTTCCTGTCTTCTGCCTCCCGTCCTTCTTAAACAGGGAGTGACAGTTGTAATTTTCCAGTCCTTGGAATTAGTCACGAAGCTAGTGATTCATGAAAGACCCACAACCTCTTCAGCTATCTTTTTCAGAATCAGAACTCCAGAGAGAATGCAGATAATTCTCTTCAATCTGGTTCACAACTGACTAATGTTTTAAATGCCGCAGACTTGTTTGAGTTGCAGATGTTGGCTTCAAGGATAGTATTTCAAATAAATTGAAAATGGGGAGACCAATAAGATGCACGGGAGATGAAGCAGCAACTGTGGAGGGAGAAATAGAATGAATGTGATGAGCTGCAGAGTATTTCCAGCGTTTCTGTTTTTATTTCAGATTTCCAGCATCTGTAGATTTTGCTTTTTGAAGTGAGATTGAGTTGATTAAATATTCCCATAAAATGTCAAGGTGCTAAAATTATGACAGTCATCTGGGTGCGATCATCTGAAGTGATCTTTGCAAGATGCAAATGTTGTGGGATAAAGATTAGTGTGTTGATGTGTGCAAATATTTCAGTTCTAAATATCAGACTAATATAAAGGTATTTTTCATTAGAAGAATAATCCTTCATCTTAAGGGATGATTTTAGAAATATTTAAATAATGCATACAATCAGCCTCCCTTTCCATTATATCTTGAAAGCCCTTTGAACTTAGTTATCACTAACTGGAGATGGCTTTGAATGGAAAAAAGATAACTTTTAGCGATCTCTTCCAAATTAGAAGAAAAACTAGCTAGTGAAAGTCATTTTTTTTAAAAAAGCCTCAAAGTGAATGTTAGAGCAAGAGGGAAAGAGAAGCTGTTTTTCTTCGCATTGTCTTCTGGAAAGAATTACAATATTTAAAGTTCGAAGTAAATTTGATCAAAGTACATGTATGTCACCCTATACAACCTTGAGACTTATTTTCTTGTAGGCATACTCACAAATCTATAAGTATAACAGGATCAATGAAAGATCAGCCAGAGTGCAGAAGAGAACAAACTGTGCAAATGCAAATATAAATAAATAGCAATTAATAATGAGAACATGAGATAAAGAGTCCTTAAAGTGATATCATTTTGGTTGTAGGAACATTTCAGTGATGGGGCAAGTGATTGTAGTTATTCCCTTTTATTCAAGCGCCTCATGGTTGAGGGGTAGTAACTGTTCTTGAACCTGGTGGTGCAAGTCCGGAGGTTTTTGTACCTTCTACCTGATGGCAGCAGCGAGGAGAGAGCATGACCTGGCTAGGGCAGGGCGGGGGGGGAAATCTCTGATGGATGCTGCTTTCCTATGACAGCGTACAAGACTATGGCAACCACGGACTCTGAACAGAACATGGAACAATACCACACAGGAATAAGCTCATCGGCTCACAATGTCTGTGCCAGCCATAATGCTTATCCAAATTAATTCCATCTGCCTGCAGCATTTGATCTACAGTACGTCCCTGCCTGTTTATGAGCCTGTCTAAATGCCTTTTAAAAGTTGTTATTATATCTGCTTCCTCCCCTTCCCCTGCCGGTGTGTTTCAGGCACCCTACTATTCATTTACTCATGGTAGCATAACGATGACTGTGATGCTTTAGAGTGCCAGCAATTGGAAGATCAGGGTTCAATTCCTGCCACTGTCTGTAAGGAGTGTGTGCGTTCTCCCTGTGACCGCGTGGGGTTCCCCTGGGGGCGGGGTCCTGGTTCCTCCCACACAGGCTGTGTTGATGCTTTAAGTATGGCGACACTTGCAAGCTGACCCCAGCACATCCCCAAACTGTGTTGGTTATTGACATGAATGGTGCATTTCACTGTAAGCTTCAGATTTTTTATGGACATGTGACAAATAAAACTATTGTTTTGAATCTTGCATCTTTAAATCTTTAAACTTTCCTCCTTCAACTTTAAAGCTATGCCCTCTAGTATTTGACATTTTCACCTTGGGAGAAAAAGACTTGACTATCTACTCTGTCTATGCTTCTCATTTTTTTAAAAAAATCACTTCTATGACCTCTAAGCCTCCAATTCTCCAGAGAAAATGGTCTAGTCTCTCCTTGTACCTAACACTCTCTAATCCAGGCAACATCCTTGTGAACTACTTCAGCACCCTCTCCAAAGCCTCCACATCCTTTCAATAATGCAGTGAACAGAACTTCAAACAATACTTAAACAAGGTCTAACCCAAGTTTTATGCAACTACTAAATCACTTTCAGATTTTAGTACTCAAAGTCCCAACCAAATGAAGGCAAGTTTGCCATATGCCACATTCAGTGAGCTATGTACCCTAAGATCCCACTACAACAATGCTCGTTAGTGTCTTGCCATTTGATATGTACTATGTACTTTCTTGTAATTCACCTCCCAAAGTACAACTCCTCATATCTGTCTGCATTAAATTCCATCTGTCACTTCCCCGCCCACATTTTCAATCGGTTATTATCCAGCTGAATCTTTTCCTCACTTTCTACAATTCTGCCAAATTTTTTGGTTGCTTTGCAGACTTGCTGATCAGCCTGCTTGCATTGCTTTTGTCGGTTGGAGGGCCTTATGAGTTTACACATGAACGTTTGATATTCAATACTGGGGTTAATTGTTTTAAGGATCAAATTTGCTAATCCAAACTACATTCTTCAAGATTTATTCATGTTGATTACAGTCTGGGTCACCTAGAAGACCACTCTATGCATGGTACAAGTCTTCAGGTTACAAACGCCCAACATGGGTACAGCCTTTTCATATGAGTGGACCTTTGGTAGACCAGCAGGGCGGATTTGCAGGGTGCTGCAGGACTGCAGG
The DNA here is from genome assembly GCF_963921235.1 of Mobula hypostoma. Lineage (NCBI taxonomy): Eukaryota > Metazoa > Chordata > Chondrichthyes > Myliobatiformes > Myliobatidae > Mobula > Mobula hypostoma. Next base: position 162,866,915 of record NC_086103.1, read on the forward strand.
CATCTTCTGTGTGGGAGCCTGATTCATGGCAGTGTCATTGTATCTTGCAAAGAAATCTAGTTGAGTTAAATTCCCTGGTTTAACTATGCATTGCCCAGGATGATTTTTAACAACACATATTGCTGGGGGACCACATTTCTGACTTGGGAACTATTGGGTGACAAATGTCCTCAGGAGCAGAACTCTGTGGTAAACTGGGGAGGATCTGATTTAAATGGTTGCCTATTGTTTTTCACCCATTCTTGTTAAAAATTTTGACAACCCATTTACTACAAGCTGCAAGTTCCTCTTGATTTGGAATCTTGGGTGTCATCCTCAGCTCTGACAGCTCTTTGCTATATCTTCACATCTCTTGCACTTCTTTTTGGAGGTGACCCATAAGACATGCCACTGGCCAAGTTTCTACTCATCCATTGCAATATCTCCTTTGTGTTGCTCGATACCACCTCTGAGAGGCTACTCAATCATTGCAGGTTGCATCCTGCGTCCTTGGACTCCTTTTTACATTCCGACGGATGGCTAATACAAGGGCCTATGCAGCACACAATTCAAACCATAGTATTATTAGAACTTCAGAATTTTATTTCTTACTTCCATCTCACAGCATGAGGGAGTAAAAGTCTTTATGTTGCATCTCCATCGCAATGTACAAGCAATAAGGAAGGGAAATGAGGGAGGATATTGTCCAGACACCGAGATTGTATACCGAATTGTTCTGTATCCATGTATGTGCAGTCAGATCAATGGCCTGGTGAAAAATGGTGTCCCAGAGCCTGTTGATCCTGGCAATGCTGCACTGCGGTTTGCCAGGCAGAAGCGGCTGAAACAGTTTGTGGTTGGGGCGGCTGGAGTCCCTGATGATCCTCTGGGCCCTTTTTACGCCCCTGCTGCTGTAAATGTCCTGAATGGAGGAGGAAAGTTCACATAGAATGTAAGCTGTATGTGAATAGAATTGTTGCTTGCTGCAAAATCACTAGCACTCATTGAGGCTTTGAGTTTACAGTCCTGGAGCACTAAACCACAGCAGGCCTTTTGGCCCACCTGGTCTTCTGCCTGGTCCCATCTACCTTGACCCAGACCGTAGCCCTCCGTACAGTTACAGCTCAGTACAGTATCAGCATGATGTTGTGCTGACCTTCTAAGGGACAATCTAACCCTCCTCCCTTGCACAGCCTTCAACTTTCTATCATCCATGTGCCTGTTCAAAGTTTCTTCAATGCCGCTAATGTATCTGCCTCTTATCACCATCCTGGCAGGGCGTTCCACGCACTGACCATTCTGCGCATGTATATTTTTTTAAAAAACTTGCCTCTGACATTTTCCTGATGTTTTCCTCCAATCACTTAAAAAAAAAATCTACCTATCCAAAATTCTCTTAGAATTGAACCCACAGCTCTCACTTCTACTGGAAGCTCATTCCACTTAAATAAGGGCTAAAACAACACTGTAAAGATGCTGCTTGGCCTGACTGATAGGCCATTAATCTGTTAGACCCAGCGTCAAGCTTAAGATCATTTACTATGTTTTAATACCCAAGAAAAGTTCAGCAAGCAAAGGAGGCTAGGGATATATCTTGTGTTATGAAGTCATCGGTGCTAGATGTGGAATTGTCCCCTCCATAAAGGTTCTAGGTTTTGATTTATTGCTGGCAAAATTGTGCTCCTGGTGAATATTCAGAAGAGAATGAATTGTGAAATGTCGTCTTTGTGCTTCTAATCAATATTTGCAGCCAAATAGATCACAGTAAAGGGTTTTGTTTGTCTTTATTAAGGTATTGCTTTTGGATCTGATGTATGTTGAACGTAGGGTTAGAGTCATGGGCGAGAAGAGGCCAGAGTAAGGTGGGGGGAGGGGAAGTGTAAGCTGGCAGGTTGATAGGTGAAACCAGGTGAGGGGGTAGACGGGTCGTGTGGGAGAGGGGAATGAAGTAAGAGGGTGGGAGGAAACATTGGCTGTATATTCCCCTCCATAGATGCTGCCTGATTTGCTGAGTTCCTTCAGCATTTAATCTGTTTTACTCAAAATTTCCAGCATTTGCAGAATCTTTTCTATTTGAGTCACCTTGTGACTATGTGGGTTTCCTCCGTGTGTTTTGATTTGTCCTCGCCTCCCACCGAACTAAACTTGGGATGAATGTAAGATTGGTTTAAATGGATGCTTGATAGCTGATGTGGACAAGGAGGGTCGCAGTGCCTGTTTCTATCCCACAGTTCTCTCTCACTCCCTGACTCAGTGGTTGCTGCACGGGTTAGTAGCTCTGCGATTTCTAAAGAAATAGTAGCTAGTCTGGGCCTCCATCAGGTCATGAGAGAAACACTTGCAAGCCCTCATCAACAATTTACCTGTATTACCTGCGGAGAAATTCCTTTAGCCAAAGGGCGGTGAATTTGTGGAATTTGTTGCCACATGCAGCTGTGGAGGCCAATGTTGTTGGGTGTATTTAAGGCAGAGATTGGTATGTTCTTGATTGGACATGGCACCAAAGGTTAGGGGGAGAAGGCGGGAACTGGGTTTGAGGAGGAAAAAAAGCATCAGCCATGATTGAATGGTGGAACAGACTTGATGGGCCAAATGGCCTAATTGTGCTCCTATGTCTTATGGTCTCATAGAATCATACAACATGGAATTAGGCCTTTCTGCCTAACTGATCCAAGCTAACCAGGATGCCATCAAAACCACCCTGAAGATCAAGGTCATGCTGTGCATTTAGTGAGGATTGCACTGATGGGGCTGATAACATCAGTGTTTTTTCAGTCAAACCATCACTTGGGGAGCTAATTTCCTTAACTTACAGATACACTCAGTAGCCACTTTACCGGGTACACCTGCTAGTTAATGTAAATATCTAATCAGCCAATCATGTGGCAGCAACTCAATGCATGAAAACATGCTGGCATCATCAGGAGGTTCAGTTGTTCAGAGTAAATATCAGAGTGGGGAAGAAATGTGATCTAAGTAACTTTGACTGTGGAATGATTGTTGGCACCAGATGGGGAAGTTTGTGTATCACAGAAACCGCTGATCTCCTGTGATTTTTCACGCACGAGTCTCTAGTGCAGGGGTTCCCAACCTGGGGTCCAAAGACCCCTTGCTTAATGGTATTGGTCCATGGTATAAAAAAGGTTGGGAACCCCTGCGCTAGAGTTTACAGGTGCAATAGATTTTTTAAAATCCAATGAATGGCAGTTCTGTGGGTGAAACATTTTGTTGATGAGAGAGGTCAGAGGAGAATGGCCAGCCCGGTTCAAGCTGACAGGAAAGGAATAGTAACTCAAGTAACAAGTGTTACCACAGTGGTGTGCAGGAGAACATCTTTGAACGTACAACCTTGAAGTGGATGGGCTACAGCAGCAGAAGCCCATGAACATACGGTCAGTGGACACATTAATAGCTACAGGAGATACCTAATAAAGTGGCCACTGAGTGCAAGTGATCCTAAAACTAATGGATCAAATCAAAGCTCCGCAGTCCCACCACCAGCAGTTTTCCTGATGATGAACAAAGATTACAAGAGGAAATATGCCAGTGAAAGAACATTGGCAGAGAGCTGAGTGCAGATTGTCTCATTTAATGCCAATTTGTAAGTAAGGTCTGTGATGCAAAGGGAGAGAGCAAGTGTTGCCAGGAAATGAATTCTGCTGATGTTTGCTCCAGAACAGTCTGTGCGGGTGACTGAGAAAAGCATTCAATATATTCTGCAAGTAAAAACAAGCTATGGCAAATCTATTTTGTCGAACGCAGAATAATATTTTACATTCTTCTCTGAGTATTGAACTCTATTTCCTTCGACCTTAAATATTACTCTGAATTGACAGCAGCTTGGAATCCTCCTGTAGGAAATGTTGAAACCTCTGCTGCATTGATGATCAGAGGTATGTCATGTAGATCAGTGTTGTGCTGCAAGCATTAGCTCCTCACCAGGAGGTGTCCTTATTGCGAATGAACTGCAGACTACTTTTCCTGAAAATCTTGTTCAAGGCCAACACTTTTATTATCAAGACATCAGTCGTTATTTTAGTCTAATGTCAAGCAGTGGAAATGAAGTCAGTGATCTTGAGTATATTCACCCAATTGTCGTACTAAACTGCAACGAGGCGTGGAAGAGATGCTCAACAAATACACACTCAATATTTTAGAAACAACCTCTTCCTCTGAATCGTCAGATTTCTGGGCAGACCATGAACGTGAACCCTATCCCCACTTTTTTCTCTTTTTGCATTACTTAATTATTTTATTTATTTTTGTAACGCTGTATGTTTTGTATTGCACTGTACTCTTGCAGCAAAACAACAAATTTCAGAACATGCATTCAGTGGCCACACCACTGTTTTAACATGTGGTTATTTGAGTTAGTCACCTTCCTGTCAACTTGAACCAGCTATTCTCATCTTGTAAGACATTTTTGCCCACAGAACTGCTGCTCACTGGATGCTTTTTATTTCTCGTGCCATTCTCTGTAAACACTGGAGGATGTGTGTGAAAATCCAAGGAGATCAGCAATTTCTGAGGTACTTAAACCACCCCCTCTGGCACCAACAATCGTTCCACGGTTAAAGTCACTTAGATCACATTTCTTCCCCATTTTGGTGTTTGGTCTGAACAACAACTGAACCTCTTGACCATGCCTACATGCTTTTATGCTCTGAGTTGCTGCCACGTAATTGGCTGATTAGATATTTGCATTAACAAGCAGGTGTACCTAATAAAGTGGCCACTGCATGTATGTCAGTGATACTAAACATGAGTCTGAAGTGGGGATAACAAGAGAAGGCTAGACAGTGTCAGTTTCTGGTTCTCTTAAGGATCAGAGCTGAATAATGGTGTTCTATCCAGTTTTTTTTTCTGAAAGGAAGGTGTTCCTACACTTTCATTCTCAACCCAAGGAGATTAAATAAATATCACTCCAACCAACGTTTCACCAGTGCAATTGAATGTTGTTGTCACTTCAGAATAACAATGTATTCACAAGGAGGCTGGAAGTGTTCTACAGGCAAACAAATATTGAGACTTTGGGTGGATTTGTCCCATTTATGCATTGGCTTGATAGCTATAAATAGCCAAAAGTGGCGGGGGGGACCATGTTGATACTGAAAACAAGCAGAAGGATCTGTTTCAACATATTTTGCCCCTATGTGCTGCAACTAACATTGTGTTCAACTTCTCTTGCTTTTAGTTATTGTTTTGGCAATAAAGCATATCATTTAAATTCCACCCGGTAAAAACTCTGATTTTTTTCCTGAAACTAATTAAAGAAGAGCTTATTAATTTGGGTTGAGGAAATAAAGTATTTCACCGATAAGTCGGAATAATGTTGATGTATTCTTGGAAATCAGGTGCCAAATCTTTTTCAAATTCCCACACAGGTTTATGCTAGGCAGAAGAATCAGTTCAGAGCTGAGGTTTTTAGTAGAGATTTCGGCCTTTGAATAAAGTCAGTAATTCTTGTGTTAACCGTGCCTTGTCTTTTAATAGATGCAGTCATGTCATTATCAAATGGCTAAATGTAAAAAGAAAGACACTCTGATTAAAGTTTTAATCAGACATTGAATACCAAGGGAACATAACAGTAGATGAAAAAAATTGTTGAATCATTTTTAGGAATCTCCCGATTGACAGGTTGTGTAATCACAGTGATGTATTTTAGTTTTAAAATAACTAGTTTTGAATGCTACATAATAACATATTTGATATTGAAAAGGCTTTTCAGGTAGAAGTGTGCATGCTGTGTGAATATTTCTCATAACAATCACTGTAAGATTGCACTCAGTGTAGTTTCTGAAAGGCAAAAGTGCCATTAAGATTCTCAGTATTGGGTGGTTTAACAATGTGACAAGACAAAGTGACGGTAAAGTGGGCAAATCTGTTGATGGGTAAAATGAGAGGATTTTTTTTCAAAAGCCAAATTTGTGAGTATTAGGCCAGGCTGTGCCCACAAGGGTGAAGATTTCTACTAGCCAAAATGCATTACAAATGAAGTAAGAAGTTCACAAAAATGAGTACAGATCGTTGGGAAATATGACGAGGCAGAAAGTAACAAGAATTGCTGAAGAGCTTAGAAGCAGGGTAGGGCAAAAATAGGTAACCAGGAATAGTGTGGGCCTCCGAATTCATCCAGTTTGATTTGGATTTCTTGTGTATGAAACTGCAGTAAATTAAGTGTTGCAACTATAAATATGGAAGAGAAAGACAGATTGAATCAATACCCTATATCACAACAGGGGAAGAGGACTGCAAGCTGAAAATCACAAAGAGCTAAAAGCTGTGGGTATATCAAGAATCAAAGTAAGCATACTAGGAATGAGAAAACTAATGGCTCTAATTACAGTCCCAGCGACCCAGGTTCAATTCCCACTGCTGGATGTCAAGAGTTTGTATGTCCTCCTTGTGACTGCATGCGTTTCCACCGGATGCTTCAGTTTCCTCCAGTAGGTTAATTGGTCATTGTAAGTTATCCTGTGATTAGGCTAGGATTAAACTGGAGGATTACTGGGCTGCAGGGCTCGGGGGACTGGAAAGGCCAACTCCAAGCTGTACGTCAATAGATAAATAGAAAGACTGGCAGGTCTCTTGGACTAGATACTCCCACCAGCATTTTGATGGAACTAGGTGGAGTATTGTCAGCTAAAGTTATAATTTTCCATAAACAGAAGGTTCTGCAGATGATGGAAACCTGGAGCAACACATACACAGTGCTGGAGAAGCTCAGCATGACAGGCCGCATCTATGGAGGAGACAAAGCAGTCAATGTTTTGGGCTGAGACCCTTCAGCAAGACTGAAAAGGAAGGGTGCAGCAGTCAGAGTTGGAAGCTAGGAGGAGGGGAAGGAGTACAAGATGCGTAATAGGTGAGGGGGATGAAGTGAGAGGCTAAGAGGCGAAGGGCTGTAGAGGAAAGAATCTGATGGGAGACAACAGTGGACCATAGAAGAAAGGGAGGAGTGGCACCAGAGAATGGAAAATGAGAGATGAGAGGGGGCCGGCAAAGTTAGAGAAATCCCTGTTCATGCCATCCAATTGGAATTTACTCAGACAGAATATGAGGTGTTGCCCCCTAGATTCTGAAAATTTTCTGAAGTCTTTGATATATTAATTCATCTTTTAGGGTCTGATCATGGCCGTGAAGGCCTGTATTTATTACCCATTGCTAAGTGTCCTTGGGCTGAGTAGATTGTTCAGCCATTTAGAGTATGGGTCAGAATCTGTAAGGATGGCAGATTTCCTCCCCTGAAAAACTTTTGTTTTTTCTTTTACAGCAAACCTGATGGTCATCGGTCCCAGTGACTAGTTAAATTCCAAATAATTAACCTGAATTTGAATCCCACAGTGATCATGGTGAGCATTGAACTTGGGTATTTAGATTGCTAGCCAAGTTCTCAGATTTACTGTTGGAGTAACTTCACTAACCTCTTGAGAACAGATCCTTTAGATTAGAAAATCGAACGTCATTCTACTATTTAATAAAAGTTACACATTAAGATATTGACAAAATTGTGGCAAATAGATTGGCAAATGGATTTCCGTGTAGAGAAATGTGAGGTCATCCACTTAAGGATAGAACCAAATGTCTTCTAAATACAATAAGCTTTGTAGATGCTGGAAATCTTGAAGCACACAAAGTGCTGGAAGAACTCAACAGGTCAGGCTACATCTATAGAGGGGAAGAAGCGGTCAATCTTTTGGGCCAAAACCATTCATCGGGACGTCAACTCCACACAGAAGGCTTCCAAGGTCAGGAGTCAACCTGAATCATGGAAGGCCATGAACACAGTGCAGCCCATCATTCTGTGCAAGATCAGTTTACAAAAATGATACCTGTATTCCAAGGGTTAGGTCATGATGAGAGATTATGGATGCTGTGGTTTTATTCTCTAGAATTTAGAAAGCTAAGAGATGATTTGATCAAATGATGCCAGAGATTGAGAAGTGTTTCTTTGGCTGCCGAGTACCTGGAATGAGCTGCCAGAGGAAGTGGTTGAAGCAGGCACATTTGCAGCATTTAAGAGGCATTTAGATAGGTACACGGAGGCGAAGGGCTTGGAGGGTTGTGGGTTAAATGTTTCCACTGGGATTCTCAGGGATGATGCTGTGGCCTGCAAGGGCCAGTTGGGCCAAAGGACTGGTTTCCATGCTACATTATTCTATGACTCAATGACTCTAATCTTCTAGTTCTGGAGCTCCCCTATAATCTTCCCTATCTAACACCCTCATAATTTTGTTAACCTCTATAAGCCTACTTTGCTGAAGGAAATACATTCTCAGCCTATCCAACATCTCCTCATGACTCAAGCCCTCTGGTCCAGGCCACATTCTTGTGAGAATCACAAGACGTTGGAGGAACTTGGTCTCAATGGAGGAAAATGGTCAATCACCATTTCATGTTGCGATCCTTCCCCCAGACTGCTAAGGCAAGAGAGCAGCAGAGATCACTCTAGGGGAGCAGGGAAGGAGGGTCCCATGGAACCCCTGTCGAAAAGAAGAGGAAATTTTCTTCAAATTTGATATACCTCGAAGAGACTTCATAGTGGGATAGCGAAATGGAAACATGAGACTGCAGCTGCTGGAAACTGGAGCAATATGTAAAATGCTCAAGGAACTAAGCAGGTGGGGCACATCTGTAGAAGGAAATGGATAGTCCAGATGGAGGTTCTTGATCTGAAACTCAACTATCCATTTCCCTCCATTGACATTCCCGTGAATCTTTTCTTTGACTCTGGCTAGCTTATTCATATATTCTTCCTATTAGCCCAGTGACCAGGACTACACTTACTGTTCCAAATGCAACCTAACCTTGAATTTGTACATTGTGACTTCCCAACTCCTATACCCACTGCCTTGGCCAGTGAAGCTATACATCTTCGGCACTCCGTCTACCTGTCTTTAAGCCAGTAATAATTAGGAAGCATTTCTAAATGGGAAATGTTGATGGACATTTTGATATCTTTTCCATAAGTTGAAGATAGATTGTTAACCTTAAGGCTGAAAATAATAGATCTTTGTTGTCCAGCTTTATTATGGAATTATGGGACAAAGACAGGAAAATGGAGTTAAGTCAAATATCAAAATAATTTCAGTGGCTTCAGTGGCAACGTGACCTTCCCTGTTCCAAATTCCTGTCTGTGAATGTTTTGCTGGCCTACTGCTGAGTCTCTTCGAGATGTGTTTTCTTCACAAATACACTCGTACTGAATGAAACAATAGTGTGTGATTTTCCAGCACAATTGATCAGTGCTGGTGTTTTCTCTGCTCACAGAAGTGCTGAAAGCCATACGTTTTACAACCCAAGATGTCTTACTGCTCTATTCCCATGCTTGCACATCAGAGAAGGTAAAATAGAAGATGTAATGTCAAAGTGAAAAAGCCATAACACCCCAGCGTTTGGAGGCCAGGAACAATAATTCAACTAAAAGGCTTCCTTGGCAATCTTCACCAGCCTGAGCCTGCTCAGAATAGAGAGGGAGCTTGCAGCAAGGCACTGATCATCTCAAGTCTCTCCACTGGTGTCACATGAAACTAAACAGTTGATGGAACACCCAACAACCTAAATGACCCACCCGCCTTCCCTATTGGGTACCACCTTCTCCACTGTAGTAGACTATTAGACCATAAAACATAGGATTCGAATTAGGCCATTCAGCCCGAGTGCTGTGCCCTTCGCTCATTGCTAGTTTAATTTCCCTTTCAACCCCATTCTCCAGCCTTCTCCCCATAACCTTTGACATCCTTACTAATCACAAACCTATCAACCTCCACTTTTAAGTACACCCAATGTCTTGGCCTTCACAGTTACTGTGGCAATGAATTCCATAGATTCACCATCCTCTGATTAAAGAAATTTCTAATCTCTGTTCTGAAGGAATATCCTTCTATTCTAAAGCTGTATCCTAATTGCGACTCTAGAGTAGAGTCTTTCAATCCTATGTATGGTTAATCAGAGCATTTGGAACTGGAGAAGCAGCAAATTAACTTAAACCTGAAGGGACTGCCTAGAATTATTAATTTTTCAGGCAGCTAGTAAAAGCTAAAGTATTGCATTTTGTTTTCCCATTGCTGCTATGTCTAATCTGGTAAAAGGAAATGTACTGGATGGATTGTTGGCAATACATTACACTTGAATGCATCACCCACTCTCTCCACCTCATTTCCCTTCCAAACTCCAGGGGAAAAAAAGCTGGGATATTGGGTTAAAACTTGAAGTGGGAAAGTTTTGGTTTCTCAGTGAGTAGCCATAGTTGTATTGATTTTGACTTTCCCATCCTTGTGTAGCGATTTAAAATGGATGGGTGGCCCCTGTCTTGACTTGTGGCCTCAGCACCTGAGGGAAGGAATTAGTTGTCAGGGACATGTGCTGGTTTTAAATTTGCAGCTATTTGAATGGGATTGAGTGTGCACCCTTGAGAAAAACTAGCATGTGTTTCCAAAAACTTGTATTTCATTTATGTTTTTATGTAACTACTGAGAGACCTATGTCTCAGCTGCAACACAGATAAAGTGCTGGAGGAACTCGGCAGACCAGGCAACATCTATGGGGGAGAAAGTATAGTCGATGTTTGTTTTGGGCTAGAATGTCAACTGTACTTTTTTCTGTAGATGCTGCCTGGCTTGCTGAGTTCCTCCCGCATTTTGTGTGTATTGCTTGCTGAGTTCCTCCAGCATTTTGTGTGTATTGTTCGGATTTCCAACATCTGCAGATTTTCTCTTGTTTATGTCTCAGCTGGCATGTTCCCACTCCAACCACCAACTCCCCATTTTACCTGCTGCTATTATTAAATAGTTTCTCAGTGCACTCAAACAAGTGAGTATAGTAAAGTGTGTGTGTGTGTGTGTATGTATATATATATCCTTCAGTCCAATAATTTCCACAGGTCTCTAATCCCCATACAAAGCTACCATAAACCATTGACTCTAATTGTACAGCAGTCTAAAGCGTCATTTTCTGTAGAAACAGCAGCAAGTCACAGGAAGCCTTGATCCTGTTTGACGATTGAATATAATCATAGTTCCATATTTTTAAATTCAAATTTCAAGGTACGTATAAGTCACCATACCCTATCCAGAGATTCATCCTCTTGCAGGTATTCACAGTGTAACAGAGAAATACAATAGATCAATGAGAAACTACAAACAGCCAATGTGCAAAAGAAGATAAATTATGTAAAAAAATCACATTATAATAATAAATACTGAGAATATGAGTTGCAGAGTCCTTGACAGTGAGTCCACATGTCATGTAATCAGTCTAGTGTTGAGGTGAGTGAAGTTATCCAAGCTGGTGTAGGGTATTAATGGTAGAAGTACAATAACTATTCCTGAATCTGGTGATGTTGGTCTTCAGACTCCTATACCTCCTTCCTGATGCCAGCAGCAAGAAGAGAGCATTGTCTGGGTGGTAGTGGTCTTGATGATGGATGCTGCTTTCTAGTGGTACTGCTCCTTGTGGATGTGCCCAATAGAGGGGAGGGATAGTCCATTACAGGAATATCTTCTGATCGTCATAGTGCCTGAACAGTCTGTTGATCACAGTCCTGTAAATAATCTGTATTTGAACCTTTATAGCACCACCGTACAAATTTCTGAAGATTTGTCAGCCCTCTAATGAAAACATTTCCCCTCATCTTAATCCTAAATGGCTGACCCTTTATCCCAAGGCCCTACTTCATAGTTCTTGCCTCTGAAGAAACAACCTCTTGTCAACCTCTTTTGTAGTCATTACTTTTATTAGGACCTTAGTGAGCACTTTGGAATAGATCACCAGGAAAAGCATTTCGATAACAGCAGTGCTCCTGTGTGTGGCTGATTGAGAAACAGCAGTGTTGAGCTCTTCATGCTGGGATTGGAGGAGACCTCTCTGTTCTCAGCGTGTCTGGTGTGAAAAGGCAAACTGCAGAGGCATGACACCATGTGATTTAATTAAACATTTCAGCTCTCAGTTTTGTGCATGCTATTTAAAGAGCATAATTGGAGCTTGTCAAATGTTGTCCACTGAAGGTCCATCTGCATGATGTGGTGTATTAGCTTTGGGCCTGCAATACCCTTGTTGTTTCTGAGAACATGAATATCATGCATAAATTAAATCAGAAGCTTAAATAACGATCTATAAGAAAATAATTGGTTGCATAATATACTTGAGCAATTTTTTTGCAACTGGTTCCTTGCATCCTCCCCCACTCGGCATTCAAACTTTTTTTGGTGTTTGCTCTTCATTCAGTGATATTTTAATATCACTGGCATATGTCATGAAATTTGTTTTTGCAGCAGCAGTACAGCACAATATGTAAAGTATAAATTACAATAAGAAATATGTATGTATGTTTTATAATATTTGAATGACCCATACATATTTTTTTTAAAAAGCCAAAGTGTAGTGTGGCGATGCTCATGGACTGGTTCATTGTCCGTTCAGCAATCTGAGGCAGAGGAGAAAAATCTGTTCCTCAAACATTGAGTGTCTTCAGGCTCCTGTACCACCTACCTGATAGTAGCAATGAGAAGAAGGCATGCCGAGGGTGGTGGATGCCCTTGATGCTGGATGCCGCCCTTTTGAGGCATTGCCTTTTGAAGATGTCCTTGATGCTTAGAAGGCTGGTGCCCATGATGGAGCTGCCTGAGCTCGCTACCCCCTGCAGCTTTTTCCAGTCCTGTGCAGTGGCCCCTCTAGACCAGGTGGTGACGCAGCTCGTTAGAATGCTCTGCACGGTGTATCTGTAAAATGTGGTGACGTACCCAATCTACCCAAACTCCGAATGCAATATTGGCACTTTGGGATCTCAGCTTTGTAGTTTTTCACGAGATGCCAGGTTGCAGGTGAGGCTTGCTAACACATTGGTTCAGTCTTGCCTCTCTCAGTCCACCATTCCATGTACAAAACCATACAGAGCTCAATATTAATCTAGCACAACTGAATGTGGCTTCCCCTCTTTCTAGTGCCTATATATGCTGAGACGAGTGCTAACGTGCCATTCACAGCAGTCGTGGCAAAGACCATGGATGCAAGATGGCATACCATACTTGTGTCACTTGAAGCTATGATGCATGATCTTGTATTATTGGAATAACAATTCTAATGTTTAATATTGGAATATTCTTTTCAGCTCTAGTGATCAGAGAATGTTAGATGGCTTCATTTCTCCTGATTCTATTATATTAGATTTCTTTGATATGTGACAAATTGACTTCTGTCAGATGGGCTTCCTTATTCTGAGGAACACACACAATGCTGGAAGAACTCAGCAGGTCAGGAACTTTATCAGCTCTCAGCCAGAAACATCGACTGTTTATTCCTCCCCATTGATGCTGCCTCACCTGCTGAGTTCCTCAAGCATTTTGTGTGTATTACTCTGGACTTCCAGCATCTGTAGAATCTCTTGTGTATAAGGGTTGTTACCTTCCCAGTTTCCATGTTAGTGCCGCATTTCCAGTGTTGTGCTTTAGTTATTTGTCTAGTAAACAGAATTTTGGATCATTGATCAGAGACCTACCACCACAGCACCTAAAATTTTCAAATTCAAGTTATTTAAACATGGAACTTTAAAAGCCAGGCTTGGTCTTGGCACTGGTATCCATGAAACTACTTGTTTGTTGTAGAAACCCATCCGGTTGGTTTCTGCTACATTGTTTTCTTGCAGAGGGAGGAGGAAATCTGTCACTCTTACCGAGTCTATGATTTTAGGCTTATCAATGCTGTCAACTGTTAACCTGCCTCTTCCGGTCAGGAATGAGCAATAAATGCCAGAATTGTGAACAATGCCCATGTCTTTGGACTAAATCTAGAAAAAGGGGAAATCTACCTTCTATGAGAAAAATGGGGAGAGGAAAGTGGGGTGGAGGGGATATTGGGGTTGGTATGAATGTGGCAGAGCTCAACTCTATAGAGTCATGCAGAGAAACGGGCTTTTCAGATCACGTCCATGTTGGCTATCAAGAGCCCATCTATTCTAATCTCATTTACCATCACTTCCAAGATTGTAATCACCTCTAGTTGAGGAAAAACATCTTCAGATCTCTTCCAACGCCCATACTACTCGCCTTAAATATATGCTGTTTTGTTTTTGACCACTCCATACTATCTACCCTGTCTGTCCTTCTCAGTTTCGTTCATCTCTGTAAGATCACTTATTACCCTCTCCATTTCAATGAAAGAAACCCAAGCTTTCCTCGTTACTGAAACTTTTCATTTCAGGCAACATTCTAATAAGTCTTTCCAATGGAATCATTTTGGTCTGATGGTATGAAGACCAGAACTACCTCCAGTGTTCCAGCTGTGGCCAGACTAGTGTTCCATAGAGTTTTATCATGACCTCCGTGCTCTACAGTCCATGCCCCAGCTAATGGATGCATGCATCTCATATGCCACCTTCACTATCTTGTCTGCGTTGACGTCATGTTTAGGAATGCATGAACTTCTATACCATAGAATGTCAATGAGCACTACAACACAGAAATAGGCTCTTTAGCCATTGAGTCTGTGCTGGCCTGGTCTTCTGCCTAGTTCCATCTACCAGCACCCAGCCCATAGCCCTCCATACCTCTGTTATCCATGTACCTATCCAAACTTAAATGTTACATTTAATTCTGCATCTCCCTGCTCATTCCACACTCACACCTCCCTCTGAGTGAAGAGGTTCCCTCTCAGATTCCCCTTAAATGTTTCATCATTCACCTAAAACCCATGACGCGGAGTTCGAGTCTCACTCAACTAGAGGGCAAAAAGCCTGCATGCAATTACCCTATCTGTACCCTTCATCATTTTGTATACCTCTAAAAGATCTTACCTCTCTCTTTGAGATCAGTTTTTTTTTCCTCAATAGCTATACCATTCATGGTGTACATCCCATCCTTATTGGACCAATCCAATAATATTTCACCTTGCGTTTATTGGGAATAAATTCCAGTTGCTTACCCGTATTTGCTCTTGGTGCACATTGCCCCTGTGAGGCTTTTATGGGTCTTGAGAGCAACTCTTCCTATCTAGCGTAGCCATGTGCCTTGTGGAGAAGAGCAAAGAAAAGCTGACATGATAGTGTAAGTAAATCTTTCAGTATTTTCAGCAGTTTTAAAATGTAAATTGAACCGAGAAACTGTAGTGAATGATTAAAACAAAACTGATATGAAGTGTTTGATCAAAACAGGCCATGCTTTTGTCGTTAACATGAACTGCCACCAGAGAGCCACTGAAGCTATTAGATACAGATGTGTTTTATTCAACAAAATGAGACACTCTTGGGGGAAGAGGCCTGTTTGGCCCAATATTATATGATATTTGATATGCTAAGGATCAAAGGTAACAGAAAGACAATTCTATAATTACAATGCATCTACAATGCTTCCTTTGAATTACATGTAATTATCACACTACCTTCTTCACACCCATACTCCAGACGTCCAAAACAAATTTTCAATCAGCTGGTGTCCACAGCTCCAGGAATCTGTGCTACAGGGCTGCATTTTAAATTTAATCTACAATCCACATTCACATCTGAAAATTGGTTGCTGAAGTTGATATTTGCTATTTACCCTAACTCTGGAATACACCCTAATACTTTAGTGACAATTTTAGTAATAATTAATGATTTATCAGTTTAAGAAGAGCCGTTGACAATTTTTCTGTGCTTTTCCAGAATGACGCAAAATCTTAGTTAGGATGGCACTTTTTATTTCCCTATCCCCTCATTCCTCATCCATTTGTAATTGTACGGATGGTGGGGGGGGGGGGGGAGGATGTTTTAAAAATTTAGCTCCTTTTGTTCTGAATAATTCACAAAGGGAAAAACACTTTATAATGCGAAAAAAATGGAATTGCAATGGATGGAATTTAACAGCAGCTTGACTGTCAGTCTTTCTAGTTGTTTCTGTTGAACTAGGGCCAAGAAATAAAAGAGAAATTGAGTGCAAAGTAAGCTATGATGTAATTGAAAGGAAGAACAGTCTCGAGAGGCCTGTTTCTTAAGAAAAGCTTGGTACGATCAAGTGACAGAGGTGCTCTGAGGTGATGTTCTACTCTGACAGATTTTTTTCCAGATGAACAAAATTGTACTGAAGGTAAACAAATAGTTTAATACTGTTTATGTACAGTGCTATGTAGGGAGACTTAATTGACTTGTCCTTTATTTTTCTTCACATAATCATTTTTGTCCCCATTTCTCCCTTCAACTCTTAACATGGTCAGTTGCTACAGTACACCACCTCGGCCTCCCCCCCACCCCCACGACACCTCACCACAACAGATGCTGCTTGACGCACTGAAGTCCTACAGCAGATTGTGTTCATAAACACAAGAGATTCTGCAGATGCTGGATATCCAGAACAGCAAGCAGAAAATGCTAGAGGAACTCAGCAGGTCAGGCAGCATTTATGGGGTAAACAGTTGATGTTTCAGGTCAAGACCCGTCATTGAGACTCATTAAATCCTAGTAAAGAGTCTCAGCTCAAAATGTTGACTGTTTATTCCTCTCCACTGATGCTGCCTGACTTGCTGAGTTCCTCCAGCATTTTGTCTGTGTTGCAGCAGATTGTGTTAGTTGCTCTGGATTCCAACATCTACAGTCTCTTGTGTGTCCTACTTAAAGCATTGCTGTTGTTTCATATCATTACTATTCTATCATTTTTATTGCAAGGCCATATACAAAATTATGAGTGCAGAATTTGGCCATCCAACCTATCAAATCTGCTCTGCCCATTCCATCATGGCTGATTTAGTTTCCCTCTCAACCCCATTCTCCGGTCTTCTTCCCATAACCTTTGGTGCCCTTACTAATCAAGATGTTATCAACTCCACTTTAAATATACCCAAGTACTTGGCCTCCACAGCCATCTGTTGCAATGATTTCCACAGATTCACCAGCCTCTTGCTAAAGAAATTCCTACTTATCTCCGTTCTGAAGGGGCATCCCTCTACTGAGGATGTGCCCTCTGGTCCTAGACTCCCACGCTATAGGAAGCATCCTCTCCCTGTGCACTCTGTCTAGGCCTTTCGAAATTTGATAGGCTTTATTGAGATCCCCCCCCTCCCCCATTCTTCTAGTTTGGTTGCTTCGGGCCTGTAAACTCTACAGGCCCAAAGTCATCAAATGCTTCTCGTATATTAACCCTTTCATTCATGGGATCATTCTTGTGAACTTCCTCTGGACTCACTCCAATGTCAGCACATCTTTTAGATAAGGGGCCCAAAACTGCTCTCAATACTCCAGGTGTGGTTTGACCAATGCGCAATAAAGCTACAGCATTACAGTACATCCTTTCCCTCAGTGTTATATCATTACATATTTGCTCCTTATCATTTGTTCCAAATTAATAAATGGATACAAGCCCAGATATCTTTTTCGATATTGATCTGTTTACCATACTGCTTTGAAAGTTGAGGCAGTTTTTTTCAGATACGAAGAGAGTCTATATTTCTCTTGTTACTTAATTCAGAAACTGAATGTTGCTTGATGAGGGTCAGTCCCAGGTCAGCAGCCCAGTTGTACTTTAAATTAACTTGAACTTGCCTGCTTCACTGTGGAAGGCTGAAGGTTAATATTGCTTGAATATGAAGACCTATATCTACCTTGTAGCACCATGAGGCTTCAGGACTACCTGATTAACCCTTCCATTGTGTGCTCGACTGCATTTTGAATTGTTCCTGCAATAAGATTGAAAGAGTGCAGAGAATATTTACAAGGCCGTTGCCAGGACTTGAGTACTTAAGTTGTAAAGAAAGATTAAATAGGTTGGAACTTTATTCCCTGGAGCATAGGAGAATCAGGGGAGATTTGATAGAGGTATACAAAATCATTTATTGGTTATTTCTTTAGAGATGCAGGGCAGAATGAAGTGTATGGATAGGGTAAATTCAAGCAGGCTTTTTCCACTGAGATTGGTTGATACTAGAACTAGAGGTCATACTTTAGGTTAGTGGTAAAAGGTGAATGTTTAAAGGACTATGGGCGGGGGAGTGGGCAAGGGGAGGATCTTCTTCACTCAGAGGGTGTTGTAAGTGTGGAATTTGCTGCCGGTGGATTTGATTGCAAAACTGAAGAAAAGTTTGCATAAGTTTATGGATGGAAGGGGCATGGAGGTCCATGGTCCAGGTGCAGGTCGATGGGACCGGGCAGAATAACAGTTTAACAAGGACTATAAAGGCCAAAAGGTCTGTTTCTGTGTTGGAGTGCTCTATAACTCTATAAAATGATGGAGAGTAAATTCACCTCTTCTGTGCTTTATTAGAGATGTGGCTGGGCAGGAGTGAAAGCATGACTACAATGCATTGAAACAGTCCAATGCATAACAGTGACACACCAGTGTAGTAAAAACCAAAGTTCAAAGTAATTTTAACATCCAAGTATGTATACATCACTCTATAAAACCCTGAGATTCATTTTCTTGTGGGCATTCACAGTAAATACAAATAAACACAGCAAACACAGCAGAGTCAATGAAAATATATGCAATAAATACAGAAAAACAACCAATGTGCAAAAGACAACAAACTGTTAATACAAAAAAAGAAAAAGTAATAAAAATAAATAAGTGAAAAGTATCAAGTACATGAGATGTAAATTCCTTAAAAGCCTGTCCATAGGTTGTCCATAAGTTGCAGAATTCGTTCAGTGTTAGGGTGAGTGAAGTCATCCCCACTAGTTCAAGAGCCTGATGACTGAGGGGTAATAACTGTTCTTGAATCTGGTGGTGTGGGACCTGAGGTTCCTGCACTTCTTCCTAATGGCGGGGGCAAGGAGGGAGCATGGCCTGGGTGGTGGGGTCTATGACGATGGATGCTGCTTTCCTGCATCAGTGCTCTGTGTAGGTGTGCTTAATGATGCGGAGGGCTTTACCTGTAATGAGCTTTGCTGTGTCCACTACTTTTCCATTCAAGAGCATTGGTGTTCCCATACCAGGCCATGATGCCAGTGCTGGGAATGACCAAAAATACTTTAACTTTTTTCTCGTTCTGTATGTAAAATAACACTTAATGACCCTCAAACATCTAATATAAACATTAAAGGCAAAATGTTTTCAAAAAAATACCACATTCTTTATGGCAAAAGTGAAGCAGGCCACCTATTAGCTATTTTTGTCTTCATAAAAACAGACAGGCAGTGAGTTTCTGAGCTTGGGATAACTTTAATGCCTGTCTAGAATCTAGATGCAGCCAGAACTTCACAGGTGACATTTAACTGGGGCTCTGTATCTCTGTAATTTTTTTTTTGTTGGTCACAATGTCCCAGTCAATATGTGGAAAGTTAAAATCACCTACTATAACAACCTTCTGTTTCTTGCGACTGTCTGTGATCTCTCTATAAATGTGCTCCTCTAAATTCCATGGACTAACTGCCGAAAGCTTCTACAAATTTACCATGGAGAGCATTCTGACTGGCTGCATCAGCATTTGGTATGGGGGGGCAGGGGTGGGGGCAGGAAGGTGCTACTGCACAGGATTGAAGTAACTTGCAGAAATTTATAAGATTAGTCAGTTCCATCATGGTACTTGCCTCTGTAGTATCCAAGACATATTCAAGGAGCGGTGCCTTAGGAAGGCGGCATCCATCTTTCAGGATCCCCACCACCCATGACATGCCCTCTTCTCATTGTTATCTTTTGGAAGGAGGTACAGAAGCCTTAAGGCACATACTCAGTGATTCAGGAACAGCTTCTTCCTCTCTGCCATTGGATTTCTGAATTGACACTGAACCCATGAACACTACCTCACTTTTTTTTTGTTTTTTCAAACTACTTATTTTAACTTGACTATTTGATATACACGTATATATACTCACTGTATTTCAGTTTATTTCTCTATATTATGTATTTCATTGTACTGCTGCCATAAAGTTATCACATTTCATGACATTTGCCGGTTGTATTAAACCTGATTGTGATTCTGTTAGGTGGTCTGTAAGATGGTCATGCCTTTCTTATTCCTCATTTTCACCTACAAAGCCTCACTGGATGAATTCTCTAGTCTGTCCTGACTCAGCACTGCTGAGATTTTTTTCCCTGACTCGTAACAACGCTCCCTTCCACTTTTATCCTTCCCACTCTGACATGTCTAAAGCAACATAACCCTGAAATATTGAGCTGCCAGTCCTGCCTCTCCTGTAACCGTCTCACTAATGGCTACAGTATCATAAGTCCATGTGTTGATCCATGCCTTGGGCTCATCTCCTTGCATTGAAATATATCCAAATAAAAATAAAATTAAAAAAAAAAAAAAGAAATATACGCAGCTCAGAACATTAGTCGCACCATACCCAACCTTTCGATTCCTGACTTTGCCTGAGGTCTTAACAACATCTGTCTCCACCATCTCTCCACTACCTGTTCTGGCACTCTGGTTCCCACCCCCCTGGAACTCTAGTGTAACCACCCCCATCCCCCAATGCAGCACTAGCAAATCTTCCTACAAGGATATTAGCTCCCCTTCAGTTCAGGTGCAAGATAACGTCTTCTGTACAGGTCCCACCTTCCCTGGAAGAGAGCCCGATGATCCAGAAATTGGATGCCCTTTCTCCAACACCAATTCCTTAGCTATGTGTTAAACTGTATAATCTTGTTATTTTTGGCCTTCTGCCATGTGGCACAGATAGCAATCCTGAGATCACAACCCTGGAGTTCCTGTCCTTTAACTTGGCACCTAAACTCACTTTGCAGAATCTTGTCACTCTTCCTACCACGTCAGTAGTGCTTGCATTAAGTCCCAGTGAGAGAGTGTTGTGATACTTGGGGACTTGAGTCA
This sequence comes from Mobula hypostoma, assembly GCF_963921235.1. Lineage (NCBI taxonomy): Eukaryota > Metazoa > Chordata > Chondrichthyes > Myliobatiformes > Myliobatidae > Mobula > Mobula hypostoma. Next base: position 162,887,624 of record NC_086103.1, read on the forward strand.
GGGCAGGTGACAGAAGTTTGTATAGGGGACGACTTTGCATCGAGTGACCACATTACATTTATATTTAGGGCAATGTGGCAAAATGGGTCGCCGAGAGCAGTGTGGTAACATAGTGGTTAATGCAGTGCCAGTTGTAAGATTGGAATTCAATTCCTGCCGCTCTCTGTAAGGAGTTTGTATGTTCTCTTCATGCCTGCTTGGATTTCCTCCAGATGCTCTGGTCTCCTCCCACATTACCAAGACGTATAGTTAGGGTTAATAAGTTGTGGGCACGCTATGTTGACACCAGAAATGTGGTGACACTTACGGGCTGCCCCCAGCATATCCTGAAGCAAGCAACGCATTCCACTGGTAATCCAGAGGCCTGGACCGATGTCCCAGGTACATGCGTTCAAATCCCACCTTTAAGTTGGCAAACATAACTTTAATTATATAAGAATTAAAAAGCCTGTTTAAAAAATATTAAATTGTGGTTAAAACCTCACCTAATTCAGCAATATCCTTTAGAGAAGGAAATTTTCCATGTGTATTTCAGTAGGCCTGTTTTGACTCTACAGTCACAAATATGCTGGGCTCTTCATAATCCTTTTGTGAAGCCATTCCATTTGAGGGCATTGGGGGCAGACAATAAAAGCCGCTAATGGTAATGATGCTCGTACCTAGTGAATTAATGTATAAAAATTAAATTGTAGACCCAGTACTTCTCTCTCAAATTAATGCAACAGATGCCAGGCATGGAACTCTTGAGATTATCCAGTACTGCCTAGTTCAAATATACTTGAAATGACATCAAGGATTCTGAGCAGCATTTGTGGCTATTGTTAGTGTCCTAAAAGTGCAAGGTTAATTTCTAGTTTTTCCTTTTAATTAAATGTGGAATAGGTTTCTATTGAATAGGTTTCCATTTATTCAAAACAACATATTATTGAATTGAGTACAGTAACCTGAATGGTTAGCAAGCATACAGTGATTTAGATGAGATTGGATAGATTATTTGTTACATCTACATTGAAACAGACAGTAAAATGCTTCCTTTGTGTCAACGACTAACACACTCAGAGGATGCGCTGGAGGATGCTTGTGAGTGTCACTATGCTTACTAACTCTAGCCTGTATGAGTTTGGATTGTGGGAGGAAACTGCAGCACCATGAAAAATTCCACATAGTCACAGGAAGAATGTACAAACTCCGTACCGCGGTGGGAATTGAACTCCGGTCTTCTGATCGCTGGCGGTATAACACAAACCGCTATGCACCGTGCTGCCCCCTAACAGCTAGGATTAGCAGCTCACTGATTGAAGCTCCTGGACTCTTCATGAAGCAAGTAGTTTTGGGAAGTTTATTGCAAAATGGTCAATAGTTTGCTGATTACACACAAATGGCTTGGGAATAAGAGGGTTTTTACCATCATTAACGACTTTCACAAAATTATACTGAATACATTCAATGTTGTGTGAGTAGTCTCTACAAATCAAGCACCTTGAATCCAATGTCCATCGGGTATCACAATTTCTGTTTGATATGAGTACATGCTTACAATAATCTTGAACTTCAAAATACAATTGAAGTTTTTTTCATTGTGTAATTAATCATTTTTCCTGCCCTGTCAGCTGAGTGCAAAAGGTAACACGCACAAAATGCTGGAGGAACTCAGCAGGTCAGGCAGCATATATGGAAATGAGTAAACAGTCGACGATTCAGGCCGAGACCCTTCTTCAGGTACAAATGGGGAAGATGCCTTAAAAATGTGATTAGTATTATGGCTTTGTATTCTTACTTATCCCCCTTCTTTCCTAGCTCTGAAGGGTCTCAGCCTGTAGCATTCATTCCTTTTGCCAGATGTTGCCTGACCTGTACGTGTTACTCTAGAATTCCAGCATCTGTACAATCTCTTGTGTTGATGAGTGCAAATGGCATATGGTTGTGCTTAACAATTGCTTAGCTCCACTTGGAGCAGTAAATAAATCCAGTTCCAGTCATTGCACTTCAGGGAGCATGAGAAGGTTTTGGAGTGCATTCCGGAGATTTACTTGAGAGATTCTATCAGGGATGAAGGATTACAGAAAAATGGGTAGACCAGTGTTGACATCAAAGAGCAGATTTGTTCAAAGTACATTTAGTATCAAAAAACGTATATGTTATACAACCTTGAGATTTATCTCCTTACAGGCAGCCACAAAATAATAAACCCAAAAGAAACCATTTTTAAAAAAAGACCGACAAATGGAGGGGGAGGGAGGGAGGGAGAGAGAGAGGGGGGGAGAGAGAGAGAGAGAGAGAGAGAGAGAGAAAAAAAAGAAACATTGTGCAAGCAATAGAAGTAAGCAAGGAGCATTTAGAATGAAATTGAGTCCTCAGACACGAGGCCTGGAGCAGCTGAGGCAGGCCCACAGCCTCAGTTCATCACACAGTGGAGAAAATGTTGCAGAGGCTATAGACACGAATCCCAGAGCAGGCCACAACCTCAGTTCAGCACATTTTTTTTAAAGATTAGCTTCTGTACAGAAAAATATTTTCTTCCAAAAAGAGGCTTTAAAGTAGCTAAGTACTAGAATTACAAAGGAGCCTTTGAAAATGTTTGTGCATTGCCCAAAAGCGTAAGAAATTCCAAAACTGTTAAAAAGCCCAGTCTATCGTGCAGACCAACATCCCTGCCATTGACTTGTCAGGAATAAGAGTGACAGAAATCAAATGCAGACATCCCACCCTGCAAAAACTCATTTCAGGGAGGTAGCACCATCAATTTACGGGAGACTCCCGGAACTTCTGGGAGAGGTGGGATGTCTGCAGTAGAGTAGCTCCTTAGCAGCTAGTTTAAATAACGTTAGCTATGCTAATGAACGAATGACAGCTGTTAAACTCACTTCAACATGTCTTTTACAGTCCTAATCCACTATGGGCAATAGAAAAGTCACTGTTGCAAACAGTGCAGCGAGCAACACTGTCATTATTTTTGACCCCTATTAGGCAGTGGTACACTTTAGTGTAGTCTGGGGTGACGTACGTTTTATATTTTCTTTTTTTTGGAACACTCTGCCATGGCGCACGCATGCACGCGCACTCTCTCCCTCTCGCTGTTGCTCTCTCTCTCTCGTGGTCGCTCTCGCGCTTTGCTCTTGCTCTCTCTCTCTCCCTCGCTCTCTCTCGCTCTCGCACTCTCTTGCTCGCTCGCTCTCAAAAAAATTGATTTCCGGGATATTGTGTATAATTTGCGGGCATCAGGGAGCCACTATTAATATGCGGGAGACTCCCGGAACTTCCGGGAGAGGTGGGATATCTGCAAATGGGGCACATAGACACAAACCTGTAATGCCTTTTAGTGCGTGTCATTATTTTTATTTAATGTATGCATCTGATAGCAGTTCAGTCCTTAGAATTTAAGCAATTTGGAAAGGTTGAATTATTGGACACTTCTTTCAGAATCTCAAAGTGCTTCCCACCCTGGCCATTGCTTCTTTCCCCTTCTTCCCCCGCCCCCCCACACTGAGCAGAAGCTGCAAAACCCTGGAAACATCAGCAGTCAGACTCAATGGCAGCTTCTATTGCCCTTATGTAGAACACTCATACACTAAAAGATGAACTCTTGGTCTTTGCATTTTATTGTCTACATGTGCTATACATTCTCTGCAGCTGCAATACATTGTTCTGCAATTACTACAGAGTAGCACACTCCTGAAGAAGGGTCTCGGCCTGAAACGTTGACTGTTTTTCTCTCTTCCATAGATGCTGCCTGGCCTCCTGAGTTCCTCCAGCATTTTGTACTATGTTCTGCATTTTGTAATATGTTCTGCAGTTTGTTCTATATTCTGCATTCTGCTTGCTCTTTACGACCTCGGTGTAATTATCTATAACAGGATCTGTCTGGGTGGCATACAAATCAAGAGCTTTTCTCTGTATCTCACTGCATGCAACATTAAAAACAAACAAAACAAATGCTTATGCAGTAAGCATTCAGAAGGCAGAGTGCAGCCAGGACCCAAGAAGTCCTAACATACAGTGAGGAAATTGAGAGCATTTATTCTGTGCTGTTCTATGGTAATTGCATTCTTCTGGTGTCTTTCAACAACAGGCTTGTTTTCTGTTCAAATCCATCATTTTCCCAATGTTATGAATCAGGTAGAAGTAAATATATTGTTTTGTGGTTGTGTCTGCACAATATTTAATCTCCTAGAGTATTCATTGCTCATGGGACATGTAGGCTTTGGGCATTTTTCAGAGGAAGAACTTTTAGAAATGGGACAGAAATCAAATAGACATAATTCTGCAATCTCTTTTACTGTGTGCCATCATTGTTATTTAATGCTTGTATCCAATAGCAGTTCAGTCATAGAATTTAAGCAATTTAGGAAGGTTGAATTATGGGGTGCTTTTTTCTGAATCTCTTTGCTGCCAGATGCAAAGACACCTGGGGGAGGGTAAATTTACAGCCTTAGTGTTTACAAAAAAACCCAGTTCTATATGGAAATTGGACATTGACACATTGCTGTACATTTTCCATTGTAGATGTGAGTACATATGTTAGTTGTCCATCTTTGGTCAACATGTTGTGAAAGTTACGTGCCCCATGAGCACAATATTTTAAATCCATGAAGGAATATTTATAAACGCATGTGGAGAGTACAAATTTCAGGTTGTATATTGCGTACATTCTCTGGGATGGAATGGAATCATTGAACATGAAGCTGAATCTAATTGGAGTACCAGGAAGAACCCCACTGGATCACAGGGAAAATGTACAAATTCCTAACGGCAGCAGGAATTGAACTCCATTCTTCGAATCGCTGGTGCTGTAACACTAATTGCTATGCCGTCATGTTGCCCCCAACAAATCGGTTGGGTTAAGCAGCTCACTATTTATAAACCAAGTAGATTTTGGAAGCTTATTGCAAAACGGTTAATGGTTGCTTAATTGCATGGAAGTAGCTTGGGAATGAGAGGGTTTTACCAATACTTGCTACTTTCACAAAATTCTACTGAATATTTTGATAAGTATTCAGAAAAAAAACACATGCAGCAACGTTTAAACTAAGTTTATTACTTAAGTGCGTATATGTCACCATATACTACTTGGAGATTCATGTTCTTGCAGGCATTCACAGTAGATCAAAAAAATACGGTAGAATCAATGAAAAGAAACCAAGTAAATAGAACCAATGAAATAGAACTAAGTCCAGTTTTGGCCTTTACGTGTGCCTTAGCTACTAAGCCCTGCGGAACCATTTCTACTAAGAAGAGAAGGGGCAAAGCAGGGTTACTGGCACCTTAAAACCAGTCACTTCGGGCACACGGGGCTCGTCAGCCGTGGTTGGCACCTCATCTAGGGAAAGGAAAACTCTGATCTCAAACCTCCCCTACGTTGCGGCTATACATACTCATGGGAAAGGCTTTGGGAGTAAACCCAGAGGGGAAATATCTGCAGCTGGAGTCCCTAAGGCAGTCCTACATTGAGTTCAATGCTGACTGGCAACTCCTGAGATGCTGCTGGCACTGACTGTATTGGTCTCTGCTGTTTCTTTGGGTTCCTCAGATGCATGGAGAGGGGGAGCTTGCTACATTGGCAACAGCTTGCTCTCCATATTGTACTGCTCAGACTTGCGTATCTATACAGCTAGGACACAATATCCATAGTCAACCCTGACCGCTGGAGGCCTCGGACTCAGAATGAAAAACCACACACCAAGATTGAATAAATACTAATGAACAGAACAATACAAACTGTGCAAATACAAAAAAAAAATTAACTAAGTAAGTATACTGTGACATGAGTTGTGGAGTCCTTCAAAGTGAACCTTCAGGTGCTGAGGTAAGTGAGGTTATCCATGGTGGTTCAGGAGCTCAGGAGCCTGATGCTTGAAAGGTAATAACTGTTCTTGAACCTGGTGGTATGGGACCTGAGACCCCTGTACCTGCTTCCTGATGGTATCAGTGAGAACAGAACATGCCTGGATGTTGGGGGTCCTTGACGATGAATGCTGCTTTCTTGTGACAGTGCTTCTTGTAGACGTGCTTTACCTGTGATGGCCGGGCTGCATCCACTACTTTTTGTCTGCTTTTCCATCCTTGGTCATTGGTACTTCCATATCAGACGGTGACACAACCAGCACCACCTGCAATAGAGAGACCAGACTTGAACACGAATGCCGTTTGTAAAACGACTGCACATGCAAATCACTGGAAGCAATGCTGAAAGCGCATAGCAGGTCTGTTCAACACTTGGGGAAAAGAAAGCATTGAGGTGAATCCACAAGGACTGCTTTAGCCTGAGCTACAGAGGAAAGGCAGACAAATCCCCTTTGCTGAACTAAATGCAAAAATGACTTCTATTTTATCTTTTATTATACTTTCTCTAAGGCCAAGCAATTTACAGTCATGTCTCTGACATTTGTTTTCATAAAAACAGGTAATGTAGGCTGCTGTTGATGGGCCCTGATCTACCAGGACAGAAATCTTGTCTGGTTCTGATTCTTGGAAATGTAGGATTGGTTTTTGTTTTACTCTACCCACACTGAGATGCAGAACAAAGCAATTGAAGAGTGACAGACAGAGAAAAGTCTGAACTACTTTAATTCTTCATGGGATGTGAACCACATGGATAGTTGTTGCCTATTCTTGAGATGAGTAGCTTGCTAGGCTATTTCAGAATGTAGTAAACTCAGCCAGCTTCACATGGGCACCAGACTCCCCACCATCGAGAACATCTTCATAAAGCAATGTCTTAAAAAGTTGGCATTAATCATTAAGGACCCTCAACATCCAGGACATGTTCCCTTCTCATTGCTACCGTCAGAGAGGAGATACAGGAGCCTGAAGGCACACTCGACGTTTTAGGAACTGCTACTTCCCCTCCTCCATCAGATTTCTGAATGAACACATGTACACTACTATTTGATCTTTATTTCAACTACTTATATACTTATAAGCACTGTAGAAAAAGTCTAGGGCACATTTTTATAGCTAGGGTGCCTAGGACTTTTGCACAGTAGTGTACTTGTTAATGGAGTAGAGAGCGAGTTTGTAAATCCGGCAGGAGCAAAGGAGATTGGGAATGGTGAGGGGAGAGCACTGTGAGAGAGTTGTGGTACAGGTGGCAAAGAAGGAGTGCCAGGGGCAGGGGTGGCGTGGCTGCTGGCACACCCAGCTCTGAAACATCAGACAAGGTCATTTTTCTCCAAGGAATTGGTTTGTTGATCATTACAGCATCTCTCTCTGATGCTACCCTCTTCCTTCCCCTTGCTCAACCATGATTCCCCTTTCCTTGTCCCCTTCCCATTCTCAGTCCACAGTAGAGACCCATATCAGAATCACATCACTTACACGTATCATGAAATTTGTTTTTATTTGCTGCAGCAGCAGTACAGTGCAATACATAAAATTGCTACAGTTCTGTACAAGTCTTGGGCACCAACGTTGTGTGTGTGTGTGTATATGTGTATATATATATGTATGTATATGTGTATGTATGTATGTGTATGTATGTGTATGTATGTGTATGTATGTATGTATATGTATGTATGTATATGTATGTATGTATATGTATGTATGTATATGTATGTATGTGTATGTATATGTATGTATGTATATGTATGTATATGTATATATGTATATGTGTATATGTATATGTATGTGTATATGTATATATATATATGTATGTGTGTGTATATATATATATATATGTATATATATATATGTATATGTGTGTGTGTGTGTATATATCTCTCCCAAAGACTTCTGCACAGAACTGTTTTTATTTCTTACTGTAATTCATAGATTTATAATGTATTGCACTGTACTGCTGCTGTGAAAAAACAGGTTTCATAACGTATGTCTTGATTTTTAAAAAAGCATGATTGTGGTTAAGAGCCATCTTCACTGAGAGGTCAGGAGTTGCACATCACTCCACCGAGATACGCAAGGCAGATTCCCTTCCTAAAGATCTTTGGTGAACTATGTGTGTTTTTAATAACAGCATTACTGAAACATGAATTGTATGTTAGATTTATTTAATTACTTCTATTTAAATTCCCCAGCTGCCATGGTGGGATTCAAACGCATACCTCCAGATCAATGGCCCAGGCTTCTGGATACAAATTCCATAACCCAGTCGTGATTATGTTAGCCAGTAGTGATTAATGTGCATCAGGTGTCCCATGTACGGTCCAGAAATAAGCTCTTTGGTGCATTGTTTTGCATTCTGGCATGCAGATTAAATGTCTCAGGGTAATGCTGCTTTCTTTTTTTTTGGTGCAGCCCTTTTGCCCGTGATGTGTCTTGCTATGTAAACATACTCCATGATCAATCTAGCCCTTTCTCCATCCCTACACAGCCCATAACCCTCCATTTTTATTGCATCGATGTGCCTGTGTAAGAGTTGCTCAAATATCCCTATTGTATCAGCACCCTCAGCAGTGTGTTTCCAACACCAACCATTAAGTGGACAACAAACAACCTACGTTTGCAATCTCCCCTAAGCTTTCCTCCACTCACCTGAAATGGATGTCCTCTGGGATTGGCCATTGCCACCTCGGGAGAAATCTGCTTGTTGTCCACTCCATCTGTCACTCTCATAATCCTATACACCTGTATCAAGTGGCCCCTCATCCTCCTCTGCTCCAAATTGAAAATCCCTGGCTCACTCAAACTTTCCTCATAATGCATGCTGGTAAATCTCCTCTGCACTCTCTCCAAAGCTTCCACGTCATTCCTATGAGGTGACCAGAACTAAACCCAACACTCCCAAGTGTGGTCCAACCGGAATTTTATGGAGCTGCAACATGACCTCACATCTTTTAGAACATAGAAATCTACAGCACGTTACAGGCCCTTCGGCCCACAAAGTTGTGCCGACCATGTAACCTACTCTAGAAACTGCCTAGAATTTCCCTAGCGCATAGCCCTCCATGTACCTTTCTAACAATCTCTTAAGAGACCCTATTGTATCCGCTTCCACCACTGCCGCCGGCAATGCATTCCACACGCCCACCACTCTGTGTGGAAAAACTTACCCCTGACATCCTCTCGGTACCTATTTCCAAGCACCTTAAAACTATGCTCCCTTGTGCTAGCCATTGCAGCCCTGGGAAAAAGCCTTTGACTATCCTCCCGATCAATGCCCCTCATCATCTTATACATCTCTATCATATCACTTTTCATCATCCATCGCTCAAGGAGAAAAGGCCAAGTTCACTCAACCTATTCTCATAAGGTACACCCTCTAATCCAGGCAGCACCCTTGTAAATCTCCTCTGTACACTCTCTGTATAGTATACACAAAAGATATAGTATCTTTTGAACTCAATCCCCCAACTAAAGAAGGACAACATACCATTTGCTTGGTTATCCTCTCTTTCAACTTGCGCAGTAACTTTGAGGAATCTTTGAATTTGGACCCCAATATTCCTCAGTTCCTTCACATTTCTGAGAATCTTGCCATTCTGCCTTCAAGTTTGATCTTCCAAACTGAACTCCACTGTATCCCATAGATGGCAATCTTCCACACTATCCACAACACCTCCAATCTTGGCATCTGCATGCTTATTAACCCAGTCCTCCACTTTATCATCCAAGTCACTTATAAGTATCACAGAGCATGAGTCCCAAACTAATCCATATGGAACACCACTGGTCACCGACATCCAGGCAGAATATATTCGTACTACTGCTGCCCTCTGTCTTCTGTGGGCAAGCCAAATTTGAATTCCTGCAGTCAAGTTTCCCTGGATCCTGTGTCTCCAAACTTTCTGAATGAGCCTACCATGGGGTACCTGGTCAAGTACCGTATTAAAATCCAGAAACACCACAACCACTGCTCCATCAATTTGTTTTGTTAGTTCCTCAGAAAACTGCGGTACGATTTGTGAGGCACAACCTGTCCCTCACAAAGCTATGCTGATTATCTCTAATAATATGCTTCTCCAAATGCTCATAAATCCTGTCTCTAAGAATCCTCTCCAATAGTTTTCCCACCTCTGACATAAGAATCACTGGTCTGTAATTCTTTGGATTATCCTTCTTGCCTTTCTTGAACCCCGGTACAACTTTTGCTGTCCTCTAACCTCTGGTACCACTCCTGTTGTCAGGGAAGATGCAGAGGTCTTTGTCAATGCTCCAGCAACAACTTCCCTCACTTCCCATGGTAACCTGGGATGCAGTGGATTTTGGTTAATTGAGCCATCGGTTAATCGGGACAGCTGCTTATTTGGGACAACTCTAAAAGAACAAAAGCTAATTAAGAAAATAGCCAGAATTCCCTTTGTTTATTTGGGACACTATGCCACTCAATTGGGACAGGAGACTGTTGCCAAAGTTTCTAACTGGTGCCAGTCAGAAGCACTTATGTGGCCATTAAATTCTGACACCATGCTTAGAGCAAAGAGTTTTCAAATAGCATCAGTTGTATGTGTTTGTGTTCAGAAAGCAGTGATTTTTGTCACCGATATTAGTGAGAATTAAACAGTAAGACATTTTGGAACTAGTTTGCTCACTGCAGTGTCAAGCATTCAGGCTTAGAGATGCCAGAAACAGCTGGGAGTGAAAATGAAATGATTTCACTACTTCCAGTTAAGCACCACAAAGAATTTGAATGTATCAACAACCATCTTCAATGTTACAATTAAAATGAAGATTTGAAGGATGGAATCATTGAAAGCATTGTATAGACAGTTATTGGTGTACACTGTGGTGTTCTTTTGATTGACTACAAATTAACAAAACCAGCGCAGACATAATATACTATTAGGAATTGTGTAGTACTGTAGTAGTGTTGTTAGTGTTCTAATTTGTTCTGTATTACATTTGAATACATAATTTACTCAGTTAAATGGTAGTTTGTCTTTTTTGTTTTCAACTATTTTCATGAAACTTCAGCTAATTGGGCCAGCCACTTAACTGGGCCAAAATTTACTGGTCCTAATGTGGATTCTATTTAACTGGAATCCACTAATCTAACCTAATAATTTTAAACTGGGATTTAATTGAAAAACACTTAATCAAAAGATAACGCTCTAGTATTTCCAAATTTACAGACTTGTAGAGCACTACAACACAGAGACAAGCCCCTCAACTCATCTAATCCATGCAGAACCATCGACCTGCAGCTGGACCGTAGCCCACCAAACCCTCCCCTCCATGCACTTGTCCAAACTTGTCTTAAATATTGAAATTGAACCTGCATCCACCACTTATGCTGGCAGCTCTTTCCATATGCTCTCCACCCTCTGAAGTAGTCCCCCTCAAACATTTCACCTTTCACCTTCACCTATAGAACCTCTAGTTCTAGTCTCACCAACCTCAGTGGGGGGAAAAATCCTTTTGCATTTACCCTAATAATATGGCTCATAACTTTGTATACCTCTATCCAATTCCCCTTCATTTTCCTATTATATATTGATAAGCAAGAGGTATTGCAATTCTGCAAACAATATTTTAATTCTGTTTAAGACACCAGGTATGTCAGAGCCGTAAATATTATTTTGCACATTTACTCCACTGAGGCAGGTAATCAAGATTTGAACAAACACTGCTGTTTGATCTGTTCAAAGGTTTGTGTGACCCTGTTTGTCAGCCTATTAACTTTGGGTTCTCTTGGAGTCTGACTATCTTCTGTTAAATAGAATTGTTTAAAGTGTGATTCATCGCCGAAGTGGGTTACGCATTGCTGCAGGTAGTTCTTAATTATTTTGCCTTTACACCTCTTGCATCTCTGAGCTCCTGTGCCAGATTCCCGTGGCCTGTCAAGCTATTTCAAATCCCTCTGTATTTTTAGCTTCTGCAGAAAATCTTGTATCTGGCCCAATGCCCTATCATTCTGACTGCGAAATTCAGTTTCAGATTAATTCACTCCTAATCCATTATGCCAGACCAGAGCATACTGTTGATAAAGAGTTCCGGAATCTGAACATAAATGGGTTGCCAATTATCTGACTTGCAGTGCTCAGCGAACTATGTCTAGTTTACTTAGAGCAGTGTTACAGGTATGGATGGTTTGTTTTCAATGCCCAGCCACTTGCATAAAGGCTTTTCACTAATTACCTTGGGTGGAATTGAATTGCCGAGGGCTGCTTTGTGGTTGAAAGGTTTACAAATTGATGGATGCTATCTGCTAGAGTTGAATCCTACTGCAAATTAGCAATGTGTTTATCTGTGTTGTTGATGACAAATAGACAAATTCAGTCTCCCCTCCTGTATATTGTACTTAATTTCTCTTTCATGACGTGCCTCTTTTAACATGGAGATACTACTACTTTCTTCTCGGGGCAGACGCTGGCCATTAATTTCAAACTGTTGATTTGCCAAATCATAATTCTGATCGATAAGGTTGCTGCAATATTCCTATCTAGAGTCATAGCACAGAAACAGGGCCTTTGGCCCATCTAGTCTGTGTAAAAAATGTTATTTTACCTCGTCCCATCGACCTGCACCTGGCTATAGACCTTCATACCCCTCCCTATCAAAACCTCTTTTTCGAAAAAAAACGTATTGACTTTTATTCTGAGAAACAGCACGGTAGTAGGCCCTTCCAACCCAATGAGCCAGCACTGCCCATTTAATGTGACCAGTTAACCTGCCAGCACACACGTCTTTGGAATGTGGGAGGAAACCGGGGAACCTGGAGGGAATCCACGCAGTCTCTTTGAGAGCATACAAGCTGCTTACAGAAAATGGGAATGGACCCTGGATCGCTGGCACTGTAACAGTGTCACACTGACTGCTATACCCCTGTGCTGCCCCGCTTCTCTTAAATTTTATAATCAAACCCCCAGCTACCAATGCTGCTGACAGCTTGTTCTATACTCTCACCACCCTCTGAGTGAAGAAGTTCTCCTTAAGTATTTTACCTTTCACCCTTAACCTGTAACCTCTAGTTCTAGTCTCATGCAGCTTCAGTGGAAAAAGGCTCCTTGCATTTACCCTTTCTATACCCTTCATAATTTTGTATATTTTTTCAAATCTCCTATTCTCCAGGAACTAAAGTTCTAACATATTCAACCTTTTCCTACAAATCAGATCCTAAAGTTCCGGCAACATCCTTGTAAATTTCTTAGTACTTTTTCAATCTTATTGATATCTTTCCTGTAGGTAGATGAGCAGATCTGTACACAGTACTCCAGATTTGGCCTCACCAATGTCTTATACAACTTCAACATAACCTCCAACACCCATACACAATACTTTGATTTATGAAGGTCAGTGTGCTGAAAGCTCTGTTTATCACCCTATCTACCTGGGATATCTATTGCACATTTTGCTTATCTCTTTTTTTTTTGTCTCCCACTTAACCTTGGTTTTATTAACATTAAATTCATTTGCTTCCATGGTGGGGTTTGAACTCGCATATCTAGATTGATATAGTCCAGGCCTTTCGATAACAATCATTTATGATATTTGCCACAATGGTGCATTTTAAGGTATGGGCATCAGGTCTAAAATTTACGACGCAGAAATGGGCCATTTAACTGAGCTCTTATGATAAGTTATCAACTTGAAACATTAACTTGTTTCTCTCTCCTGAGAAACTGCCTGAGTTGCCAATGTTTACAGTTTTTAGAAATAAAACCAGAGATACCCAGCAAGTGTATGGTCATGCACTTCGGTAGAAGAAATAAAAGGATTGACCATTTTCTAAATAGAGAGAAATTACTAAAACAGAGATGCAAAGGGACTTGGGAGCCCTTGTGCAGGGGTGTTTGATGGCTCTGGGCCTATATTCACTGGAATTCAGAAAAATGAGGGTGTGACCTCATTGAAACCTATCAAATGGTAAAAGGCCTTGATGGAATGGATGTGGAAAGGATGTTTCCTATGGTGGGAGAGTCTAAGACCAGAGGACAGAGCCTGAGAATAGAGGGGCGTCCATTTAGAACGGAGAAGAGGAGGAATTTCTTTAGCCAGAGAGTGGTGAAACTGTGGAATTCTTTGCCACAGGCAGCTTTATGTATATTTGAGGCAGAGGTTGATAGATGCATGTTTAATCAGGGCATGAAGGGATATGGGGAGAAGGCAGGAAATCGGGGCTGAGAGGAAAATTGGATCGGCCATGATGAAATGGCGGAGCAGACTCTGGGCCAAATTCTGCTCCTGTATCTTACGGACTAATGTCAAATCTCCTGAAACTCACGATGAAATGTAGATACTGCATGCCTTTTGATGATTGCATCAATGTGTTGGGCCCGGGATAGATCTTCTGAGATGCTGATTCATGGGGACTTGAAGCTGCTCATCCTTTCTACTGTTAATCCCTCAATGAGGACTGCTGTGTCTTCTCCCAACGTCCCCATCATGAATCCCACAATCAGTTCCTTCATCTCTTTGACATCGTGTGAGTTTGTTATTGTCATTGTCTCCTCATAAACCTTCTTATCACTATCTGAGAGTGTAGGGAGGAAGACGGCCTATTTAGAGAAGTGAAAGGATCAGGTGAAACGGAAGCTTGAGGTGATAGGTATATCTAGTGATCTGGTATCCACCAGCCCTGGGGGGCAGAGAATTGCAAAGATAACTGAGAGAAGAAACTTCTACACAGCTCAGTTTTAAGTTATTGGTTCCTTATTTTGTTGCTGTGTCCCTTTGCTCACAACTGTCTTACTGGCAGCAACATTTCAGCATATACCGATGTGAAGACCCCTTGGTTTGAATAAAGTCTTTGCTCATTCTTCTCTGCTCCAAGGAATACAGACCTAAATACTGAAAAAGCCCTCAATATAGATCTAGCATAGTCAAAGGCATAAGTACTGGTGCAATTTTAGATTAGATTAGCTTTATTTGTTATGTGTTTCAAAACATAGACTAGTGTGTAGTTTGTGTGAAAACAAAACAGCTCTGCACCCCACAAGTGTTGCCACCCTTCCATCACCAACACTACATGCCAACAACTCACTAATCCTAACCTGTACTGTTGTGTATTTAATATTTTAATAAAATTTCAGTAAATACATTGTTTGATTAAGCATTCCTTGATGTTTACATAATGCCTTGTGGGTTATGTAAAAGTACGTAAATGGCATACGTCATCACGCCACCGCGTCATACTTGTATGGCTCACTGAAAGTAAAAATAAAATTAAGGCATGTATTACTGGTTCGGAATTTCATTTCAATTAGTTTTATGTTTTGGAGTTATAAAAGATAAGATGTATGTCTCTTAAACCGGAGCACCCAGCGAAAATCCACACATTCATGAGAAGATACAAACTCCTTACAGGTAATGGTGGGAATTGAGCTCTGATCTTACAACTGGCTGCTGTAAAGTGTTGCGCTGACCACCACCCTACCTTGCTGCCCCAACTTCTGAATGATGATCTGTCGTGGTCATCAATAGTCTTGTCATTAGCAGGTTGAGGAATTCTACACAAAAAAAAGCGCAAATTGACTTAATATTCTTACAGAAAATAAACATTTGGGAGTGATGAGGAAGGAGAAATAGTTTAAAACTTTGTTTAATGCAACAGAGAAAATGCTGGAGGAAATCAGCAGGCCAGGCAGGAACTGTGGAGCGGAATAAAGAGTCAACATTATCAGGTTGAGAAACTTCTGTTTAATGTTATTTTTTTTCTCCTAAAAAATCGCAGAGATATAAAATGTCATACAAAGGAAATAAGATGCCATATTTAAATCTATTTTTTGCGTGCTGTATGGGTTTTCAGTAGTAATTACATCTTGAAACTTTTAGCAGTGAGAAGAGTGCATAAATGGCCACTGTTCCTATCAAATTACCGATTCTTTGTTACCTGCAACAGAGCATGCTGTGAAGGAACAAGGTATCACTGACGGTAACTTCAGGATACACGTGAGTGGATGCCAGAAGCTGCTGTCAGTTTCACACAGTAGTATCGGTGAGAACCTTGACAGTTTCACTGTTTTTTTACAGGCACGCATTCTGGGCCAATGTGGTGCAGCCAATTAGCTTCCCTGCTTGTATAACCAAGGCTATTTTTAAAAAGTAATATTGCTGGGTGCCTGTAATATATTGGCTTTGATTACTTCTCAAAGTGCCTACTCCCTTTATTGTGGCAGATTTCAGCTGTGGATGGGTTGAAAGGTGCAGCTGATATCAGATGTTAGACCTGCAAGTTTTATATTATAACACGAGTGGTTCTAGAGCAGTGCCAAAATTATTTTTGCTCAACGCATCCAAATATAGACTTAAGTTATTACTATGTGCAAATCTGTATTGTACTGTTGATCCTCAACTTTAAAACACTGAAGCTAAAGTAATTAAAATTAATAAGCCGGTAAGAGAAAGCTACTAATTGCCATTGTAAATTTTGTGGAATTGCTTATATTTCCATAAAAAATGAGCTGATTTACTCAAGCTGGAGAAATCTTCTCATCGCCATTACTTTGGATATAGTAGTGACCTATGGCGAGCATGCACGTAATGCAGTTTTCATTTTACTGTAAATGTGCTCTTACTTTCTGTCAATGATTACAATCTCCTCTCTGGAAGGAAGTATATCAATATGCTATAATTAACCCTTTAAGCATTTGTGCCAAGCTTGCAACCGTAAATTGGAAAAATGTTGCATTATTATCTAAGCTTTCTAAATGATCATTTGAAAATACATTTAGGATCCAGACCACCTACAGTAACGTTTTTTTTAAATGGACAAACAATATTTGGCTTGAAATCGTGGAAAAATTACTTCTATCAAAATATAAAATGCTTCATAGAGTCATCGACAGCACAGAAACACAACTTGCTCATGCCAACCAAGGTGCCCATCCATACTTCAAAGAAATTTGTGCAAATGAATTGCTGTGATGTGCTGAGGACGTAGAGAGGCCAGAGAAGGAACTGTCCAGAGCTCGGCGATCTGGAGGTAGAAGCCCAAAAGTCAAATACTGAAACCAGGGAGTCCAGCGGTAGAGGGCCAAGGTCAAAGCCACTGGGTTGGGTTGTTCAAACTCCAGAGGCACAATGTTTGCGAGTTCAAGCCAGTGACTGGAAGTTGGAGACCTGATATCTGTGAGCCTGAGGGTCAGGGACGAGGACTGGAGGCCCAAAAACAGCCTGTCCTGGGGTTGGAGACCTGCCTGTACGTGTGCATGTGTTAAGAAATGGGCTTGATTTGCTGCTATCATCTTGTTTTGCTTGTTGTTATTGCTGCTTGTGTTGTTCTTGTGAACACTGTGGGCATGCTGTGTAGGTGCTGGAATGTGTAATGGCTCTTGTGGGCTGCTCCCCACCCCCCAGCACATCTTTGGGTGTGTTGGTTATTAATGCAAACAACACATCTCACTGTACGTTTCAATGTTCATGTGATAAATAAATCTGAATCTGATAAACCACTATATAATTTACCATAGCCTGATGGATAAATGTGGTTCTGTTCAGTGCACTGACAGCAACTACTTAGCCCTGGAGTTAAGTAAGGTTCAAGGTCAAAGTAAATTTATTATCAAAGTACTTGTACTGAGATTCCTTTTCTTGTGGGCATTCACAGTAAGTACAAAGAAGCACAATAGAATAAGTGGCAATTCCAGACTAAACTTGAATCACTGAAGGACACTTGAGAGCTGTGGCAGGACTTGAATGCTATCACCTCTCACAAAGTGAAATCAAGGAACATAGGTGACAACAAGGCTTCACTTCTAGGTGTGTCCAATGCCTTCAGTGCTGGCTTTGACCGTCAAAACACGGAGGAACCTTCGCAAACTCCCACTGCCCCCAGTGGCTCTGTAATTTCAGTCTCTGGAGCCCACGAGAGGGCTTCCTTCAGGAGGGTGAACCCATGGAAAGCATCGGCCCAGATGGAGTTCCTGGCCGAGTACTAAAGATCTGTGCTGATCAACAGGCTGGAGTGTTCACCGATATCTTTAACCTCTCACTTTGGCAGTCTAAATTACCCACCTGCTTCAAGCAGGCCTCGGTCCTAAGATGAACATGGTAACCTGCCTCAGTGACTATCATCCAGCAGCTCTTCCATCCACAGTGGTGAAGTGTTTTGAAGAAACATATCAACTCCTGCCTAAGAAGCAACTTGGATCCACTCCAATTTGCCTACCAGCACAACAGATTGACAGCAGAAGCCATTTCATTGGCTTCTCACTCAACCCTGCAACATCTGGACAGCGAAGATACATAAACATAGATTGTCTTTATTGACTGCAACTCTGCATTCAATACTGTCATCCCCTCAAAAGTATTCAATAAGCTTCACTCTACATGCTTTGCACTTATGACTTGGCCTCAATACCTCCTTGTGCAATTGGATCCTCTATTTCCTCACCTCAATCCCAGTCAGTTCGGATTGGCAGCAGCATCTCCTCCACGATCTCCATCAACACAGATGCACAACAAGGCTGTGTGCTTAGCCTCACTCTGCTCACTTTGCACTTGTGACTGTGTGGCTAAACACAGCTCCAATGCCATATTCCAGTTTGCTGATGACACCACTATTGTTGGCCAAATCGAAGGTGGTGACAAATCAAAATATAGGAGGGAGAATAAAAATCTGGCTGCGTTATGCCATAACAACAACCACTCATTCAAAGTCAGCAAGACCAAGGAGCTGATTATTGATAAGGAGAGGGAAACTGGAGGTCCATGAGCCTAGTCCTTATCGGAGGATCAGAGGTGGGGAGAGTCAGCAACTTTAAATTCCTCGTGGTATCATTTTAGAGGACCTATTCTGGGCCCAACACAAGTGCAATTATGAAGTCAGGATGGGAGCATCTCTGTCTTTACATATTTGCGGAAATTAGGCATGACACCGAATATTTTGACAAACTTCTAGAGATGTGTGGTGGAGAGTCTATTGACTGGTTGAATCACAACCTGGTATGGAAATACCAACGCCCTTGATTGGAAGATCCAACAAAACATAGTGAATATGAAACAATCCATCAAGGGTAAAGCCCTCCCCACTATTGAGTGCATCGACATGGAGCACTGTCACAGGAAAGTAGCATCTATCATCAGGTCAAAGATTCACATTAATAAACAATAAATATCGAGAAATGAGATAAAAAGTCCTTAAAAGTGAATCCACAGGTTGTGGGAACAGTTTAGTAATGGGACAAGTGAAGCTGAGTGAAATTATCCCCTCTGATTCAAGAGACTGATGGTATGCAGTATAAATCCCTGAGATTTGTCTTCGCCACAGATAGGCACAAAACAAAGAAAACTATGGAATCCATTCAAAGAAAAGAGGAAACTCCTCCCCCCAGCATAAAAAATAATGCAAATGGCAACAAAAAAAATGAGCTAAAGAACACAGAATATAAAACATAAAGCAAAAGAGTCCAGGCATATTCAGTTCATCTCAGTGTTCGTTATCTGCAGGCCATCCCAATTCAAAGTAGTCCAAAATAGCAACAGAAAAAGGAATGACCAGAGACCAGAAACACATCATAACATGAACTGCAGAATCCAATCCACAAACAATTTTGATTGAACCTTGCCCAGAACCTTTAGCACCATCCTCCGACAGCATTCATGGAGAGGGAGACCATCACATGCAGCCACCTTCAGGCAGCAACGAATGAGAGGCCGGTAGACAGTACTAAACACTCTCTCACCTTTCATGCTTGTCACGATGATTTCAACCTTCCTCGGTGCTTTAATCAGTGAGAAATTGAGTTGATCGTGGGCTTGTGCCCTCTCTTCAGGCTTCTCAGCCTTGAGGCTGCAAGCTTTGTTCAAAACCTCCCAGAGCGTTCTCAGAGACAGCAAAGTGCCACATCATTTAATATGCCAGATAACACACCATCAAAATGTGGATCACAGGGTCCAACAGTTGCAAAACCACATTTGAAAGAGAAAGAAAACTTAAAAAGAAGCGAAAGAAGTAGTGTCGTGGACCTTCTGGAGGATGTCACCCTTGGCTGCATTGTTCGCTGGCAGCATCTTCTTCTGAATGCACACTTCTTACTTCTGCCATCAGGAGAAAGATACAGAAGTCTGAAGACTGTCACCACCAGGTTCAGGAACAGTTGTTACCCCTCAACCATCAGGATCTTGAATCAGAGGGGATAATTTCACTCAACTTCACTTGTCCCGTTACTAAACTGTTTCCACAACCTGTGGGTTCACTTTTAAGGTCTTTTCATCTCATTTCTTGATATTTATTGTTTATTTATTATCATTATTATTATTCATTTCCTTTTTTATATTTTCAGTTTGTTGTCTTTTGCACATTGCTTGTCCACCCTGTTGGGTGCAGTCTTTCATTTATTCTATTATGGTTCTTGGATTTACCAAGTATGCCTGCAAGAAAATCAATCTGAGGTGACGTATATATACTTTGATAATAAATTTGCTTTGAATGTTGAGAATCATTGAAAAACTGCACACAACAAAGATGGAGAAGCAACCAATGTGCAAAGACAACAAAAGGAAAAAAAATACAAAAGAAAAAAAATTAGCAATAAGGGTTGAGAATCTGAGATGAAGTGTCCTTGAAAGTGAATCCATAGGTTGTGAGAACAGTTGAGTTTGGGGATGAGTGAAGTTGACTGAAGTTTTATTCCCTCAGGTTCAAGAGATGGTTGAGGGGATTGGACTGTAGTTCAGTTGATTCAATTTTATGTTTTTATATTCTGTGTTTTTGCCCATTCTTTCTTGCTGCCATTAACGCAATTTTTTTTTTTGCTTGTGGGGGGTTTGGGGGGTTGATGTTCTTGTTGCCATTTGTGCAATTTACTACTTGCATTTAGGGAGGGGATTGATGTTCTTGCTGCCATTTGCACAATTTGTGGGGTTTTTTTGTGCATAGGGGAAATTGATGTTTTTCTTTGAATGGCTTCCCTGTTTTTTTGTTTTGTGGCTGTCTGGAGAAGAGTCTCAGAGTTGTATATTGCATAAATACTTGGATAATAAATGTACCTTGAACCTTGAGTTGTAGAGTCCTTGAAAGTGAGTCAACGAACAGCCATGGAATCAATTCAGAAGTGAGGTGAGTGATGTTATCCAAGTTGGTTCAGGAGCCTAATGGTTACAGTAACACTCAGAATATTGAACATTAAACCACGCAGTCCTTGAAACAGTCTTAAGAATGTTCAGTATTGTTCAGTTCCACTTATGCTATGTCATTCATTGATTGCACCTCACAATGCCCCGATCAAATTCGCACAAGACAGCAATAAAAAAAGTGTAACGAGAAACACATATAACATGAACTGCAGAGTCCTCTTAAAAACTAGTCCAATCTACAAACCACGCCGATCAAACCTTGTCCAACACCCAAGACTCCTGCGCCTTCCTTTGGCAGTAGCGAGGGAGAGGGAGACCAACCAAATGCAGGCAGACGATGCTCTACACCCACGCATCTTCCGCTCTCATCCTCATTGATTTCAGTCTTGCTCAACACTTTAATTGGCAAGTAACGCAGCCCATCGTGGGTTTGCGCTCCACCGCTAGGCCACATACTCAGTTCTCAACCACGCCGAACTCCCTCAGTGACAGCAAAAGCACCAGGTTACTCAGTCAGCCCAAAAACATGATCCAGATATAAACTATCAGTTGCAGTCACACACAGATTAGTAGCAGAAGTGTATTTAAAAGAAGAAAAATAAGTAGTTTTGTGAACTGTCTGCACCCATCTTGCTGCAGAATTAATTAGAATGTAAGGAGAATAAAGGTAGGCTTTAACATAGGATAAAAAATGTAGAGTGAAATTAGGTGGTAGATCATAGATGCGAAAATACAAGAGCAGAATTTGATGACCATTCAGTCTATCAAGTCAGTTTCACCATTCAATTGTCACTTTTTTTTTAAGCCCCATTTTCTGGCATTCCCCCTCTGTGTAACCCTTAACCTCTTCACCAACCAAGAAACTACCAACCTCTCTTAAAGACACCCAATGGCTTGGTCTCCACTGCCCTTGGGCAACGCATTCCACAGTTTCACCATGATCTGGCTGGGGGGAGAAAAACCCCACCTCATTTCAGTTTTAAGGTGGCGTGCCTTTATTCGGAGGTGGTGCCCTCAGATCCTAGGTTCTCCTACTGACAGAAGCATCCACTGATGGGCACTGTGAACTCAGTCGACCAAAGGTCCTGCTTCTGCGTTGACTCTCTCTCTCTGTCTTTGAGATCAAAGCTGAGATCCCTATAGCGACTGGCTGTGGCGGTCACCCGGGCAAAAGTAAACACTGTCCGTCACTCAGCCAGCCAGGCAGCACAACCAGCTGGAGAGCGGAAAAAAAAATCAATGACTGGTGACCTAGTGGGGGATTTATTTATTTTATGTGAGTGGAAAAAAAGCTATAACATTAAGTTATCAGAACCATAAAACAGTAAATTGTTTTGCAAGCTGACTAAGAAAATATTGAAGTTTGGGAATGGGAACAGGGCCGACATGTTCAATAGCAGAGGGATGGTAGAAATATTAAATCAGTGTTTCATTTAGGAGTTTAGCAAAGAGAGAGAACAGTTGGTGATAGCACGAGTCACGAGAAGTGTATTTAAAATACAAAAAGGAGAGATGCACAAATAACTTTATCTGATTCAAAGTCAAAGGAACTCAGTTTGGATGGATTATGTTCATGCATTTAAAAAAAAATCATGGACAGAGACTGCAAAGGAATAGCATCGCGCAATTCATTAAAAAGTGGTTTGGTGCCAGGAGCTTGATAGATAAGATTCAAGCTTATTTGTCACATGTACATCGAAATGCCCAGTGGAAATGTGTCATTTCCACTGACAATCAACACACCCAAGGGTGTGCTGGGGCAGCCCACAAGTGTCGCCAAGCATTCCAGCACCTCCGTAGCACTCCCACAGTGCTTGGCAGAACAACACAGAACACAACAAACTTCAAAACGACAGCAGCAAATCAAGCCCCATTCCTCCCTCCCACCCACACACATCCAGAGTCCCTTAACCCCAGGGCAGACAGTTTGCTTCGATCTCCAGTCTCCGGCATTCGACGAACTCTGTCTCGGGCCTGCAGACTCTAGACTTGGACCTTCCCAGCAGGCTCATAAACATTCACGGATTTGGCTCCGGCCAACAGGCCATGTCTTCCGGATTGGAATAGGATAGCTATTCTGGGTTTCTTGGTATAACATGGTGAGCTGGTATTAATTAGAACTTCATCGCTGGGGGTTTTGGACTGGGAACAGAAACTAACACTGGTTCACACTCCCTTCGAGTAATTTTGGAGGATTTTGCAAAATTAGTGAAACAACTGCAACTGACTGGCAGCCAGATGTTGGGTGCATGCTTTCCCTTGGAACCGATCAGGTGATTCTGGTACTGCCGGTTTCATGCCATCATTTGTGTGGGCAGGAAAGTATAGATAATGGGAAGCTCAAACTAATTGCTATCATTAAGCATTCTTTTTGTAAATGGCATCATTAACCTCCCTCATATATGGGATGTGGGAGCTAATATCATTTATTGCTCATTCCTGATTGCCCTTGAGAAAATGGCAGTGAGTTGTAGCAGGAGTGTTGATAGTGTTTTCAAACTGTCATTGGGTGCTGACTTTCAGGACTGAGACCCAGTGATGAGAAGGATTGATAAAATTTATTTCCAAATTAGGACTGGAGGTGAAACTTTCAGGTAATGATGTTTCCATGTGCAGTACACACAAAATGCTGGCGAAATTCAGCGGGTCAGGCAACGTCTATGAAGAGGAATAAACAGTTGATGTTTTAGGCTGAGATGCTTCATCAGGACAGATGAGTGGACTCAGCCGGAAATGTCCACTGCTTATTTCTCTCCACAGGTGCACCTGACTTGCTGAGTTCCGCTGACATTTTATCTGTATTGTCCTGGATTTCCAGCATCTGCAGAATGTTTTGTGTTTATGATGTTTCCCTGTGACTATGTCCCATGTTCGATCAGACGTTGTGGATTTTCACGGTACTGAGGGAAAAAACCTTTGCCCAACTTCTTGTGAAAACACCTCCAGATAAGCTGCCAGTAAAGCTATGATCGAACTTTAACAATTTTTAAATGTTTGACATTGAGGTATTTAAAATATCTATACCTATATATATTTTAAACACTTAAATTATTTTCTTCAAGAAATTTATCTACCTCATTCTCTTTTAATCCTTTAATCTGCATTCTCAATGACAATCAGTGTGGTATTATGTCTATACTGACATGAGATCCAAGAGGCAATCTCTCCACTAAGGCTGGGAATAAGCCATGGCACAGATAAAAGTCAGGGACTTACTGAGGTTCAAACAGCTAAATTCCTGTAATTTAACTCTAATCCACCAGCAAAAGCTACTGTGATCGACCCCACAAAATTAACCAATACAATTAGAGGACTTGCCAAGTCATTTTCCAAGTCCAGTTGAGAATTGGCCATGTTGCTATGGATGTATAGAAATACCTGGGACAGACCAGGTAGAATCTGATATTTCCTTCCCAAGGGATGATTTTTTTGTCATCATCAATGTGGATAACTGGCTTTTATTCTGCAACAAAGATAGAAAATTCTGGAAGTGCCCAGTAATTTAGGGAGAGTCTATGGAGAGAAAAGGAGTTAATGTCTGAAGTGGGAAAGAGAAAGGGGCTCTTCATTCACTTGTGCTGGAATTTGAATTTGTGATGGTGTTGGGTTTAATGTCTGCGAAGCTCTGAATTCAAACAAAGATCTTAAGCCCCATCTGATATAGATAGTTATGGGTACCTTCACTAAAGGGAGGTTATACTGTAGCCATCTGCCCTTCAAAGGCTATATCACTTCCCTGGTTATCCTTCAAGGCAGGTTTAGCTGTCAATACCCACTATTTTGAGCAGTGGGTCCCTTATCCTACCAAGGAGGAGATACTACCAACTTGCGAAGTAGTTTAAACACATTTCATTTATTTTTAGTGATACACATTTCAATTTTAATTTAGATTAAAAAAAATCTCAAAACACATTTAAAGCTCAGGATTTCTATCTGATAAAAGATTCTAAATTAAAAATGATTTCTAAAACACAAAGGATTTCCAAAGCACTGGTACAATTCCTATAAGCTAAAAAGACATACCAGCAAATTGCAGACAAACAAGTCATCAGTCGCAGAAACTGAAGGCAGAGGAATGGACTATAATCACCCCAACTTTCTGTCATTCACTATGTTTTTCCTTGACCATTCCTAACAAGCCTGACTGCTCTCTTACATTAACTCAATTTTTTGCTACTTGGTGACTTCATTTGCTTGTGATATTTTGTTAGATACCTTTGCTGGGAAATTCACACATGGTCTAAAAGCTTCTGAAGATAGAGATCCCAGACACCCAAAATTAATGCTATAAGGATTGACTCTCTGAAGTCACAAAGCTCCCAGCTGTTGATGGATCAGCTCTTTGCCATGATAAGGGATGGCTTGCAAGTTTTCCTGAACTAAATAACTTAGCCAGTGTTGTGTGTTTTGATGCAGGCCTAATTAACATCATTCCATTGTTTTCCACTGCATCCCTTGAGCAGCCAGACCCGTATTGTGGGCCAGCAGCCTGTGCTCTATATACAGGAGTGTTTGTCTGCAAAGCTGTCCTTTTAACTTCAGGCTGTTTATTGCTTGCAATTTACATTAAGAACTGAAGACTGGTTCTTGTTTATGACAAGAAGCTGAGGAATGAATATTGATTGGGAGTTTAACCTACTCAAAACAATTCTTTGACCCCTAGAAGAATCAGCTGCTGTGTTAGAAAGCTGAGGTTAGCAAAATGGATCCTCCCCCAAAGCCATAGACAGTGACCATCCATGATAAATTTATGCCTGTAGATTACTCAATGAAGATTATGGTCTGCAATGTCATACATATTCTGCTACTTTCCCCTCACTTACTGACTGGAAATTGAGATTTTCTCTTCGTGGATTCCTGCATGAATTCCAGTAAGGAGGTAGCTGGAGAATTCAGTACAAATGCCAAAAACGCAATGGAGAGTGTGTTAACTGCCCTCCTTCCAAGCAGACCACAACCTTTAGTAGGGTTTGGAGGCCTGCGTGCCTCATTGACCTGGAGATCCGTGTTGGCTCGAGTTGAGGTTCTTGGTCACCCATGCCAAACAGGTCGAAGGGTAGAGGCCAGATGAAGAATGGTCCACCAGTACTCCAGTTTTTGGGGTTCAACTCAAGGCTAACAACCCTGACTGGTCAAGAAAAATTGTTACAGAAACAGCAATGAAGAATCATTCTATATCTGTGTGCAACAGTATGTACAGGTAGAGATGGAGGACCTTCATTATTGCCCTAGATGCCAGTGGCCTAATGGAGAGTTTTAATAAAATGACTATACTGGTAAGAGACAACACACACACAATTCTGAAGGATTTCAGCAGGCCAGGCAGCATCTACAGAAAAGAGTAAACAGTCGACGTTTTAGGACTGGAAAAGGGTCTCGGCTAAACGTTGACTGTTTACTCTTTTCCATTGATGGTGCCTGACCCACTGAGTTCCTCCAGCATTTTGTGTGTGTTGCTTTGGATTCTAGCATCTGCAGATTTTCTCTTGTTTGTAGTAATGGTCAGAAATTTAATTTGCTTTTATTCCTGATTTGTGCAGGAATTGATTGATTAAAGATGATTTTATTGGTTAAAGTAGAGAAACGGGCCAGCCTTCTGCCTAACAGTATAGTGACCCAGTGAGTGTGTTACTGGGCTTTCATCCACAAATCTGGTCTATTGATCCCACTGTGGCACTTTTAAGATTTAAATGAATGGACTTTTAAACCTGTGATAGAAGTTTACCATCAGTTCCCGGTGACAGTGAAAACTGCCAAGTTGTTGTAAAAGCCCAGCTGATTCATCAATGTCTTTACAGTGAAGCATATCAGTCACTGATAATCCATCCTGGCATCTTTGTGACCCCAGGTTCTTAACTTCAGTTTGATGGGGGTGGGGGGTGTGGTTTGGCTGTCAGTGCTGTGCAAGTGGAAATTTGTGTGCCTAGAAATACCTTTGCACGCTCCCAAAAGTGAAAATCTTCACTGGAGGGACAATATTACCTGCTTCTTGTCCTTCTACTGTGGTTTTATTTTCATTGGCACTTTTAAAAAATTCTCAACTATGTCAAAAGTATTGCAATGTGCAGAATTCCTTTCCGTCTATTTTTTAATCTTCATTTGTGTGAACAATGTTTACTCTTGGATTCTACTAACTCTGTTCCCCCTGCGGCAGTGGGCTGTTTAAAGGACCAACTCTCATACTGTGTGCTTTGTCCTCACTGAGATCTGTGCTGTCTTGGCCACCTCAAATGCAGCAGCACATGCCTAGCTTCACTATTCTGCCTTGTCAAGGTCACGATCGCTCTGCTACTGGTTTCTGCCACATCTTGCACTTTGCTTCCTGCTGCCATACTGTACATTCAAACTCCATGCTCAAAGCAGTGAGGACTTCAGCCCACTATAGCACGCGTATGGTTCACTGGATTGTCTGCATTTCATCTTTTGCAAAAGCACGAGTGAAGCTTCCTGGTGGCCAAACATTTTAATTCCCATTCTCATTCCTTTTCCAACATGTTGGTCCAAGGGCTCCAAGAGCTGTGATGAGGCCACCCTCAGGGTGGTAGAGCAACGTGTTCCATCTGGGTAGCCTCTAGTCTGATGGCATGAATATTGATTTCTCCTTCTGAGGAAGAAAAATTCCCTCCTCTTCTTTTCCCCACTCTGACCCCTAACCTCTTATCACCTCCCCCGGATCACTTCGTGCTTCCCTTTCTCCTATGGTCCATTTTCCTTTCGTATCAGATCCCTTCCTCGCCATCCCTTTACCTTTCCTACTCACCTGGCTTCACCTCTCACCTGCCAGCTATCTTCCTTCCCCGCCACCCACCTCTTTATTCTGTCATCTTCCCCCTTCCTTTTCAGCCCTGAAGAAGTGCCTCGGCCCAAAACGTTGACAGTTTATTCATTGCCATTGATGCTGCCTGACCTGCTGAGTCTCTCCAGAGTTTTGTGTGTGTTGCTTTGGATTTCCAGCACCTGCAAAATTTCTCATGGTTATGATTTTCATGCACCCATGTTGTATTAATCCCATCGGAGACTTCTGCCCATATCCTGCCAGGACTGCCCTTGTGTGTCTCCATAGTCCTCTTGCACAAAGAGTATGCCTCTGACAGATATTGCTCTTCGAAGCCTATTGAGTTCCTTAGTAACTTCTGGGCACCATTCCACCGTTGTAGTGCTCATTCAAGTTGTAATCTTCTCCTATAACCTGAAGATGCTGTCAATTATGACATAGCATCAGTGTGGCCACATTCCATGGGATGTAACGGGTTAGCAACTTAAGTCTGATTGACATGACTCGATGTTGCACAGGGAAACCAGACAATGTCCACTCAACTTCACAATGGAAGATCTCCCTCCTTATAGGGTTTCTGCTATGTTGAGGTGAACTACAGTACTATTTACTGCCATCAACCTACCTTGCAGGCAGGTTTGCTGGAGCTTTTGGGGAGGGTTTAAACTAATTTGGCATGGGGATGGGAGCCAGAGTGATGGGGCTGAGGATGGGACGGTTGGTGTACAGCCAGATGCAGTATGTAGTGAGACCATGCAGGATAACAAGCAGGTAACATGGCAAGATTTCAGTCGGTAGGATGAGGTGAAGTTTAACATGGGGGCAAAATTGAAAAGGGTGATGAATACAGGACTGAAGGTGTTATATTTGAATGCACGCAGTAAATGGAAAAAGGTAGATTGTCTTGAAGTGCAGTTAGAGATTCACAGGTATG
Organism: Mobula hypostoma; assembly: GCF_963921235.1. Classification (NCBI taxonomy): domain Eukaryota; kingdom Metazoa; phylum Chordata; class Chondrichthyes; order Myliobatiformes; family Myliobatidae; genus Mobula; species Mobula hypostoma. The sequence continues at coordinate 162,916,240 of NC_086103.1, forward strand.
CCGTTTTGGACGTCACAAAGATGTGGCTGAAAGAAGATCATTGTTGGGAGCTTAACATCCAAGGATACACATAGTATCAAAAGGACAGGCAGGTAGGCAGAGGGCATGGGGTGGCACTGATGGTAAAAAAAAAGAAATCAAATCCTTAGAAAAAGGTGACAGGTTTGGAAGATGTAGAATCCTTGTGGGTAGAGTTAAGAAACTGCAAGGGTAGAAAAACGTTGAGAGTTGTATACAGTCCCTTGTACAATTACGAGGACATTAGGCAGGAACTAAGAAGCATTAATTGGGATGCCTTTTCTCTGACAAGTCTACATCAGACATGAGGAGGGTCCTTAAAGATCAATTGCACAGAGTACAGGAAAAACATGTTCCTGTTAGAAGGGAAAAACAGTTGGAAAGATGAGGGAACCTTGAATGTCCATGGAGGTGATGAATTTAGTTAAGAAGTAAAAGAAAAAGTATAAAAAGTTTGGAAGTCAGGAGCAAACTAAGTACATGAGTAAAAAAAGAAGTCAGAAAAGAACTAAAGAAGGGACTTGGGAATGCCAGGAGGAACCATGAAAAGTCCTTGAGTTGAATCCCAATGCATTTTGTACATACAGTACATCAATAGTAAAAGGATAACTAGAGAGATGGTGGGACCACTCAAGGATAAAGGGGGGAACATTTGCTTGGATTTTGGCTGGTGGTGTAATGGCATCTGCACTGGACTTGGAGGCGGGTGGTTTTGGGTAGAAATCCAGCAGGCTCCTTGCATGCTTTCTATCCATGAGTGTATAAATACATTAGGGCATTTAGAGGCCAAGAGGGGGAGGTGTTGGGCCTCCTAATGGGTATTAAGGTGGATGCGTTCCCAGGTTATTGAAGGAGGCAAGAGATGAGATTGCTGGGCCCTTGATCAGTCTCTTCATGTTCTCTCCAGCCATCGGTAAGTTCCTGGAGGACTGACGAGTGGCCAGTGTTGTACCCCCTATTTAAAAAGGGAACAAGGGAAAATCCTGGGAACTGTAGACCAGTGAGTCTCACGTCAGTTGTAGGGAAATTGCTGGAGAAAATTCTTAGGGATAGGATATGCGACCCATGGCCCAATTAGGGAGAGCCTGCATGGCTATGTGTGTGTTAAGTTGTGCCTTACCAACTTGTGTGAGTTGTATGACAAGGTGACGAGAGAGATTGATGAGATTAGGGCAGTGGATGTTGTCTACATGGATTTTAGGAAGGTGTTTGATAAAGTCGCTCATGGGAGGCTAATCCAGGAGATTAAGATTCATGTGATCTGGGGTGAATTGGCATTTGGGTTCAGAATTGGCTAGTGCATAGAAGACAGAGGGAGATGGTTGAAGGGACCCATTTGGGCTGGATGTGGAGTTCCACAGGAATCTGTGCTGGGAACTCTGCTGTTTGTAATAGATATAAATGACTGGGATGAAAATACAGATAGGTAGGTGAGTGAGTAAATTTGTAGATGATACTAAGATTGGAATTGTGGATAATGTAGAATATTGGAAAAGAATACAGCACGATATAGATCAGTGGCAGATATGGGCTGAGAAATGGCAGATGGAGTTTAACGCAGATAAATGTGAGGTGTTGCACCTTGGCAGGGCAAATGCAAGGAGTCAGTGAACTGTTAAGGGCAAGATCCTTAACAGTGCTACTGAGCAGAGAGATCTTGGGATGCAAGTTCATAGCTCCTTGAAAGTGGCTACACAGGTCAATAAGATGGTTAAGAAAGCTTATGGAATGCTTGCTTTTATTAATCAAGGCATTGAGTTCAAAAGTAAGGAGGTTATGCTGCAACTTTATAAAACTCTGGTTAGGCCACATCTGGAGTATTGTGAACAGTTCTGGTCATCTTGGAAGATGTTGAGGCTTTGGAGAGGGTGCAGAAGTGGTTTAGCAGAAATGTACTTTTTTCCAGAGATGCTGCTGAGTTCCTCCAGCATTTTGTGTATTTTGCTCTGATTTCCAGCATCTGCAGAGTTTCTCCTGTTTGTGATTTGATTACCAGAATTCTGGCTGGTTTGGAGGGCATGTGCTAACACAAGAGGTGAGATAAACTTGCTTTGTTTTCTCTGGAGCATCGGAGGTTGAGGGGAAATCAGATTTACAAGATTATGAGAGGCATAGGTAATCAGTTTCCCAGGGTTGAAATGTCTAATACCAGAGGGCGTGCATTGAAGGTGAGAGGGGTAGGTTCAAGGGGGATGTGAGGAGTAAGTTTTTTACTCAGTCTTGGATGCCTGGAATGTGTTGTCTGGTATGGTAGTAGAGGCAAATACGTTATAGGCTTTTAAGAGCCATTTGGATAGGCACATGGATATAAAGAAGAGGGAGGAATATGGACATTGTGTAGGTAGGAGGGATTAGTGTTTGGGTGTTTTTGATTTGCTTTTTAGCTGGTGCAGCACAATGTGGGCTGAATGGCCTGTTCCTTTGCTGTACTCTTCTATGATTGTTGCTCTAGCAGTAGCCAGAATGTGGGATATAAATTTCAATGGGAAATAGAAAAGGCATGTTATAAGGTCAGTGTTACAATAGAGATGGGGGATTTCAATATGCAGGTAGAATGGGGAAAATCAGGTCAATGCTGGATCCCAAGAGAGGGAATTTGTATAATGCTTACAAGCTAGCTTTATAAAGTAGCTTATAGTTGAGCCCACTAGAGGAAAGGCAGTTTTGGATTAGGTCTTGTATATTGAGCCAGATTTGATTAGGGAGCTTAAGGTAAAGGTACTCATGGGAGGCAGTGATAATAATATGATAAAATTCACCTTGTAGTTTGAGATGGAGCCTATAAAGTCAGATGTGTCGGTATTACAGTGGGGTAAAGGGAATTACAGAGGCATGAGAGAGGAGCTGGCCAGAGTTGATTGCAAGGGGATGATGACAGAACAGCAATGCTTGGAGTTTCTGGGGGCAATTCAAAAGGTGCTAGATAGATACATCCCAAAGATGAAGGTATTCTAAGGGAGGATGAGAGAACTGTGGGTGACAAGGGAAGTCGAAGGCAGCATAAAAGCAAATGAGAGAGCATATAATATAGCAAAAAATAGTGGGAAATTAGAGGATTGGGAAGCTTTTTAAAAAAACTAAGGAGGGTTTTGTTTCAGATATAAAGAGTAAAAGAGAGGCGAGAGTAAATGTCAGACTGCTGGAGAAGTGATGGAGAAACAAAGAAATAGCGGACGGAGTTGATAAGTATTTTGCGGTGGTCTTCACTATGGAAGACATTAGCAGTATGCCAGAAATTTGAAAGTGTCAGGAGGCAGAAGCAACTGTAGTTGCTGTTAGTACAGAGAAGGTGCTTGGAAAGCTGAAAGGTCTGAAGGTAGATAAGTCACCTGGTTTTGTAAGAGATAGCTGAAGAGATTGTGGAGGCATTAGTTATATAAGAGCAAGGATGTGATGCTGAGGCTTTATAAGGCACTGGTCAGACTGCATTTAGATATTGTGAGCAATTTTGGGCCTCTTATCAAAGAAAAGATGTGCTGGCATTGGAGAGGGTCCAGGAGAGGTTCATGAGAATTATTCGAGGAATGCAAGGGTTAATGTATGAGGAATTTTTGATGCCTCTGGGCCTGTGCTTGCAAGAATTTTAAAAAATGAAAGGGGGATCTCATTGAAAACAATTGACAAGAGTGAATGTGGAGAGGATGTTTCCTACAGGTGGTGATTCTAGGGCCAGAGGGCACAGCCTCAGAATAGAGGGATGCCTTTTAGACTAGAAGTGAGAAGGAATTTCCTTAGCCAGAGGTTGGTGAATCTATGGAATTCATTACCCCAGATGGCAGTGGAGGCCAAGTCATTGAGTATATTTAAAGCAGAGGCTGATAGGTTCTTGGTTAGTCGGGGTGTCAAAGGGTATGGGGAAAAGGTAAGAGAATGGTGTTGAGTAGGATAATAAGTCAGCCATAATGGAGTGGCAGAGCAGACTCAATGGGCCAAGTGGTCTAATTCTGTTCTTATGTCTTATGGTTCTATCATAAATTAATAAAATAATTCCTATGTTCTGGTATGAGTCTGGAAGAATCACCTCTGAACATCATAGTCAAAAGATCGTATTGCATAATTAATTTGCAAAGATAATGTTTTGCAAGTTAATTTAATTTACTAAAAGCATTTTCAAAATTTCAGGTTTGCTTTCTAACTTGACTTTCCTGGAGACATGTGCACTGCAGTCATTAGAGACCCTTTAACTGTTTGTTTTATAGTTGGCATTTAAATCACAATATTGTTTTTCAAAGTGTATTTTACGAGTGGCAATTGGCGCTTCAGTAACTGTGCAAAACTAGTTTAATATGTGTAGGTAAGTACAAGTAGTTTAGGGTGGAGCAGAAGAAAACTGGCCAAGGTCAGAACAATGGACTCATTCAGGAACGTGCTGCATGGGTGGCAGGCTTTGTTATTTGGAAGGATTTGAACAAATGGATTTAAATACCTTTCATCCACATTGATCCTGCGGCACCTCCGTTGAACTCTCACTGATTCAGATTATTTCACAAGGTCAGTATTTCTTCTGCGTCATCACTGAACGCATTTGGTTCATGATTTCACCAGCATAATTGTCTGTGTAAGAAAAAAAGTGATTGGCGTATGTGATGCATAGAAGTATGATGGGACACAAAATTAACTCTCAATCTGTTACTTCTGTTCCAGTATCGAATTAACCTGATTTTTCCTCTCCTTCATCAACAAACATTGTCAACTGTCTCACTTGTATGGCTTAGTTCCTCCTTGATGGCACTGAAATCTCTTTATTAAAACAAACCATTATATTAAGAAACACCGCCTTCCCCATTCTCCTTTCTAGCTTGACCTCCTGTAGATATCTACTTATCATATTCTATGGTGTAAAGCAATCTTTTGTTATTCTGTGTTGGAGCAGCGCTGGAGAACGATTTGTTTAGCTCAAACAGTCTGTGCTGTCTGACGGGAGTACAAGAAACACCAAAGGTTTAGTGTGTAATATTTTCCAAGTATTCTCATAGCTCCCTTGACAGGAGCATTGGATGCAGTGGTTGTTGGATCTATCACAGTTGTATGTGGACAGTTACTGCATATAATCCTTTATAAACTATCAATGCTCATATTCCATCTGGGTGGCCTCCTGTCTGACAGCATGAATGTGAATTTCTCTAACTTCCAGTAATTTCTTCACCCTTTCCCTTCTATCTTTTTCCATTCCACTGTCTGGCTCCACTCTTACCTATTCTCTCCTCCATATGTGCCTATCATCTCTGTCTGCTGCCCTTGCACCTTCTCTTTTTCCCATGGTCCACTCTCCTCTGCTATCAGATTCCTCCTCCTTCAGTCCTTTACCTTTTTCACTTAATCACCTGCCAGCTTCTCACTTCATTCCCCCATCACTTGGCTACCCCCATCAACTCCTTGCTTGTGCACCTTCCCCCTCCCGTCCACTTTCTTATTCTGGCTCCCCCTCACCCCCCCCCATCCCATCTTCCTGTCCGGTCTGATGAAGATTCTCAGCCCAAAATGTCATCTGCTTATTCCTTTCCATAGATACTGCTAATCTGCTGAGTTCCTCCAGCATTTTGTGTGTGTTGCTCTGGATTTCCAGCACCTGCAGAATCTCTCGCGTTTGAATATCAATGCTATACTGTTCTATATTTTTTCAATATTTACCAAGGCAATTTCAATGGTGCTGAAAGACTGGTTACGCATGTGTCACATTAATGCAGATTTTAAACCCATGAATCTGTCACTATAATTTTCATTAATTGGTTTCAGATTTTAACTACGGAGCTGATCTGCCAGTTGGTATTTTGCTTGGGTTTTGTTCCTTGCTTTCTGCATCTGAATGTCTTATCTAGACCTGTTCCAGTGTGAGTTTTTTTTTAATCTGGCATAGTCTTATTACAGCAGAGATGCATCAATAGTAATTTGTCAGTTTTACCTGAAGAAGTGAATTTATTTTCCATCATTCTGTTGAAATAAGCTTTCAGACATTTGCTGCATATTTACTGGCGTTGTTAGAATAGTTTGTTTGCTAGACTGTGTCCGTACTGTAGACTGCCACTTTTTAATGTAAACAAACAAATCTATTGGTTCTTTGCCTAGAAATATACATTTGCTGCATCCAAAGCCCATAATGTTTTTAATCCGATTATTCCCATTAAGCTTCATACATTTTAATTTAAAGTCGGATATCTCGTCAACTGGTTGATCAATCTGATGCAGAGAACATGCCCCAATGGCATATTTTATGTCTTATGTTTCCTGCTCATTGCCACTATGAATTTCTGCTGTTTGAAATCTGACAGCCATAATGTTTTATTTCCTTGCAAAGAATCAGTGCTGAATGTAAAGTAGGTAATATGTTCATCTATATGAAGTGCCCTCTCATTCATTTGTCCATATTTACATAGATGCAGGCACACACTGCAAGGTAGTATGTGACATTCCAACAATACCATAGATTATTTTTCCCTATCTACTAGTGTTCTGTGTCTTCCACTGTATAAACTGCACAACCTCTGGCATTCTGTATACTGTTTTCCCTCTGCATGCATGTCTGAGGGTGATTTTCTTGCTTCTCTCTGTGTCTCTGCCTTCGTTTAAGTTTTCCTTTACTTTCCTTCTTACAATGTGCATAGAAATATGCATGTTTCAAATATTGGTGCTCTCTTCCTATATAACACCCAACACCACCCCCACTCTCTGCACCTCTCCTCTGCTCTCATTGCTCATTCTCTCATGACCCAGTCACCCTTCCCTTAGAAGGTGAACAAATAGTACACTTAATAATTCTGTGTTTATGCGTTGAACACTTGATGTTCACCAGGTCATGGATGAGGTTTGCTGTGCTTTTGATTTGTTTTCATCACCTTTAGAGCATAGAACATAAAACAGTCCAGCACAGAACAGGCCCTTCAGCCCACAATGTTGTGCCATCCATTTAACTTACTCTAAGATCATTCTAAACCTTCCCTTAGTCCTCCGTTTTTCTTTCATCCATGTGCCCATCTCAAACCCTCTTGGATGATCCTAACGTATCTGTCTCTTCCACCAACACTGGCAGGATATTCCACGCACCCACCACTCACTTTGTGTCTTATATATCAATGGTCACTTATTTCCGATTTTTAAATAGGTAGAAATCTTCACTACAATTTAAATAGGACTGGGTTATGCTCTGAACATGGAAAGTGGGATTAGGCTTCTTCGGTTAGAATAGATGCAATGGTCCGAATGGCTTTTTCAGGATCCCTGTTGGTGTGCAATGTAACCAATTCTGGGACCCAAACTCAAAGTTCAAAGTAAATTTATTATCAAACTACTTGTTACAGATACTTACAAGCCAATAAAGAAATGCAATAGAATTTATGAAAAACTACTGTATACTGTAGGGGCGGCACGGTAGCGTAGAAGTTAGTGTGACACCATTACAGTGCCAGTGACTTGGGTACAATTCCCGCCACTGTCTGTAAGAAGTTTGTATGTTCACCCCGACACTGCGTGGGTTTCCTCTAGGTGCTAGAGTTCCTACCCAGATTACAAAGATGTACAAGGCATTAGGTTAATTGGTCCCATGGATGTAATTGGGTGGTATGGGCTCGTTTGGCCAGAAGGGCCTGTTACCATGCTATATCTCTAAATAAAATATACTTACTTATGTACTTATACAAATTTTATTCTATATCTTCCCTTTAACATCTGACTGTGTTCCTGTCTAATTCTTTATAACCTATCATTGTCGAATGTTGTTGTTTTCACTCTGACCAGCACACCACAGTAAATTGCTAATACATGTAGATGTATACGGTGAATAAAGTTGATCCTTGAATAAATAAAGACTAACAAACAACCAGTATGCAAAAGGAGACAAATTGTGCAAGAAAAAAAGAGAACATGCGTTATAAAGTATTTGGAAGTGAGTCTCCGGGTGTGGGATCAGTTCAGAGCTGAGGTGAGTGAAGTTATCCAAGATGGGTCAGGAGCCAGATGGTTGTGGAGCTCCTGAACCTGTTGGTGTGGGACCTGAGGTTCCTGCCTGGTGGTGGTGGTGGTAGGAAGAGGGCATTGCCTGGATGGGGGAGCGGAGGGTCTACGATGATGGATGCTGCTTTCTTGTGGCAGGGCTCCTTGTAAATGCATTCAGTGGTGAGGAAGAGTTTGCCTGTACTGCATTAGGACGTATCCACCACCTCCTGTTCCTGGCTATTGATCTTTCCATATGAAGACGTAATGCAACCAAACTTAAGGAAGAACAGCAGGTTCTTCGGGATATGAGATTTTTACTGAATGGAGGTATAGTGGCCCTCAGCAAGAAATGGTTCTCCTTCAAGCAAATAAGGTTATAAAGAAATTTGACAGAATATTCATAATTTTTTGGGGAGGAGTTGAGATGGATGGCATGAGGGCTTGGAGAAATTGTTGAAAGGGAAGAGAAACTATTTCCGTGCACAGATAGATCAAATACACTGATTTGAGGTAATGACAGAAGGAAGCATGGTTTCTTTTTTAAAGTTCAAAGTAAATTTTATTGTCAGAGTACATATATGTCACCACATAAGACCATGAGATTCATTTTCCTGTGGGAATACTCAGCAAATCTATAGAATAGTAGCTATAACAGGATCAATGAAAGATCAAATAGAGTGCAGATGACAACAAACTGTGCAAATGCAAATGTAAATAAATAGCAATAAATAATGAGAGCATGAAAGAACAAGATAGAGTCCTTAAGTGAGATCGTTGGTTGTTGGAACATCTCAATGGATGGGCAACTGAGTGTAGTTATCCCCTTTTGTACATGAGGCTGATGTTTGAGGGGCAGTAACTGTTCTTGAACCTGGTGGTGCAAGTCCTGAGGCTCTTGTACCTTCTACCTGATGGCAGCAGCGAGAAAAGAGCATGGCCTGGGTGGCGAGGATCTGTGATGATGGATGCTGTTGTCCTACGACAGCGTTTCAAGTAGATGTGTTCAATCGTTGGGATGGCTTTACCCATGATGTACTGGACTGAATCCCTTACCTTTTGTAGAATTTTCCTTTCAAAGACATTGGCGATAATGCAGCCAGTCAATACACTCTCCACTACACATCCATAGAAGTTTGTCTACGTTTTTGATATCTTGCCAAATCTCTGCAGGCTACGAAAGAAGTGGAGGCACTGCCGTGCTTTCTCCACAATTGCATTTACATGCTGGGTCCAGGACAGGTCCTCTGAAATAGTAGCACCCAGAAATTTAAAGTTGATAACCCACTCCACCTCCAGTTACCCGATGAGGACTTACTCATGGACGTCTGGTTTCCCTCTCCTGAAATCTACAACCATTTCCTTAGCCTTGCTGACATTGAGTGAGAGGTTGTTGTTATGATACCTCTCAGACAAATTTTCAATCTCCCCCCTATATACTGATTCATCAACTCCTTTGATACTGCCCACAACAGTGGTGTCATCAGCAAACTTAAATATAGTGCTGTGCTGGGGCTGTGCCTAGCCTCTCAGTCATTGGTATAAAGTGAGCAGAGCAGGGACTAAACTCAAAGCCTTGTAGTGCCCCTGCGCTGATGGAGATCGTGCAGGAGATAATTTCCAATTGCACAAGGAAGTATTGAGGGAAAGATCTTAGAGTTTATTGATTAGTTTTGAGGAGATGATGGTATCAAATGCTGTAATCAATAAAGAGCATCACGATGTATTCATCTTTGCTGTTCAGATGTCCAGGGTTGTGTGAAGAGCCAATGAGGTGGCATCTGCTGTGGACCTGTTGCTCTGGTAGGTAAATCAGAGCAGATCCAAATCGAGCTTCAGGCAGGAGCTGATACGTTTCATCACCAGCCTCCCAAAACAGTCCATCACTGTGGATGTAAGAGCAACTGGGCGATAGACATTGAGGCAGATCACCATGCTTTTCTTGGGCACCGGGGGTAATTGAAGCCTGCTTGAAGCAGATAGATACCACACACTACTGAAGTGAGAGGTTGAAGATATCAGCGAATACACCAGCCAGCTGGTCAGCGCAGGTCTTTTGTACATGGCCAGGTATCCCATCTGGTCTGAATGCTTTCCTTCGATTCACCCTCCTGAAGGCAACCTGCATGTCAGCTTCAGATACCGAGATCAAAGAATTGGCAGGAGAGGTTCCTCCAGGTTCTGACAGTCAAAGCGAGCATAGAAGGCATTGAGCTCAACTGGAAGTGAAGCTCTGCTGTCCCCATGTTGCTTGATTTAACTTTGTAGGAGGTGATGGCATTCAAACCCTGGCACAGCTGGCGAGTGTCCATCGTTGATTCCACTTTGGTCTAGAATCTTCACTTCGCCCATGTGATGGCTTCTTGCACCTCTTGTAGCATTCTTGGTCTTCAGACCTGAATACATCTGATCTACCTCTGATCAGCAAATCTCCGATCTCATGGTTCATCATGGTTAACACATAAGAGATGCATAAAATTAATGGAAACAGATTTGATTGTAACTTTCAAAATTTGTACTTAAAAAGTGGAAGTTTTACAGTGCTACTGGAAAGGAATAAAAGGGCTTGGTTAATTGTGAAAGAGGCTGCAAAGTTTTAATCGAGCAAATGGTGTCCTCCTGTCAGATTCTGTGACTGTTAACTAAATTCACTTAATATTGAGGCAAACCGCTGTGTAACTGTATTATCACTTATTCGACAACTTAATTTGCATGAATACAAAATAAAGGTAGCATCTGCTGTTATGTCATTGCTTTAGATTAGAGGAGCCACACCAGAAGAAATTAAAGTTGTTGTGTTTTTTACAGCAATGATGATTATCTTCCAGTTCTTTGTGGTTATACAGATCTGGATCAAGTGGTTAGTCACTTTAACCCAATAAGACATAAAAGCAGAATTAGGCCATTCAGCCCATCAAGTCTGCTCCACCATTCCATCATGGCTGATTTATTGTCCCTCTCAACCCATTTCCCTGCCTTCTCCGCATAACCTTTGATGCCTTTACTAATCAAGAACTTAACAACCTCTGCTTTAGATATGCGATTACTAGGCCTCCACAATTGTCTGTGACAATGAATTCCATAACTTCACTATCCTTTGATTAAACAAATTCCTCCTCATCTCTGTTCTAAAGGGAAGTCCTTCTATTCTGAGGCTGTGCCCTCTGGTCCTACAGTCCCCCACTATAGGAAGCAAACTCTCCACATCCACTCTGTGTAGGCCTTTCAATATTTGATAGGTTTCAATTAGATCCTCCATCTGAACTCCAGCGAGTACAAGCATAGAGCCGTCAAGCGCTCCTCATACGTTAACCCTTTCATTCCCAGGATCATTCTTGTGAAAGTCCTCTGGACCCTCTCCAATGCCAGCACACCTGTTCTTAGACAAGGGGCCCGAAACTGCTCACAATTCTCCAAGTGTGGTCTGACCAGCTAGTGGTTCTGAAATGCCACTCATATTGAATTTAATGAATGTGTGTGGCAGCTCATGTATATCAGTAGACCACAGGAATTTTTGGGCAGGTTGATATTTTATGAGGCTTTAATTATTTTAGTAAGTCCTCTTTATTTTAGACCTCTCATCCTGCACAGGCCCCTCACTGCATGTAAATCATCAAAATGTGAAAGCAAACAGACTTTTGGTTATACATTAAGCAGTTCAGGATGAATGGCACTATGATCTTCCATCTGGCTTCTTTCCCATTCAATTGCAATGATCCTGTTTAATCTCAAAGTCAAAATAAAGTTTATTTGCAATGCATATATACTGTATGTTACCATATGCTACCTTATAACTCAGATCCTCCAGTCCGTGTAAATTTTCTCTGTACTCTTTCAACCTTATTTACATCTTTACTGTAAGTAGGTGACCAAAACTGCACACAATACTCCAAATTAGGCCTCAGCAACATTTTGTACAACTTTAACCTCACATCCCGACTCCTGTACTCAATACTTTGATCTATGAAGGCGATGTGCCAAAAGCTTTCTTAACAACCCTGTGTACCTGTGACGCCACTTTCAATGAATTATGGACTTGTATTCCCAGATCCTTCTGTTCTCCCACACTCTTCAGTGCTCTACTGCTCACAGTGTACTGTGATTGATTTTTAATTCATTGACTGTGATGCTGTTTGGTGTTTATTTGTTATATAGAGCAATCCATTTATTTTACAAATAGTGCCGGCATTAACGGTAGCTTCTTTTAGTCAGCGTAGATGGGACCTTCTGTGCCACAGCCATTCAATGTTCCCACAACTACATTGCATTTTATAAATAATGGAATGAGTCAATTATCGTACTGTTCACAAATTGAAAAATGTCTGTCATATATTTCCCTAATGATTTCAAATTGTGAATAAAGCATTCCAGAAGGCTAAAATGTTCATAACAGTAAGTTGCATCTCTTCTCCAAAACAGCGTTAACATTGATGATAAATAATGGTTGTCAATATTAGAACATTACTTCGCTATCGGTCTTACTAAAGTAATCTAAATCATTATGAATGTACAAGGATTGTCCTGAACAGCAGCAGCAATTATATGATGTAGTAGTTCTCAGTGTCTGGCCTTGTAATCAGCTTTTCTACCTTCGTGTTTTCCGCATAACACTGTAGATAACACCGCTTCAAGTATCTGAAAGTGCATTCAGAGGAAGTAATTGAAAATCTGTCCAAGTATTATATTAGCTTGGAGCAGAGTGCGTTAAAAAAAAATCCAATTTGTTTTAATATTAGAATATAATAGAATATAAAGGGGCAGCGCAGTCATGTAGAGGTTAGCGTAACGCCGTTGCAGCGCCAGCAGTCCGGGTTCAATTCTGTCCATGTGTGTACGTTCTCTCCATAACTATGTGGGTTTCATCTGTATTCCTACATTCCAAGTATGTACGGGTTAGTCACATGGCTATAATGGGCTGGCCCAGGCTCTTTGGGCCAGAATGGTTTGTTACCATGCTGTATCTCTAAAGTATAACAGCCTTTTCTCTAACAGTCGGTCATTATTGGATTGGCAATAAACAATCATAGATCTGCAGGTTTTATGGAGACTCTTCAAAAGAGATGAGAGGGGTGGTGAAGTTCAGAATGGGAATTCCTGCACTCAAAAACAGGCTGGTGGGGGCGTGGCTGCCACTTGAGGGAACTGGGGACGTGCGGGAGGCCAGGATTAAGTCTCTCCATACACTATAGAGCTGGGGCAGGCTACATATGGTGGGCAGTTTGGAAATTGATCAGAAGAGGTTTTGAATACTTGGAATGTATGAGAGCATTGGTGTGGAAAGGAGGCACAACTCCTTTGAGCATGGCTCCAGTGAAATAGCTGGATGTGAGGGGTATTGTGCTTTATTGCTGTAATCTTATTCACAGCTCCTGAGATCAGAGGAAATGCATTCAGATCTTTTTGTCAGAAATAACCCGAAAATAAGCTACCTTATATTATTTATTCTATAGAATAAATCATTATAGAATGAAGCACAGTACAGGCCTTTCAGCCCAAAATGTTGTGGCAACCTTTTTAACCTTCCCTGAGGTCAATCATTCTTTCCTTCCCACATACCCCTCTACTTTTCTATCATTTCTTACATGTTCCTTCAACTACTACACCTGGCAACGCATTTCACGCCAATGCCATTGTCTGTGTATAAGTCACCTCTCCTTCTCCTTCGCTCCAAAGAGAAAAACCCTATTTCACTCAACCTTCCCTCCTACATCATGCTCTCAAGTCCAGGCATCATCCTGGTAAATCTGCTCTTCAATCTCCCTAAAACTTCCACATCCTTCCTATAATGAGAGGGTCAGAATGGACACAATACTCCCAGTGTAGTCTGACCAGTTTTATAGCCCCAGCATTACCTTGCAACTTTTGAACCCAATCTCCCATCTAATTAAGGCCAACGCACTGAACACTTTCTTAACCACCTTATCAACTTGCATGGCAACTTTGAAGGATCTATGGACATGGACTCCAAGATCCCTCTGTTCATCCCTCTGTTTCTTCACACTGCTAAGAATCTTGCCATGAACTCTGCACTCTGCCTTCAAGTTTGAATTATGTTTTGTAACTCAAAACTTTGGAAGGAAAATTGCATTGATTCAGTAAGTAATTTTGTTCACCTTTTCGGCAGGTCAATGTTTAATGAAATTTAGTATCTGTAATATTTCCTCCGAGGGTCTCTTTGACAATTAAGTGTTTTATCACTGTGTTTCCTTCCCATTGGTTCACAGAAAAACTAAATGCCTACCAGCATGAGTTCCACGCTCTGAGAGAGCGTCTTCGTGTGGCTGAGCATCGAACTTTGCAGCGTTCTTCTGAACTAAATGCTGTGCTGGAGCAGTTCAAAAGGATAGTGGCTTCATCAAATGGCAGCAAAGAGGCTTTGAATAATTTTTCAGGTAATTCCTATTTGGGATGTGAATCGGATTACTGTTCTTTTATTCCCACACAGCAATAAACTGTAACATTGACCCCCAACCAAAACTGAAAAGTGAAATTATATTAGATTGATTGCTGTCATTAAAAGCTTGATGGTTTAAGCCGATTAAAATAAGAGGCTTTAATGTAGCGCTTCAATTGCAGTTTTAAGATGGACTTGAATGTACTCTCCTTCCATTAATCCTCCGTGTTACATATTGCCCAACACTCAGTAACTTACTCTCCTACCCATGAACATAGAACTTTACAGTACAGTACAGTACAGGCCCTTTGGCCCACGATGTTGTGCTAACATTTTAACATACTCTAAGATCACATTTCCCTCCCACTTAGTCTTCTATTAAATTGCCCTTAAATGTCTCTAACCATATAACGATTACAGCACGGAAACAGGCCATCTCGGCCCTTCTAGTCCGTGCCGAACTCTTACTCTCACCTAGTCCCACCGACCTGCACTCAGCCCATAACCCTCCATTCCTTTCCTGTCCATATAGCTGTCCAATTTAACTTTAAATGACATCATCGAACCTGCCTCAATCTCTTCTGCTGGAAGCTCGTTTCACACAGCTACCAATCTCTGAGTAAAGAAGTTCCCCCTCATGTTACCCCTGAACTTTTGCCTTTAACTCTCAACTTATGTCCTCTTGTTTGAATCTCCCCCACTCAAAATGGAAAAAGCCTATTCACGTCAACTCTATCTATCCCCCTCTTAATTTTAAATACCTCTATCAAGACCCCCCTCAACCTTCTACACTCCAAAGAATAAAGACCCAATTTGTTCAACCTTTCTCTGTAACTTAGGAGATGAAATCCAGGTAACATTCTAGTAAATTTTCTCCGTACTCTCTCAATTTTGTTGACATCCTTCCTATAATTCGGTGACCAGAACTGTACACAATACTCCAAATTTGGCCTCACCAATGCCTTGTACAATTTCAACATCACATCCCAACTCCTATACTCAATGCTCTGATATATAAAGGCCAGCATAGCAAAGCTTTCTTCACCACCCTATCCACATGAGATTCCATCTTCAGGGAACTATGCACCATTATTCCTAGAGCCCTCTGTTCTACTGCATTCTTCAATGCCCTACCATTTACCATGTATGTCCTAATTTAATTAGTCCTACCAAAATGTAGCACCTCACATTTATCAGCATTAAACTCCATTAAATTAACGTCTCTGCATCTACCACCACTCCTGGCAGCTCATTCCACACGCACTCTGGGTACACAAAAAAAAACTTGTCTCTGATACCCTTGCCAAGGGCATTCTTTGACTGGAAAATTGAGAGCAGTCTTGGGTAGTTGCTATGTTGAATTGCTTTGCATCCTCGGGGCAAGTATTCGCCTGCCATTTAATCTTATGCATCACAAAGAGTTTCTCTATTCATTACCTTTCGCTTGTATATTATGCGAATATGAGCAGAAAAGGAGCCGAGAATCCTGGGACTGTCATTGCACTCATCACCATCTGTAGAGTGTGTGGTCATCAGTTCAATATGTAAAGGATCAAAAAAAAAAGCAGGAAAAAAACACTAGAAACTCTGCTGCTGGAAATCTTGAGTAAGACACACAAAATGCTGGAGGAACTCGACAGGCCAGACAGCATCTATGGAAAGGAATAAAGTGTCAATGTTTTGGGCCATGACCCTTCATCAAGACTCGGCCTTCCTCTAGCATCTTGTAGAAAGAAAGGGAAAAAGAAAGAAGAAAAAAGAATTCTGGACTATTAGGGAAAATAAGGAGATCTATTTGACATTATCAGGCAAATTTCACGATATTCTAATGTTAACTATTCATGGTAGATGTTCAATACTTTTTCCTTCCAATGTCAAGTTTAGAGAGGATCATTGGACAACATGCCCTCCATTTCAAGTGGCCTTACTCAACTCAAAGTTCAAAGTAACTTTATTATCAAAGTACATATATGTCACTTTGTACAACCCCTGAGATTCATTTTCTAGTGGGCAAACTCAATAAATCCGTAATAGAATCATTGAAAGACTGCATCAACAGGATGTTCAACCAAAGGACGACAAACTACACATACAAAAAGAAAGAAATAATAATAATAAATAAATAAGCAACAAATATCAAGGACAAGAAATGAAGAGTCCCTGAAAGTGAGTTAGTAGGTTGTGGGAACATTTCATTGATGGTGCAAGTGAAGTTGAATGAAGTTATCCTCTTTGATTAAAGAGACTGATGGTTGAGGGGGTAATAACTGTTCCTGAACCTGATCGTGTGAGTCCTGAGGATCCTGTGCTTTTTTTCTGATGTCAGCAGTGAGAAGAGCACATGGCCTAGGTGGTGGGGCTCCCTAATGATGGTTCTGCTTTCCTGTGTCCTTTGAGTCTTGAAAAACTTGGCTGGCAATTTGCAGCCAGGCAGCTTCCAAAAACTGCTGTGTGATGAGAACTAAACAGTCTGTTTCACAACTTTTGATTGAATAATACATAATGTTAACTTTAAAGCTTAGCCTTTAGCTTTTTTAAAGGTTAGGTTTTTTTTAAATCTGTCATATGTACATCACACCAAAACATAGAGTAAAATGTGTTGTTTACATCAAATTCAGTCAGTGAAGGTTATGCTATGGACAGCCTGCAAGGGTTGTCACCCTTCCAGCGCTGACATAGCGTGCCCACTACTTACTCATCCTTCATATCCCATACATCTTTGGAATGTGAGTGGAGACTGGAGCACCCAGAAGAAACCCCTGTGGTCACGGGGAGAGCTTACAAACTTCTTATAGACAGCAGTGGGAATTGAACCTTCACCTGCGATCACTGGTGCTGTAAAACAACTGTGTTAACCGCTACACTACTGTACCACACCCCTGTTAAGCTTCCCTTATTATTCAAAATAATACCAAGGTGGATCTTTTGCATCAGCCCAAGAGAAGAGATGTAGCCTTGGTTCCAAGTCCCTGAAGGATAATTCCTTCCATACTGGAACTTTTTAACTAAAAGCCATTAGTTCTGCAAAAGGAGTTATAAATGTCAGTATAGACAACAGATCTACATGTATGTCCTCATTCCTCCTCTTGCTGAATGGACGCTGTGTGTGAATGGTCTCAGCCTGACCCATCAACCATTCATTCGTATCCATAGGTGCTGCCTGGCCTGCTGGTTTCCTCCACCATTTTGTGTGTGTTACTCTGGATTTCCAGCATCTGCAGATTTTCTCGTGTTTATTAATTTTTCTTGACCTTTGGATGAATGAAAATCATATTTTGTCTATTTCTGCACTTGATAGAGAAAGAAAATACTCAGAATAATTAATTTTAATGTTATTTACTTTACATACATATATATTTGTTTATTTCTCCATATGTATTATTTATTTCCAATTATGCATTTAGTTTTTCATGATTTTGTAATTTAGACAGATGTAAAACAAATTAAATAGTATTGAACATAATATTAGATAACATGTTCTAACTAGCTAACCGGATGGGCTAAAAGGCCTGTTTCTGTTTCTATGACTCTGTTAGGAAGCCTGAACATTTTTATCAATTATTTTCAGATGATGCCAAAAAGTTATTGAAAGACTTGACCAACAGAAATGCTCTACAAGTGCCAAATATTTACCACCACATGCCCCATTTACTTAACAACGAGGAGAGCCTCCAGCCTGCTGTGCAGGTTGGCCTCGGTAGAACAGGCGGTGAGTTACCAGCACGCTCATTTTTCTTGTATTAAACTGCAGCGGGTGAAGCAAAAGTACTTTAAATGAGTATGAATTAATGCATAATTAATATAGCCTGGTTCTGAGATGCCCATTTCACTCTATTTGATGACTTTTTTTCTACAAATCAATGTGCGTTCAAAGCAAAATAGATTCTACTTCAATCAGTTCTATTCTTCACAAGCTGAAGGTGGCCAATAACTCAGAATGAATGTTATTATTATTCTAGTGTTGAAATTCTTCACAATCTATAATCTCATGGGACATTTTTTAAATGCCCAATAAAATTCAGTTGACTTCCCCTTACTGAAAACTCTCATTAGATATGTTGCAGCTGAACTTCAGTGTGGCAGTTTTTACTGCTCATTGTGTTACAACTCCTTTATTGAGTATGTTACCTTCTTTGAATAATAATCTGCTTTATTCACCCGATGTGATAAGGGAGCATGCAATCGTGTCTAAAAGGAAAAAGTGCACTTCATGTTGCAAAGAAGAAAACCATTTGGCCCATCTAGTACCAACTTAGTTTTTATGTTCCACAGAAGCTTCTTCCAGCCCCACTTTAGCGTACCTTTTCAGCATTATCTTTCATTCCACTCTCCCTGAGGTGCTTTCATAGGTCTTGCCTGCCAGGTGTTCAGTTTTATTATCATAGGGATAACTACATCGGGTATAAACGCCATGATTTTATTTTGCAGCAGCAACACAGTATAGCACACTACAAACATGTAATTGCTGTTCACCTGAACCAGTACGTGGCAAGTGAGCTCCATGTTCTTGTAATTTATAGTATTGCGCCAAGCTGCTGCCACAAAACAAATTTCGTGACATACGTCAGTGATAATAATATACCCGATTCTGACTCTGAAAAGGTTTCTCTTGAAATCCCTATTGGATTTAACTGTGAACAGTTGCCAGGGTTTGTGCTGTGAGCAATTTATCAGGACAGCAAGTGAAAAATTGATATCATGAAATTGTTTTTGTAGTTTTTTGCTATTATGGAAACTTTGGACTTGGATGGAAAGGATGCTGCTTGTCAATTGGTGAAGTCTTGGAGACTCTATCTGTTTTCTAGTTGAGTTGAGGCATTGGTGCACTGTAAGTGTGGACCATTTGTAGGTCAGATACCAGGCAAATGGGCAGCCAGAAATGGTAGCCCTTGTCCTTGTGTGAAGACATAAAAGGTTCTCATGTTGTGGACACCTTATCTGGGAGCACTTTATGCAGTGAAGGACTCTGGATTCATATCCACATAGTGAGACTATCAGGATTTTAGAAATGAACCACGAGCAAGATTACAAATGTAGAGTACATCCTGCACCATCCTGACCTGGAAACGTATTGTTCTTTAACGTCACTGGATCTAACTCCTTCGGCATAGTAGTGTAGCAGTTAGCATAACGCTATTACAGCGCCAGCTGTAAGATTAGGATTCAATTTCCACTGACATCTATAAAGAGTTTGTACATTCTCTCCATAACCGTGTGGCTTTCCTCAGGGTACCCCATATCCTGAAGATGCACAGTTAAGGATAGTGAGTGGTGGACATGCTATGTTAGCGTCAGAAGCATGGCAACACATATGGGCTGCTTAGCACAATCTTCACTAATTTAACGATGCAAGCAATGAGTTTCACTGTATGTTTAGATCTACATGTGACAAATTAAGTTATTTTTTATCTTAGCATCACGAATTAGACCTGATGGTTTTCTAATACATTTCGGATGAGGACTTTACTGAAGATGCCAGCACTTACTGTCCATCTTTATTGTGTCTTGAGAAGGTGATGGTGAGGGACATTACTCAATGCTGCAGTTGTTCTGGTGAAAATGATTTTCTGGGTTAAGCAGCTGCCCTGTGTCATGAATGCAGAAGGTTCCATGGCGGTATTATTATGTTTTTTATCCCACTGTCCTGCCCAGTGTTTATCAAGCAACGTCACCAAGAGCTTGTGTGCTATGTGTGTCGCGGCAGAGCATTTGCAGCTGTTTGACCCACTACATCTTTGCTGATATTTAAAGTGCAAAACAGAAAATACTGGAAACACACAACAGGTCAGGCTGCATCTGTGGAGAGAAAATCAATCTCTCTTTCAGGGTAAAGATCCTCCATCTGAAGTAAACATGGACTATAGGGAGAAATAGGACAAACTTGAATTGTTTTCTCTGGAGCAGTGGAAGCTGAGGAAAGACCTGATAGACATTTATAAGATTATGAAAGGTATAAATAGAGTAGACAGGTTTTTTTCTCCCAGGTTTGTAATGTCTAATACTAGAAGTCATGCATTTAAGGTGAGGGGTGGGGGGGGGTGGGGGGTGAGTTGAAATGATATATGTGAGGCAATTCTTTTACATCCAGGGTTGCGGGTGCCAGCAATGCATTGCCATTAATGGTAGTGGAGGCAAATAGAACAGAACCTTTTAAGAAGCTCTTAGACTGGCACATTAATGGGCAAGGAGTTGAGGGATATGGACCTTGTGTGGGTACAAAAACATAGAACATAGAATAATCAGCACAGTACAGGCCCTTCGGCCCACAATATTGTGCCGACCCTCAAACCCTGCCTCCCATATAAGCTCCCACCTTAGAGTCCTCCATATACCTGTCTAGTAGTCTCTTAAACTTCACTAGTGTATCTGCCTCCACCACTGACTCAGGCAGTGCATTCCACGCACCAACCACTCTCTGAGTAAAAAACCTTCCTCTAATATCCCCCTTGAACTTCCCACCCCTTACCTTAAAGCCATGTCCTCTTGTATTGAGCAGTGGTGCCCTGGGGAAGAGGCGCTGGCTATCCACTCTATCTATTCCTCTTATTATCTTGTACACCTCTATCATGTCTTCTCTCATCCTCTTTCTCTCCAAAGAGAAAAACCCTAGCTCCCTTAATCTCTGATCATAATGCATACTTTCTAAACCAGGCAGCATTCTGGTAAATCTCCTCTGTTGAGGGATATGGACCTTGTGTGGGTAGAAGGATGAGATTAGTTAGGCTTTTAATTACAAGTTTAATTAGTTCAGCACAGCATCGTGGACCTTGGCCTGTCCCTGTTCTGTTCTATGTTCTAAAACCTAGAAGATGCTGTTTTGTGAGAGTTTGCTTTGTGCAAGTTGCTGCGCTTTTAAAACAGTGACTTCATCTTACACATAGACTGACTGCAAAGTGTTCTGGGACATCTGAAGTTTGTAAAGGCAATGGGTAAAATGCACGTCTTTAATTCAGGTTGAGTTCAACAAAGCGATCTTTATAGTAGGTACCCTATGAGGAGTTTGAGAGCAGAAAGATCTAAGCTCCTCCCTAGCGAGCCTTACTGCAGTAGATAGGAAGCACAGAGCCTGCCAGAGCAGAAACAATAACTTCCCCTTGTTCTGAATTTTACAGATAAACTATATATGAGATTTATTTGTATACACAAGTGATATCATTAAGTTTAACGAGGCCTCACAAAAGAAGAAAATAGGTTTGCATTTGACCAAGTCATTTAGTGCAAATAGTACAGTCTTTTTTTTTACTGAGTCAGTTTCCTGTGATTAGGAGATGTCATTCTGGAGCTTACAGGGTTTGGTTCATACAGTAATTTGTAATGTTAGCCAATCTTCGGTGTTGTTTTAAACTGATTCATTGTCTTGCCATCTGGAAGTCTCATCATTGGAATTTACAGCCAGTCGTTGAGAAAAAGTGGAAGTCAATTTTTTTTAAAAAACCTAATTTAATCGATTGGTAAGCCCGAATATTAAGATCATCATAAAGAATTACAGAAGACTTGAAAAGCATACCCTTTGGACAACAAATCAAACCTCAGATTCAGGACTCCTCAGATAATGAAGCAATTCACAACCAAATGCAGCAAAACCTGAACAATATCCAGGCCTGGGCTGATAGGTGGCAGGAAATGTACCTGCTGCACGTGTTCCAGGCCATGACCGTGTCCAACAAGAGAAAATTCTGCTATCACCCATTGACATTCAATGGCATTGCCATCACTAAAACCCCCACGATCAATAACCTGGGAGCTAACTTTGTCCTAAAACTGAACTGGCATAGCCATATAGCAATATGGCCAAGAATTTTCACAGTGAGCATCTTGCCTCCTACAACACCGAAACCTGTCTACCATCTCTGAGGCTGAAGACAGAAGTGTGATAGAATTTCCTCCACATGTCTGGAGAGTGTAGCTTCAACATTACTCAAGTATTACTGTTAGTTTCTTTTTGTCCCATGTACCAAGATACAGTGAAAATATTGCCTTTCATACTCTTCATGCAGATCAAATTATTACACAGCACATTGAGCTAGAATAAGGTAAAACCATAACAATCCAAGATTTAATATTTAATGTCATTTCCTGTACTTTCATGTAAAGGAGAGTGAAATACTTGTTACTCTGGATCTGATGCAGTACAAAAAAAAACACAGAAGATAAAGAACATAATAAAAAAAACACACAAAAAGTATAACTATATAAGATAGCTTATATACACAGATTGATTGTATGTCCATGAAGTGGCACAAGGCTGTACACAAGGTGACTGATGGAAAATAATAAAATAGTGGCAGAATTAGCAGGTGGAGGTGTTGATCAGTCTTACTGCTTGGGGAAAGTAACTGTTTTTGAGTCTGATGATCCTGGTGTGGATGCTATGTAGCCTCCTCTCTAATAAGAGTGGGACAAACAGTCCATCAGGAGGGTGGGTGGCATCCTGCATGATGCTTTCCGGCAGACAAAAAGTGTAAAAGCAACCAAAAAGGTGCAGGTAAACAGTAATGAACAAGGTGGTAAGGAGGTAGATTATAATGCCAAGAGTCCATCTTCTTGGACAGGAGGTCTGTTGAAGAGTCTGATAACAGTAGGTTAGAAGTTGTCACTGAGACTGTTGGTATGTACTTGACATAATATGCATAGCAATCTATTTGAGGGGCACTCCATCCACTCACTTGACCACTGAGGCACAGTAGCAACAGTGTGCACCATCAGCAGGATGTACTGCTGCAACTCACCAAGACTCCTTTGACATCACCTTCCAAACCCATGACCTCTACCAGCTGGAAGGTCAAGCACAGTAAAAGCAAAGGGTACGTCACCATCTCTACGTTGCCATCCAACCAACAAGCCATCCTGATATCCAAAACATAATGCCATTTCCCCACTATCATTTGGTCAAAATCCTAGAACTCCCTCAATATCCGCATTGTGGGGGTACCCAAGCCTCAGGGGGTCTGCAGCAGCACAAGATGGCAGCTCACACCACCTCCTAAAGGACACCAATGATGGGCTATTTAATGTCGGCTCAGTCTACGAAGCCTACACTCCTTGAAAGAATTTAAATGAATATTTTGTTGTTCCAAGCTGAAGCAGAACAACAGCTTCTCCTAGCAACACACACAAAATGCTGGAGGAACTCAGCAGGCCTATGGAAAAGAGTAAACAGTGGATATTTCAGACTGAAACCCTTCGTCAGGACTGGGGGAAGAAAAAGATGGGAAGTCAGAGTAAGAAGATGGGGAGAGGGGAGGAAGAAGTACAAGGTGGTAGGTGAAACCAGGAGAGCTGGGAATATGATTGGTGAAAGAAATAAAAGGCTGGAGAAGGGAGACTCTGATAGGAGAGGACAGAAGACCAAGAAAGAAGGGGAAAGGGGAAGAGGAGCAACAGAGAGAGGTGGTGGGTAGGTAAGAAGATGAGGTGAGAGAGGGAAATGGGAATGGTGAAGGTGGGAGGGGGTAGCAATTACCAGAAGTTCGAGAAATCGATGTTCATGCCTTCAGTTTGGCGGCTACCCATATGGAATATAAGGTTTTGCTCCTCCAACCTGAGTGTGGCCTCATCGTCGCAGTAGAGGAGGCCACGGACTGACATGTCAGAATGGGAAGTGGGATTGAAATGGGTGGCCACTGGGAGATCCCGCTTTCTCCGGTGGGAAGTGTGTTGGTGCTTGGTGAAGCAGACTGCCAGTCCATATTGGGACTCACCAATATACAAGAGGCCACACCGGAGCAGTGGACACAGTAGATGACCACAACAGACTCTCAGGTGAAGTGTTGCCTCACCTGGAAGGTCTGCTTAGGGTCTTGAATGGTAGTGAGGGAGGAGGTGTAGGGGCAGATGGCACCTGTTCCACTTGCAAGGATTATGGGACCTGTCTTGTACAATAGCTTCTCCTGGAAAGCAAATAAATATTTGCTTTACTAATGATTTTCTCTTTTAGTTGCAGGTGACGTAAACTTGATGGAACAAACGGCCTCATTTGTTGACATTGTTATTCTTTGATTCTGTGGCTCTCTGTTAGCTGTCTGTTCAGTCAGTACTGAGGAGTGTTGTCCTTGACTGTCACATCTGGTACTCCTAAAATGGTGTTGCTGGAAAAGCCTAGCATATTAGATCCATAAAATCTTACGACATAGCAGCGGACCCTCCACTTTAAATGTACACAGTGACTTGGTCTCCACAGCTGTCCATGGCAATGTAATCCACAGATTCACTACCCTCTGATTAAAAATATTCCTCCACCTTTCTGTTCTAAAGGGACGCCTTTCTTTTCTGAGGCTGTGCCCTCCATTTCTAGACTTCCCAACTATAGGAAACATTCTATTCCCATCCATTCTCTAGCCTTTCAATATTTGATAGGTTTCAATGAGATCCCCACTTTTGTTTTCCTAAACTCCAGCGAGTAGAGGCCCAGAGCCATCAAATGCAAATATTGGGCTGGCAAAATTGGTGGAATGCTGGTATATGTTCATGCCTAGATGTTTTGCTAGGGTGGGAACTTGGAGATGCTACCATTCCATTGATGCTGCTGCTGTCTGTTCAGATAATGCATATTGACTGTGTAGCCCCCCGGCCAGCTTCAGGGTCGCTCAGCTTGCTGTCGTCTAGGGAAACAGCCCTCGGCCCCGGCAAACTGGGTAATTAGTTTGTGTGGATGCTGTGTGATGTACCCCACCCTGCCCAAATAACAGACAATACACCAGATACGATTAAATGATTTACAGTTTATAGATATTACTGGAACTATATAATTAATAGAGAATAAAATATAAAAGGAAAATCAAAAGCGCCACAGTTATCAAAATTCAATCTCTTCGTGCGCAAACAGTTGGAGCTCAGGACCCTTCTTCTTCACCCTGCGACCCCTCGGACCACCTCGACCGGCCGCCTGGGACCAACAACGGTGGTCAACCAGACGCTCCACACGAGTCCGTCTCCCTCTCCTCTCCTCGCCAAACGCCCCGCTCGGGGTCCGACCCCATTAGCAGACTCACAGCACCTGGTCCATCCTCTGTCTCTTTCTCCCGCCTTCTCCCCAAAAGCCCGCGCATGCAATCTCTTCAGACACACCAAAAGCATAACAACTATCGCAATTGGTTCATAACACCTTTCTTATCAGTAACGTGATCCAAACAAACTGCTAGTGGGAAGGACTTTCTCAGCAGTTAACATAACAAAGAAGCCCTTTCAATTATAACATAACAAAGAAGCCATTTTAATTAAACTACGCAGGGAGAGTTAATAAAAAAGAAACCCCCTTTCAAATGGATGATCCTTGAGGTCCATTCTTTGGATCAGTGGTTCCCAATCTGGGGTCTGTGGACCCCTCCGTTAGAGGTAAGGGTCCATGGTGTAAAAGAGATTGGGAACCCATACTCTAGATCATGCATCTTCCCCAGTGAGGGAGCATGTGAGTAGAGGCTGAGTGATGGACACCACTCAAAGCAGATTGACACTTAAGGCTTCATGTTGGATATCAAACTCCTTTCATGGTGTTGCAACCACTCTCATTCAAGTCGGTGATAAGCCTTCTGCTGTGATGCTGAGGCGTTCAGTGCAGGAAGCTTGATCTTTGCATTTTTCGTGTGGCCGTGAATGGTGAGGACACTTTTCACACGTGTTTCTGAGAACCATGACACTGGTCTGGTTGGGCAAAGGTGCCTGATCTTTCCCTTGGTCTGGAATGACATTACCCAGCAGTTGACAGGAAGAACGGGATAGCGTCCAGGTTTGTTGCATGGTCGGGGAAGTGAGCAAATGAGGAGAGTTGCGTGAGCGAGGGCTTTTCTCTTTGGGGCATAGGAGGATGAGAGGGATGTGACTTGATAGAGGTGTACAAAATGATAAGAGGCACAGATCGAGTGGAAGCCAGAGAAGTGTTGCCGGGGCAGAAATGGCTAACACAAATGGACGCAATTTTAAGGTGATTGGAGGAAAGTATAGGGGGGATGTCAGAAGTAATTATTTTATAAAGGAGGGCAGTGGGTGGGTGGTGGAGGCCCATACGGTAGGAGCATTTAAGAAGCTCATAGGCACATGTGGAGGATAGAAAAATAGAGGGCTATTCAGAATCAGAATTGGGTTTAATATCACCGTCGTATGTCGTGAAATTCATTTGTTTTTGCAGCTGCAGTATCATACAGAAAAAAGCTATAAATCATAATAAGAAATATATAAATGTAAATAACACAGAAATTAAATAAGTAGTGTAGAAAGAGACAAAGAATAGTGAGGTAGTGTTCATGGCTGGGTTCCGTGTCTGTTCATAAATCTAACGGCAGAGGAGAAGAAGTAGTCTCTAAAACGTTGAGACTATTGTGGAGCGATCTGTGTAGGTTAAAAAGGTTGACACAACATCATGGGCCGAAGGGCCTGTACTGTAGTTTTATATTCTGTTACATTCTGAACAGCATTCTTTGGACGTCAGTGGTAATTGGTGATGGGGTTACTGCTGTGCCAAGGGCTTTGGGGTGAACAGGAAAGTGAGCAACAACCTACTGGTAACATAGAGAGAGAAAAAAACAGCCATGATTTAAATCACCTAATTCTCCACTGTAGAACTGAGCAACAGCATGCTAGTAACAGTAAAATAACTCACAGCTGCAACCGGAGATTGGATGCAAATACTTCTGCTCACTCTGCTTGGCTGGTTTGCAGCTGGTACAAGATTTGGGAAGTAATCTTCAATGACTGTGCTCGTGTATCCATGAAATCTCTCCATTACCAACTCTTTAAACCTAACTGCACTGAGAAAACATCGCTGCACCCCTCCCCCATCAGCTTTTGCACCCAAGAATGAGCCAACTCTATTAATTTTTTTCCTCTCTGTTAATTTCCGTTATATAACTTGTAAGTTTTGCTTTAAGTAATAGAATGAATATGAACCAATCGTCTGGGGGTAGTTGAGTCAGAATCGGGTTCATTATCACTGCCATATATTGGGAAATTTGTGGCTTTGTGGCAAATCTTACATTATAATTATGAGTCACTAAAAAGAGAGAGACGTATCGAGCTGGTGCTCATGGATTCATTAACTGTTCAAAGGTCTGAAGGCAGAGGGGAAGAATTACCTCGTGTTATGCAACATGAAAGCTGGCCATTTGGCCCAACGTCCATGCTGACTAAGCTGCCGTCCTTAGCTAGAACTATTTTCAGTGTTTGGCCTATACCTCTCTAAAATGAGGGTCTAAAGTGAGAGTCTAAACCTTCCCTATCTATTTTCTCTCTAAGTATCGTTTAATTGTATCTGCCTCTTCCAGTTCCTCTGGCAGCTTGCACCATACTCCACAATCTTCTGTGTGGGAAAGCCCAGCCCCCTGACTCCTCCACCTTTCTCCTTGGGCTCTCGGGATGGGGGAGGTGCTACCTTGAAGAGGATGGGCTGTAACAGCGGAAGAGCAGACAGGGTTCTACTCCTGTACGTAATAAAGTGGCCACTGAGTGTGGACGATCACATTGATCCTCAAGGAGCCCTATTCTCTCCTTACTTACCGTTTTACTTATATAATATCTTAGAAGTCTCCTTTACCATACCTGCTAGACTAATCTCAGATCTTTCTTTTGCACTTCTAATTTCCCTCTTACGGATAGTACTACATTCCTCGAGGGTTTGGTTTCTCAATAGATGTTGTCTGACGTGCTGAGTTTTCCAGTGTTCTCTGTCTTTCAGGTTTCCAGTGCCTCCAGTATTTTGTTTTTGAGATTTTCATGGACTAACTGTGTGCGTGCTTTTTTGGCTCTAGTGTCCTTGGTGTTGGGAATTCCCACCGTGAAAAGAAAAGTTAAGTCCTACCTTGCGGAGACACTTCATTCATTGATAGATAAGCTGTCCACTGAAGAGAAGTTGGATTGTGTAATAGTGGTATTTATAGGCGAGGTAAGTACACTGTTTGCTTGCTGCCCAGTCTTTGTATTT
This sequence comes from Mobula hypostoma, assembly GCF_963921235.1. Lineage (NCBI taxonomy): Eukaryota > Metazoa > Chordata > Chondrichthyes > Myliobatiformes > Myliobatidae > Mobula > Mobula hypostoma. The sequence goes on from NC_086103.1 coordinate 162,944,490, forward strand.
TGCACTTGGTTTATCAGTCATTGTAAGTGTTTTTAACTATGATAGTCGATGTTGAAATGAAACCACTTCGCCTATTTTGTTTTGGGTGTTGCATTAGCCATTTTATTAGATCTCAGATATCCAGTTCTGGTAAAAGGACCAAGACATAAAATGGTTCCCTCTCCAAGACTCTGACTGACCTGCAGTTTGTTTCCACCATTTTCTGCTTTAGTTTTTCAACATCTTCCATGTTATTCTTTTGAATTTTTGCTTTCAAATACACTTCCACCTATTTGCTTTTTACTTTATCAACCCCACCTGCACCCACTCACCTTCCACCTGACCTAATCTCATCTACCACCTGCCAACTTGTACACCATTCTCCTTCCCCCAACTTCTTTCTGGCTTCTGCTCCTCTCCTTTCCAGTCCTGACGAAGGGTCTCGGCCCGAAATATCAAATGTCTATTCCCCTCCGTGTTTACTGCCGGAGTTGCAGAGTTCCTCCATCATTTTACATCTTTTGCTTCAAGTACTCTCTGCTTGTTGCCTTGCTATCTTGATTGAAATTCCTACATACTGACTGTAGGCAGTCGGCTGGTTGTCCCATATATGGACATTAACAGACCCTGCACAATGAGCTTGTGAAGAGCTGCTTAGTCATGAAATCATATTTTAGATTTCTTATTGCTATTTGATCTGAAATTGATTATAAAATTTAAAATTAAAAGTGAAGATCTATAGCTTTTGTTTGTAAGATGTGGACATAGCCCCTGATTCAGAGGAATGAAGATTAAAGTTTAGCTTTATTTGTCACATGTACATCGAAACATTTGTGCCAAATCGAATCAGCAAGGATTGAGTTGGGCACCTTGTAGGTGTCACCACGCTTCCAGTGCCAACTTTGCATGCCCACAACTCACTAACCCTTAACTGTAGGTCTTTGGAATATAGGAGGAAACTGGAACTCCCAGAGGAAACCCACATGGTTATGGGGAAGATTATACAATTCCTTACAGACAGCGGCAGGACCCGAACACTAATCGATAATCACTGGCTCTGTAAAGTGCTCGCGCTAACTGCTATGCTACTGTGCATCAATACAACAGTTAATTTGTAAAATATTGGACCCACTTTCTTCCAAATTTCATCTGTGTATGAAGAAAGCAGATGAAATTTGCAAAAAAGTTCGGTTCAATATTTCTATTGTTCTGCAAACTAATACACATTTTAAAAGTCAAATTGTAAACACAAAATACTCTGCAGATGCTGGGGTCAAAGCAACACGCACAACATGCTGGAGGAACTCAGCAGGTCGGGCAGCATCCGTGGAAACGATCAGTCAACGTTTCAGGCCGGAACCCTTCATTAGGACTGAAGAGGGAAGGGGCAGAGGCCCTATAAAGAAGGTGGGGGGAGGGTGGGAAGGAGAAGGCTGGTAGGTTCCAGGTGAAAAACCAGTAAGGGGAAAGTTAAAGTGGTGGGGGAGGGGAAGCAGGGAGGGGATAGGCAGGAAAGGTGAAGGAGCAATAGGGGAAAACAATGGGTAGTAGAAGAAGGCGGAACCATGAGAGAGGTGATAGGCAGCTGGGGGAGGGGGCAGAGTGACATAGGGATAGAGGAAGGGAGGGGGAGGGAATTACCAGAAGTTGGAGAATTCTATGTTCATGCCAAGGAGCTGGAGACTACCTAGACGGTATATGAGGTGTTGCTCCTCCAACCTGAGTTAGCCTCATCATGGCAGTAGAGGAGGCCATGTATGGACATATCCGAATGGGAGTGGGAAGCAGAGTTGAAGTGGGTGGCAACTGGGAGATCCTGTCTGTTGTGGTGGACGGAGCGGAGGTGTTCGACGAAGCGGTCCCCCAATCTGCGTTGGTTTCACCGATGTAGAGGAGGCCGCACCGGGAGCACCGGATGCAATAGATGGCCCCAACAGACTCACAAGTGAAGTGTTGCCTCACTTGGAAGGACTGTTTGGGGCACATGGGCTCTGGAGTCCAGCTACTGCCCTTTTGAGAGAAGGAACACCCTTACGAACCCGTGGCATGCAAGAGAATTCCTAGAATTGTGGCTTTCCACGAACAATTCTGGAAACAGACACGTAGACCCTGATGCAGGCAAAATTCCAGACCACAACACACAAAGTTGGCCACACAGCCAATTGGCGACGCGATCTCCTCCCCACATCACAATTGAGTTTCTGAAGTGATATCCGATCAGCTGATTGAAGAGTATACAAAGACTAAGCATTCGGAGGACTTGCCACAATCAACAGCACACTTTTGATGTCTCCTCACATGGTGACAAAACATTTGCGAGTAAATTGCTAAGATCGGAGAACAGCTCAACCCAATTACCATCCTTGCTCAATTTACTATATATGTAACTTCAATTCATGTCAGGGAATGACTACTGTCTTTGTAGTCAGTAGTATTTCCATATCCTAAACTAATGAAACGGTCGAATTTGCAAATCTAATTAGATATTATTATTGACTTGCGTGACATAAAATTTGTTGTTTTGCAGCAGCAGTATAGTGCAAGGACATTAAAACTTCAAAAATAAGCAAAACTAAGTTCCCAAAGTTTCACCTCATTGGGAGGGAGTGTTTTGACTTGTATTATACCTATAACAATGTAGGAGAAGGCCATTCAGCCCATTGTTTCCATGCCAGCTATCAGAGGAGCAATCCCATTATTCCCTTTCCCACTTTCGTTGTACCCCTATAAATTATTTTCTTTCATACTTGGCCAACAAGTGCTCTTTGATTCTTTTAGTCATCGGCCTACACTGTGAGGCAATTTACTGTGGCCAGTTAAACTTCCATATACATGAGAAAGTCTGCAGATGCTGGAAATCCAAAGTAACATACACAAAATATTGGAGGAACTCAGCCCGTCAGGCAGCATCTGTGGAAATGAATAAGCAGTTGATGTTTCAGAGCAAGACCGTTCTTCAGGACTGGAAAAGAAGGGGGAAGACACCAGAATAAAAAGGTGGGGGAGCTGAAGCTCTCCCCACCTTTTAATTAAGCTACCAGCCTGCCTTTGGGATGCGGGAGTAAACTGTCAGAGAGCATGCACGTGAGACAAGAAGGTAGTTGTAGCAGTTAGCGTATCACTATTACAGAGATGGCAATCCTGGTTCAGTCTCCACCCCTGTCTGTCAGGAGTTTGTATGTTCTCCCTGTGACTGTGTGGATTTACTCCGGGTGCTCCAGTTTCCTCCCACAGTCTAAAGACATACTGCTTAGTACTTTAACTAGTGATTGTAAATTGCCTTGTGATCAGTCGAGGGTTAAATAGGTGAGCTGCTGGGTGGTGCCATTTGTTGGGCCAGAAGGGTTTGCACCATGCTATCTCTAAATAAATAAACAAACGTGAGCTTTGCACAGACAGTGAGAGAGCTCAGTTTTAAGCCCATATTTCTTTAGCTGTGCGGTATCAATGTTAAATGCCATGAATGTGGAGCAGCAGATGGGGCACAAAGGTCGCCATCCCCAATTAGCACTTGGTAATGAATTCTCTGCATTCGTTTATAAAGTGTACCCTTGTATCTATTATCACATCTATTTACCTTGGCTCTGTAGCTATATAATATTTCTTTCTTCTGGTGAGGGCATTTTTGCGGCTATTACCTATTGCTTTCTCTAATGTTTCCCTCAACACTCTTTCCCCCCCCCCCCCCACCCTGGACATGCTAACAAGGGAAGCTTTTAATGTTTTGGAACGTGCAAAGCCCAAAATAGCATTGTGTGAATCGATAGTACAGTCTCTCGCAGCAGTTTACCATCTGAAATGCCACAGCCTTTCTGATGGTAACAAGTCCTTTCGTTTTTTTTCTTCTCTTTCCCCTCTTGGAGAGATTTGCAAATCTATTTGGAGACAGGCATGAGGATAAACGCAATTTCAGAAATCCCAAGTTAACTAGCGTTAATGATTGTGGTTGTGCATAAATGTTTGGATCAAGTGATAACACGACTGCACAGACCCAGCTTATTGAGAGAGCTACCCAATACTTCAGCAATGTCAGCTTAAAACCTGACCTGTACACAACCCAGCAACGTCCAATTGGAATCGACCTTATTTTTATTTTGTTACTTAAACCAACCCAATCTGATTCTGTCTGGAGGCATCTGCAGAATATGATTGGCCAGCACTGTATCTGCACCCAGTAAAGATGCCCCAAACCTGCTGGTCCATCTTCCTTACTATTGGGAGATGTCCTCATCTGACTGTGGCACCAATCAGGTCAAACTACCCATCCAGTCCTTTATTTGTCACATGTACATCGAAACATGCAGTGAAGTGTATTCCTTTGCATCCACAGCTAGCACAGTCCAAGGATTGTGCTGAGGGCACCCCACAAGTGTTGTTACACTTTCCCTGACAACTCACTATCCCTTACCCATACGTCTTTGGAATGTGGGAAGAAACAGGGCTCTCGAAGAAACCCATGTGTTCACAGGGAGGACATACAAGCTCCTTTCAGACAGCAGTGGGAATTGAACCCTGATCAGTGAACACTGGTGCTGTAAAGTAGCTTCACTAACCATGACACCACCATACTACCTCAAACAAGAATAGAACTCTTCACAGTTCAATGTACTTCAATAGGTACACTTAATGTCAGAGAAATGTATACAATATACTTCCTGAAATTCTTTTTCTTCGCAAACATCCACAAAAACAAAGGAGTGCCCCAAAGAATGAGTGACAGTTAATCATTAAAACCCCAAAGCACCCCCCCACGCACAAATGGCAGCAACAACTACTGCCCACCCCCACCAGCAGAAATGCATCAGCGCCCTCCACCAAGCATTCAAGCATGCAGCGAAGCATCAATAAAGACACAGACTTGTAGTACCCCAAAGACTACTCATTCACCCAGTAGTTTGACATACCACAGGCTCTCTCTCGCTCTCTCTCTCTCTAATGAGAGAAAAAGAAGTGTCCCCGTTTCACAGCGAGAGAGGAGACATAACCAACAACTCGTTGATTTATGATGTTAAAAGTCTGTTGTGTCACTTTTTCCAAGCTCTGCACCCAGAGAGTCGGCCCCAAAAAGGCGCAGCTCTCTGGACACGTAACCCTGGCAGCTAACCCGCTGCTCCCAATGTTCCATGTTCTCCTGCAACGCCTCAGTCAGGGGCACCAGCCTAGGATCAGCCTGTCTCCAGAGCCACGAAAGTGCGGCATTCTGAAGCCGCGCTAGTCTTCCAAGCCGCAAACTTGGGATATGAAAAAGCAGCCCGTCGTGACGCCCTGAAGGCAGGTCCAATTCCTACGAAGAACCAAAGTCAGAGTGTAACTCCAGGTCAGGGTCTTCAAAAGAACCTTGCACAGGAAGTAAAAGAGACATCAAAGATAGAAATAGAGCTGTTTCCGAAGATGCAAGCAAAGAAGTCACCGTTTAGCGCTATCATAACTTCATTTTGCGCATCATATTACTCTTAATTGTCACATCCTGCTGCTGAAGCAGAATCACATTTGAAATTGACACTCAAAGTCCCCCTCCCATCCTCGAAGTCCCCCTCCCATCCTCAAAGTCCCCCATTCAGTCCTCAACCCAAGTACCTGTCCAACAAAGCCTCTACCCCTTTCGTACCAGGTCAAAATCACCAAGATGAAGTCCACACCCTGGCTGGAACTCAGAATGGTGCCAACATTTTGGCAGAAACTGCATTCAATTCCAAAACATAGTCGGGTCCCATTAGGTTTGGGTCTGCTTTCCCGGTTTCTATCTGGGCTGTTGCTGACTCTTTATGTTCCACCTGAGCTCCCATGTCTGTTCATCTCATCTTAGCTTATCTTTCAAGTTCCCTCTCCTCATGGGTATCTGGCTTCTCTTCAAATGCTCCTAGGATATTTATATGAATATAAATAACATCACAGATTCAATTGCTGGTTCTTCGGAAATCCATATTAGATCACTACAATTAATATTTGTATTTATGCATGTAGTAAACTTTGAATTTGATAAATGTTATTGGATAAACTGTTGAAAGTAATGCAATGGGCTCGAAATTTCTTCTAGCAGCAAGCTAATCTCATGCATTTTTGTCTAGTTCCTGCTAAACTCTTGCCTGTTTTCCAAGGCAAAATTTTGTGTTCTATAGTCCTTGACAACACTTTATACTTTATTGTCGCCAAACAATTGATACTAGAACGTACAATCATCACAGCGATATTTGATTCTGCGCTTCCCACTCCCTGGATTACAAATATTAAATATTAAAAATAGTAAAAATTAGTAAATATTAAAAACTTAAATTATAAATCATAAATAGAAATAGAAAAATGGAAAGTAAGGTATTGCAAAAACACAGAGAGGCAGTTCCGGATATTTGGAGGGTATGGTTCAGATCCAGGTCATGTTGTGAGGCTAGAAAAAGCCATGTCTCTCAATGCCTTGGAAAAAAAAACTAGATTATTCCTGAGATCTACCTCATCATCTGCTATCCTTGGTCAGTAATCCTGCCCGTCCTTCTCGATATGATTTGAGTAGACATCTTGAAACTCGGGGTGCAGAACACTAATAAAACCCAAAAGATCCATCCTTGTGTTTTGTATTTGGTTGGTTGTAAACCTGCCTAAACTTAGGTCAGTACCAACCACACACAACTGTGTTTTTACTGAACCCACACCTCTGTTACTGCCCCAGGATTGTTCTCTGTTAATTGAATGGAAAGTTGACTTCCTGAGTGTCTCACAAATTGTATTTTTAACCTTAAATTTTTGACTTTTAAGAATGGGGACAAACAAAATCCAAGGACCTAAAATCAGTAAGCTTATCTGTGGTAGATAAGTTGCTGGAGAAAGATTCTGGGGGATAAGATACAACTGGAAAGACAGGGGTAATAAAGGGTGGTTTGTGCATGCCAGGTCATATTCTGTGAACTTTCGTTTTCTTGATGTGACCGAGAATAGTGATGAAGGCAGAACAGTAGTGCTTTATACAGACTTCAGTTAGGCCTTTGATAAGGTTCCGCATGGTAGGCTGCTCTAGAAGATTAAATCAGGTGGAATCCAGGAAGACCTGGCTAATTGGATACACAATTGGCTTGATGGTCGAAAGCTGATGATAGAAGGTTGCTTTTCAGACTGGAGGCCTGTATCTAGAGGTGTGTCTTGGGTTAGTGCTTGGCCCATTGTTGCTTGTCATCTATGTCAATGACTTGGATATGAATGCACAGGGCTTGATTAGTAAGTTTGCAGATGGCACTGAAATAGATCATATAGCAGACAATGAAGAAGGTTTATCAAAATTTTTAAGGGAGAGGATCTTGAGCAATTGAGTAAAGGAGGCTGAGTTTAATTCAGATAAATGGAAGTTTTGCATTTTTAAAAAAGTCAAATTCACTTAGGACTTTCACAGTGAATGGCAGGGCCCTGGGAATGTTTGGAACTGAGGGACCTTGGACGTTGCCAGGACTTGAGGAAGCAAAGAGGTTGGACTAGGCTGGAACTTTATCCCGCAGAGTGCAGGAGACTGAGGTGTGATCTTATAGAGACATATATAAATCATGAGGAGCAGAGATAAGATGAATGCACACAGTCCTAAGGTTGGGGAATCCAGAACTAGAGGGCATGAGTCCAAGGTGAGAGGGTAAAGATTTAACAGGAACTTGATAGTCAATTTTTTTAAACACAGTGTGCTATCAGTGCAGAATCAGCTGTCAGAGGAAGCAGTTGAGGCAGCTACAATAACCATTAAAAGACAGTTGGACAGGTACAAGGATCGGAAAGGTCTACAGGCCAAGTGCTGCAAAGTGGGACTAACTTGGATGAGCAGTTGGGTTGGCATGGACCAGATAGACTAAAGAGCCTGCTTCTGTGCTGTGTAACTCTAAATGGGGAATATTTCCACTGCTCTCTAGATAGCTCTCTTTTCCCCTCCTCCGCTGGCAGAAGATACAAAAGCCTGAAAGCATGTACCACCAGGCTCATGGACAGCTTCTGCCCTGCTGCTATAAGACAATTGAATGGTTCCCTAGTACAATAAGATGCACTCTTGACCTCACAATCTACCTCATTATGATCTTGATCTTGTTGTCTACCTGCACTGCACTTTCTCTGTAGCTGTTACACTTTATTGTGCGTTCTGTTATTGTTTTAAGTTGTGCTACCTCAGTGTACTGTGTAATGATTAGATCTGTATGAACGCTATCAAGACAAAATTTTCACTGTGGCCTGGTACATGTGATAGTAATGAACCTATTCCAGTTCTAAGACACCACCCAAGATGTCACAGGAGCTCATAGTGAGAGCACCTTTCCTGGAGCTATTATTTCCGTAAGACCATAAGTCATAGGAGCAGAATTAGGCCATTCGGCCCATCAAGTCTGCTACATCATTCCATCATGGCTGATTTATTGTCCCTCTCAACCCCATTCTCCTGTCTTCTCCCCGTAACCTTTGATATGCTTGCTAATCAAAAGCCTATAAACCTATGCTTTAAATATACCCAATGACTTGGCCTTCACAGCTGAAGATGGCATGAAGATTTTATTTTAATAGCTCTAGAGCACTTTCCAGAAGGGAGCTTTTGGAAAAGGCAGCTTGCTGTCGTGGATAGGGTCTGCACTGATTATTCCTGCCTGTGTCTGTGTCCTGGACACTTCCAAGCCCTGCAGTGTAGGTAGACTGCAGCCAGTGTGCTTTTCCGTTGACCTGGCAGACTTTGTATATTGTGGGAGAACGCTGTACCAGACAGTCATGGCTGATGTGAGAGTGCTATCGATGATGTCAGTGTAGAATTGCAGTAGTACGCTCTGGGAAAGATGGAATTTTATCAACAACTCTACTTTGAAGAAAATCTGGGTTTTTTTTGCCTAATTTCCAAATTCCTTTGTTCTGGTCAACCTTCATCCATGCCTCAACCCCACCCCCAGCTCATCAATCCCATTCATTCAGCCTAGACCTGTTGACTACTGAGCTGAGCTGCAGAACTTAATCAGATGGAAGCATTAGAAAAGTACCGTATGCAACGTGCAAGAAGTTTTCAAAGAGATGTAGAGAAACTGTGTGAACCATGCAAAACAAGTAGCAAGAAGGTAAAGGGACTGGAACCAACAGTGTCAGACTGAAGGAAATGTATGCGGTAAGGATCAAGAAGATCAAAATAAGTGACATGACAACAGCAGACTAAATTCAGAGAACTGAGTTGGCATGGTTAGCTGGCAGGAACGATAATTGTAAAGACAGAGGAAATGGTGAGCATGAGTGAGAAACTTAAGATGGAGAGCTGCAATTGGCAAAGCTTCATCTGTGGCTTAAAATGTACACACTCACCAGCCGAAATAGGTAGCTCCTGTATATAACAAAATGGCAACTGAGTGTATGTTCATGATCTTCTGTTGGTATAGCCCATCCACTTCAAGGTAATATGTGTTCTGTGTGCAAAGACGCTCTTCTGCACACCTCCGTTGTGTTGTATTGTATGGTTATGTGAGTTACTGTTGCCTTCCTGTCATCTTGGACTTGCCTGGCCATTCTCCTCTGACCTCTCTCACTAGCAAGGCCCACAGAAATGTCGCTCACTGGATGTTTTTTTTTTGCTTTTTTGCATCATTTTCTGTAGACTCTAGAGACTGTTGTGCATGAAAATCCCAGGACATCAGCAGTTTCTGAGATACTTAAAGCACCCCTATCCGGCATCATCAATCAGTTCATGGTCAAAGTCACTTAGATCACATTTCTTCCCCAATCTGATGTTTGGTCTGCACGGCAAGTGAACCTCTTGATCATGTCTGCATGCTTTGATGCATTGAGTTGCTGCCTCATGTTTGGCTGCTTAGATTTTTGCATTAACAGGGTGTACCTAATAAAGCGGCCACTGATTTCACAAGCAGTGTGGATCAAGAAGATCTAAATTAACAAATTGACAACAGAAGAGAAAATGCAGAGAGCTAAGTAGACATGGTTAGCTGGTAGGAATGATAATTGTAAAGGCAGGTGAAGTGGTGAGCATGGGTGAGGAACTCTTACAACCGAGAGCTCCAGTCTGCAAAGCTTCATGTGTGACATGAAATATATTGCCCTGCTTTGGAGTGAAGAAAGACTTCCTGAACCCCAAGAACAAAGTCTTGAGCAGCTTTAATGCTCTTTGATGAAACACATCATGGAGTCTATTTGAAAGCTGCAACAATTGCTGGTTTGTGGATATTTTTAACTGGATCCTGCCTCTGAGGGAGCTCTGTATGCCAGGCAGGGAAGAAGCAGACTTTTTGACATGTGACTAAAAGGGAAAATGTTCGAAGAATATGTTTCGTGTATTGTAGCTGACAGCCTGTAATATTTTTCCAAAATACAATGCTAACCCACTGGAATTCAAACTGCACTTTTTTCCTGAATGCACATGGTCATAAATGAAGCAGCAGTTATTCCACACACTTCAAGTGCCCCAAGAGAAATGATTAGAAGGGTCATATTGTTGAAAGTGCCCTATTTCCCCTTTGAGGGAAAAATAATCTTGAAACAAATCCAATTACTGCTTCAGGATATGCAATTTTTACAGTATATTATGCTAATTTGTGCTTGGATTGTAACGTGCACAGGTGGGAATGGAAATACCATTGCCAGTGGGCTGCTGTGGCTGGTTAGTGCTCTGTGTTTTGACTGTATTCATTCAACACATTAGTTCCTCTTGCTCCCTTACCATGCCGGTATGGTGGTATAGCAGTTAGCACAGAGCTTTATGGTGCCAGCTGTCTGTAAAATGTTTGTACGTTCTCCTCCTGACTGCATGGGTTTCCTCTGGGTGCTCCAGTTTCCTCCCACATACCAAAGACATATGGTTTAGTAGGTTAATTGGTCTCATGAGTATAACTGGGCAACAAGGGCCCACTGGGCCAGAAGGGCCTGTTACCATGCTGTATCAATAAATAAATAACAGAAAATTAAAATGCCAGATGCTCTCAATCTTGGGTCAGGTGCAAGAGTGATTTCTTTAAGTAAAACCATGTTATAAGGGGAATTTAATCTCTGACAAGTATGTCCGGGAAATTGATGTCATTTTGATAAACCACAACTGCGTACAGAGACGATTGAAAATTAAGGAGCTTATTACTTTAATTCAGGGCAGAAACACTTGCAGTGACAATTGACTTTTTTGTTTATTTTGTTTCCATAGACTGACCTCAATCACGTTCATGGCGTCCTGGACAGTCTGGAGAAAGAGTAAGTGGGATTGTCCAGTTTTGTGTAAATGGTACTTGAACTGCTGCTGACTGCCACTAAATTATTTAGTTTATGCACAAAGGGAGGATAACTTTGACATTTCTGAATACCTGTTGTCTATTTGCTTGAACAGTAGTGAGAGCTCTGTGCCTTACATCCGGTTATTAAATTTGGATACAATTGAAGGCATCTCAGTGCTGTTGGATGTGCTTTGTATATCAAGCAGAAATGCCATTTCAAAAAAAGAACTACTTTTATATGCAATGCATATAAACTATCTTTTACTAGCTGCCACTTGGGATGCTGAAAGGGAAAATAAGTCACATATAGTCAGGGGCAGAACTTGGGTAATGCAACGGTGTTAACAATGAATTAAGTTTCTTTATGGATCAAATATCTTTATCACTTTTGCTAATGCTTATTGCTGTCAGGGATTTATTTATTGGGGCTTCTGGAATACAACAGCAGTGATGACATCAAGCTTGCTCAGCAACCAATCATGCAAAAAAAAATTCTTGCAGAAAACATAGGAAGCAAAAACATTTTCTACATGAATGCACTTCCTATTGCCTTTTATGCTGCTGGCGTTTAGGGCAGCAATGAAGGCTGTCCATCTCTGGCAGTGTTCTGGGCTTCCTCCGACATATCAGTAGCTTTTTCTTGGTTTTCACTGCTGTCAGTCATGCAAGTCCTGGGTGGAGACTCGGGAATACCGTCGCACTCAGGTGTAGGGGATCTTTCATTGCTGCTTCCGTAACAGCTTTGTTTGAACAGTCAGGGTTGTTAGCCCTGAGATGAACCACTGAACCTGGAGAACTGGTGGCCTCTACCCTTTAACCTGTTTGGCATGGGTGACCCTACCGAGAGGCAAAGCACAAGGCCCTGACACTCTAGCAGAGCTCTCCGGGTCATCGAGACACGCAAGCCTCCAAGCCACAAGGCTGTGGTCCTCTTGGAAGATTGTACAGTAGGGGATATCACCTTAGAAATGCATTGGACATAATTAAGGTAGAACTGAAATATAATGAACAAATTCTTCAATATTTATAGTTTATTTTTAAATATTTGATATGTTGAAATATTTAAGTCAATATAATTAGCATATATCTTTATAAATTCTTTTAAGGGTCAGATACTTTGCCAAGCAGTATACGTGGTTCAGTACACATGCCACCATGACACTTTGTCACGGTGAAGAGGCCTGTGAGTTCCTGAGATCAAGAGCTTGTTGCCGCCTGGAGTTTAGCCATCTGGCACTTAGCTCCTATACGGTCACTCATGGCGGTAAGGTCAAGGGAGAGGTTCTAGACAAAGAGCGATCCAAGCAAGACCTCAACGGTGGTGATGGCAGAAGATAATGACGCATCACAATGGTAGTGAAAACGGAGGAAGTGCCCCTGGACGTCTCTATGCCTTGCGCCTGAACCTTGAACCTGATCTGTCGAGGACCGTGTGGTTGCTGCCCCTGAATCTGCCTCCCCACGTTAAGCAAAGGCACACACATGTATTCTACAGATATAAAATCTTATTCAATCCTGCTGTAAAATAAAGTAAGATATTCAGGGATTTTTATAATGGCATCAGTTTGACAATAACTCACGTTCAAGTCGATTCTAGTAAATTTCTGAATTGTGGAGAAGGCGGGAAACAGTGAAGCATTTAGAAATGCAGCACAGTATGCAAGTTTCATGTGAAATTAAAACTGTGCAGAATTCCCTAAGCTTCTGTCAAATTCACAGACCAATGTGTCAAATGCCAATTAGTTTCACAGTCACTTCCTCTGAATGAAATATTTGACTATAAGCCCAGACTTTACAATGTTTTTATTGAAGTGATAATTCTGTAAGACCATAAGATGTGTGAGGTCAAAATTGGGCAATTTTGCCCATTGAATCTGCTCCACCGTTCCATCATGCCTGATTTATTGTCCCTCTCAACCCAATTCTCCTGCCTTCTCCCTGTGACATTTGACACCTTTAATAATCAGGAACCTATCAATGACTTGGCCTCCATATCCATCTGTGGTAATGAATTCTACAGATTCACCAACCTCTGGCTAAAGAAATTGCTCCTCATTCCTTTGATATTCATGTGCAGGGAGATGGCCTTTCTTGCATTAATATTCCACTGACAGATTCAGCATCGTTACTTTATGAGAAAGGCAAACATAGATGTAAAGGTAATTTCAGAACTTAGCTGTTAAATCACTGGGGTAGCTGAAACACAGAGGCTAGGAAAAGGATCTGGTTATGATGTTTTTAAATATCTGTTGCAATGATGTGTTAGGTAAGCTGAATCAGTGTTGTTTCATAAGCAACATGACATTATATTTTTCTTTGTGCAATAAACACAGGAGCAATTGACATTGAATAAAGATTTTTTTTCCTGTACAAATATTCTTTTGGTCTGTTGACAGATTTTCCATGGAGATCAGTTCAGGGTTAATAGAAGTTATATCACCACATGCAGCTTACTATCCGGATTTGGCAAATCTGAAGGAAACATTTGGAGATTCAAAAGAGCGTGTCAGGTAGGTCTTAACAAGTTTGACAAACACATCCTGTCTGTCAATTGACAAATCTCAAATGGATGAGCATGGCTCCAAGGTATTAACACAAAATCACAACACTATGTTTGAAGCAGTTTATGGTGCTTTTGAGATTGCAAATAAAAAATAATAAACACAAGAAAGTCTACTGATGTTGGAATTCAAAGCAAAACACACAAAATGCTGGAGGAACTCATCAAGTCAGGCAGCATCTGTAGAAGTGAATAAACACTCAATATTTCTGACCGACAGGAGATGATTATGCCAGCACTTATCCGTCAGGGAAGCCCTCAGAGCAGCCTTTTAAAGAGCTCGCATTTGCCATTGGACTGCTGGTGGTACGCTGTGCTATTGCCAAGGTTCTGGCCTATCGCAGCCCAGAGGTCTGATATGAATTGGGGAATGTCAGAGGGGGTGTCAAACCAAGCAGTCCAGCTGCTGATGAATGTCTGAGCCTCTTCTGCAGCTGTTGTGGATGCTGCAGGAATGAGATCTGGCCACCAGGTGGTATGGTCCACTGTGGTAAGGAGGTGCTTGAAACCACAGTTGGGAGGACCAACGAGGTCCACATCGACATGGTCAAACCATCGCTCAGAGATCTCAACAGGTGCCAATAGTGCCTGGACATGACAGTTAATTTTTGCCCACTGGCACTCCACATGGGCCGCAGTCCAATCACACGTGCCCGTTCTAGGGCCACGCGTTTACTTTAGTGGATCCAGTTCTGTGAGGCCTTCCAGCCCGGATACATGAAGCCATGTACAGAGTCAAAAACAGTCTCCCTCCAGTTTGTGGGCATGATGGGGCGATGGTAACCGGTTCAGACATTGTACAGGAGACAAACCCCAGAACTTAATGTCAGCCAACCGCAGGCCCATGACTGCTGTACGGTAAGCCTGAACCTCTAGGTCAGTAGCTTGGTTGGTTCCCATGCTGGCGTAATCAACCCCTATGTGTGTGGCCTCAACATCTGGCCATGAAAGGCAATCAGCTATGACATTATTGTTCCCCTTGTTATGTCATATTATCAGTTGTGGGCTCTGATATGTAGTCTAGGTGATGCTGCTTCCATGCAGACCAAAGGTCTGATATTTTGGCCATCACATGCATGAGGGGTTTGTGATCAACGAACTCTATGCAATGGCAACCCTCTAGAAGAAAACAAGAATGGCAGACAGCCAGACAGAGACCAACAAGCTCACGGTCAAACATGCTGTACTTCCTTTCAGGAGGGACAGAGCTGCCGGCTGAAGAAGGCGAGCTGCTGCCACACACCTCCTACCAACTGTTCATGCAAAGCGTAGTCTGGAGTGTCAGGAGTAATGGCTATAGGTGCGTTGGAGAGCAGGTGCACCAGTAGGGTCGTGTTGGAAACAGTTTATTTAGTATCATCAAATTTCCTGGTCATGTCCGCTGACCAGTCAAGCACGTGATTAGGTTATAGCGTTATTGCCTTTAAGCACACGATACAGGAGAAGCATAAGTTCAGCAGCTTGCGGGAAGACATGGTGATGGAAATCCACCATGACTAAAAACTCCTGTAGTTTTTTAGTAGTGCAGGGTGGTGGGAAATCCACAATAACGGCTTCCTTTGATGGGAGGGGTTTTGCACCTTCTGTGGAACTGTGATGGCCAAGAAAGTCAATGGTTGACAACCCAATTTGGCATTTAGCAGGGTTAATAATCAACCCATGTTGGCTTAACTGCTCAAAGTATGCAAAGATGAGATGTGGGTTTGGATTTGGATGCATTGGTGACGAGTATATCATCCAGGTAAACGAAAAGAAAATCGAAATCTTTTCATACAAAGTCCATCAGCTGTTGGAAAGTCTGTGCTGCATTTTTTAGTCCAAACACGTGCACAGAAACTCAGAGGCCAAACAGGGTTATCACAGCTGTTTTGGGAATGTCTTCCAAGCACACAGGCACCTGATTGCACCCCCTAACTAGATCAACTTTCGAAAAAATTAACATAGAACATAGAAATCTACAGCACATTACAGGCCCTTCGGCCACAATGTTGTGCCGACCATGTAACCTACTCTTGAAACTACCTAGAATTACTTTACCACATAGCCCTCTATTTTCCTAAGCTCCATGTACCCTATTGTATCCAACTCCACTACCATTGCCGGCAGCGCATTCCACACACCCACCACTCTGTGAGAAAAGCTTACTCCTGACATCCCCTCAGTACCTACTTCCAAGCACCTTAAAACTATGCCCCCTTGTGTTAGCTATTTCAGCCCTGAGAAAAAGCCTCTGACTATCCACTCGATCAAGCCTCTCATCTTATACACCTCTATCAGGTCACCTCTCATCCTCTATCACTCTAAGGAGAAAAGGCCAAGTTCACTCAACCTATTCTCATAAGGCACACTCTCCAATCCAGGCAACATTCTTGTAAATCTCCTCTGCACTCTTTCTATAGTATCCACATCCATCCTTTAGTGAGGTGACCAGAAATGAACATAGTACTCCAAGTGGGGTCTAACTCAGGTCTTATATAGCTGTAACCTTACCTCATGGATCTTGAACTCAATCCCACTGTTGATGAATGCCAACACACCATACAGCTTAACAATACTGTCAACCTGTGCAACATAGACACAGACTCTCTGATCCTCCACACTGCCAAGAGTCTTATCATTAAAACTATATTCTGTCTTTAAATTTGACCTACCGGAATGAACCACTTCACTTATTGAACTCCATCTGCCACTTCTCAGCCCAGTTCTGCATACTATACTTCACTTGATAAATTAGTATTTATGGTGACTAAACGTGCCGAGAAGTCCGGGATGAGTGGGACCAGGTAACGATCGGGGGAGGGGGGGTTGCGGAGGGGTAGACTCACTAAGGCATCAGTACTCGCCACATGGGTGGCAACTGCCATCAGGCTTGGGACCAGGGGCTATTCAATCGGTGTACAATGTCAAGTCTTTCCATGTTGGCAAACTTGGCCTTTGCAGTTGCCTGCTTTTCTGGGTCCAGTCTACACGCGCGGGCATGGACTGGGGGACCAGTTGTAGAAATGTGGTGCTGGACCCCATGTTTTATGACTGTAGCGGAGAATGTGGGCTTGGTGAGGTCTGGAGATTTACCCAGCAGTCGAGTAAACTCACATGCGATGGTGCATGCGTTTGACAGAGTCGTTGTGGGGAATTTACTGGGGGAGCAGGGCAACGACCCCAAGTCCTTGACATCCACGAGCCGGCAGTTCTTAAGATCGACTAACAGTCCTTGGGCACGCAGGGAATCTGCACCAAGCAGGGGGCTAGCCACTTTAGCCAAGACAATGTCCCATGTCTAGCGTCACTCACTAAAGCAGAGCATCACCTGTCATGTCCCGTAGGCCTGAATTCTGCTGCCACTGGCAGCCTCCAGCAAGGTTGTGTTGCTCTTTGCCTTTCATCAACAGGCGATGCTGGAAGTACACTCAGTTGAGCACCAGTGTCACCCTGAAAGGGTGTTTGTAATGAACAGTAGACGACCCTGGCAGCTGGAACCCACAGTGTTCATGGACCTCTGTCCCGAAGTGCCAGCACTGTTGAAGCTGCAAGGGGTCAGCACTTCCTAGTGTTTGTACCAAAGTGAGCATGGTAAAAACACAGGCCCAGTGTTGACTGTTTTGCAGGTGAGGGCGTCCTTGTGTAGAGAAAAGAGGAGGAACTATGCACCGCTGCCTAGCTGAGTGTAGACGCAAAATGCTGGAGGAACTCAGCAGGCCAGGCAGCATCTACGGAAAAGAGTACAGCTGACGTTTCATGCCGAGACCTTTCATCAAGACGGGAGAAAAAAAGATGAAGAGTCAGTGTAAGAAGGTGGGGGATATGGGAGGAAGAAACACAAAGTGAGAGGTGAAACGGGGGAGGGGTGGTTTGATTAGTGAAAGAGATACTGAGCTGGAGAAGGGCGGATTGGATAGGAGAGGACTGAAGGCCATGGAAGAAAGAAAGGGGGGAGGAGCACCAGACAGAGGTGATGGGCAGGTGAGCGAGGGAAAAATGAAGGCGGGGGGGAGGGGTCATTACCGGAAGTTTGAAAAATCAGTGTTTATGCCATCAGGTTGGTGGCTACCCAGACGGAATACAATGTGTTGCTCCTCCAACCTGAGTGTGACCTCATCGCAATGGTACAGGAGGCCATGGACTAACATATGGGAATGGGATGTGGAATTAAAATGGCTGGCCACTGGGAGATCCTGCCTTTCTGGCAGGCGGTGCATAGGTGCTCGGCAAAGCGTTCTCCTAATCTATGTCGGGTCTCACCAATATACTGGAGGCCACACCGGGAGAACCAGACACAGTAGATGACCCCAATAGACTCACAGGTGACGTGTCGCCTCACCTGGAAGGACTGTTTGGGACCCTGAATGGTAGTGAGGGAGAAGGTGTAGGGGCAGGTGAAGCACTTGTTCCAATTGCAAGGATAAGTGCCAGGAGGAATGGGGAGGAATGAATGGACAGGGGAGTCGCAGGGTGATCCCTACGGAAAGCAGGAACGGGAGTCTGGAGGAAAAGATGTGCTTGGTGGTGGGATCCCGTTGGAGATGGTGGAAGTTATGGAGAATTATGTGCTGGATGCAGAGGCTGGTGAAGTGGTAGGTGAGGAACTCTATCCCTGGTGGGGTGGCAGGAGGATGGGGTGAGGGCAGAAATGGACAAAATGGAAGAGATGTGGTTGAGGGCAGCATTGATGGTGGAGGAAGAGAAGCCCCTTTCTTTGAAGAAGGAGGACTTAGTTCTGGAATGAAAAGCCTCATCCTGACAGCAAATGCGGCAGAGATGGAGGAATTGAGGGAATTGAGTGATTTCCCAGGGGTGACAGCATGTTAACTCTGATAGCTTAACAGCGCGGAGGCTGGCCAAGGAGAGCAACTGTTTGGCACGCTCAGACTGTTAGTCCAAAAGTCTGTAAAAAGTAAGTTTTCAGTGCTCAGCATTTATCGTGTTCATGTGGGTCTTCTGGTAGACTCGCCACTCTTGTAGCCAGGGGAGTTTCTGAGCGACACTGCCACTCAGAACTCAGTCGTTGGCTGTGATTTCTTAGAGCACGAAACGGGCCTTGGGTTATACAAACCAAGTGATGGCATTTTGCTCCCAAAGCTCCAGCAATTTCAATACAACTGCATTGGCCGACATGTTCAATAACTCTGGAATCGTCCAAGAGCATCGGGGTCACTGATGTTGGTTCTTGCAAAGAACACAACATGAGGTCTTTTAGGTTGGGATGGCACAGTAGCGTAGAGGTTAACACAACACTTTACAGTACCAGTGGCCCAGGTTCAATTCCTGCTGCTGCCTCTGAGGAGTTTGTACTTGTGGGTTTCCTCCCGGTGCTCTGGTTTCCTCCCACATTCCAAAAAGCGTGCCAGTTGGTCATTGTAACTTGTCCCGTGATGAGGCAGGGATGAGCTTGGGGATTGCTATGCTCGACAGGCCAGAAAGGCCTACTCCACACTGTATGTCAATAAATAAATAAATAAATAACTAAAAAGTTTAGGAAAACCACAACAACACATTTCTTGAACTCCAAAACCCGAATGCAAAGCGCACCGGAAGTCCTTTACGTAATTACCTCATCACGTCAGACCAGCCTCTCAAAGTGAACCCCAACCCCAATGTCGGTGGTTGTGAATTCTGTACGTTTCCACCAATTACATTGCCCTACAATTGAAGCCAGGTGGGTGGGAAAGGTGGAATGGAGAGGAAGGAATCTGATAGGAGAGGAGAGTGGACCATAGGAGAAAGAGAAGGAGGAGGGAAGCCAGGGGAAAGTAGGCTACCCAGATGGAGTATAAGGTATTGCTCCTGCACCCTGAGGGTGGCCTCATCTTGGCACAATAAAAAGAACTAAATTCATAGTGACATACAAGATGGAAACACGCTCTTCAACCTATCTAGTCCATATCAACCATTTACCATCCATTTACACTAATTCTACATTATTCCCATTTTTTATTTTACTCACTTGCCAAGGCACAAGGGAAAATAGACAGCAGCCAGCCAATAACCCACCAATCTGTACATACAAAATCGTTTCGCGATTGAGGTTGTAACTCATCTGGAACTTAAAATGCATTGTTTAATGGAATTATAAGGCTCTTGTGCATTCATTAAACAAAATTATATTTACAGTATGTTCATTACATCAAAAATGGTTCCTATTACTTTGCAGACACCTAGCTTAAATTAATGTGCTTAGATACAAATTAATATAAGTGTCCATTATTAATCGAGCCAGTGGAACATTTTTGCAAAATATGTCTGGTGTTCTAAGAAGCCAAACCAAATATGTATATATCTGCCAGAGTGGCATTCCTAGGCATACCAGCTTTGAATGGCTGTGGTTGTATGTTGTTAAGAAAACAACCTTGAGGTTTTAGCAGCCCCATTACTGTTCTTTTAAAAGTGTGCTTGGATATTTCTGAGGTATTTGGAGCATTCTTTCAATCAGGCATACACACAGATAAACAAATATGTTCCAAACTGAATCATTTACAAAAAGCAGGAGATACTTGGTCAAATTGAATCAAACTTTAATGTTCAGCTTGTAGTTAAAGTTTTACAAAGCTGCATTTATGGCCTGTATTTAGCAAAGCCTTTTGCAAAATCCAGTGTGGGAGGTTGGTCCAGGTTAAGTCACTTGGCATTTACGATGAAGTAATCAATTGGATTCAATGTTGGCTTAATGAGAGAAGTCAGAGCGGTAGAAGATGGCTATCTCTCTGACTAGAGGCCTGTGACTAGTGGCGTTTATAATAATTCAGGTGATAATGCAGTAAATTAGATCAGCAAATTTGTGAATGATTCCAAGATCAGGAGCATAGTGAATTGTGAGGAAGGCCATCGAAGCTTCCAGAGCAGCTGGAAGAATGGGCTGAAAAATGGTGGATGGAATTTAATGCAGACAAAGATGAGGTATTGCACTTTGGCAGGACAAACCGAGGTTAGGACTTGTACAGTGACCGGTAGGGCGCTGAGGTGTGTGGTAGAACAAAAGAACCTGAGTGTATAGCCCTGTAATTCCTTGAAAGTAGTGTCACAGGTAGATAGGGTTGTAGAGAGAATTTTTGGCACACTGACCTTGATATACCAGGATATTGAGTACAGGAGTTGGGAAGTTATGTTGAAGTTGTATAAGATATTGGTGAGTCCAAATTTGGAGTATTGTGTTTAACGGTGTTTACTTACCTACGGGAACAATATCAATCACATTGAAAGAGTACAGGGAATGTTTACACAGATGTTGATGGGACTTGTAAAACCTGATCTATTAGGGAAGGGTTGAAAAGGTTAGGACTTTATTCCATGGAGTGCAGGAGAATAGGGGAAGATTTTATAAAGGTATACAAAATTATAGGGGGAATAGATGGGGTGAATGCATGCAGCTCTTTCTCCTCAGGCTGGGTGAGACTAGAACTAGAGGTCATGGATTTAGGATGAAATGTGAAACGTTTAAGTGGATCTGAGTGGGACCTTCACTCAGAGGATGGTGCAAGTGTGTAACAAACTGCCAGCAGATTTCAATATTTAATAGAAATTTGGATAAAGTACTTGAAGGGGTGTTGGAGGGTTGTGGTCCAGATACAGGTAGGTGGAACCAGGCAGAAAACCATGCCAGCACAGACTGGATAGGTCAGCGGACATTTCCTGTGCTGTAGTACCCTATACGGCATAGTCCATTGCATGTACATTCGTCCCCATTGAGCACATCTAGGTGGAACATTGTCACAGGAAAGCAGCGACCACCCAGGTATCCTGTGGGCTGCATGGCTTATTCTGATTGTCAAAAGTCACTTCCATCGTGATTGGTTAGTTTAGAAACTGCAGCTGCTTTCCCATTGGTTAGCTGCCTGGTGTCTAATTTCAAATATCCTGGGTATATAGAGAGCACATGTGGAAGGTCCTTTCTCTTTCTCTCTCTTTGTTTAAGGCAAGTTGTGCACATGGCCATTGGGAAGGTATGCTCTGTGTGCACTTTTAACTAGGTACGTTTGTTGAATATTCAGCTTTGTAGTGTCTGTAACTTGGGGAAGATAAATGTTTGGTCGAATTTTTAAAGTTTGTAAATAAATTATTAACATACTTATTTGTAGTCGGTGCTTTATCTCACTTGCTAGACCCACGAACCTGATTCTACATTACTCCAGGTCGTGCTTTCTTTTTGCTGCTGCCATCAGGAAAATGCTACAGGAGCCTCAGGACTCACACCTTCAGATTCAGGAGTAGTTATGACACCTCAAAAATCAAGCTCCTGAACCAGAGGGGATAACTTCACTCACCCCATCACAGAGCTGCTCCCACAACCTGTGGACTCACTTTAAAGGACTTGAGATTAATTTCTTTTTTCCCCTCCTTTTTATATTTGTACAGTTTCTTGTCTTTTGCATGCTGGTTGTTCGCCCTGTTGGTGCGGTCTTTCATTGACTCTATTCGGGATTTATTGAGTACGTCTGCAAGAAAATGAATCCCAGGGTTGTATATGGTGACATATATATACTTTAATAATAAGTTTAAACTTTGAACTCTCTGACTCTATTACCAGGGCATTAAATCTACTCTGAAGACCAAACTTCACTTTTATTTCACACACAAATAGATTGATAAAAAAGCTTTCATTGTTCTATAACTCTTGATCAAAGTTTACAAGATTTTAAAAACATATATTTGAGAAATCATACTAAAACATGTTTATATGCTTGTAAAAACGGGAGAGATCTATCTTCTGTATAAATCTGGTCTTGTTAGTGAATCCAAAACCTGTGCCGGTTCCTATCTCCGATTGTCGAAATCGGCTTTTGGTCATCACTCTGGTTTGCTCCTCTTGGAAAGAGATCCATGTAGATACTCTGGGTTAGGACTGTTATAGGTTTACCATGTAATGCCCCCTCCCAGGGTAAATTGCTCATATCTAGTCTCTACTGTTCCTTTGGACTCATCAGATGTGTGAAGAGGGGGAGCCTGCTACATGGACAACAGCTTGCTCTCCATGTCGTACTGCCCTGGCTTGTGTATGGATATACATATTACATAGACAGCTAGAACACAACATCCATGGTTGACCTCAACCAACGGAGGGCCTCAATGTATAGTATATTCACACTATATAGCACTGTACTGCTGCCAGAAGACAACAAATTTCATAACATGTAAGTAATAACATATAACCATATAACAATTGCAGCACGGAAACAGGCCATCTCGGCCCTTCTAGTCCGTGCCGAACTCTTACTCTCACCTAGTCCCACCAACCTGCACTCAGCCCATAACCCTCCATTCCTTTCCTGTCCATATATCTATCCAATTTAACTTTAAACGACAACATCGAACCTGCCTCAACCACTTCTGCTGGAAGCTCATTCCACACAGCTACCACTCTCTGAGTAAAGAAGTTCCCCCTCATGTTACCCCTAAACTTTTGTCCTTTAACTCTCAACTCATGTCCTCTTGTTTGAATCTCCTCCGCTCTCAATGGAAAAAGCCTATCCACGTCAACTCTGTCTATCCCCCTCATAATTTTAAATACCTCTATCAAGTCCCCCTTCAACCTTCTACGCTCCAAAGAAGAAAGACTTAACTTGTTCAACCTTTCTCTGTAATTTAGGAGATGAAACCCAGGCAACATTTTAGTAAATCTCCTCTGTGCTCTCTCAATTTTGTTGACATCTTTCCTATAATTCGGTGACCAGAACTGTACACAATACTCCAAATTTGGCCTCACCAATGCCTTATACAATTTCAACATTACATCCCAACTCCTGTACTCAATGCTCTGATTAATAAAGGGTAGCATACCAAAAGCTTTCTTCACCACCCTATCCACATGAGATTCCACCTTCAGGGAACTATACACCATTATTCCTAGATCCCTCAATGCCCTACCATTTACCATGTATGTCCTATTTTGATTAGTCCTACCAAAATGTAGCACCTCACATTTTTCAGCATTAAACTCCATCTGCCATCTTTCAGCCCACTCTTCTGACTGGCCTAAATCTCTCTGCAAGCTTTGAAGACCTACTTCATTATCCACAACGCCACCTATCTTAGTATCATCTGCATGCTTACTAATCCAATTTACCACCCCATCATCCAGATCATTAATATATATGACAAACAACATTAGACCCTGTACAGATCCCTGAGGCACACTGCTAGACACCGTCCTCCAATCTGACAAACAGTTTTCCACCACCACTCTCTGGCGTCTCCCATCCAGCCACTGCTGAATCCATTTTACTACTTCGATATTAATGCCTAAAGATTGAACCTTCCTGACTAACCTTCCATGTGGAACCTTGTCAAAGACCTTACTGAAGTCCATATAGACAGCATCCACCACTTTACCCTTGTCAACTTTCCTAGTAACCTCATCAAAAAATTCAATAAGATTTGTTAAACGTGACCTTCCACGCACAAATCCATGTTGATTGTTCCTAATCAGACCCTGTCTATCCAGATAATTATATATACCATCTCTAAGAATACTTTCCATCAACTTACCCACCACTGACATCAAACTCGCAGGCCGATAATTGCTAGGTTTACTCTTAGAACCCTTTTTAAATAACGGAACCACATGAGCAATACGCCAATCCTCCAGCACCATCCCTGTTTCTAATGACATTTGAAATATTTCTGTCAGAGCCCTTGCTATTTCCACACTAACTTCCCTCAAGGTCCTTGGGAATATCTTGTCCGGACCCGGAGACTTATCCACATTTATATTCCTTAAAAGTGCCAGTACTTCCTCTTCTTTAATTGTCATACTTTCCATAACTACCCTTCTTGTTTCCTTTACCTTACACAATTCAATATCCTTCTCCTTAGTGAATACTGAAGAAAAGAAATTGTTCAAAATCTCCCCCATCTCTTTTGGCTCCGCACATAGCCGTCCACTCTGATTCTCTAAGGGACCAATTTTATCCCTCACTATGCTTTTGCTGTTCATGTAACTGTAGAAACCCTTTGGATTTATTTTCACCTTACTTGCCAAAGCAGCCTCGTATCTTCTTTTAGCTTTTCTAATTTCTTTCTTAAGATTCTTTTTACGTTCTTTATATTCCTCAAGCACCTCATTTACTCCAAGCTGCCTATATTTATTGTAGATCCCTCTCTTTTTCTGAACCAAGTTTCCAATATCTCTTGAAAACCATGGCTCTCTCAAAGTTTTAACCTTTCCTTTCAACCTAACAGGAACATAAAGATCCTGTACCCTCAAAATTTCACCTTTAAATGATGTCCATTTCTCTATTACATCCTTCCCATAAAACAAATTGCCCCAATCCACTCCTTCTAAATCCTTTCGCATCTCCTCAAAGTTAGCCTTTCTCCAATCAAAAATCTCAACCCTGGGTCCTGTCCTATCCTTCTCCATAATTATATTGAAACTAATGGTATTGTGATCACTGGACCCGAAATGCAACCTCCTGCAACCATGTTTCACTAATAGCTACAACATCATATTTCCAGGTATCAATCCATGCTCTAAACTCATCCACCTTTCTTACAATGCTCTTAGCATTAAAATAGATGCCTTTAAGAAACTCTCCACCTCTTACTCTCTGTTTATCCTTAATGGAGCAAACAACTTTGTTATCTTTTTCTTCCTTCTCCCCTACATCTTTGGTACTAGTGCTCCCGCTCTCTGTCCCCTGCCTATCCTCCCTCAAACACTGTCTACTAGCTTTCTCTATTTGTGAACTGATCTCCTCTCTCCTAGTCTCTTCAATTTGATTCCTACGCCCCAACCATTCTAGTTTAAAGTCACCCCAGTAGCCTTCGCAAATCTCCCCGCCAGGATATTGGTCCCCCTAGGATTCATGTGCAACCCGTCCTTTTTGTACAGGTCACACCTGCGCCAAAAGAGGTCCCAATGATCCAAAAACTTGAATCCCTGCCCCCTGCTCCAATCCCTCAGCCACGCATTTATCCTCCACCTCATTGCATTCCTGCTCTCACTGGCATGTGGCACAGGCAGTAATCCCGAGATTACTACCTTTGCGGTCCTTTTTCTCAACTCCCTATATTCTCCTTTCAGGACCTCTCCCCTTTTCCTACCTATGTCATTGGTACCTATATGTACCACGACTTATGGCTCCTCTCCCTCCCATTTCAGGATATGTACAACACGATCAGAAACATCCTGGACCCTGGCACCAGGGAAGCAAACTACATCCGGGTCTCCGGACTGCGTCCACAGAATCACCTATCTGACCCCCTAACTATCGAGTCCCCTATTACTACTGCCCTCCTCTTCCTGCCCCTACCCTTCTGAGCTACAGGGCCGGACTCTATGCCGGAGGCATGGCCACTGTTGCTTCCCCCAGGTAAGCTGTCCCCCCCAACAATACTCAAACAGGAGTACTTATTTTCAAGGGACACAGCCACAGCCACAAGGGTACTCACTATTACCTGATTCTTCCTATTCCCCCTCCTAAACGTGACCCACTTGTCTGCCTCTCCTGGCCCAGGTGTGACCACCTGCCTGTAACTCCTCTCTATCAACTCCTCACTCTCCCTGACCAGACAAAGGTCATTGAGCTGCAGCTCTAGTTCCCTAACGTGGTCCCTTAGGAGCTGCATCTTGGCGCACCTGGCGCAGATGTGGACGTCCAGGAGGCTGGGAGACCCCACGACATCTCACATCCGGCACTGAGAACAACAAGCTGCCCTCACACTCATACTTCCCCCTCTCCTCAAATAACAGCAAAAAATGAATACGAAAACCTGCCTCGCCTGTTTCCGCCTAAGCTCGTTGAGCCAAAACCCTTAAGCCTTCCCTCTGCTCCCGGCTCACTCCGCAGCCCACAAACTACGCTGCCCATAATAAATCTAATTCTAATTTTAATGTCAGAAGATGAAGGTATCCTTTGTTGAAAGAGAAGAGGAGAAACCAGGTAGCCCAGTCTATTGTAAAGGCCTGTCCTTGTAACCTGTGAGACGTAGTTGAAAGGATCCCACCAAAGCAGTTGTGCAAATTTTTCAAGGAATTAAGTAAACAATAAAATTAAAGAAAAGCAAGTTATGAAACTACCTGATTATCATAAAAGTCTTTGGTTCACTAATATCCTTTAGAGAAAGAAATCTGCCACCCTGAACATTCTAGCCTGTACAGCTCCAGATCCAGCCACCCATGTCCCCTCTTAACCCCCTCCACCATCAGGAGCAGGTAGGATACACCGTGAACGGAAGACTTGCCAGAGGGGCACAGATTCTGTGAGTAAATACATTAAACAAACAGGAAAAACTCCTCCCATTGCGTGAATATTTGAAATTTGTTGATTTTAATCATTGAGTTCCAGATACATTATTTTACATGTGCAGATATCCTTGTTCTACATAGATCTGTCTTTGTTAGTATCGGCCGTATTCCCCGTTTTCTCCAGAGCTGCAACTGTCTTGTTTATAAATGGAGGTCAATTTGACAGTGTTCTCATTTAATTACAAGTAGGTGGCCTTATTTAGGGCATGTTGTTCCTTTTGGCAGTAAGATGTATTAAGTGAGTGCAGATGATGGCCTTGGATATTGATGGCATTGAGTGTAAAGCAGAAGCCTTCAAAACAATATGTCATAGACTCATGTAGCACACCAGCAGGCCTTTCATCCCATCGTGTTTACACTGATCATCAAGTGCCTGTAAAGACCAATCTTTCATTTTCACCTTACCCCTGCTCCCTTCTGCACCTTTTCCACCTGCCTATCACCTGTGCACTCCTCCCACTGCTTGACCTCCACACCTCCCCTAATTGAATTCCATGCTCCACCATTCCCTATTGTTAGATTCCATCATCTTTCACCCCACACATCAAAGTTGCTGGTGAATGCAGCAAGCCAGGCAGCATCTCTAGGAAGAGGTGCAGTCGACGTTTTAGGCCGAGACCCTTCGTCAGGACTCGGCGAAGGGTCTCGGCCTGAAACGTCGACTGCACCTCTTCCTAGAGACGCTGCCTGGCCTGCTGCGTTCACCAGCAACTTTGATGTGTGTTGCTTGAATTTCCAGCATCTGCAGAATTCCTGTCGTTTGCATCTTTCACCCCATGTCACTTCCACCTGTCACCTCCCAGCTTCTGACGTTATTCCTACACTCCGCTCTCCCTTGTCCTCCTCCCACCCTCCTCACATTGATCCACCTATCACCCACCAACCCATGTCCCAGCCCCCTCCTCCACCTTTCCGTGCGGCCTATTTCCTCTCTTTCTTTAAGCCCTGATGAACAGCCTCGACCTGAAAAGTCAACTGTCCATATCTTTCCTTAGGTGCTGAGCTCCCCTCAGCGTTCCTGTCTTGTTTCAGATTCCAGCTTTTGCAGTCTCTTTTGACTCTGTCAACTCTCCCCGGCCTCCTGTCCACTGCACACTCCACATTGGTTGCATTGATAAAGGCTGAGGCTCTGGCATTCAGGGCTCATGCCTGTTATCTGTGTCTGCAATAATGATTCACTTTCAGGACCCCTTGCTGAAATTCTGCTCTTTTAGTTACATGGTGCTGCAGGGCAGCTGCATTCAGGATTGCCAGACCTGAAAGAAGCTACTGCCCACTCCATTCCCACCTCTCCATGACCAATCTCAGGTGGTTTGAAATTTCCATCCCCCTTCCAACAAGGTGCCTAGTTCACCCAGTAGACACTAGCATCCCAGTCTAACCAAAGAATCTTGAAAGCCAAAGTCCCATATTGAGTGCAGTTTGGCTCAAATCTGCCCAGTGTTGAAAGTAAGCTCCCTCATCCATTTTGGTGATGCAAACCAATATCAACCCTCTTTCTTCCAGTCTTATGAAGAATCTCAGCCCAAAATGTTGACTGTTTATTTCGCTCCATCGATGCTGTTTAAGCTACTGAGTTCCTCCAGCATTTTGCATGTGTTACCCTGGATTTCCAGCAGCTGCAGAATCTCTCGTGTTTATTCTTCCCATTACTGTGGGTGAAGGCCTATGTATCTTGGAGTTAAACAGTTGTAGAGCACGGAAGTAGGCCCTTCAGCCTTGCCCACGCAGACCGTGAAGCCTGTCTGTGTGAATCCATTTAAAGATGAGCTTTATTTGTCACATGCCCATTTGAAACATGCAGTGAAATATGTTGTTTTGCGTCAATGACCAAAGCAGTATGAGGATTGTGCTGGAGAAAGCGAGTGTCGCCACACTTTTGGTGCCAAAATTGCAAGCCCACAGCTTGCTGACATTAACCTGTACATCTTTGGAAAGAGGGAGGAAACTGGAGTATCAGGAGGAAACCCCACTTGGTCACGGGGAGAACGTACAAAACCCTTAGACAGTGGTGGTATTGAACCTGGGTCACTGGCACTGTAATAGTATTATACCACTGTGTGTTGAGGGCCCGGCAATTGTATCCTCCAATGAAAGCAGACAAGTAAATGTAGAACCAGCTACCCCCAAAGGGTATCTGGTTCCACATGGAATTCTTAAGCTAAATTTAATTATGGCAAGCTGACAGTCAGTTCTTGGCTTTTAACAACTGCTGTAATGGTTTACAGTTCTAATCAGAAAGTACTGAATGATCTAAGAGCATCAGAACATTAACATATCCAATGAAAGTACACAGTTGAACTCATTCTTATAATTAAACTGGAAACTAGTCTACTCCCTCAGGTGAATATAATGAACCTCATTTCATTAAAACAGTATTTCCTCTTGGTGACCTAGTTATTATTTACCAACAATCATGTATTATAAAGCGCAGAAGATCTGATCTTTGTGGACGAAGGATACCCACATGGCCATTGGGAGAATGTACAAACTACTTATAGACAGCGGTGGGAATTGAACCCCGATCGGTGATTGCCGGCATTGTAAAGTGATTATGTTAACCGCTATGCTACCATGCCTGCATATTAAGCCCATTTCACTCAACTACTTTTCTATCCAACTACCTGCAAAAATGCTCTTTTTTTTTTAACCTGTAAGAGTACATGTAAATTCACTCAGCGGCCACTTTAAGTACAGAATGGAACCCGCTGTGGTCTTCTGCTGCTGTAGCCCATCTACTTTTCAAGATTCAACGTGTTGTACACCTGCATTAATGAGCTGGTGTACATGTGTACCAAATAAAGTGGACCCTGAGTGTATTCTTACTGTTTAAAAAAAATTGCAGTAGACCATAAGACAATGAGTAAAAGTCGACCATTTGGCCCATCGAGTCTGCTTCGCCATTTTATCATGAGCTGATCCATTCTCCCATTTAGTCCCACTCCCCCGCCTTCTCACCATAACCGTTGATGCCCTGGCTACTCAGATACCTATCAATCTCTGCCTTAAATACACCCAGTGACTTGGCCTCCACTGCCGCCCATGGCAACAAATTCCATAGATTCACCACCAGTAGTTCCAAATCTTAAGCATCCTGAAAACATGAACTGATGTATTAAGTTTCTGCTCTGTTGTACATAGAGAACAGAGTAGATTCTTAGGGCTCTGTGGAGCAGAGGTTACAGAAATATGGGTTGGTATTCTATGGGGTGATCTCATCAAAGTTTTCAAGTCATGAAGGTGAACTGAAGGATCCATTGAGAGAAGCTATTTCTACTGACAGGCAAGTCTAGGGCAAGGTACAGAGTGCAAAAAAAATTACAGCTGAGCCTCTCAAGAGAAATTAAGGAGTTTTGCATGTGAAAGGGCAGTAGCAAGTTGTACTGTTTAATGTAGGGAGCTCTTGATGCTAAGTCGGTCATTAATTTTAAGTCTGACAGTGAAGAATTTTCTCTCACCAAAGGTATTAAAGGATACAAAGCAAAGCTGAATATTTTTAATTAGATTAGAATCAGGTAGTAGAGCCCTTGTTTCAACAACCAAAGATCTAGATTTGAATCGTGACCTCGGGAGCCATCTGTGCAGAATTTGCACTTTCTCCCATTCCTCCCATATCCCAAAGCAGGCTGTGTAGGTCAACTCTGGAGTGTAGATGACTGATATAATCTGTGGAGAGTTGATAAGACTTCGTAAAGAGTAAAATTTGATTTTCTATTTATTTATTTAAATCTTGCATCCGTCCCACAATGTGAGGGAGTAAAAATCTACAGGCATGTGAATTTGTAAGCCTAATGGCTTGTAGAAAGAAGCTGTCCCATAGCCTGCTGGACCTGGCTTTAATGCTGCAGTGCCATTTGCCAGAAGGAAGCAGCTGAGACAGTAAATGGTTTAGGATTGCAGGCCTCCTTTACGCACCTGCTTCTGTAAATGTCCTCGATGGAGGGAAGTTCACATCCACAGGTGCACTGGGCTGTCTGTATCACTCTCTGCAGTGCCCAGCAATCAAGGTTGATGCAGTTCCCATACCAGGCGATGATCCAGCCAGTCAGGATGGTGCCCCTGTAGAAGGTCTTGGGGATTTGGGGGCTCATGATGAACTTCATCAGTCACCTGAGGTGGAAGAGATGCTGTTGTGGTCCAGGTGAGATCTTCAGCGATGTGTATGTAGTCCAGGTGAGAGCTTCGGTATACCCATCACCGAAGAACTTGAAACTACCCACCCTCTCAACTTGAAACTACTCACCCTCTCAGTTGTTG
This sequence comes from Mobula hypostoma, assembly GCF_963921235.1. Lineage (NCBI taxonomy): Eukaryota > Metazoa > Chordata > Chondrichthyes > Myliobatiformes > Myliobatidae > Mobula > Mobula hypostoma. The sequence goes on from NC_086103.1 coordinate 162,975,724, forward strand.
GCTTGGCACCACTGTGTCAGGTGTCAGCCCGTCCTCTGTAGGCTGTCTTGTTGCCGCTAGAAATAAGGCTGGTCAATATCGTGTCATCTGTAAATTTGATCGGCAGATTATTGTAGAATTTGAGTAAATGTATGGTTGACAACATGGCCTCAGCAAGCTGACGGCCCTGGTTCTGTGTTATATAGGAGTGGAATTAGACTATTCGACCCTTTGAGTTTGCTCTGCCATTCAATTGTGGCTGATCTTTTTTTTCAACCCCATTCTCCTGCCTTCTTCCCATAATCCTTAACATCCTTACCAATCAAGAACCTAACCATCTCTGCCTTAAATCCACCCAGTGACTAGATCCCCACAACCTGCTGTAGCAAAAAATACCAGAGTTACCTCGGCCTGAAGAAATTCCTCCTCCTAAACACGAGAGATTTGGCAGATGCTGGAAATTTTCAGCAACACACACACAATGTTGGAAGAACTCGACAGTTCAGGATGGATAGAGTAAGCAGTTGATGTTTCGAGCCGAGACCTTTGATCAGGATTCATTTCCCTTCATCTCAGTTTTAAAGGGACGTCCCTTTATTCTGAGGCTGTTGAATATTTCATGTTACTATGACTCTTATTGGTGCTGGTTGATCTTCTTTTGTGGCAGCATTGGCTGCTTGGCTCCCTTGCATTGCCAAATTTCTATGTAGTGTCACTAGGATGGCCAGACTTTTCACAGCATAAAGATGAATGGCCATTTGCATCATAATTTCTAATTAATTACAGGAAAGTAGGAAGATGTAAAAGATCTTTTCAATATTTTTATTAGTTTCTACATAGAAGAATACAGAGTACAAGAAAGTGTATATAAAAGGTCAAAGAAAGATTTTTTAAAAACTACCAATTACATTATGCCCATTCATAATAACAATCTCATTACCCCGTATTCATGTAAGTTAGTCAATAGTTATATTGAAATATACAAATATATTACAAAAAACAAGAGTCTAACCTCTACCAAGAGTGAAGCTGGTTATTAAGGAGAAAAAAGGTAAAATACCTTCTTGTATAATAAAAAATTAATAATAGCCAACATCTGAATTTAAACAACGAATTGAGGGTTTTGAAAGCTTTGAAGATAATTCAGAAAGGGTCCCCACAATGTTTGAAAGTCTTGATGAGATTCAGAAATTGAATAATGAATCTTCTCTAAATTTAAGCATGACATAACATTGCATAACCATTGGGCATGAGTAGGAGGAGAAACATCTTTCCATTTAAACAAAAGCACCCTCCTAGCTATAAGAGAGCTAAAGGCCAAATTATGTCAATCATATTTCTTCAGCTTGATATCTTGTCCTGCAACAATGCCAAATAGGGTCGTCAGAGGATTAGGCTTAAAATTGACTTTGAAAAGTAAGGAAAAAGTTTCAAAAACCCAATATTTTTCAAGACACAGACAAGTCCAAAACATATGAATTAATGAAGCTTCTCCATTATTACATCTGTCACAGTAGGGAGATTTATCCGAATAAAAACGAGATAGCTTATCTTTAGTTATATGGACTCTATGTACCACCTTAAATTGTATGAGGGAATGGCGAGCACGTAGCGATGAAGTATTAACCAATTTAAAAAATGTCATTCCAAGTTTCCTCAGATATTGATGCCTGTAGATCTTGTTCCCAGAGATTCTTAATTTTGTCTAAAGGAACATTCCTCATCTTCAGTAACATGCCATAACTATTAGATATTGAACCATTATAAAAAGGTGTCAAATTAAAAATTACGTCTAGTAAGTTCTTATCTGAGCTTATAGGAAATGTGCATAATTGAGAACTTAGAAAGTCTCTGATTTGTAGATATTTAAAAAAGTGAGTTTTGGATAAGCTATATTTAGCTGACAATTGCTCAAATGAGAAAAGATTTCCTCCAACAAACAGATCCCAAAAAGATAAAATACCCAACCTGTCCCCTTCTTTAAAAACTAAATCAGTCATGGAGAGTTTAAAAAAAAATTAGACTAAATGGGACTAGAGAGGGGAAATCTTAATAAACCAAAATGTTTTCTAAATTGTATCCAGATCCTCAGAGTATGTTTAAGTATTAAATTATCAGTTAGTTTACTTACAAATGAAGGAAGTGAGGATCCAAGAAGAGAAATAATAGAAAATTTATTAACAGAGTTAGCTTCTAAAGAAACCCATACCGGACAGTCTACACGATTAATATAATATAGCCAAAACGTAAGATATCGTATATTAACTGCCCAGTAATAAAACCTAAAATTAGGTAAGGCTAAACCTCCATACTTTTTAGGCTTTTGAAGATGAACTTTATTTAAACGAGGATGTTTATTTTTCCATATATAGGAGGATAAAATAGATTCAAGAGAGTCAAAAAAGGACTTAAAAGATTACCCTTGTTAAAAATGTAAATCCTGAACCATATATTTAAAATTAATTGCGTGAAAACTTATTTAGCTGATCTGACTTGAAGTACTCACAATCATGCTGCTTTGGTGACTTTACAAAAATAGTTGGGGGGCAGGGGGTAGATATTGTCGAAGTTCTGTTTAATTCCTTGAGGATGGGGATGTGCAGAGAAGCCATGTGGCCAACATGGGACCATGGGAACGGTATGATATAGCCAACTGTTCTTCAACTGAAGTAAATTCTATTATCACAATACTCAAATGTCACCCTATACAACCCTGAGGTTCATTTTCTTGTGGGCATACTTAACAAATCTATAGAATAATAACCATAACAGAATCAATGAAAGACCTCCCAACTAGGGCGTTCAACCAGAGTGCGGAAGAGAACAAAGTGTGCAAGTTCAAAAGGAAATACATCAGCAGTAAATATTGAGAACATAAGATGAAGAGTTCTTGAAAGTGGGAATATTTCAATGATGGGGCAAGTGAAATCGAGTAAAGTTATCCCCTTTGTTCAAGAGCCTGATGATTGAAGGGGAATAACTGTTCGTGAACCTGGTGGTGTGAGTCCTGAGGCTCTTGTACTTTCTCCCTGATGACAACAGTGAGAAGAGAGCATTTCCTGGGTGGTGGGGATCTCTGATAATAGATGCTGCTTTCCCGTGACAATGTTTCATGTAGTTGTGCTCAATAGTGGGGAGGGCTTTGCCTATGATGGACTGGGCCATATCCACTACTTTTTGTTTGATTTTCAATTTAAGGGCATTGGTGCTTCCATACCAGGCTGTGATGCAGCCAGTTAATATACTCTACACCATACATCTATTGAAGTTTGCCGAAGTTTTAGATGTCATACCAGATCTTCGCAAACTCTTATGGAAGTAGAGGTATTGCCATGCTTTCTTTGCGATTGCACTTGCGTGCTGGGCCCAGGACAGGTCCCCCAGAATAATACACCTTGGGATTTAAAGTTGCAAACTCCCTCCAACTCTGATCTTTCAACGAGAGGGCCCCTGGGTTCCTTCTCCTGAAGTCTATAATCAGTTCAACCAACACACACAAAATGTTGGAGGAATTCAGCAGACTGGGCAGCATCTGTGGAAAAAAGTAGAGTTGTCATTTCGGGCTGAGACCCTTTGGCAGGACTGGAGGGAAAAAAGATGAGTAGATCTAAAAGGTGGGGGAGCAGAGATAGAAAAACGCAAGGTGATAGGTGAAACCGGGAGGGGGAGGGATGAAGTAAAGAGCTGGGAGGTTGATTGGTGAAGAAGATACAGGGCCAGGGAAGGGGGAGGCTGATAGGAGAGGACAGAAGGTCATGGAAGACAGAAAAGGAGGGAGAAGCACCAGAGGGACGTAGAGGAGTAGAGGAGGCCATGGATTGACATTATCCGAATGAGAAGTGGAATTAAAATGGGTGGCCACTGGGAGATCCTGCTGCTTCTGGTGTGTGGAGCTTAGGTGCTCAGCGAAACAGTCTCCCAATCAACATCAAGTCTCACCGATATACAGGAGGCCACACCGGGAGTACTGGACACGGTATATGACCCCAACAGATTCACAGGTAAAGTGTCACCTCACCTGTATTATTCTGGAAGGGCTGTCTGGGGCTCTGAATGGTAGTGAGGGAGAAGCCACTTCCCATTGCCACCCATTTTAATTTCACTTCCCATTCCCATTTGGATAAGTCGATAAGAGCTTCCCGATGTATGCATCCTTGCTGTCCAGATGTTCCAGGGTTGAGTGAAGAGCCAATGAAATGGCATCTGCTGTGGACCTGTTCCTCCGCTAAGCAAATTGGAGCGGATCCAAGTCGCTTCTCAGGCACGAGTTGATTCGGTGTTATCACCAGCCTCTCAAAACCCTTCCACCACTGTGGATGTATGTGCTGCTGGGCGGTAGCCATTGAGGCAGATCAGCATGCTCTTCTTGGACGTCGGTATAAATGAGGCCTGCTTGAAGCAGGTGGGTACCACACACTGCCAAAGCACGAGGTTAAAGATCTTAGGGAACACACCAGCCAGCTGATCAGCACAGATCTTTAGTACTACGCTTGAAGCTGTTGTGGTTCTGATATCCACTATTTCCCCAAAAGAAATCAGGTAAATGACTGTACTGCAGGAACTACCATTAGGCACAATTGTTCCCTTGCATTGATTTCATCTTTAGCAAGAATTTGTTTTGGTGGAACTGGAAAAAGCTTAATCCCTGACTCATGCGAAAACATTTGAAAGAAGCTTCTCTCCTGTTGTGTTGAGACCAAAGGCTGTTACTGTGATCAGCAAGGGAACCTGAGCTGTCCTTGTGCCTGCTCGCTTCAACTGGGGAGCCTTTCAGATACGGTTTCCATGCGTAACCCTCAGGTTCGGCTGGAGCGTTAGTCTAGGGGGAGACTGTCTCCAGCCCCACCAAACTTGTGAAGTCTCATTTGTGTGGATGCTGCATGATGCTTTCCCCTGTTACAAATCAGTACCACCAAATAACAACCAGTATACCGTACGCAATTAAACGATTTAGCTTTATCATTCTTAATTTGACTATAGGGTTAGTAAAGAAAAACAAAAAGATGAGGGTCCATTTTAATGAAACGGTCTAATGTGCACGTTGGAGCTCACGGTTTTCCCGTCCATTACTTCCCCATCGATTTCCACCAGGCGTTGTTGATGCCTGGCTCCATTCCAAGTCCACTCCGTCCTGCAATCCAGGACCCCTCCGTTCCAGCATCTTCTGTCTCCGTATTCCGCTGAACAAAAGACCTCGAACAACTTGCTCTCAGGCGCACAACAAGAAAAAAACACTCCCCTCATTGGACGGCAGAACATTCCAAAGCCCCCATTATCTCTAGTCATAACCCAAACACTGCTGCTACAGAACAACCATTACATTAGCAGTGAATCATAGTATTCAAAGACTGATTTGGGTTTTGCTTCCAATAAATTTTATGTTTGTTATGTTGCTGTAATTACCCTTTAATTTTCTATAAGCCTGTTCTTTCAGAGCCACCTCTCTGCTGTTTTTCAGATGGCGAACAAAGCAGAATCTGGACTATTGCTTCCTGATGATGTATGCCCAGAACAAGGGGATTTACTATGTCCAGGTAATGAATGTCTCATCTGCTAACACACTTCAAAAGCTACCTCATCTGCAGTTTTAGGTGCTGTGTGCCTTCGGTTGATGAAAGGGTGGTGAGGAGATTTGCTTCTCCCTTAGCTGCCAGTGTTGTTGCTCACCCAACTGCCAAGATGGTGCATTTTTCTAATGTTAGAAAGCAGCAGCATGTTTGTTTGTTTGGCCTGCACCACCCAGCAAACCCCGATTTTACCCTACCCTACCCTAATCATGGGACAATTTACCTCCAATTAACCTCCCAGTTAAGCTACCAGCTGATACATCTTTGGATTGTAGGAGAAAACCGGAGCACCCAGAGGAAACCCACACGTTCATGAGGAGAGCTTACAGACAGTGGCGAGAATTGAACTGGGTTCACTGGTACTGTAAAGTGTTGTGCTAACCACTATGCTACCATCCTGCCTGTATTGGAGCATGCTTCGATTATATTGGTGATTGGCTTCACGGGTCCAATTCAACTCCGTACTCAATCAACTCCCTGTTTGTGAGGGGAATGTAGCACAGTTTCTGACTGTGGCATAGATGGAAATCTGGGAATCCTCTATGGTGTTTGAGCATGAGAGGAGTTAATCTTGAGGGTAGGCTTGCCTGAGACAAAACAATATCCATTCAGGAACAACACGTGCATGAATGTAGGCCATTTAAAGTTTCACAAGCTAATTTTTGAAGAAGTTTAACTCTAAGGTGCATGAGAAGAGGTTGAGACAAGTGACCAAACACTTCATCAAAGTGAAAGCTTTAAGAGCATCGTGACTGGGACAGTTAATTGCTTTTGTATTTACGATAAATGGTCGGAATGCTGAATGGCGGCGTGTTTAGTAAACAGTGTTACTTAAGTGGTGTGAGACTGTTGGGTGCATGGTAACAGCACAGGAGCAAACAGAACTTGCTGGTTCAATGGTCTGCTCATGTAATATGATGCAGTGCAGTATTCCTGTGGAGCTGTATACAAATGGGGCAGAACTGTTTGCACTGGTAACTGTTCCAAATTATAATAGTCTCATGACCTCCAGATAGACACCTCCATTGTTTGACAATGTATCCTTGATATTGTCCCTCATTCAAGGATGCAGGTACAACCTTTAGCAGTCACCTTCTACTATTTTTCACCTCGGACTTCAACTACTGCACAGAGTCTTGTCACCTTCAGAAGTTTTCGGATGGCTCTGCCATAGTTGGATGCATCAGCAAGGGAGATGAGGCTGAGTACAGGGCTACGGTAGGAATCTTTGTCACATGGTGTGAGCAGAATTATCTGCAGCTTAATGTGAAAAAGACTAAGGAGCTGGTGGTAGACCTGAGGAGAGCGAAGGTACCGGTGACCCCTGTTTCCATCCAGGGGGTCAGTGTGGACATGGTGGAGGATTACAAATACCTGGGGATACGAATTGACAATAAACTGGACTGGTTTAAGAACACTGAGGCTGTCTACAAGAAGGGTCAGAGCCGTCTCTATTTCCTGAGGAGACTGAGGTCCTTTAACATCTGCCGGATGATGCTGAGAATGATCTACAAGTCTGTGGTGGCCAGTGCTATCATGTTTGCTGTTGTGTGCTGGTGCAGCAGGCTGAGGGTAGCAGACACCAACAGAATCAACAAACTCATTTGTAAGGCCAGTGATGTTGTAGGGATGGAACTGGACTCTCTGACGGTGGTGTCTGAAAAGAGGATGCTGTCTAAGTTGCATGCCATCTTGGTCAATGTCTCCCATCTACTACATAATGTACTGGTTGGGCACAGGAGTACATTCAGCCAGAGAGTCATTCCACCAAGATGCAGCACAGAGCGTCATAGGAAGTCATTCCTGCCTGTGGCCATCAAACTTTACAACTCCTCCCTTGGAGGGTCAGACACCCTGAGCCGATAGGCTGGTCCTGAACTTATTTCATAATTTCCTGGCATAATTTACATATTACTATTTAACTATTTGTGGTTCTATTACTATTTATTATTTATGGTGCAACTGTAACGAAAACCAATTTCCCCCGGGATCAATAAAGTATGACTATACAAAATCCACACGGACCTCTAGGCAGGTCATTGGATTCCATCTATAGTCATCTCTCACTTGACACAGAGCTCAGCTTGACACTACTGATGGCCACTGCCAGGATCTTGACCCAACATTAAAGCCTCCAAGTATAGGAACATATTGAGTCAATGTTTGTTAACCATTGGCCAGATCCACCTATGTGTAAGGAACAACAAAAACAAAACCAATCTGTTTTGATACGTGTGTCCAGCATGTCGGTCCCAAGTTCCTCAATAATCTATGCACCATCCATACTAGGAATTACAGTACATTGATGGCTTTTTATTATTCCCAAATCGTGTAGAAGGTTGTCATAGATTACAACAGAATAGTGACAAGATACAGAGCTGGGCTAACAAGTGGCAGATGGAGCTCAACCTGGAAAAGTGTGAAGTGATTCACTTTGGAGGGTTGAATTTGAAGGCAAAATACAGGCTTAATGACAGGATTCTGAGCAGTGTGGAGGAGCAGAGGGGTCTTCGGGTAAATGTCCATAGATCCATCAAAGTTGCCATGCAAGTTGATGGGGTTGTGTTGGCCTTCATTAATCCTCGAGTTCAAGAGCCATCAGGTAATGTTGCAGCTCTATAAAACTCTGGTTAGATTACACTTGGAATATTGTGTTCAGTTCTGGTTGCCTCATTCTGGACACAAAGCTTTAGAGAGGGTGCTGAGGAGATTTACCAGGATGCTGCCTGGATTAGAATGTCTATCTTATGAAGTTAACTTGTACGAGCTGTGACTTTGGAGCAAAGGAGGCTGAGAGGTGACTTGATAGAGGTGTACAAGATGAGAAGAGGCATGAATCGAGTGGAAAGTCAGAGACTTTTTCCTCAGGGTGGAAATGGCTAATACAGGGGGCATAATCTTAAGGTAATTGGAGGATAGTATGGGGAATGTCATCAGAATTTTTTTTTTAACAGAGCATGAGGTGCATGGAATGCTCTGCCATGGGTGATGGTAGAAGCAGATATATTAGGGACATCTAGGAAACTCTTAGGTAGGCACATGGAAGATAGGAAAATGGAGGACTATGTAGGAGAGAAGGGTTAGACTGATCTTAGAATAGGTTAACAGTTCAGCATTACATTGTGGGCTGAAGGGCCTGTACTGTGCTATAGTGTGCTAAGTTCTCAAATCCTGGTGATCGCTGCTCAGTCACTGTGACTGTGGAAGTATCTTAAAAAGATATTACTATACTGTGGTGGTTTCAGAAGGCATTAATTCTGGCCTCACTGGTAACGCCTATATCCAGTACAAGAATTATAATAAATGCCACCTTAAATTTAAGGTGGGGGCTTATATGGGAGGCAGGGTTTGAGGGTCGGCACAACATTGCGGGTCGAAGGGCCTGTACTGTGCTGTACTATTTTATGTTCTATGTTTTGTAATGCAGAGACAGAAATCGAGCATCAGAGGCTGGGGAATCAAAGAACTATCAGACGCACAGTGACGTGAATGCCAGTCTCCTAAACTTCCAAGATTCACTGGTTTTCCTGTAGTGAAAAAGCCACTGCATTGAGTGATGTGGCAACAGATTTAGATAAATATTGACTTTAAAATTAGAATCTACGTACTGTACAAGTAACAAAACTATGGGAATCTGTTGGCCTCCTTAAAAGGAAATTTTGTATGTAATCATTAGTGGATAGATACGTCATCTGTTCATACCCAAAATGTCAAGTTTAATACCACCCAGGGACAAAAAAAGATCTGAGCATATGTTTTCTTTTATATTCTAACATCAGTTTATTTCTTGGGTTCCCACCGTGACAAGAGGCCAGCCTTTCAGCGCAATTGGTCACTCTGAGTAATGACTGAGTACAGTGGGAATGCAATGCAACAAAGGATCCAATAATGTGGTAGCAATTGTCCGGAAGATTTGTTCTGTAGAATCACATGGAATCTCCTCGATTGATGTGGAAAACTGCCCACTTACGTCCTGCTAGCAAAAGCAGAATAAATTATATTCCTGCTAATTATCACTCGTCAAACTATCAGCAGCAAAAAGATGAAAAGTGCCATTAAACCTTCAGTGGCCTTTACTCTGTTTACTTGCTCTCTTTGGGTTTATCCAGTGTAAAATGCCAGTTCAAAACCCATTTATTTAACCTTGCTTTTAACTAGCATCTTTTTGTCTTTTATTTTCATGTTTGCACTTCATCCCATTGTAAAGTACTTGAAATATATTGTATGAAAAGTGCGTTAGAAAAAAAGTAGTTGGTTTTTTTATTATTTATTTTTTTCTGAGCTCAAGCTGGTAAAACCTGAGGTATGGGCATAGTCCAGCACACTCATTTCTCAATTGCTGGGAACTTTCGGACTATTCTAGTGGTGTTTAGCGTTGTGTCTTTCTGGAGATTTACATAAATATTGTTGTGTAGGCCTAATTGTTTAATGTTATTGTGTAGCAACTTTGGAATGATACTAGTTGTTGCTATTACTATCAGGACAATGTATACCTTGTTCATGTTCCATAGTCTTTCAATTTCCTCTTCTAATTCAGCATATTTCTGGTGTTTTTCACTTACTGATTTCTGTAAGTTATGTTTGTTTGGAATGGCTATATCTACTGAGTAAGTTGTTCTTGCTTGTTTATCTTGTATTATTATATTCGGATGGTTATTGTTGATCGTCCTGTCTATAATAATGGATCAATAGTGTAGGACTCTGACTCTAAAACTGATCAGGCTTGCATTTATAGTAAAGAATGATTTCTTTTATGAGTTTGTATTTTAAAACAAGATTTTGGTGAGTGATGTTTGCCACTTGATTGTGTTTGTGTAAGTAATCAGATTGAGTTAAACTGCTGCAGGATCCTGTATTGTGTTGGATTGTTTCTGGTTTCTCTTGGCATTTTCTGCATTTATCATCTTGAATTTGTTGGTCTTTTACTAATGTCTTTTTGATCAGTTTTGTGTTAACCACCTGGCCCCGTATTACCACAAGGAACCCCTCTGTTTCAGACTATTAATAATTATTATTATTTACCGCTTTGATCCATCCATGTATCAAGGAGATGAAATCCAGAGGTTTATAAAACCATGAGGAGGATAGATATGGTGAATAGCCGAGTCTTTTCTTCAGCATTTGGGAGTGCAAAACTAGAGGGCATAGGCTTAAAGTGGGAGGGGAGAGTTTTAAAAGGAACCGGAGGAGAAACTTTTCCACACTGAGTTGTGAGCATGTTTAGTATATTATCAGAGGAAGTAATAGGGACTGGTCCAATTATGATATTTAAGAGGTATTAGGACAGTTTTATGGATAGAAAAGGGTTAGAGGGCTCTGGGGAAAATGCAGACTAATGGGACTAGCATAGTTCGGCAACTTGGTCAGTAATGTTTCCCCTGTAGCGATGTGCTACACACAGCGCTAGAATAACCACACGGAGTCGGTGAGTTAGAGTTGCGATGAAAGAGATTTATTCAAACTTCGCGGCCCGCTTTAAAGCCTTCCCGTTCCTGCCCTCCCTGGGCGGGACTACTGTGGGGAATGCATATTCCCAGACCCTTTCTGCACGCGGGATTTTCCCCCTGCTGGTGAAGATGGCCTGGCGCCCTTTTTGCTGCCGGCCCTCTGCCTGCGCGCGCTGTTTCGTGAGCCGGTTCGCGGGTGCCAGAAAGTGGGTCGCCACATAACCCCCCCCCCCCAGAACCGGCGATACCTCCCCCAATGTCCACAGTCTGGATCGGCCTCTGTTTGGGAGGTCTGCCCCTGTGCCGCGGTGCCTGAGCCTGGACCGGTTGCGCCAAGTCCGCATGGGCCGGTTTGAGTCGGTCCACCGTGAAAACCTCCTCTCTCCCCCCAATGTCCAGCACGAACGTGGACCCGTTGTTGCTGATCACCTTAAACGGCCCCTCGTAGGGCCGCTGTAGCGGTGCCCGGTGTCCGCCCCGTCGTACAAAAAGAAACTTACAGTTCTACAGGTCTTTGGGTACGCAGGTCGGGCTCTGTCCGTGCTGTGAAATGTGTATGGGGGCCAGGTTACCGAGCCTCTCCCGTAGTCTGTCCAGGACTGCTGTGGGTTCTTCCTCTTGCCCCCTTGGGGCTGGTATGAACACTCCTGGGACGACCAGGAGCGCGCCGTACACCAACTCGGCCGACGAGGTGTGTAGATCCTCTTTGGGCGCCGTGCGGATTCCGAGCAGGACCCAGGGAAGCTCGTCCACCCAGTTAGGCCCCTCCAGGCGGGCCATGAGAGCCGATTTCAGGTGACGGTGGTAACGCTCCACTAGTCCGTTCGACTGTGGGTGGTAGGCAGTTGTGTGGTGTAGCTGTGTTCCTAAAAGTCTGGCCATAGCCGACCACAGGCTGGAGGTGAACTGGGCGCCCCTATCGGAGGTAATGTGGGCCGGTACCCCAAAGCGTGCTACCCAGGTTGCGATCAGTGCTCGGGCGCAGGATTCGGAGGTGGTGTCGCTGAGCGGGACTGCCTCTGGCCATCTGGTGAACCGGTCTATCATAGTTAGGAGGTACCGCGCTCCTCGTGACACTGGCAGGGGCCCCACGATATCCACATGGATGTGGTCGAACCTCCGGCGGGTGGGTTCGAACCGCTGCGGTGGAGCCTTGGTGTGCCGCTGCACCTTGGCCGTTTGGCACTGCATGCACGTTTTGGCCCATTCACTGACCTGTTTACGAAGTCCATGCCACACGAACCTGTTGGAGACCAGCCGGACGGTTGTCCTGATGGAGGGGTGCGCTAAGTTGTGAATGGATTCGAACACCCGCCGGCGCCAGGCTGCTGGGACAACGGGGCGGGGTTGGCCAGTAGCTACGTCACATAGTAGGGTCCTCTCACCTGGGCCTACGGGGAGGTCTTGGAGCTGCAAACCGGAGACTGCAGTCCTGTAACTGGGGATCTCAGCGTCTGCCTGCTGTGCCTCTGCCAGTGCTGCATAGTCCACCCCCTGGGACAGGGCCTGTATGGTAGGTCTGGAAAGTGCGTCCGCCATGTCGTTGTTCTTTCCAGAGACATGCCAGATGTCCGTCGTGTACTCGGAGATGTAGGACAGATGTCACTGCTGGCGGGACGACCAGGGGTCGGACACCTTAGTGAACGCAAAGGTAAGCGGTTTGTGGTCTGTGAACGCGGTGAAGGGCCTACCTTCTAAGAAGTACCTGAAATGCCGGATTGCCAGGTATAGTGCCAATAGCTCCCGGTCGAAAGCACTGTATTTGAGTTCGGGTGGTCGTAGGTGTTTGCTGAAGAACGCCAGGGGTTGCCAGCGACCCTCGATGAGTTGTTCCAGCACTCCACCGACTGCTGTGTTGGATGCGTCCACCGTGAGGGCAGTAGGAACGTCCGTTCTGGGGTGCACTAGCATCGCGGCGTTTGCCAAGGCTTCTTTGGTTTTAACGAAAGCGGTTGCGGCCTCTTCGTTCCAGGTAATGTCCTTGCCCTTACCCGACATTAGAGTGAACAAGGGGCGCATGGTTCGGGCTGCTGAGGGGAGGAAACGGTGGTAGAAATTCACCATACCCACGAATTCCTGCAAGTCTTTGATTGTGTTGGGTCGGGGGAAGTGGCAGACCGCGTCTACCTTGGCGGGCAGCGGGGTTGCCCCGTCTTTAGTAATCCTGTGGCCCAGGAAGTCGATGGTGTCAAGTCCGAACTGGCATTTGGCTGGATTGATTGTAAGGCCGAATTCACTCAGGCGGGAGTAGAGCTGGCGGAGGTGGGGCAGATGCTCCTGCCGACTACTGCTGGCTATGAGGATGTCGTCCAAATAGATGAATGCAAAGTCCAGGTCGCGTCCCACCGCGTCCATTAGCCGCTGGAAAGTCTGTGCGGCGTTCTTTAGACCAAACGGCATTCGGAGGCATTCGAAAAGTCCGAATGGGGTGATAAGTGCTGTTTTGGGGATGTCGTCCGGATGTACAGGGATTTGATGGTATCCCCGGACGAGGTCTACCTTGGAAAAGATCCTTGCGCCGTGTAGGTTTGCTGCGAAGTCTTGAATGTGCGACACAGGGTAGCGGTCTGGCGTTGTAGCCTCGTTCAGTCTGCGGTAGTCACCGCATGGTCTCCAGCCCCCCGTTGCCTTGGGCACCATGTGAAGTGGGGAGGCCCATGGGCTGTCGGACCGTCGTATGATCCCTAATTCCTCCATCTTCTTGAACTCCTCCTTCGCTAGTCGGAGCTTGTCCGGGGGAAGCCTTCGAGCAGGGGCGTGGAGGGGTGGTCCCTGGGTCGGGATGTGGTGCTGTACTCCGTGTCTGGGCATGGCTGCCGTGAACTGCGGTGTCAGTACTGATGGGAAATCCGCCAGGACCCTGGTGAATTCATCGTCGGACAGCGTGATGGAGTCCAGGTGTGGGGCTGGCAACTGTGCTTCACCCAGGAAGAACGTTTGAAAAGTCTTGGCGTGGACTAATCGCTTCCCTTGCAAGTCGACCAGCAGTGGTTGGGCCACGGCGGCCAGTGTGAAGTCCCACGTGAACCGGCTGGAGCTGAACTGTAGCCGCACCGTGCGGGTGCCGTAGGTTCGTATTGTGCTGCCATTAGTGGCCCTCAGGGTGGGTCCCGGTTCTCTGTTGCGGGTGTCGTAACTCGTTGGAGGTAAGACGCTGATCTCCACTCCGGTGTCGACCAAAAAGCGGCGTCCCGACTGCTTGTCCCAGACGTACAGGAGGCTGTCCTGATGGCCAGCCGCCGTAGCGATCGGCAGCGGCTGGGCCTTGGCGTTTCCCGGGAATTTGCAGGGCGGTCTGCAGCGGCGGGCCTCCGTGCCCCACCGCTGGTGGTAGAAACACCATTGTTCGTTGGGCTCCTCACTCCCGTCGCCGGGTTTTGTAGGCTCTGCTGCCGGGCCCGGTCTGGTCTGTCGTTGGGCACGCGGCTTGGTGATCTGTGCGACGGATGCCCCTCTCTCTTTCCTGGCATTCCACAGCACATCTGCTCGGGCCGCCACCTCCCGGGGGTTGCTGAAATCTGCGTCGGACAGCAGCAGGCATATGTCCTCGGGCAGTTGCTCTAGGAACGCCTGCTCAAACATGAGGCAGGGTTTGTGTCCTTCAGCCAGGGCCAGCATCTCGTTCATTAATGCTAACGGCGGCCTGTCTCCCAAACCATCCAGGTGCATTAAGCGGCGTGCTCATTCGCGCCGTTAGAGTCTGAAAGTCCTTATGAGCAGGGCTTTGAATGCTGTGTATTTGCCGTCCTCCGGGGGCGACTGTATAAACTCCTCAACTTGTGCAGCAGTCTCCTGGTCGAGGGAGCTCAGCACGTAGTAGTAGCAAGTGGACTCCGAGGTTATCTGCCGAATGTGGAATTGTGCTTCTGCTTGTTCGAACCATAAATGGCGTCGCAGCGTCCAGAAGCTTGGCAGTTTTAACGAAACTGCGTGAACAGATGCAGCGTCGGTCATCTCTGTTCCAAATATCGTTTGGGCCGTCGGGGTCACCAATTGTAGCGATGTGCTACACACAGCGCTAGAATAACCACACGGAGTTGGTGAGTTAGAGTTGCGATGAAAGAGATTTATTCAAACTTCGCGGCCCGCTTTAAAGCCTTCCCGTTCCCGCCCTCCCTGGACGGGACTACTGTGGGGAATGCATATTCCCAGACCCTTTCTGCGCGCGGGATTTTCCCCCTGCTGGTGAAGATGGCCTGGCGCCCTTTTTGCTGCCGGCCCTCTGCCTGCGCGCGCTGTTTCGTGAGCCGGTTCGTGGGTGCCAGAAAGTGGGTCGCCACACCCCTATTTTTTTTACAGCTTCATGGACCAATCATTGGCTCTGAGCAGGAAATTTTTACATGGCCTGAAAACGGCACAGAACTTGAATAAAACACTCTATACAAGACAATTCCAGTTCTGCAGCAGCAGCGGCTATGCGCAGGGCAGTATTTCTGTTACTGCGCGGCCGCACATCCGCACAGCTTAGAGAGGACAGTGTTGGTCAGCATGGGCAAGTTGGGTTGAAGGGCCTGCTTCCATAGTGTTTAGTTCCATGACTTCGTGACTGGAAAAAAAAAGAAAAGAACAACGTTTGTTTGAAATCAGTATGAAGGAGCCCCTGTAAAATTGAGATTGGGGAGATATTTTCTACTCGCTGAAGCCATATGTCACACAAGAGAGAGTGCACGTGCTCACTGGAGGTGAACGACTCCAGTCCCAGTGTGTGTTGTAGAGAGTTTTTCATGGCAGCGTGAAAGGCTGATCATATTCGGCTGCTTCATCAGTGGCCATGAGGTCACAAGTGTACAGTAGATGCCCAAGATCATTTAGAAACTGTTCAGATCCATTTGCAGCTCCTCAGATAATGAGTTAATTTGTATTTGCATCCAGAGCTGGAATGATCTGTGATGAGTAACATGTGGCATGGTGAGTCAATAACCATCTCCAACAGAAAAAAGCGTAACCATTTTGCATTGGCATTCAGTACTATTACTATTTTCACATTCCTTGACATCATTGTCTGGGCAGCTTTTTTAGATTAGAGCAAGATTTAGTGTTCTGTTGTGAGTCATCCCCTGGTACCCCAGAGTTTTGACCCATTCATAAGGTTTCAGTCAGCACTGCATTTGAATCACACTGGCCTGAATTAAACAGTTCAGATGAGATGCAGTAGCCTCGTCACCACAAATCCTACTTAGTAGAAGGTATTCTCTCTTCTCCCCTCTTTCATCGGTATAATATTGAACTTTTTCCAGTAGCTTTATTCTTCATTTTTACTGGTTTACCTTATTCTAGCTCAATGCACTGAGCACTGATTTGATCTGTATGAACAGTATGCAAGACAGCTATCTTGATACATGTGATGACACTGAATAAACCAATACTAATACCAGTACAAATCCATCACCATTAACAATCAACACACATAAAAGTTGCTGGTGAACACAGCAGGCCAGGCAGCATCTCTAGGAAGAGGTACAGTCCACGTTTCAGGCCGAGACCCTTCGTCTAGTCCTGACGAAGGGTCTTGGCCCGAAACATCGACTGTACCTATTAACAATTGCCCATCACTAATGTACCAAGGTGTACCAACTACACCATGCTAACGTGTCACAAGTGAGACCTAGAGAGATTTGCTAGCATTGACTGAACAATGTATCTTATTTCTAACAAGATAGCAGATTACACTCATTATGCATCCCAATATCCCATTGGCCACTGGTTCAGTCCTTTTCAAAACTGTATAAGAATAGTTTCAGCAACTGTATAACATTAATTTATTCAAAGCACTCTTTCTAGTCCCAGCTATATTAATTAGTTTAATTGTACAGTAACACTGACATATTCTGCAAATGATTAATTGTAGCATTCTCCCTCAAGAGTCATAAAAAGGTTAAGGCAAGCATCAGGCTTTATTTCTCGAAGAACAAAATTAAATCATAAGGTAAAAACATTACACAAAATTCTTATCAAATACAGACGGTAGTCTGCATGGTTACTATAAAGGATATGGAGACATTAGAGAGGGTGCAATAATAAATTTACAATATCTGTGAGAACATTCTCATAAAAAAAATAAACAGGCTGGAGCTGAGGTATTTAAATTTGCAGTTTAATAGAAATGACACAGAAGTCTTGACAGTGTGAAGAACAACAGGACTAACAGCCACCAAATTAGTCACAGGGAAATTAAATCCTGTTGGGCACAAGAATAGAGATGGAGAGAGGGAGAGTGTAACGATTGATGGAGGGAGGGATAGAGGGGCAGGATAGATAGAGAGAGGAGACTAGCAATAGAGGGACAGAGAAGGGGAGTATCGGGGTAAATTGTGGAGGAGAAAGGGGTGGAATTCATGAACAAAGAGAATGGATGGGATACACATAACAAAAAGCTAGTGGAATATCTGAGAGAGGATCGTGCTGATGGCAGACCATAAAATTGCTGTGGAATATATGGGCTCAATATGTTCCCTGTGTTTGTTTTGCACAATGGAATAAATGTCTCTCAGTTTTGTTCCTGGGTTGAGCTGTTATCCATTGTCATCTTGTATTCATCATGTATTTGGCAGCTGATTTTCTTAAAAGCCCCAGAATAAAGCTTGACCCTCCCCAGTCAAACTGCTTCTCCCCCACCTCTTGCAGCAAGTTTTATCTTTTCTGAGTTGCTCATACTCCCATTATCATCTCTGCCTCTTGTCGTATCAAAATATAATGATTTCCTCTGCAGTTGTTTTCAGAGGTAGCAATGAACCACCAAAGATTGCTATGCAGTTTTGTATGACTTTGGCCTTGTTTACTCATGCCCCACCAACTTGTGTTTTTAAGGCATGACGTGCTGATCCTGAGGGAAAAATGAGCTAATTCTATGTTGTGCTTCCCCCACAGCTTGAAGACGACATAGTTGCCAAAGATCATTACTTCAGCACCATGAAAAACTTTGCACTTCAGCTTTCTTCAGAAGACTGGATGATTCTAGAGTTCTCACAGTTGGGGTTTATAGGTAAGGGAAAACTCTTTGATGCAAAAAGCCGGTGAGGAAGCACACCTGGTAATGCCTGTGCATTTTAACATCAAAGTCAAACGGAAATAGCACAGAAACTGGTTGGACTAGTGATGGATAATAAAACCACTGTGCCTTAATCATTTGCTAGCATTTATAGTTATTTTAATTGAAGCAAAGTATCATTTTGTAGATTGCTGTTTTAGACTGCATAATTACCACCTCCATAAAACTGCCTTTGAGGCATGAACAACCTGCCATTTAATACCAACTCTTTATTTCCATGACATTCATTCCTCTACTTCTTGCTCACCTTGAAAGACTTGTCCTTATTTTCGAATCATTCCCTGGAGGTTCCGTTTGAGCAACTTCTCCGTATCCTGTAGTGGGGGAGTTTAGAACCAGACAGCACAGCCTCGGACGAGAAAGACATCCCTTTAGAACAGAGATGAGGATGAATTTCTTTAGCCAGAGAGTGGTGACACTGTGAAATTCATTGCTACAGGCAGCTGTGGAGGCCAGGTGTTAGGCTTTATTTAAAGTGGCGGTTGATAGGTTCTTGATTAATAAAGGTGGCAAAGGGTACTGGGCGAAGACAGGAAAATAGGGTAGAGAGGGATAATGGATCAGCCGTGATAGAATAGCAAAGCAGATTCAGTGGGCTGAATGACCGAATTCTGCTCCTCTGTCTTATGGTCATATAATCCCAGCCACACAAACTCATTCCACTTTAAAGTCCTCTCCCTCCTCTGTCTCATTGTTTTTGATTCTTCTTCACTTCCTCTTCATCTGCATCCCCACCCGGCACCACCCCACTGTCAATTTGCTCCGTTTTATTGTTCTTGTGATTTTATTTCCTTAAAACTCATCATTCTCCATTCCTCACTGTTATGCTTCGATTCTAGCTTGTTGGCATCCTCAGTCCCTGAGCAAGGACGTTTCAAATGTTTTCCACAGGCAGGCAGCTATGGTTATGTAAATGTACAGTTCTTAATGTAAATTATATTTTTCTCATTCTTTATCTTAAGCAAACTGCTGTACACACACTATGCATTTATACATTTTAATGAATGTACCAGTGCCAGGTGACTGGGCTGTGTATTCAGAACACTGAGACAGAATTGGGCTATTTAGCTGGTTAAGTCTACATGACCTGTGACCTAATTTCATACACCATCCTTTCCACCATACCTAATAACACCTTGGCTAAAAATAAACAGTAAAGAAAGATATTTAAGGTGCACTCTTGATGTAGCGACAATCTTTTTTTTTGTGGAAGAGAGTTCTAGGTGACCACATATGGACGGCTTTCCTAACAAAAGGTCTGGTTCTGATTTTTAAAGTGTGCCAACTACACTTGATGGTCTCTTTATTAGGTACCTCCTGTAGCAAATAAAACAGCCACTGAATGTACATTTGTGATCTTTGCTGTTTCAATGTGTTACGAATCTAGAGATGTACTTCTGTACAGCACAGTTGTAATCCATGGTTATTTTAGTTATAGTCACCTTCCTGTCAGCTTGAACCAACCTCATTATTCTTCTCTAACCTCTGTCATTAACAAGGCATTTGTTCCCCCCACAGAAATGCCACTCGCTGGATGTTCTTTTGTTTTTTGCATGATTCTCTGTAAACTGTGTTGTGTGTCAAAATCTCCGGAGATCAGCAGTTTTTGAGATACTTGGACCACCCTGTCTGCCATCAATAATCATTCCACAATCAAAGTCACTTAGATTACAGTTGAAGGCAGAAGTTTACATACACCTTCCAGGACAGCAGCGACATGCGGCGCATGTGGGAGGGCATTCAGGACATCACCAACTACAAGACAACATCACCTACCTGTGCTGGTGATGCCTCCCTCCCAGATGTACTGAACAACTTTTATGCTCGGTTTGAGGCGGATAATGACATGGTGGCAAGGAAGACCACCCCTCCTCCAAACAACCAGGTGCTGTGTCTTACTGTGGCCGATGTGAGGAGATCCCTGTGCAGGGTCAACCCACAGAAGGCTGCTGGACCAGACAATATTCCTGGCAGAGTGCTTCGAGGATGTGCAGACTAGCTAGCAGATATTCTCACTGACGTCTTCAACATCTCCCTGAGCAGTGCCGTCGTTCCTACGTGCTTCAAGGACGCCACCATCGTCCCCGTGCCAAAGAGGTCTTCAGTGTCCTGCCTCAACGACTACCGTCCTGTCGCACTCACATCCATCATCATGAAGTGTTTCGAGAGGCTCGTCATGAGGCACATCAAGACCCTGCTGCCCCCCCTCACTGGACCCCCTGCAGGAGGACACGGAGCGACCAATCTCTGCTGAACATCGACGACTCCTCCGCAGAGATCATTAAGAGCACCAAATTTCGTGGTGTTCACCTGGCAGAGCATCTCACCTGGCCCCTCAACACCAGCTCCATAGCAAAGAAAGCCCAGCAGCGTCTCTACTTTCTGCGAAGGCTGAGAAAAGTCCATCTCCCAACCCCCATCCTCACCACGTTCTACAGAGGTTGTATTGAGAGCATCCTGAGCAGCTGCATCATGGCCTAGTTCAGAAATTGTACCATCTCGGATCGCAAGACCCTGCAGCGGATAGTGAGGTCAGCTGAGAAGCTCATTGGGGTCTCTCTTCCCGCCACAGACATTTACACCTCACGCTGCATCTACAAAGCAAACAGCATTATGAAGGACGCCATGCACCCCTCATATAAACTCTTCTCCCGCCTGTAATCTGGAAAAAGGCACCGAAGCATTCGGGCTCTCACGACCAGACTATGTAACAGTTTCTTCCCCCAAGCCATCATACTCCTCAATACCCAGAGCCTGGCTTGACACCAACCTTCTATACCCTCTATTGTGCCTACTGTCTTGTTTATTATTTATTATTATTTGTTGTGCCTGCACTGTTTTGTGTACTTTATGCAGTCCTGGATAGGTCTGTAGTCTAGTGTAGTTTTTGTATTGTTTCGTGTAGCACCATGGTCCTGGAAAATGTTGTCTCATTTTTACTATGTTCTCTACCAGCAGTTATGGTTGAAATGACAATAAAAGGTGACTTGACTTGTCTTGACCTTAGCCAAATACATTTAAACTCAGTTTTTCACAATTCCTGACATTTAATCCTAGAAAACATTCCCTGTCTTAGGTCAGTTAGGATCACTATATTTTAAGAATGTGAAATGTCAGAATAATAGTAGAGAGAATGACTTATTTCAGCTTTTATTTTTTTCATCACTTTCCCAGTGGGTCAGAAGTTTACATACACTTTGTTAGTATTTGGTAGCATTGCCTTTAACTTGGATCAAACGTTTTGGGTAGCCTTCCACAAGCTTCTCTCAGTAAGTTGCTGGAATTTTGTTCCATTCCTCCAGACAGAACTGGTGTAACTGAGTCAGGTTTGTAGGCCTCCTTGCTCGCACACACTTTTTCAGTTCTGCCCCCAAATTTTCTATTGGATTGAGGTCAGGGCTTTGTGATGGCCACTCCAATACCTTGACTTTGTTGTCCTTAAGCAAGTTTGCCACAACTTTGGAGGTATGCTTGGGGGTCATTGTCCATTTGGAAGACCCATTTGCGACTTGAGATTTAACTTCCTGGCTGATGTCTTGAGATGTTGCTTCAATATATCCACATAATGTTCCTTCCTCATGATGCCATCTATTTTGTGAAGTGCACCAGTCCCTCCTGCAGCAAAGCACCCCCACAACATGATGCTGCCACCCCCATGCTTCACAGTTGAGATGGTGTTCTTCAGTTTACAAGCCTCACCCTTTTTCCTCCAAACATAGCGATGGTCATTATGGCCATACAGTTCAATTTTTGTTTCATCAGACCAGAAGACATTTCTCCAAAGAATCTTTGTCCCCATGTGCACTTGCAAACTGTAGTCTGGCTTTTTTATGGCAGTTTTGGAGCAGTGGCTTCTTCCTTGCTGAGCAGCCTTTCAGGTTATGTCGATATAGGACTCGTTTTACTGTGGATATAGATACTTGTCTACCTCTTTCCTCCAGCATCTTCACAAGGTCCTTTGCTGTTGTTCTAGGATTGATTTGCACTTTTTCATCTCTAGGAGACAGAATGCGTCTCCTTCCTGAGTGGTATGATGACTACGTGGTCCCATGGTGTTTATACTTGTGTACTATTGTTTGTACAGATGAACGTGGTACCTTCAGGCGTTTGGAAATTGCTCCCAAGGATGAACCAGACTTGACATCATTTTCTGACCTCAATCTGGTAGAAAATTTGTGGGTAGAACTGAAAAAGCATGTGAAAGCAAGGACGCCTACAAATCTGACTGAGTTACACCAGTTCTGTCTGGAGGAATGGAACAAAATTCCAGCAACTTACTGTGAGAAGCTTGTGGAAGGCTACTCAAAACGTTTGACCCAAGTTAAGCAATTTAAAGGCAATGCTACCAAATACTAACAAAGTGTATGTAAACGTCTGACTCACTGGGAAAGTGATGAAAGAAATAAAAGCTGAAATAAATCATTCTCTCTACTATTATTCTGACCTTTCACATTCTAAAAATAAAGTAGTGATCCTAACTGACCTAAGACAGGGAATGTTTTCTAGGATTAAATGTCAGAAATTGTGAAAAACTGAGTTTAAATGTATTTGGCTAAGGTGTCTGTAAACTTCTGACTTCAACTGTACATTTCTTCCCCATTCTGATGTTTGGTCTGGACAACTACTGAACCTCTTGGCCACGTCTGCATGCTTTTATGCATTGAATTGCTGTCACATGATTGGCTGATTAGATTTTTGCATTTATGGAAAGGTGTACCTCATAAAGTGGACCCTGAATGTAATCCTACACACCCCTTTCAATCCATGGGTTTCTATTATCAGTTCCCCTTAATATTTTGAAAACACAGATCAGATCACCCCTAAACATTCTGATTTTTAGAAACAACAATCTAACTTTTTGCAATTTCTTGTAATTTCTATTTTGGAATCCAGGTGTAGTTTCACCAACCAACAGTGCATTCATTTTGAAGAAGACAATTCTTCCAAAGGTGGGGTTTTTAGAATTGCCAACAGCACTTTAGTGAAATCTGACTTGGGTTTTACAGCAGAATGTTTGCCCTCTGCACAGCTTGAGTCTTCAATTAATTTCATTATTTTAATAGGAACTTAAACTGAATTATGTATATGAACCCACTAAATCTCTTTATATCTTAACTGCTTCTGACATTTCACTTTTACAAGTTCTTAAATTGAATGTTTTCTTGGTTTGTTTTGTGCCCAGTCTTCAAAGCTGGATAAACTAGGAAATAATGCTTTGGGTTGAAGGCCAGTTGTCCAAATCGTCTTCAAACCACAGACGATTTTCTTATCGTGGCTTTGAAGCAGTCCTCATCCTCTCACCTATTCTTGAAAATCTGGCATGGATAGTACCTTTGCTGTGTCCGCAACAGGGAGGATTTCCTGGAGGCCAACCTTCTTAATTTCACTTCCAATTCCTATTCTGACGTGTCGGCCCATGACCTCCTCTTGCCATGATGAGGCCACTCTCAGGCTGAGCGAGCTTTGCCTCATATTCTGAACATGAGAAGGTCTGCAGATGCTGGAAATCCAAGGCAATGCAGCCAAAATGTTGGAGGAACTCAGCAGGTTAGGCAGCATCTATGGAAATGAATAAACAGTCGGTGTTTCAGGCTGAGACCCTTCTTCGGGACAGGACTGAAAAGGAAGGGGGAAGACGCCAGAATAAAAAGGTGGATGGGGAAGAAGGATAGCTGGAAGGTGATAGATGAAGCCACATGGCATGAACGTTGATTTCTCCAGCGTTTGCTACCGCCGCCCCCTTCTCTCCTTTTCCATTCCCCATTCTGGCTTCCCCCACCTGCCTTTCACCTCCTTCTGTCCTTTTCTTCCAAGGTCCACTCTTTGATCAGATTCCTCCTCCTTCAGCCCTTTTCCTTTTCCACCTTCCACCTCCCAGCTTCTCACTTCATCCACCCCTCCTCTGCTCACGTACCATCCCCCTCATAAACACAAAAGTTTCTGCAGTTGCTGGAAATCCAGAGCAACACAGACACAAAGCTGGAGAAACTCAACAGGTCGGGCAGCATCTGTGGAAATGAATAAATAGTTGACATTCAAGGGTCTTGGCTCGAAACGTCATTTCCATAGATGCTGCCTGACCAGATTTTTTTGTGTGTTGTACCTTCCCCCTCACCCGGTTTCACCTATCACCTCCCAGTATCCCCTGCACCTTGTTATTTTGGCTTCTTCCCCCTTCATTTCCTGTCCTGTCCTGAAGAAGGGTCTCGGCCCAAAATGTCGACTGCTTATTCATTTCCATAGATGCTGCCTGACCTGCTGAGTTTCTCCAGCATCTTGTGCGTTTTACACGAATAGTACACCTCACCAAATATTGAGAGTATCAATTCATCATTACTGAACTTGATCTCAACAGTGTAACTTCTGGTAGATTGGAGCAATCCAGTTATTTATTAAGATGATATTTTAAAAATTCATCACTGAAATGAAACAATGAGGATTTTTTTCATTGTTAGGCATTTAATATCAAAATCAGAAACAAAAAATGCTGGAAACACTCGAGCATCATCTATAGGCAGAGAATTCAGTTTAATATTTCAGGTCAAAGGACGGATCTTCCCTACAGAGTATTAACAGCATTTTCTGATTTTTATTTCAGATTTCCAGTACCTACATCTTCATTTTTTTAAATTTGCATTTATCATCATTAAGAGTTTTGGAGATTTTTACTTCAGCACAAATATACACTCAGTGGCCACTTTATTAGGTACAAAAGTGGAACCTGGCGAGGTCTTCTGCTGCTGTAGCCCATCCACCTCAAGGTTCAACATGTTGTGTATTCAGTCATACTGTTTCATACATCACTGTGGTAATGCATGGTTATTTAGATTACTGTCAGTTTGAACCAGTCTGGCCATTCTCCCCTGACCTCTCCTATTAAGAAAGCATTTTCACAAACAGATCTGCCGCTCCCTGGATGTTGTTTGTTTTTCACACCATTCTCTGTAAACTCAAGGGACTGTTGTGTGTGAAAATCCCAGGAGATCAGCAGTTTCTGAGATGCTCAAACCACCCTGTCTGGCACCAACAATCGTTCCCCGGTCAAAGTTACTTAGATCCCGTTTCAATTCAACCTCTTGACTATGCCTGTATTTTTCTATGCATTGAGTTGCTGCCACATGATTGGCTGATTAAGTATTTGTATTAACGAGCAGGTGTACCTAATAAAGTGGCCACTGCATGTGTATCCTTTTGATTTGCATCAGACTTGAATGGTTCTTGTCGGTGTAATTTAATAGACAAGTGGATTGTGATTGAGTAGGCAGGGCATTAACAAAACCCTTGTTGCCCTCTGGGTGTAGTTTTAAAATAAGATGCTTTAAAGTTTTCTCTTGAAGAATGTACGTATGTGGGAGTAGGACAACAGAATATCTGAAGATTTGTTTAATTGCACACTTCTATTAAGTGATAATGGCAAAACCCCTCCCCCTTATTAATGTTTAAAAATGTTTGCAGAACTGAATCTTGGAGAACTGGGCAATTGGCAGGGCATTTTTTTTCCATAGACAAGCTGTAGAATATCATTGTAATGAAGAGAGGGCTTTCCTGTACACATCATCAATCTACATGATTCTGAAGTTAAAGACATGTTTTTGGCTGATTTCCCAAATTTTCCAGGATAGAATTAACATTGTATATCATAATTACACTCAGTGGCCAATTTATTAGGTGTATCTGATCTGCTCGTTAAAGCTAATATCTGATCAGCCATTCATGTGGCAGCAACTTGATAAATAAAAGCACGCAGACATGGTGAAGAGGTTCTGTTGTTGTTCAGACCAAACAGCAGAATGAGGAAGAAATGTAATCTAAGTGACTTTGATTGTAGAATGATTGTTGGTGCCAGATGGGGTGGTTTGAGCATCTCAGGAACTAATGACGATCTGGGATTTTCAGGCACACAGGTCTCTAGAATTTACTAAGAATTGTGTGTAAAACATCCAGTGGGCAGGAGTTCTGTGGGGGGGAAATGCCTTATTAATAAGAGAGATCAGAGGAGAATGACCAGACTGGTTCAAGTTGACAGGAAAGCAATAGTAATTCAAATAACCAAATGTAATAACAGTCATAGTCATACTTTTTGATCCAGTGAGGTACAGAAAAGCATCTCTGAATGCACAGCATGTTGAACCTTGCAGTGGATGGGCATACACTCGGTGACCACTCTATTAGGTACAGGAGGTGCCTAATAAACAGGCCGCAGAGTGAATTTCCACATTGTTTTAAAAAGAAAATAGCCAGTCACTAAATGCAACTGCAAGAAAGCAATCTGATATTATGTTTGTGAGACAGCGTTCTTTCTTTCTGCTCACTCTCTGTATTTAATGAGAGTAGGGATAAGAGGTTAGATGGCAAAATGCCAAAAGCAGCAGTGCTTTACAATTGCCGGAGTGCTTAATGTAATTAACGGGACTTTAGATTGGGAATAACTGTGAAATTTACAGCACCCACTGACATTGAAGGGATCAGGCTGCAACATGCACAGTTAAATGTAGAAGCCTAGGCATTGCAGTCTAAATATTGCTGAATATTCCCAGAATTTTCTCTTCTATTTCTAGATTTTGGTTTTTGGATTAGACCAGGTCTCTCCATAAGGATTCAACAACTAGGTTATTATTTTGGTACTTTCCCTGTTCACACACTCAAGTCACCATATTCCCTAGAGTTTGCTGTCCTGGATTCCAAACCTTACTCCAGATGCTGTGGGAATATCCCAAGTTCCTGCTTGATAAGTACCCACATCCCCTCTAGTCACCAGGGTCCACTGGCAGACTGGGTTAGAGCTGGATTTCTACTAAAGACCCCACAAAAATTCTATGGACCCCTGTCACCACAGTAGGCGCTTGAGGTTGCTTCGTCGCAGTGGGTATTAAAATCCATTTGTTAGGTTGAAGCATGTAATCCTAATACTAAAACCAATTAAGATCGTTTCGAGACTGAAGTGCACGTGTCCTGCTGGATCGAATTTAAGCAACAAAATAAGAATATGTTTGAATGTGATGTGACAAATTCCTTTCTCAGGACATCTTACCCAAATTCACCCTGATGTCGTTTTTCTATTCAATGCCACTCTGAATGAGGTACTGAGTGGTTTTTGTAATCTTTTCCATTTGCACTCTCACAGTACATTTTCTTTCCAAAATGTGCTACTTTGTTTTCGACAGTAAACTACAAGAGCCAAACATCTGCTCCCTTGGCTTCTTGACTGTCCTCCTGCAACTTTGAGCAATCTTCTGGGTAGTTATGTTTGTAATTTGATATTGTCAATGAGCTTTAATATCTCTCCTGTGTAAGATTAATATAAAACAATATAAAAACTGTCATAGCAACAATCCTGTGAGAATATTTCCAGCTACAACCCATTAAAACATACACACCTCAATTACTTGTACTCCATGAAACTTAATTCCCTTTAGCAAGCAGTCATGATGATGTGATAAAAATAATGAAAGACTAATGGAGCTACTATATCCTCCATACTGGAGTGCAAAGTGCAAAGCATTTTACGACAAAACCCTGAAACTTAATACTCTTTAATAACTAGGGTTTTAAACTTTGCAAAGTCTCGTGTAATACATTACCTAATCTTGCGAAAACTCAGTACCATGTTGATACTATACATTTGGATTAAGTTCGCAGCATCCTTCACAAGTTGCTCTCCACTATCCTGAATTAGCCAGTCTTATTTAAATACTTAATAAGTATAAATGTCTCGTTTATTTGCTTTTCATGTGCGGCAGTTTGGCTAGTTTCTAATTGTAGTGCAAAGCTGTTCCATCAGTTGACAGTGAAAAATGGAAAATAGATCTGCTGAATGTGTTGAATGTACAAGAAGTCTGCCTGTTCTCTGTTCATTCACCGATATAGTTCAATTAGCAAACATTGGTTTCTAAGCCGTAAGGTCCTTGGTTCCATTGTGACCTGGATGCTTTTTAAGTATGGCTTGCTTGTTCCTTCTCTGACCAGCAATGCTCTGATACCTTGCCCCCCCCCGCCCTAATTTAAAAGATATGCTGGTTGATTAATTAGCTATTTAAAATTGCCACTTTGTGTAGGGAAATGACAGGAGAATCAAAGAGAATTTGATGGGCATGTGAGAGAATAAGTTGCCAGGCTATAGGGAAAAAGATCTGATGGGATAACTTTACAAAGAGCTATCATGGAGTTCATGGGCTGAATGTGCTCCTCCTGTTTTATGAGTAGAAAAGAATGGTGGTCGTGGGATCAGAAGTCAGAAAGACTCCGAGGTCATGAATCTGATGCTCTTACTGTGAATAATTTCTGAAATAGTTAAATATTTTCAGTAATAGCAGTCTTGCATTTATGTTTTTGTGTCCTCTGTTTAGTTCTTAACATTGCCAATTGCAGGAACTTCACAAGGAGATAATGGCAATGAGCAGATCAACTGCTGAAAAGTTCCCTCGTCTGAGAAGATGAACTCTTGACCTCTTAACTTACCTCATTATGGCATTTCACTTTATTGTTTGCCTGCACTGCACTTTCTCTGTAACTGTAGCACTTTGTTCTGTATTCTCCTCTTCTTTCACCTTGTTCTACTTCAATACACTCTTGTGATGAATTGATCTGTAGAAACAGTATGCCAGATGAGGTTTTCACTATATCTCAGTACATCAGCCAACGCTAAATCAATTAGCCATTTAAGCAACGTGTATTTTGGTCTTTTATGTAAAGCTTTAAAAACTTTGCTCTTCTGATATTGTCAAAGGAGCCATTTAGTTTTAGGCACTTTAAGCTATGGGCATTATGCACAATGTACTCTATGTCAATAATTATAGATTGTCAATAATTGCAGTTGTTAATATTTTATTATTTGTAACTTCAGGTAAAATGTTTCAGGCTCCTGATTTGAACCTTATTGTGGAGTTCATACTGATGTTCCACAAGGAAAAACCGATCGACTGGCTTTTGGACCACATCTTGTGGGTGAAGGTCTGCAATCCTGAAAGAGATGCTGTAAGTGTGCAGCTTGATTTTACTACAAAGTCTGTTTTGCTCTGAGGGAATCTCTTCATTATATATTATCAAGCAGCAAAATCTCTGCAGTGGACTGGAACTACAGAAGCACGAGAGATTCTGCAGGTGCTGGAAATGCAGAGCAACACACACAAAATACTGGAGGAACTCAGCGGGTCTGGGAGCACCTGTGGCGGGAAATAAACAGTTGATGTTTTGGGCAGAGACCTTTCATCAGGACCATATCGTCCCCTGATGGAGGGTCTTGGTCCAAACCACTGATTATTTATTTTCCTCCATGGATGCTGCTTGATCTGCTGAGTTCCTCCAGCATTTTGTGGAAGAACAGAACTACTTAAATTGTTCCTAATGAATTAACTTTTAAGAATTCTCTCAGAGAGCTGGTAATATATTCTTGATTGGATACAAAAGCAGTGCAGAAGATAGGTTACATGGAGTTTGGAGGCCTTGACTGTTCCTCAGATGAACATAATATCATAGGAGCCCAGTTAGACCATTCAGTTTATCAAGTATGTTCCACCATTCCACCTCTGGCAAAAGGAATTCTCTGTTCTAAAGGGGCTGAGACTGTGCCCTCTGGTCATAGACTCCCACTATTGGAAACATCCTCTCCGCGTTCACTCTGTAGAAGCTTTTCAATATTCGATAGGGTTCAGTGAGATTCACCCCTCTACTCTTCTCAACTCCAACGAGTACAGTGAGGTGAGTTAAAATCACTCTGCAGTCACTGAGCAATTTAATTTTGTGCCGTAATCTGCAATAAAATGCCAGTCTCAGTACCGGTGACCTAGAGACTGTCATCTTGTGGTAAACAGCTTTGCTTTGCTAATGTTCTTCCTCAAGCCAGCCTGTAAGTAACTGCAGAGCCACAGCAATATGTGGTTTACTCCTACACAAGTTGGCCCAGTGAAGCTCCTTAGTTCTAAGCAATTAGATACTTGCAATTAATATTACTGGCTCATGCACTCACATCCCATGAATGAATAAGTGAGCCGGTGCTCTTTATCCTACAAGTGGTGTGGTTGTTAAATGAACTTTCAGCCTGGTTAACACCTTTTCTGTCACAGTTGTTTAACACTGTGGATATGATTGGTATGTTTCCTGAGAGCAGATCATTGTCTGGATTCTCAGATTCTACCCTAGCGGGTTTTAATTTAGTTTTTTTAAAAATTAGTTTTGAGATGGAGCATAGTAACAGGGCCTTCCAGTCCAACAAGCCCAATCCAGCCAATTACTCCGGTGTGACCAATCAACCTGCTGCCCTGTACCTCTGTGGACTACAGGAGGAAACTGGAACCCCCAGAGGACCCTCACGCAGACACAGGGAGAGCGTGCAGACTCCTTACAGACAGCACCGAGAATTGAACCTGGGTTGCTGACACTGCCATAGTGTTACGCTACCCACTATGCTACCCTGCTGCACAGCTCTCCTGACCTTCCCTGGTAAAAGTCAACCCAGTACATTCACTGCTAAGCCTTGTGAACCATGACTTCAGCAAAGGTTGCAGGTCAATGCAATCTTACTCTAACTCTAGACAGAACTTCTGTCTGAATATCCATTTCACCCTTGTACTTTATATAGGAGCTGGATATTTAGATCAAAAGAGCTACTGCAGGTAAGGCTGTAAATTTGCTGTCAAAGCAATAATATAACTTTGATTTGGAACGTAATTAACAGCTTTGACCAGAGCGGAGACTTTAATGAAGTTTAACCCTGGCACCACCAGACACCCACGACAACAGCAGCTCTATAAAAAAAAACCTGGTTATATCAAACTTAAGAGTATTGTGTTCAGTTCTGATCTCATCATTATAGGAAAGAAATAGAAGCTTTAGAGAGGGTGCAGAGAAGGTGTACCACGATGCTGCCTCGATTACAGAGTATAAGGATAGGTTGAGTGAGTTAGGACTTTTCTCTTTGAGGTGAAGGAGGATGAGAGGTGACTTGATAGAGGTATACAAGATAATGAGAGGTATAGATTGAGTGGATGACTAGAGATTTTTTTTCCCCCGGGGCAGAACTGGCTAATCTGAGGGGCATAATTTCAAGGTCACTGCAGAAAAATATAGGGGCAATGTCAGAGAGATAATGTCAGATCTTTACACAGAGAGTGGTGGGTGGATGGATCGTGTGCGAAGGGTAGTGATAGAGGCAGATACATGAGGGACATTTAGGAAACTTTTGGATAGGCACATGGAAAATTAAAAAAAAATGGAGGGTTATGTACATGGAGAGGGTTATATTGATCTGAGAATAGGTTAAAAGGTTGTCACAACACCATGGGCTAAAGGGCCTGTACTGTGCTGTAATGTTCTATGTTTTAACCCGAGTTCATTTTTGTTCAGTTTTTGAGGTTTCTTTGATAGCAAGTCAGCAGAAAGTGATATTTTCCTCCTACAGAGGGCATTTAAAAGAAAACTTGAAATTGCATCTGACACTTTAGTGTCATCTGTCAATCAGTGGGAGCCCAGAGCACTGGTCCACGCGATTGAGGGGGGCCAAATGCTTGCTTAATAATAACAAAGTGAATTCCCTTGCTGCTTTTCCCTGACCTGGGTGTTCTAAAAGCAAGGTTATAAACTAGGATTGGGAAGTAAATTTCCACGTTTCCCATTTAAATAACCTTTTCTTTTCCCTGGATCCCGATCTCTTTCAGGCAGCTAAGAACATGGTCACAGGTAGTGAGGCAAAAATATTAGGGATGCAAACCAGGCCAGAACTGAAGTACAATATTGTAGCCAGATTGTAGGGCTGAATGGTGTTACAGAGTAGACCAGAAATGAAGTACAACATTGTAACTGGCTGGGGCCAGAGGCAAGATACAGGCTGGTTCCAATCACTGCTCCGCAAGGCTTACTCGTCTCCGCGCTGAACTTCAACTTGTTACTCCACAAGGTAAACTCATTTCTGCACCAAACTCTGGCTGTGACCTGCAACTATCACAGTATGATCTCACTTTTGTGCACTTAATTCTGAATGCTATTTGCTTGCTTTTATTGTTAGCATATTTTTTCCCCTTTTTTTGCTCTCTCTGCACTTTGGGTGTTTGATTGTCTTTTGTTTTTATGAGTTTTGTTGGGTTTCTTTGTTTTGCAGCTGTCTGTAAGAAGGAGAATCTCAAAGTTGAATAAAGTATACAACTTTAATAATAAATGTACTTTGACTCTGACCTTGACCTGTTACTGAGGTAGGGAGGGGATGAATGAATTGGATAAAAGGTTGAAGCTTTTCAGAGCTAATGTAGAACTAGCTAGCAGGTGAGTGATGAATGAACTGGCAGAGTCTGAGTAGGAGTTAAGGCTCCCTATGATGTGTCTTTTATCACTGTGGGACACATTTATTTATGTCACTGCTGCATTGTATCGGGTGACCAAGACCTAAGCTCCCTCAGAAGGTCAAACTTGTTTTCAAAGCTGTATAAGATGTCATTGAGCAGCGCACGGTAACAACTAATGGGGCTACTACATCACCACTCTGGTGATGCCAGTTCGATTCTGACCTCTGTTGTTCTCTTTGTGGAGATTATAGAAACATAGAAACATAGAAAATAGGTGCAGGAGTAGGCCATTCGGCCCTTCGAGCCTGCACCGCCATTTATTATGATCATGGCTGATCATCCAACTCAGAACCCAGCCTTCCCTCCATACCCCCTGACCCCTGTAGCCACAAGGGCCATATCTAACTTCCTTTTAAACATAGCTAATGAACTGGCCTCAACAGTTTGCTGTGGCAGAGAATTCCACAGATTCACCACTCTCTGTGTGAAGAAGTTTTTCCTAACCTCGGTCCTAAAAGGCTTCCCCTCTATCCTCAAACTGTGACCCCTCGTTCTAGACCTCCCCAACATCGGGAACAATCTTCCTGCATCTAGCCTGTCCAATCCCTTTAGGATCTTATACGTTTCAATCAGATCCCCCCTCAATCTTCTAAATTCCAACGAGTACAAGCCCAGTTCATCCAGTCTTTCTTCATATGAAAGACCTGCCATCCCAGGAATCAATCTGGTGAACCTTCTTTGTACTCCCTCTATGGCAAAGATGTCTTTCCTCAGATTAGGGGACCAAAACTGCACACAATACTCCAGGTGTGGTCTCACCAAGGCCTTGTACAACTGCAGTAGTACCTCCCTGCTCCTGTACTCGAATCCTCTCGCTATAAATGCCAGCATACCGTTCGCCTTTTTCACCGCCTGCTGTACCTGCATGCCCACTTTCAATGACTGGTGTATAATGACACCCAGGTCTCGTTGCACCTCCCCTTTTCCTAATCGGCCACCATTCAGATAATAATCTGTTTTCCTATTTTTGCCACCAAAGTGGATAACTTCACATTTATCCACATTAAATTGCATCTGCCATGAGTTTGCCCACTCACCCAACCTATCCAAGTCACCCTGCATCCTCTTAGCATCCTCCTCACTGCTAACACTGCCACCCAGCTTCGTGTCATCCGCAAACTTGGAGATGCTGCATTTAATTCCCTCATCCAAGTCATTAATATATATTGTAAACAACTGGGGTCCCAGCACTGAGCCTTGCGGTACCCCACTAGTCACCGCCTGCCATTCTGAAAAGGTCCCGTTTATTCCCACTCTTTGCTTCCTGTCTGCTAACCAATTCTCCACCCACACCAATACCTTACCCCCAATACCGTGTGCTTTAAGTTTGCACACTAATCTCCTATGTGGGACCCTGTCAAAAGCCTTTTGAAAATCCAAATATACCACATCCACTGGTTCTCCCCTATCCACTCTACTAGTTACATCCTCAAAAAATTCTATGAGATTCGTCAGACATGATTTTCCTTTCACAAATCCATGCTGACTTTGTCCGATCATTTCACCGCTTTCCAAATGTGCTGTTATCACATCCTTGATAACTGACTCCAGCAGTTTCCCCACCACCGACGTTAGGCTAACCGGCCTATAATTCCCCGGTTTCTCTCTCCCTCCTTTTTTAAAAAGTGGGGTTACATTAGCCACCCTCCAATCCTCAGGAACTAGTCCAGAATCTAACGAGTTTTGAAAAATTATCACTAATGCATCCACTATTTCTTGGGCCACTTCCTTAAGCACTCTGGGATGCAGACCATCTGGCCCTGGGGATTTATCTGCCTTCAATCCCTTCAATTTACCTAACACCACTTCCCTACTAACATGTATTTCGCTCAGTTCCTCCATCTCACTGGACCCTCTGTCCCTTACTATTTCTGGAAGATTATTTATGTCCTCCTTAGTGAAGACAGAACCAAAGTAATTATTCAATTGGTCTGCCATGTCCTTGCTCCCCATAATCAATTCACCTGTTTCTGTTTGCAGGGGACCTACATTTGTCTTTATCAGTCTTTTCCTTTTTACATATCTATAAAAGCTTTTACAGTCCGTTTTTATGTTCTCTGCCAGTTTTCTCTCATAATCTTTTTTCCCCTTCCTAATTAAGCCCTTTGTCCTCCTCTGCTGAACTCTGAATTTCTCCCAGTCCTCAGGTGAGCCACTTTCTCTGGCTAATTTGTATGCTACTTCTTTGGAATTGATACTATCCCTAATTTCTCTTGTCAGCCACGGGTGCACTACCTTCCTTGATTTATTCTTTTGCCAAACTGGGATGAACAATTGTTGTAGTTCATCCATGCAACCTTTAAATGCCTGCCATTGCATATCCACCGTCAATCCTTGAAGTGTCATTTGCCAGTCTATCTTAGCTAATTCATGTCTCATACCTTCAAAGTTACCCCTCTTTAAGCATTATGCATTCCCATTGATATCATGTAGATTTCCCCTGGGTCCTCTGGTTTCCTCCATGCCCCAAAGATGTGCAGGTTGGTAGATTAATTGACCACTATAAACTCCCCCTGCTGTAGGTAAGTGGTTGAACCTGGAGGGAGCTGATGGTAATATGGGGAGAATGCAGTGGTATTGGGCTGGCTGGTAGTGTAGTGGCATCAGCATTGGACTTCAAGGCGGAGGTCCTGAGTTCGAATCCGGCCAGGTCCCAACCTGGGCGGCAGCAGTATCTGTGCGGAAGAAATCTCCTTCTGTATCTTGTCATGAAAACTCTACGGACAACTACACTATCCATGAGTCGACAATGGCTCAACGGCACTCCACCACAACAACACTTTGGGATTAGTGGAGATTTGTGCTTCATGGTTAATATGAACTCATTGGATTGAAGATCCTGTATCTATGGAGTACAATTATGACTTTAAAACCTCTCTGTACAGTCCAGTATTGCCCCCAGTGAAATATAAATGCAAAACGGTCTAAGACCATGGTATCTGGACATTGATTATTTTAATTAAAAGGAATTTGCAGGAAGGTAATTTTTAAACTCCAGTCTGCCGCCTTCTCATCTGAAGGTAGTTAATGGTGGTCATGAGGAAGTACTATATCCACACAATGAATGCTTGAAGCAATTATCAACTTGAAAACATGCACCGCCAGGCTCCAGGACACCTTCTCCCATTGTTATAAGACTCTTGTATGTTAATGATGAACTTTTGACCTCTGTGTACCTCATCATGACCCTTACACCTTATCTGTCAACTTCCACTGCACTTTCTCTGTAACTGTAACACTACATTCAATAACATTCAATTGTGGAATAGGCTTGATGGGCCAAATGCCCTAACTCTGCCTCCTATATCTTGTGGTTGTCACCTTATCAATACCTTCAGGAAAGTAGTAGAAAGTAGTTCTGGAAAATGCAGTATTCCACCAGGTTCACTTTATCAACAGCACATATTACTTCAAAATACCCCAATAAACTAAAAGACTTTTGAAGCTACATTGGCTTTGGCTAATTATTGTGACTTTGAATGGGCCACACAAAGACCAGGAATGTAGATGTAACTGGTCTTAATTCAGCATTACAAACAGATATCTAGATGGGATCTGATGGAAGAATCTTGAGGAAGGATCCCTCCAAACTCAAAATGTCAAGGTTTATATTCACTAAGCACAACAGTTACAGCTGGTGATGAAATACATTTTCAATGGTTACAATTACTTCACTTACTTCCACACTTGGGTTCTGTAGAATATTATTCTTATAATGGGAGCACATCTAAAGCGACAAGAACATCTCTAAACATTCAGACACACCTGCTAGAAATCTATGCACTCAAAACAGCTGCCTACCACTGTATTGAGGGATTGCTGTATTGAGTGGTGTTCACTCATGCTACCATCCTTATCCGAGACCGAAAACTAGTTCCCATTTGTATTCATGGCTGCTATGCCTTACACTTCATACTTTTTGACTCTGGCTGGTTCTCACTGGGAAATTTCAGAAAATTGCAACTAGTGCATCATTTCACCAGCTTTGTTTAAGACTCAGGATGAAGTCTTATTAGCCCACAGTCCATGAAGACCACCTACTGAGCCACCCCATCTACACTTCAGTAGATCAGATCACCAGGCTCTGCTCCTTCTCCCTGCAGACAAACTGAGGCTGAAGTGGGAGGACCCAGTGCAGAAAGCCGTAGCCATACTTCATTAGGAGTTTGAAGCGATTTGGCATGTCAACAAATACACTCAAAAACTTCCATAGTTGTACTGTGGAGAGCATTCTGACAAGCTGCATCACTACCTGGTATGGAGGGGCTACTGCACAGGACCAAAAGAAGCTGCAGCTGTAAATCTAGTCAATTCCATCTTGGGCACAAGCCTACAAAGTACCCAGGACATCTTTAGGGAGCGGTGTCTCAGAAAGGCAGGGTCCATAATTAAAGATTTCCAGCATCCAGGGCATGCCCTTTTCTCACTGTTCTCAATGTTGAAAGATTGGAGCGACTGGGCTTGTATACTCTGGAATTTAGAAGGATGAGAGGGGACCTGATTGAAACATATAAGATTATTAAGGGATTGGACACGCTGGAGGCAGGAAGCATGTTCCAGCTGATGGGTGAGTCCAGAACCAGAGGCCACAGTTTAAGAATAAGGGGTAGGCCATTTGGTACGGAGTTGAGGAAAAACTTTTTCACCCAGAGAGTGGTGGATACTTGGAATGCTCTGCCCCAGAAGGCAGTGGAGGCCAAGTCTCTGGATGCTTTCAAGAAAGAGATGGATAGAGCACTTAAAGATAGTGGAATCAAAGGTTATGGGGATAAGGCAGGAACTGGATACTGATTGTGAATGATCAGCCATGATCACAGTGAATGGTGGTGCTGGCTCAAAGGGCCGAATGGCCTACTCCTTCACCTATTGTCTATTGTTACCACCAGGTAGGAGATACAGAAGCCTGAAGGCGCACACTCAGCGATTCAGGAACAGCTTCTTCCCCTCTGCCATCCGATTCCTGAATGGACTTTGAAGCTTTGGACACTACTTCACTTTTAATATACAGTATTTCTGTTTTTGCACATTTTTTAATAATCTATTCAATATACGTAATTGATTTAATTGTTTATTATTATGTTTTATTTTATTTATGATTATTGTTTTTTCTCTCTCTGCGATTATGTATTGCATTGAACTGCTGCTGCTAAGTTAACACATTTCTCGTCACATGCCGGTGATAATAAACCTGATTCTGATTCTGATTCAGTGATGGTCTGAGGAAGCAGATGAGCTTCTACATGACTGCTTTGAGTCAGTAGACTGGTCCACGTTCAAAAACTTGGATGAGTATGTCACCGTCCTCATAGATTTTACTAGCAAGTGTGTTGAGGACTGTGTACAAAAAAGGACAATCCAGGTGTTCCCAAACCAGAAACCGTGGATCAACTGGGAGATCCATTCCCTACTGAAGTCTAGGACTGTTGTATTCAAATCAAGTGACACTGCCCTTTACAAGCAATCAAGATGCATCCTCTGTGAAGCAACTGGGGATGCCAAGAGATTATCCCTGTCCAAACTAGAGTTCCAGACCAGCCATCAGTTGTGGCAGGATTTACAAGCTATAACAGGCTATAAACAGAAGTCAGACAGCATTGCCAACAACACTGCATGCCTTCTTGATGAGCTTAATGCTTTCTGTGAACGTTTTGAAAAGAGGGGGAATGGAATATTACCATCCTCCCCATCAGATTCCAATGCAATTGAATCCATATTCAGTATCGCG
The DNA here is from genome assembly GCF_963921235.1 of Mobula hypostoma. Lineage (NCBI taxonomy): Eukaryota > Metazoa > Chordata > Chondrichthyes > Myliobatiformes > Myliobatidae > Mobula > Mobula hypostoma. Next base: position 163,013,823 of record NC_086103.1, read on the forward strand.
GAAGCAAGATCTGTCTTCTTGAGAGTGATCCTACGGAAATCATTTGGCCCGGATGGTGTCCCTGCCTGTGTCCTTAGATCCGGTGCATATCACCTTCAGTCTGAGGTTCCCACCTGTTTTAAAAAGAACATTATCATCCCAGTGATGATGATGATGGTGGCTGGTTCTTCGCTTGTGAAGATCAGGAGGGGAAAAAAAGTCTCAGTCACTGTAGGGACTTTTCTTCCCACTTGTGCTGCATGTTGAGGATCAGTGCGCATGAACCGATTCCACTCTTTAGGCAGGAGGACATCCACAATAGCACAGTGAGCTGCAGCGACCATAAGGCTGTAGGTAGAGTATCGGAGTTTTCCTTCTCCTAGACAGACTGCCTGGCAAGGCTAATGAGTCCTATCTGCCCGGGTTTGGAATCAGAGCTGTCCTTCTCCTAGGCTGGCTGCCAGCCAAAGCTGATGAACCCCGCCTGCCCAGTTATGCCACTAGGCACTCTGTTGCTCCGTGACGTAGAACACTCAGTAAGAGCAGGGACCCCACGTGAAGGCATTGCTGTGGGCACAGTAGTGTAGAAGAGGGCATGTGCAAGAGATCTCCTGAATGGCAAGCCAGACAGGGTCCTGCGGCGATCACTGCACCGGGAAAGGAGAGGCTATGGGAGATGCTTCGCCTTACATAAGTGAGCAGGATGCCCAGCCCAGAACTCGCCCATCCCCAGAACCTAATAAATATAAACAAGGTACTGTGCCTTAGTGACTACCATCCAGTGGCTCTGACGTCCATCATCACAAACAAGAGAAAGTCTGCAGATGCTGGAAATCCAAGCAGCACACAAAATTCTGGAGGAACTCAGAGTACTGTTGACGTTTTGGGCTGAGACCATTCATCAATACTGGGTCTCAGCCCAAAACGTTGACTGTGCTCTTTTCCATAGATGCTGCCTGACCTGCTGAGTTCCTCCAGCATTTTCTGTCTGTTGCATCCACCATCATGAAGTGCTTTAAGAGGCTGTTCAGGGCACATATTAACTCCGGCCTGCCAGGTAAACTTGCCCCACTGCGATTCACCTACAGAAACACGACCACGTCAGATGCCATGACCCTGGCCTACACTCATCTCTGGAATAACTGAACAGTAAATTCACCTATATTAGACACTAATTAAACACTATATTAGACTAGTGTTTGTTGACTGTAGCTCCACCTTCAATGCTATAATTCCAAGCAAACCCGTCTCTAAACTCCTAAATTTGGGACACAACACCTCTCCTTGCATCTGGATACTTAACTTCCTGACCAACAGACTGGAATCAGTAAAGATGGGCAACCACACCTCCACCACAATTATTCTCAACACTAGCGCCCTTCAAGGCTGCATCCTGGACTTCCTACTCTATTCCGTGTACAGACATGGCTTCATGGGCTAATCCTGCTCCAACTTCATCCTTCAGTTTGCAGGTGACAGCGCTACAGTGGGCTGAATCTCAAATTACAATGAGTCGGAGTGCAGTAAGGAGGTAAACAGCCTAGTGACATGGTGTCATGACAACAATCTTTCTCTTGATGTCAGCAAAGCAAAAGAGCTGGTCACTGACTTCAGAAAGCGGAGCAGTGTACCTGCTTTTATTTACATCAATAGTGCCGAGGCTGAGCGGGTTGAGAGCATCAAGTTCCAAGTGAACCTGTCCTGGTCCAACCAGACTGATACCACGGCCAAGAAAACTCACCGGCACTTCTACAACTTCAGGTAGCTAAAGAAACGTAGCATGCCCCTTTGATTCTGACCAATTTTTGCTTAAACAGATCCTTGGTATGGCAACTGCCCTGCTAGTGACCGTAAGAAACTGCAGAGAGTTGTGGACACAGCTCAGTACGTTACAGGAACCAACCTCTTCCCCCCCCCCCCCATGGTCTGTGTACCACTTATTGCTGCCTTGGTAAAGCAGCCAGCATAATCAAAGACCCCACACAGCCTGGACGTTCCCTCCTCTTCCTCTACCCATTGGGGGGGGGAGGTATAAAAGCCTGAAATCACAAACCACCAGCCTTAGGGACAGCTTCTATCCCACTGTTAAACTGTCTCCTTGTATGATGAGATGGACTCTAGACCTCAATCTATCCTGTGGCTTTGCATTTTACTGTCCACCTGTACTGTACTTCGTCTATACTGTACCACCTCATTTTGCACTGTTCTTGTTTTGCCGCAGCGTAATGGATTGATCTTTATGGATGGTATTCAAGACAAGTTTTTCAATGTACCTCAGTAATAAAAAATGAAAAACAAATACCAGCTTCAACAATTTGCTCAAAACAGCTGCTCTGGTTATTTGTAATTATCCTGAATTCCTCTCTCCCTTCCAAATCACCTTTTACAGCAACTCTGAGCCATTCCTTGTATTCTCTAGAGACAAGACTAATGCAAAGTACTCACCTGCTGTATCTTAGTTTTCCATTAGTAGTTCCCCTGACTCTCTTTTGAACCAATATAATCTGTGCTAATTGGAGTGTTTTTTGCATAATTATAGAAACCCTTACTACCCTTTTATATTTCTAGCTATTTTTTTTCTCTTTCCTTATTAATCTTCAAGTTGTCCTTTACAGGCATTCAAATGCAAGTCGGTGGTTTAAAAACTGGGCATTCATTATAAACCAATGCCTTCCTGTGATTGCTTCCCTCAGATCTGTGGGTTGTAGAGCTGATGAGTGGAACAGAGTATAGTATAACACAGGAACAGGCCCTTCAGCCCACAATATTCTGCTGAATGAATTAAATTCATAATCAAATGGATACCTAAACTAATCTCTTCTGCCTACACAATGTCCATATTCTTCAATTTTCCTGACATTCATGTGCATATCTCAATGTCACTCAAAAGTCCCGAATGTATCTGCCACTGTGCAGTCCATTCCAGGCACCCACCACTCTGTGCTTTTTTTTAAAAAAAAAGCAAATTTGCCCTTTGCGTCTCCTTTGATGTTATCCCCCCCCCCCACCTTAAATGCATGCCCTCTGGTATTAGATATTTCAACCCTGGGGAGAAAAGGTAATGGTTGTCTACGCTGTCTATGCTTTCATAATTTTATAAACCTCTATCACAGCTCCCCCGCAGCCTCTGCTGCTCCGGAGAAAACAACTCAAGTTTGTCTAACTTCTCAGTGTAGCACATGCCTTCTAATCCAGGCAACATCCTGGTCAACCTTCTTGCACCCTCTCCAAAGCCTCAGTATTCTTTCTATATCAGGGAAACCAGAACTGTGTGCAATGCTCTAGATACAGCCTAACTAGAGTCTTACAAAGCCGCAATACAACTTCCTTCCTTTTGCACTCCATGCCTCGATTAACAAAGGCAAGCATTTCATACGCCTCCTTAACCTGTCTAACCTCCTCTGAAATCTGTTGGTTTGCCCTTGAGAGTGGAGAACAACATGGCAGCATTTACTCTCAGAGATGAATATAAAACCCATTGAAAATAGCACGAAGGGTCATTAGAGTTGATTATACATGTATGGGTTTTGTTATTTAATGCTGCATTAAAATTTATGATGTGAAATCAGTTTCAGACTTTTTGACTGCACAATAGAATTGATGCAAGTTTTATTTATTGCACCAGCCGCCTAGCCGTATACATATGCAGGAATGATGATGACTTTTAATACCAGTGCCATAAAATTATTTTATTGGCATATGAGAGTACCCAATGCTTCTTGCAAAAGTGTGTGTATTTCTTTCTTTGTATCCAAAATAATCAAATCCATCACCAGCAGCAGGTACCTAATTTATGCCACCTTTTAAAATTACAGTGTTTATTTTTTTTTTAGATTATGAGAACACTCAGTCCTCTTTTATTGTCATTTAGAAATGCATACATGCATTAAGAAATGATACAATGTTTCTCTGGAGTGATATCACAGAAAACAAGACAGACCAAAGATTAACACTGACAGAACCACATAATTATGACATATAGTTACAGCAGTGCAAAGCAATACCATAATTTTGTTCACAGGAAGTGGATGTTAGTGCTCGTGGCAATATCTTTTGCCAAACCTTAAGTAGCGATAAAAAAGTGCTTCAGGCTCATCACCTGTAGACCAGAGTGAATAAGGAAGGCATATTTCCTCATCTGGTGGACATTATTGTACACGTAATTAACAAAATATTCTTTCTACAGGTCCTCCCTGGTTTACGACCACCCGGCTTAGGTACAGCTCGTATATAGGAACGAGTGTTTGGGACACTGTTGGGATGGATTTGTTGGTTGCTGTGGAGATGGAGGCACCTTCCAGCATGTGGGAACTCAGTCCACAGCTGCATTTCCAACTTGCAGACTGCTCCAGTTACAGGAATGGAACCCTGCTGTAACCTGGAGAAGCCCTGTCCTTTGTGCTGAGGGTCGTTGAAATAGGTTGTTCAAGGTCTTTGTGGTAGATATGTTTACTGCAAACTTGCAGTATTCACAGCACTGGAAAGGAGGGTTGTCTTCATGTGTACATCAAGCCTTTAAATTACGTTTGCTCAGTTAATGTATTGGTGGTTAATCAGTAATCTTTTAGTTATGATGTTTACCATTGTATTATTGGATATTTAGCTAGCTTACATTCTCAGGTTAAGTAAAATTGGTTTCTTAAAAATATAGTCTACAGGTATTGGGATATGGAAAATTGGAGGTTTGCAAGTTCTAATCTTACAATATAAAGTTTGCTAATGTGACATATTTCACCTGAGGAAAAGTCGGCATTTCACTTTTATGTTACATTTCTTTATTTGGTTATCAGAATAAATTCTTCCTTGGCTTGTATTTCTTTTTTGTATTCCCAGGGATATTTTGTATTCTCTTTTCTCCCATTTCCCCTTGCCCTAACACTTCTCCCGTGTCCTTTCTCTCTCACAAAATACTGAAATCACTACTGTCTTTGAATTCCATTCTATTAATCATTCTGTTTTTCTAATCATTCTGGTGGTAGCTGTGTCCAGATTCTGGAATTCCCTCCCGACATCTTTCCATCTCTTTTTCTCACCTCTCTGAAGATCTCAATAGCATCGACCTTTGACAAAGTCTTTGGGCAAAAGTTCCAACAGATCCAATAACCCATGCCCTCCTCTCACAACTGCCATCAGGATGGAGGTACAGAAGCCTGGTCTGCCAAGCCACCAGGATCAGGAGCAGTTATAACCCTACAGTCGTCAGGCTCCTGAACCAGCAGGGGTAATCAGAATCAGGTTTATTATCACCGGCATGTGACGTGAAATTTGTTAACTTAGCAGCAGCAGTTCAATGCAATACATAATACAGCAGAGAGAGAGAGAAAATTAATAAATAAAACATAATAAATAAAGAAGTAAATTCTTTACGTATATTGAATAGATTATTTAAAAATGTGCAAAAAAACAGAAATACTGTATGTTTAAAAAAAGGTGAGGTAGTGTCCAAAGCTTCAAAATCCATTCAGGAATTGGATGGCAGAGGGAAAGAAGCTGTTCCTGAATCGCTGAGGAACTTCACTCACCTCAAATCTGAACTGATTCTACAACCTGTAGACTCATTTTCAAGGACTCTACAATTCGCATTCTCGGGGTTACTTATTTCATATTTTGCACAGTTTGTCTTCTTTCGCATTTTGGTGGTTTGTCAGTCTTTATTTCTGTGTAGTTTTTCATTGATTCTGTTGTATTTCTTTGTTCTACTGTGAATGCCTGCAAGAAAATGAATTTCAAGGTTGTACATGCTGGCATATATGTACTTTGATAATAAGTTTACCTTGAACTTTTTGAACTTTGATTACTGGCCCGCTGAGCTCCATGTTTGAAGGTACTCTGAACTAATTCTATGACCAATAGACTCACCTTCAAGAATTCTCGACAACTCATTTTCTCAGTACTGTTTTTATTTGTAGCTTGCCTTCTTTTACACATTGGTTGAGAGTGTTTTTTTGTTTAAATTTTCATAAATTATATTTCTTTTGTCCCTGTAAGTGCCTGCGAGCAAATAAATCTGAAAGTATACAATATATGTACTTTGATAATAAATTTTCTTTGAACTTTGAACTTGTTCTCACTGTTTCTCATACTCCTCTCACTTTCCAGCGTAGCTTTCCAGAACCTTCCCTGTTCTCTTTACTCTCAGCCCTTGCAAATACATTGGATTCCGTTCCTTCCCTATGTTTGCCTATTTCACCCTTGTCAAAATTATTTTGCCTTTGCATCTACAATATTACCTATACCAGTACACCCAATTTTAGAGTGTAACAGGGTTAACCTAGCTCTTCATCCTTTTAATCATTGCTACAGATAGCAAGTTCAGACTATACCAGAAAGTGCAAAGTTCAAAACACACAAAATGCTGGTGGAACTCAGCAAGTCAGGGGCAGCATCTATGGAGGGAAATGAACAGTTGGTGATTTGGGCCAAGACCCATCATCAGGACTGGCAATGAAACACTGACTGTTTACTCCCCTGCATAGATGCTGCCTGACCCGCTGAGTTCCTCCAGCATTTCGTGTGTATTTTGCTCTGGATTTCCAACATCTGAAAAACCTCTTGTATTTCTGTACTTCCAGTCCACTGCAAATATTTTACTGTTTAATAAAGTATGATGAAGAGGTGAATGGGTTTGAGAGTGATAATAAATCAGCCATGAGCAAATTGTAGAGTAGACTTTATAGGCTGAATGATATAATTCTGCTCCTAATGTCTTATGGCCATCTGGGGAACAGTCCAGGTCTCCAAACTCCAAATAACTTATCTACTCAACTGCCTTTGCATTTAATCAAGAACATAATGGCAGCTGTCTGAAACAATTCTTGCAGGTTCAATTTAAATATTACTGTACTTCCACAAAATCCTGGAGGAACTCAGCAGGCCAGGCAGCCTCTATGGAGGGGAATAAAAGGTTGTCAATTCGGGCCGAGACCTTCCTCAGTTCCTCCATAATTTTGAGCGTGTTGCTTATGATTTCCAGAATCTGAAGAATCTCTTGAGTCTTATTTCAATATTCAAGTCCTAATCAGAATCAGGTTCAATATCACTGGCATATGTCATGAAATTTGTTATCAGCAGTACAATGCAATTTACAGTTATAAAGTATAAATTACAATAACTATTTATTAAGAATTAAATTAAATATGTAGTGCAAAAAGAGATGAGAAATAATAATGAGATAGTGTTCACGGATTTATTGTCCATTCAGAAATCTGATGGTGGAGGTGAAGAAATTGTTCCTGAGACGTTGATTGTGTGTTTTCAGACTCCTGTACCTTCTCCTTGATGGTAACAATGACCCCTATCCTGGGTCATAGGGGTCCGTAATGATGGACTTGACCTTTTTCACTCATGAGGTGTGAACGTATATATCCATATATCCAAGCTGACAATCCAGGGGAATGCCCTAGCAGTTTTGCTCTGTCAGTAATTCCCTAATAAACTAAGACCTGTTCTGGGTGAATGATGAAAGAATGATGGCACTTTTTTTTTGAAGATCAGGGAAGTGTTCCCAGATACTTGGCCAATACTTCTCACTTGATCAGTATTTTGTTTAAATAACCAGAATATGTGATCGTTATCATGTTGTTGTTGATAAGACCTTGCTGGGTGCAAATTAAATGTCATTTTTTCCTACATTATAGCAGTAATAACACTTTAGAAAGTACATTAAAGTGCCTTTGGACATTTTGAAAGGTGCTATATAAAGGCAAGTTTATATGCATTATGCAGCTCTGATCCCAATGAGATGATGTTGCTTACTTGCAATCAATGAAAAAAACAACTCTTAATTCATGCCTTGTTTTGTTTCTTCCAACCAAATTTAATCCATATCTTCTCTGCCCACTGATTACATATCTTTCTTCTTCTCTAATAAATTCCCTTGTGGTACTAATGCCTTTTATTGCAGACGATGACGCAAGTCATTCTTTGTTCATTTTTATGCACGAGTTTCAAATGAAATGGTCAAATTGCTTTAGCCAAATACAATTAAAAATTGAAACTGTGTAATAGGAAAAGGAGCAATACAGTTCTCCAGTGATATTTAATTTTGCCTGCTTTTAATCTCAACTGCTTAACACTGCTTGGAGCATTAGTTCAGATTCTAATAACCATTTATTTTCTTGTGTTTTTAGAAACACTGTGAGCGGCAGAAGTCTAACATCAGGATTCGATTCAGACCATCTCTTTTCCAGCACGTCGGATTGCATTCATCATTGGCGGGCAAGATTCAGAAGTTGACCGTGAGTACCATTTTTAACTTCTGTCATGCAGTGACTTTATCTCTATCCTTAGCCATCAAAATCAGTTTTGGTCTTGGTGGTACTGAAGGCTTCCTTCATCATGTGAGTAGCTTCCCCTCAGTTTTCACGACAGTCAGTCATGAAAATCCCGGGTGGAGACTCAGGGAATACCGTCACACTCAGATGTAGGATTCTTCATTGTTGTTCCGTAACAATTTTGTTTTACCACTCAGGGTTGTTAGCCCGGAGCTGAACCCCCAAACCTGGAGGATGGGTGGGCCAGTCTTAGTCTGGCCTCTACCCTTTGACCTGTTTGACATAGGTGACCCTACCAAGCGTCAAAGTACAAGGCCCTGACTCCAGCCAACATAGCTCTCCAGATCACTGAGGCATACAAGCCTCCAAACCACGACAAGGTAGTAGTCCTCTTGGAGGATGCCTGTTCATGGAGTAGCGCTATTCTCCACTGAATTTCCTTCGAACCAATTCGCTCCACATTCCCATCACACAGGCATCAATTTATAACGGCCAATTAACCTGGCTGCTCGGAGCCCCAAGGGGCTACAGCTGTTGGAGACCTGGAGCAGCACGCAAGAGTGCTGGAGGAATTGAGCAGGTCAGGAAGCATCTATGGAGGGAAATGAACAATTGACAATAGGGCTCAAGACTTTGCATCATCTCGCATCCTTGGAACGAGGGAGGAGAGAATGTGGGGGGAGTCCATGTGGTCATGAGGAGAACATGCCCTCTCTGTGGAAGGTACCAGAGGGTGGGATTGAAATGGGTTTCTGAAGCTGTGCTAGCTGCCTATCTGTGCACTCTTTTGTTTCACTGTGGCTATAAATAAAGCTAAGCTATATTGTCCTGTGAAACATAGAAACATAGAAAATAGGTGCAGGAGTAGGCCATTCGGCCCTTCGAGCCTGCACCGCCATTTATTATGATCATGGCTGATCATCCAACTCAGAACCCTGCACCAGCCTTCCCTCCATACCCCCTGATCCCCGTAGCCACAAGGGCCATATCTAACTCCCTCTTAAATACAGCCAATGAACTGGCCTCAACTGTTTCCTGTGGCAGAGAATTCCACAGATTCACCACTCTCTGTGTGAAGAAGTTTTTCCTAATCTCAGTCCTAAAAGGCTTCCCCCTTATCCTCAAACTGTGACCCCTCGTTCTGGACTTCCCCGACATCGGGAACAATCTTCCTGCATCTAGCCTGTCCAATCCCTTTAGGATCTTATACGTTTCAATCAGATCCCCCCTCAATCTTCTAAATTCCAACGAGTACAAGCCTAGTTCATCCAGTCTTTCTTCATATGTAAGTCCTGCCATCCCAGGAATCAATCTGGTGAACCTTCTTTGTACTCCCTCTATGGCAAGGATGTCTTTCCTCAGATTAGGGGACCAAAACTGCACACAATACTGCAGGTGTGGTCTCACCAAGGCCTTGTACAACTGCAGTAGTACCTCCCTGCTCCTGTACTCGAATCCTCTCGCTATAAATGCCAGCATACCATTGGCCTTTTTCACCGCCTGCTGTACCTGCATGCCCACTTTCAATGACTGGTGTATAATGACACCCAGGTCTCGTTGCACCTCCCCTTTTCCTAATCGGCCACCATTCAGATAATAATCTGTTTTCCTATTTTTGCCACCAAAGTGGATAACTTCACATTTATCCACATTAAATTGCATCTGCCATGAATTTGCCCACTCACCCAACCTATCCAAGTCACCCTGCATCCTCTTAGCATCCTCCTCACAGCTAACACTGCCGCCCATCACACATAGCAATAAAAGAGGTAAAAATGAAAAATGACTTGAATATAATGAATGTCACTCTTTCTCGCTCTTCCCCCACTCTCACTCTCCCCCTTCACCCCCTGCTGTCTCCGCCCCTGTTCATCCTGTAGAATAAATTTCAAAACATTAATCATGCCACAGAGGAATGGGTCCAATCAAAATGTGCCAATCAGTCAAAAAAAATTTCCAAACTCTTTTGAACAGTGAGTTGTTTGAAAGTACAGCAGGTGTCGGATGTAATATGGACTGGATTATACCAAGCAATCAATGAAAGTGGGGCCCCTGCACTTAGTGTAGTCTGTCCAGTGCAATTTAAGCAGTGTTGTTTGTTATGCTTGACATATACTGCTAGATTAGTATAAAATACACATGACATTTAGTCTGACCTTAAATGGGATCCATTTTTAAATAATCTGTGAATTCCGGTATGCAAATTTAGTTTAAATCTAATTAAATCATGAACAGAAGTTATCGAAAAGGAAGAAAATACTTGTAACATTGCAATACAGATTTCACATCTATTCCTCTTTGTTCAAGATATTTTGACAATTTCATTTTTACTGCTGATTTTTATTCAGTAATGAAGTGAAGTTCCCAGGTTGGATCCTTGTAGAACCCACCCACCCCCCCAAAAAAAAATTCTGAAAAGCCACCCTTGAAGTTGTCACTTTTCATACAGCTGATGGCTGCTCATGTTAATGTCCCTCTGGAATCTGAACCCATGGTTGGCACAGTGGCAGAGCAGTTAGTGCAATCGTGCTACAGCGCCAACGATCACCGATCGGGGTTTGATTCCCATCGCAGCCCGTAAGGGGTTTGTATGTCCTTCACATGGCCATGTGCGTTTCCTTTGGGTGCTCCAGTTTCCTCCCACCTCCCACCTCCCAACTCCCAAAGAAGTGCAGGTTAGGGTTAGTAAATGGAGGGCATGCTAAGTTGGCACAAGACCTTGGCAACACTTGTAGGCTACCCCCCACAGCACAATGTTCACCGATTTGATTGGATACAAACGACGCATTTCACTGTATTTTTCTATAAGACTCTAAGACATAGGAGCAGAATTAGGCCATCTGGCCCATCAAGGCAGCTCCACCATTCCATTATGGCTGATCCTTTCTCCTCCTCAACCCCAGTTCCTGGCCTTCTCCCCATAACCTTTGATGCCATGTCCAATCAAGAACCTATCAATCTCTGCCTTAAATACACCCAATGACCAGGCCTCCACCACTGCATCTGGCAATAACTTCCATAAATTCACCAACCCTTGGCTAAAGAAATTTCTCCACATCTGTTTTGAAAGGGTGCCTTTCTATCCTGAAGCTGTGCCCTCTTGTCTTAGACTCTCCCAACATGAGAAACAACCTTTCCACTTCTACTCTGTCTAGACCTTTCAACATTCGAAAGGTTTCAATCAAAGCCCCCCTCATCCTTCTGAATTCCAGTGAGTACAAACCCAAAGCCATTAAACATTCTTCGTATGATAACCCTTTCATTCCTGGAATCATCTTTGTGAACCTCCTCAGGACCCTCTCCAATGCCAGCACATCTTTTCTAAGATGGGGGGCCCAACACTGTTCACAATACACAAGGTGAGGCCTCACCAGTGCCTTATAAAGCCTCAGTATCACATCCTTGCTCTAGTATTCTAGACCTCTTGAAATGAATGCTAAACATGGCATTTGCCTTCTTCACCACCGACTCAGCCTGCAAGTTAACCTTCAGAATGTTCTGCACAAAGACTCCCAAGTCCCTATGCATCTCAGATTTTTGGATTTCCCTCCCTGTTTAGAAAATAGTCTGCATGTTTATTTTTACTACCAAAGTGCATAACCATGCACTTTTCAACATTGTATTTCATTTGCCACTTTCTTGCCCATTCTTCTAATCTGTCTAAGTCCCTTTGCATCCTACCTGTTTCCTCAACACTACCTGCCCCTCAACCAATCTTCATATCATCTGAAAACTTGGCAACAAAGCCCTCTATTCCATCATCTAAATCATTTATATACAGCATAAAAAGAAGTGTTCCCAACACCGACCCCTGCAGAACACCACTAGTCACTGGCAGCCAACCAGAAAAGGATCCTTTTATTCCTACTCACTGCTTCCTACGAATCAGCCAATACTCCAACTATCTTAGTAACTTTCCTGTAATACCATGGGCTCTTAACTTGGTAAGCAGCCTCATCTGTGGCACCTTGTCAAAAGCCTCCTGCAAGTCCAAATATACAATATTTACTGCATCCCCTTTATCAATCCTATTTGTAGTCTCCTCAAAAAATTCCAACAGGTTTGTCAGGCAGGATTTTCCCTGAAGAAAGCCGTGCTGACTTTGTACCGAGTACTCCCATCACCTCTTCCTTAACGATTGACTCCAACATCTTCCCAATCATTGAGATCAGGCTAACTGGTCTATAATTTCCTTTCTGCTGCCTTCCTCCTTTCTTAAAGAGTGGAGTAATGTGTGCAATTTTCCAGTCCTCTGGCACTATGCTAGAGACCAATGATTTTTGAAAGCTCATTTCTAATGCCACCACAATCTCTAATGCTACTTCTTTCAGAACCTTAGGGTGCAGTTCATCTGGTCCGGGTGACTTATGTACCTTTAGGTCTTTCAGCTTTTTGAGTACCTTCTCTCTTGTAATGGTAACTGCACCCACTTCTCTTGCTTCACGGTCTACAACATCAGGCATACTGCTAGTGCCTTCCACAGTGAAGACTGGCTCAAAATACTCATTTAGTTCAGCAGCTGTCTCCTTGTCCCCCGTTATTTCTCCTGCCTCATTTTCTAGCAGTCCTATGTCCACTCTCATTCCTCTGTTATTTTTAACATACTTGATAAAACTTTTAGTATCCACTTTGATATTATTTGCTAGTTTGCTTTCATGTTTCATCTTTTCCTTTCTAATGAGATTTTAGTTGCTCTCTGTAGGTTATTAAAAACTTCCCAATCCTCTATCTTCCCACTAATTTTTGCTTTGTTGTTTGCCCTTTCTGTTGCATTTACAATAGCTTTGACTTCCCTCGTCAGCCACAGCTGTACTATTTTACTATTTTGAGTACCTCTTCATTTTTGGGATACGCATGTCCTGCACCTTCCTCATTTTTCCCAAAAACACATACCATTGCTGTTCTGCTGACATCCTTGCCAGCTGTTCCTTCCATTTTACTTTGGCCAACTCCTGTCTCATACAACTATAATTTCCCTTACTCCACTGAAATACTGCTATGTCAGACTTTACTTTCTCCTTATCAAATTTCAAGTTGAACACAATCATATTGTGGTCAGTGGTTCCTAAGGGTTCTTTTACCTTAAGCTTCCTAATTGCCTCCGGTTCATTACATAACACCCAATCCAGTATAGCTGATCCCCTAGTAGGCTCCACGTCAAACTGCTCTAAAAACTATCTCTTAGGCAGTCAACAAACTCACTCTCTTAAGATTCATTACCAACCTGATTTTCCTAAACAAACTGCATGTTAAAATCTCCGATGACTACCATAATATAGCCCTTTTGACATGCCTTTTCTATTTCCTGTTGTAACCCGTGGTCTACCTCCCAGCCACTGTTGGGAGGCCTGTATATAACTGCCATCAACGCCCTTTTACCCTTGCAGTTTCTTAAGTCAACCCACAAGGATTCAACATCTTCCGGTCCTATGTCACATCTTTCTACTGATTTGATGCCTTTTTTTTTACCAGTAAAGCTGTTCCAACCCTTCTGCCTAGCTTCCCACTCCTCCGATATAACGTGTAACCTTGGACATTCAGCTCCCAACTACAACCATGATTCAGCAATGATTCAGTGATGGCCACAACATCGTACCTGGCAATCTGTAACATTACAACAAGATTATCCACTTTATTTCTTATACTACATGCATTTAGATACAACACCTTGAGTACCATATTTGCTGTCCTTTCTGACTCTGCATCCCTAATGATTTGATACTCAGCATGTTGGCTGCAACTAAGTCCCATCACCTGCCTGCCCTTCCTGACAATCTGACTATACACTCTCTTCATTTTTTTACCATCCGTCCTTTCCCAAGTCCCTTCGCTCCAGTTTGCAACCCCCTGCCAAGTTAGATTAAACCCTCCCCAACAGCTCTAACAAACCTCCCCGTGAGAATATTGGCCCCCCTCATGTTCAGGTGCAACCCGTCACTTTTGAACAGGTCATACCCCCCCCCCCAGAAGAGATCCCAATTATCCAAGAACTTGAAGCTCTGCCCCCTGCACCAGCATCTCAGCCACGCATTTATCTGCCAAATCATCCTGTTTCTACCCTCACTGGCACGAGGCACAGGCAGCAATCCAGAAATTACTACTCCAGAGATGCTGCTTCTCAGCTTTCTACCTAGCTCTCTAAATTCTCTTTTCAGGACCTGATTGATTTTCTTTCCTATGTCATTGGAACCAATATGTACCAAGACATCTGGCTGCTCCCCCTACCTTTCCAAAATGTTGTGGACGCGATCTGTGACATCCTTGACCCTGGCACCTGGGAGGCAACATACCATCAAGGTGTCCCATTCACATCCACAGATCTTCTGTCTGTTCCCCTCACTATCAAGTCCCCTGTTACTACTGCTCCCTTCTTCTCTTTCTTTCCCTTCTGCACCATGGACCCATGCTCAGTGCCTGTAACCCGGTCAGCGTGGCTTTCTCCCGGGAGGTCATCCCACACAAAAGTGCTTTTGAGGGGAATGGCCACAGGGGTGCTCTGCTCTATCTGCCTATTTCCATTTCACCTGACAGTCACCAAGCTACTCGCCTCCTGCAACTTTGGGGTGACTACTTCCCTGTAACTTTGATCAGTTATTCCCTCACTCTCCCGTACAAGCCGAAGGTCATCCAGCTGCTGCTCCAGATCCCTAACACTGTCTTCAAGGAGCTGCAGCCGGATGCACTTAACACAGGTGTGGTCCCCTGGGAGACTCTGGGTCTCCCAATTCTCCAACATCCGGCACGAAGAGCACACCACAGCCATTTAAATGGTACAGTAAGACGGAGGGGAAAAAACGAAAAGAAAACCTTAACAGATGCTTTATACAGAGCCAACGCCTCCTCTGAGCCGAGGCCTCTTCTGAGCCAAACCCTGTCGCTTCTACTCTGCCACTGGCCGACTCTGGCAATGACCGCTCTGCTTATCCTTTCTGTACTTTTATTTCGTTTGTAGAGCTCTGTTGACACTGCTGATTGGACACGTACAACGGACAAACGCCCTCGAAGCTCCCTTTTTAAATATCCGCTGCTGACCTACAAGAAATCCCTCTTGGTGAAGCTCTGTTGATGCTGCTGATCGGCCATGTATAATGGACATTTCATTGTATATGTCACAAATAAGGCTCATCTTTATAAACTACCTGGTTGAGATTAGCTTCTACTCATTGCCGGAGAGCTTTAAGTTTAGTGTTTTTAGTAATCCATTCTGTGAGAGTACGTGATTTCTATTTTAAAGTCAGAACCTTTAACCAATCGGCATCTTTTCATTGGACCCCTTTCTCAGCGGGTGTGAGCAAAGTTTTGAAATATACAATATTGCAATATACAATGCAAAGGGAAGAGGCCGTTCTTTATGCTGCAAGCACATATCCTTTTTCATCTCATTTTTACCAGCTTTACTGGATAGATGCAGCTTGGCATTTTTATATCCATGAAGAGCCCTATTTGCTCTTCGTACAGAGGATGCTGATTACCTTCATCCCTGAGCAACACACACAGAATGCTGGAGGAACTCAGCAGGTGGGACAAGCATCAGTGCCGGGAAATAAACCGCCAACATTCCAGTATTTTCAGAATCTTTTGTGTCTCTGACTTGCATCCCTGAAGCCTCTTTTTGTTTGTCTGTCATAATCCAGAATTTTGAAAGTCAATAGAAATCAAATTGACAGTGTGGGTTTGAGCTACAGTGCGGCGTCCCATACAGTTACTGAATCAGTCTCATTTCATTTCCAACTCTTTATCTGTATGTCACAGTGTTGTGTAGCACAGAAACAGGCTCCTCGGCCCACTGTTTTCAGACAGACCGTCAAGCACCTACCTATACAAATCCTATTTACCAGCAGTATATCTATGGCATATTATGTTTTGTTGTTCATGGTCCACAATGTTGCCTTCTTTCCCAGTGTTGGAGTTGCAAGATTACACTATTATACCATATTATTCAGGCTATCTGTGAAAGTCCCAGTGGATCGTTCACTGGGTGAGGCTGAGCATTTGACCGGAAAGATTCCAGAGTCAAGCTAAGCTGAGCGGGCTGTTGTCAGGATTAGGTTTCAGTGAAAGCCCTACTGTAACTCATTCCCCACTTGGCAGCTTTCATGGGAACTTGCTCCTTGGCAATGCCAGTGCCAAGATCAAACTACTATGGAAAAAGCAGTCTTTTCTCAAGTTGTAAAACACCTGGTGGTACTCAGAGAAATGTATCAATCACAAGGGACCCAGAAAGTTGGAAGGAATAGTTTGCTGAGTTAAGGCTAAAAGCCTTGGCCTCAAGGTAAATAACTTCTGAAATTTTGAAGTGCTCACCTGACTTTCCAAACCAAACCACTATTTATTCTTCAGTTCATTTACCAGCAGCAGGATGACCATGACAGCAAAACCCAGAACCTGAAAAGGCCAAACAAACACACACACACAACAAATTCCAAAAATCAATAGGTTATGATTTGGTTAGTAATAAACCCTTTGAGCTTTGTATTCTTACCTTGATACTCAGCATTTTCTATTTTTACTCCAACCAACATTTCCCTAATTGTAGAAATTTACTGATTGGTCAGAACAGAATCATTTCTTTGTAACTCATGAATAGATTGCAAGTAGCAAAACAGAATGGATTTGCAAACATTAATGAATATTTCAATCTTTAGCACATTAAAAAGTTACTTAATATATTCAGCATTTTATATATTGCATAATTGATATTTTTCATTCAGTAATATGCGTGCATGGGGTTTACTTTTTCTCTCCTAAGGATAAAGATTTTATGAAGCCTTTACTTCACAAAATGCACGTCAATCCATCGGCAGAGGTATCAACCTCACTGAAAGTTTACCAAGGACATACATTGGATAAAGTTTACCTGGGAGAGGACTTCTTCTGGGGCATTACACCTCTCGCTGGTGACTATATTCTCTTCAGATTTGACAAACCATTGAATATAGATAGGTAAGTCACCTCTAGAGAGGTAAACCATTGAATATAGTAGTTAAGTTTTTACAAAGCTTTCTTACAACAGTCTTAATGGTGACTTTTTTTTCTCCACTAAATAGAGTGCAAGGGTAGTGAAAGACACGTTAATACTTACAATGACTTTCCCTTATGTAAATATCTGAATGTAAAAACGTCCTCATGAACAATCCTTGTAGATGAAGAGATGGCGGGAGCAGCTGGCAGTATAAATTGCTAGGCCGGGTGGTGCTAGACTCAGTCCACTGCCTCTACTTACTGTCCATGGTGCCTATTTTCCTGGACCTTTACCGGTTCAGAAGGCCAGGCGAGCTGATCTCCCATGCCAGAGAAGCATCTCACAAGTTGAAAGTCCAGAGGAATTCATCTTTCACACCAGTTTAGGTGCAAGCTGTCCTCCTTGTGCAGACCTCATATACTCTGGAAAAAAGCCCAATCATCTGTGAACCTGAAGCCCTCCCATCTGTATGAAATGCTTAGCCATGCATTTAGCTTTATTTTCTTCCTGTTTCTTGTCTCACTAGTCCATGGCACTGGGATTAATCCTGACATTATAACCCTTGTGGTCCTATTTGAAAATATTCTGCCCATTTCCCTATATTATCTTTGCAGGACCCCATCTCTCTTCCTCCCTGTGTCTTGAGTGCCAGTGTGGACCACGACCTCTGGCTCCTCAGTATCCTCTTTCAGAAAGTCCTGAGTCCCGTCAGAGAGAGGCAAGAGGGAGGCAACACACCATCCTGGAGTCTTGCCTATGGTCACTGAAATACCTGCCTGTGTTCCTGATCAGAGCCTTCCCTATCACTGTTGCTTACTGAACCATTGACCTGTCCTGTTGTGACCTATCCCGTTGTACAACAGTCTGTCATGGTGCTACTGATCTGGCTCCTGGTGTGCTTTTCCCAAGAGGTCAACCCCACCACAGTATCCAAAATGGTGTACTTGTTTGAGAGGGGGACAGCCACAGAAGACTCTGAGACCACCCGTTCGCTCCTCCTGGTGGTTACCCAGCTGTCTGACTAAGCCTTTGGTGTGACCATCTATCTGAAAATCTTGCCTTCAACATACTCTGCCATTCTAATCTCCTCAGCGAATTCAACTGTCACTCCAACTCACCTATGCAGTCTGAGAGGAGCCATGCCAGACACTGCCTGACCTCACACGCCTCACAGGAGGAGCATAGCGCCACGCTGACAGCCATAACTGGCCTTTACTAACAGCCAGTAGAGGGAGGAAAAGGAAAAATGTTTTTGCCTTGCTCTTTCTGATGGTTGCCCTCCTCACTAGTAGCCTGACATTCATCAAAGTCGATACTCAGACTTCAACAGTAGCACTTCAACCCATGTGAGGCTGCCCTTCTTCAAATGGCCATTACGCTAATCCCTGTCTCCATTCCATTCACGACTAGGCCTCGCAGTATAAGAACAGCTCTTTGCCTGAAAAACACATTTTAACATGGTGACTGCTCCTCTTCCTTGCTGTCTCAAACTTGCAGTTCTGCTCACCTTGTTAGCTCTCAAGAGAAAGGTCGATCATCTCTCTCCAAGAGAGAGAGCCATTGACACTGCAACTTCTGAGCTGTTAATGGTTACACATTTCTGTAGGTGACATGGCACTCTTAGTCTCTTTCAAACTGAAAACAAAAATATCCAAGTACTAAGTTCCAAAATGTTAAAGCACTTCTTTTATGTAACTCAATCACAAACAAGAGAAAATCTGCAGATGCTGGAAATCCAAAGCAACACACACAAAATGCTGGAGGAACTCAGCAGGCAGCATCTATGGAAAAGAGTACAGTCGATGTTTCAGGCAGAGACGCTTCACCGGTACTGGGGGAAAAAAATGAGGAGTCAGTAAAAAGGTGGGGGGTTGGGTAGAGGAACCACAAACTGATAGGTGAAACTGGGGGAGCGGTGAAGCAAAAAGCTGGGAAGTTGTTCAGAGAAGGAGATACAGGGCTGGAGAGAGGGAGGACAGAAGGCCATCGAAGAAAGAAAAGGGGGAGGAGCACCAGTGGGAGGTGATGGGCGGGTAAGGAGATAAAGTGAGTGAGAAGTGAGAATGGGGAATAGAGAAGGGAGGGGGCATTACAGGAAGTTCAAGAAATAGATATTCATCCCATCAGGTTGGAAGCTACCCAGATAGAATATAAGATACTGCTCCTCCAACCTGAGTGTGGCCTCATCGCAACAGTAGAGGAGGCCATGGACTGACATTTCGGAATGGGAAATGGACCTAATGGCATTAACATCGATTTCTCAAACTTCCGATAATACACCCCCCACCCCACCATTCCAATCCCATTTCCCTCTCACCTTATCTCCTTACCTGCCTATCACCTCCCTCTGGTGCTCCTCCCCCTTTTCTTTCTTCCAAGGCCCTCTGTCCTCTCCAGCCCTGTGTCTCTTTCACCAATCAACTTTCCAGCTCGTTATTTTGCACCTTCCCCCCTCCCAGTTTCACCTAGCATCATGTTCCTTCCTTACTATACCCTTTTCCATAGATCCTGCCTGGCCTGCTGAGTTCCTCCAGCATTTTGTGTGTGTGTGTTCATTTGTATAACTGCAGGCTCCCAAGCCCACATTAACTAAAGACAATAATAAAAACCAGAAAATTGTGGAGATACTGCAGGTCTACAGTATATGTGGCGATGGAAGTCATCGATCTGAAATGTTAACTACCATCCCTCTCCACAGATACTCTGTGGCTTGTTGAGTATCCCCAGGTTTTTCTCTTTTTTCAAAAAAAAAATCAGATCTGTAGCATCTGCAGGAGTTTTTTATTTGTATTAAAATTTGTTTAGTTTCTAATGCATAGACGGAAGCTTACAGTGCAGAATGAGCTATGTGATCTAATGTTTATGCTTCTTACAAATCTTCTCACACTTTACATCAGTTTTACTTACAAACATTTCTATTATGCAATTTCTATTATTTATTTTATATATATATATATATCCATCCATGTTCTAGCCAATTACTGAATAAAGACGTTGAGTGTTCGAGACTCACACATCACAGAACAGGCCCTTTGGCCTATTTCATCTATGCTGATCAAGTTGCCCATCAAAACTAGTCCCACTCACCAGCATTTGACCCATCTCCCTCCAAAACTTGCCTATCCATGTACCTGTCCAAATATCTTTTGAATGTCATTGTACTCGCCTCAACCACTGGCAGCCTTTTTTTTATATACACACCCCTCTTTGAAAAATGTTGCCCCTTGGGTTCCTATTAAACCTTTCCCTAGGCTGAATTGGATCTGATGGGATCCAGATCATACTTGTGAGCCTCATTTTGCTTTGGACTCTAGACCCCGCCCCACAAATGGAATGACCTCTTACTCAATGTTAGCAAGGCCAAGGAGCTGATTATTGACTTCAGGAGAAGGAAACCAGATATCCATGAGTCAGTCCTTAATAGGGGATCAGAGATGGAGAGGGTCAGCAACTTTAAATTATAACCATATAACAATTACAGCACGGAAACAGGCCATCTCGGCCCTTCTAGTCCGTGCCGAAATTCCTCGGTGTTACCATTTCTGAGGACCTGTTCTAGGCCCAGCACGCAAGGGCAGTTATGAATAAAGCACGGCAGCATCTCTACTTCCTTAGATGTTTGTGAAGATTCCGCAGGACATCTAAAGCTTTGACAAACTTCTATAGATGAATGGTGGAGAGTATAGTGACTGGCCGCATCACAGCCTGGTATGGAAATGCCAATGCTCTTGAAATAAAAAGCCTATAAAAAGTAGTGGGTACATCCCGGTCCATCATGAGGAGAACCCTCCCTACCTTTGAGCACGTCTACACAGAGCATTGTCGCAGAAAAGCAAGATCCATCATCAGGGGCAGGTCATGCTCTTTTCGCGCTGCTTCCATGAAGAAGAAGAAGATATAGAAGCCTCAGGACTCTCACCACCTGTTTCAGGAACAAGTATCACCCCTCAACCATCAGGCTCTTGAACCAAAGGGGATAACTTCATTCAACTTCACTTACCCCATAACTAAGCTATTCCCACAAACTAGGAACTCACTTTCAAGGACTCTTTGTTTCATGTTCTTGATAGTTATTGCTTGCTTGCTTATTTATTTATTTATTGATTGATTGATTGTTTTTGCACAGTTTGTTATCTTTTGCACACTGGTTTCTGCCCTGTTGGGAGCGGTCTTTCATTGATCCTATTATGGTTATTGCATTTATTGAGTATGCCTGCAAGAAAATGAATCTCAGGGTTGTATATGACATAAATGTACTTTGATAATAAATCTTCTTTGAACTTAGAACTTTGAAAGGCCTCAGTGAGGTTACCCACTCAGTCTTCTCTTTCTGAGATGTCAAATCTGACCAACATGCTGAAGAGACTTGGCCCAAAACGTTGACTCTTTATTGCTCCCTGTAGATGCTGCCTCACCTACTGAGTTCATCCAGCATTTTGAGTGTGATACTCAAGAATAAAATATAATTAAGATTTTCTAGTATTTGCAAGTGTTAGAAAGAATGTTTGCTATATTGGATTTGTAATTTTACCAAGAATACTTTTTAAGGCACATCTAATGGGGGGAAAGAGTTGAAATACTAAACTGATAGGAATTGGGAATTTATTGTTAGTCCTACCATGAGCCATTTCCAACTCATTCTCTGGAGCTCCCTCTCTAAACTCATTTCGAGAGGAGTAGAATAGAAAAGCAAGGATGTAATGTTGAGGTCTTATAAGGCACCTGTAAGGATTCACTTGGAGTATTGTGAGCAATCAAAGAAAAGATTTGTTGACATTGGAGAGGGTTTGGAGGAGGTTCACAAGAATGATTCTGAGCATGAAAGATTTACATTATGAGGACCAATTGATGGCTCTGGGCCTGTTCCCAGTGGAATTTAGAAGAATAAGGGGGGAATCTCATTGAAGCCTATGGAATGTTGAAAGGCCTCGATAGAGTGGAATTGGAGAGGATATTTCCTTTGGAAGTCGAGGACCTCCAAATAGAGGGACATCCATTTAGAATGGAGATGAAGAGGAATTTCTTTAGCAAGAGAGTGGTGAATCTATGGAATTTACGCTGTGGAGTCATTGGGTATATATAAGGCAGAGGTTGATAGATTCTTGATTGTTCAGTACATGAAAGGATATGGGGAGAAGGCAGGAGATTGGAGACTGAGAGGGAAATGGATCAGCCATGATGAAATGGCGGAGCGGAATCGATGGGCCAAGTGGCCTAATTCTGCTCCTATATCTTATGGTCCGTGATCTTACAACTTTCTTTTCATTCTTCCTTTCCTTTCCTCTAACCATCTCTGATCTTGCTTTTCTGAAATAGCATCCCATTTTGCAACGTTTTATTTGTATTTTTTTTCCAATGACAGATTTTTGCCAATTTATTTTATGATAGTGAAGCAGTTTCTTCCATCATGAGGTTATGTCCTATCTATAAATTTCCATATATGTTCTAATTCCAAATTACTCATTTCAAATTCAGAAATTCTTTGAGGCACATGGACAATAGAGGTGTAGCTAGAGTAGATAGCCAGGGTGGAAATGAAGAAAGTGTGGTGGGATGTCAGAGGTTAAGTTTTTTATTCCCGCACCGAGTGGTGGGTGAATGGAACGCTCTGTCGGGGTGATGGTAGAAGTAGATACATTAGGGACATTTGAGAAACTCTTGGACACATGGATGACAGAAAATTGGAAGGCTATGTAGGAGGGAAGTGTTAGAATTGTCCTGATGAAGGGGCTTAGCCCAAAACATTGGCTGTTCTCTCTTCCATAGATGTTGCCTAGCCTGCTGAGTTCCTCCAGCATTTTGTGTGTGTTGTTAAGGGTTAGATTGATCTTAGAATAGGTTAAAAGGTTAGCACAATATTGCAGTATTCTATGTTCTATTAACTAGTCACCACATAGATCTGTGGGCACCCCACATGTTAGTCCATTTAGACAGGTACTAGAAGAAGATAATGTTTGCTTATCCTAGATTATTCATTACTATATTGTGAGTCAGACACTGCTGCAGATAAATGAGAAATACTTTGTCATTCTGTACAGATGTCTGCAAGTCACTTTTCTTGAATAATGTGAGCCTTTTGAAATATTGTAATATTGCTTTACAAAGTTTATTTATCTGTGTCAATATGATTGCTCATACAATTCTAGAATAACCTTTATCTAAACAATTCACATTGGGGGGAAAAACTCTTCAAGTTTGCATTATGAAGTAAAATCTATTTATAACAATAACTCAACCACTGTCAATCTCCTTGCTGGCAGGCCAACTGTGCTGGTGGAGTTAAGGGTGAGGGCACAATATTAGATCAGAGCTTTTAACAAGTTGTGCCCTGATTTGCAGAAAGCTGCGATGACCAGCTCCGAGTGAAACCCTTTCACTTCACACATTCCACCTCAAGCAATGTAAATGTTTTACACTTCTTAATCATTGAGAAATGTGTGGTGTAAATCTATCAATTCCTTGGGCTTTATTCTGAACCAAAACCAGGCTTTCTCATGTTTTGTGGTGACAATATAAACTGTTCTGCCAAAAAAAATTGTTTTTTTTTGTTTGAACTTCTCTATAGTCTGTACTGCTGTTAAAATGTTGTTGAAGTATTTCTTTTTACCTTCTCTGTATATATAAAAAAAATTGAATATGGAACCGGAACATGAGGTTTGAAACCATGGCCTAGATTCTGCTGGGAGGTAATGGGGATTGCTTTAGGATAACCGTGCTTCAAAATCCAAATTATTTAGAATTCCAAATGAAGCTGAAAATGGTCATGGGAACTTCTTCAAATCCGCATTATCCATATGGCACTGTTTAATTCAGAGTAAACTCAGATTATTCAACATGAATCAAACTCAATTTTTATAGATGTTTTTAGCCATGTACTGTACACCAAAAAATGAGGAACTCTCCCCTGAGTTCCTTTTATTTTTATTATAGAGATTTACTGTTGTTTCTTTTAGGTTCTACTGTAATTGTAATCTGTTTTATCAATTTTCAGTGGGGAGTATGGAGAAGGAAAGCTGTTCAGACATGTTCTTTCAAACTTTGTAAACCACTGCCATCTAGTGTCAGATTATGAAAATGCCTGTAAATTGTGTAAAACATACTGGATACATCCTAGGATGCAGTGGAACGCCTCATCAGTGGTGTAAGCTGGGGTCTTCGGGTGTTTCAGGTCTTTCAACTCTAGTTCAGGCAACCCAGCCAGGTTGATCGGGCCCTGGCTTGTGTTCCAACAGCACTGGTCCACAGGTCACATCTCTTGATCCATAGTCTTCTGGAGGGAGGTTCACTCAGCATGCTCTGTGATGGTCCTGATAGCTCTTTTCTTTGAAGCCCCCATAATCCCAAGGAGAGAGTAGGTTCTGCACAGCGAGCAGCCAGCAGAACCTCTACACCCCACCTCTGTAGGCTCGCATTGTGCCCCCCATCCTCGTCTCTGGCATTGCTCTACCAGCTCCAGGCTTTTGGCTTTCTTACATTCAAATACCTCCTCATTCCAGTTTTCCCCAGGAACTGTCAGTTCTATCATGACCACCTGCTTCAAGCTTTCTGATGGAATGACCTTGTCAGGCCTCAGCAGTGATGATGTGATGAAGTCAGGGAACTTTAATTTCTTGCCAAGATCGGTTTTCTGTTGCCAGTCAGATGCCGTGGTGAGCAAGTCTGCTGGTGAGTGGGGCTGAGGCTGTAGTTAGCCTCCAGCTTTGACAGTTACTGTGCTGTGAGAAGGATGTGGGGGACCACTCACAGAATCTTATCTTTCCTCCAAGACAACCACTTGGAAAAAAGAAGTGGTCACCGAGGCTCTGGCAGAGTATGGCACACAGAAAAAAATCACTGGCATGTGTTGTGAAATTTGTTAACATAGTAGTAGCAGCTCAATGCAATACATGATAATAAAGAAAAATAAATCAATCAATAAATCAATTACAGTAAGTGTGTGTGTGTGTGTATGTGTATATATATATATAGTAATGGGGGTTCTTACTAATGGACATCACCTTTGTGAAGCACGGCTCCTAGAAGAGGCCTTGGATACTATGGACGTTAGTACCCAAGATGGAGCTCACTAATTTTACGACTTCCTGTATCTTCTTCTGACCCTGTGCAGTGCCCACCTCTCCCCCCACCCCGTAACAAACAGTGATGCAGCCTGTCAGAATGCTCTCCACAGTACATCTATAGGTTTTCTAGTGTTTTGCTTGACAAACCAAATCTTTTCAAACTCCTGATGAAATATAGCCACTGTCTTCCCTTCTTTGTAGCTGCATCAGTATGTTGGGACCAGGTTAGATCCTCAGAGATCTTGACACCCAGGAACTTGAAATTGCTCACTCTCTCCACTTCTGATCCCTCTATGAGGATCGGTTCCTGTTCCCTCATCTTACCCTTCCTTTGTGTCTGTCCCTGCCCTGAGTCCTTTCAAAGCAGGTTGAAGGGATGTGAGGTGAGGTGCTGCATTTTGGTAGAACTAATCAAAATAGGACATACATGGTGAATGGTAGGGCATTAAAGAATGCAGTAGAACAGAGGGATCTAGGAATAATGGTGCATAGTTCCCTGAAGATGGAATCTCATGTGGATAGGGTGGTGAAGAAAGCTTTTGGTTTGCTAGCCTTTATTAATCAGAGCATTGGGTATAGGAGTTGGGATGTAATGTTAAATTTGTATAAGGCATTGGTAAGGCCAAATTTGGAGTATTGTGTACAGTTCTGGTCACCGAATTATTGGAAAGGTGTCAATAAAATTGGGAGAGTACAGAGGAGGTTTACTAAAATGTTGCCTGGGTTTCATCTCCTAAGTTACAGAGAAAGGTTGAACAAGTTAAGTCTTTATTCTTTGGAGCATAGAAGGTTGAGGGGAGACTTGATAGAGGTGTTTAAAATTATGAGGGGGATTGATAGTCGACGTGGTTAGACTTTTTCCATTGAGAGTGGGGAAGATTCAAACAAGAGAACATGGGTTGAGAGTTAGAGGACAAAAGTTTAGGGGTAACATGAGGGGGAACTTCTTTACTCAGAGAGTGGTAGCTGTGTGGAATGAGCTTCTAGCAGAAGTGGTTGAGGCAGGTTCTATGTTGTTGTTTAAAGTTAAATTGGATAGATATATAGACAGGAAAGGAATGGAGGGTTATGGGCTGAGTGCAAGTCGATGGGACTAGGATAGGGTAAGAGTTCGGTATGGACTAGAAGGGCCGAGGTGGCCTGTTTCCGTGCTGTAATGGTTATATGGTTATGAGGGAAGCTGCCCAGCCCCACCTGACCAGACGCCACTGTCCCTACCGGATTCCTGTGCCTCAGGTGACTCAGCCATCTCCACTGCATCCTCGTCCTTCCTGTCTGGACCTGAAAGTCTGCTGATGAGGTTTTGGGGTCACTGGAATCTGTGTACAGTGGCACTCCTCGTTGGGGCTGCTGAAGGAAAGGTGTAGAGCAATGCTGCTCACGTCAAGTAGGAGGCCCAGTCAGCATTAAAGGTAGCCATTGATCTTTCTTTCAAGAGCCTCAACTATTGACATGGATATCTCATACACTAGCATCGACCAGAGGATTTGGGAGAGGATGCCATGCTGGTAGATCCAGGCCTTGAACTTGCCAGGTAGGCCTGACTTGTCCACTCTGGTGAACCAGACTTCTAACTCCTTGGAGGTCTTCTGGGTGGCAGCTGCATCTCTTAGGCTGCAGTCAAAGACCTTCCCAGGCTCTTGATTGGTTTCTCAGATGGATGGGACAACGTCAGGCAGCATCTGCAGAATTAGCATCAGCTGAGTATTTCTGGCATTTTCTACCTTTAGTTCAAGTTTATAGCATTTGCTTTTTTTTCGGCTTTTAGATTAATAAGCATAATTGTGGCTTTGTGTTTACATTTCGACATGAGAACTGCAGATGCAGGAAATCTTGAGCAACATGCAATGAACAAATTTAAACCCAATGGGCACAAAAAGCTGGAGAACCTCAGCATGTCTGTCAGCATCTGGAGGGAAATCGATATTGTTTCTCTCCATAGACACTGCCTGATCTGCTGAGTCCCTCTAACTTTTTGTGCATGATGGGCTCATATTTGGTCAGTGATCAATTTAAGGCAATCAGTACATTGCTAGATATTTTAATTCCTCGGTGGAAGGAGAGAGAAAGAGACAATATGCCCATCTTCCCTATGATATAAATATTGCAAAGCTCACAGCATTTCAATGTACTTCCAGTGAAATCTACAATCCGAAAGAAGGTGACGGGCTGTAGAATCAGAATGGATGGTGATGTACTGAGCTGCAAGAATGACTCATTGCAGTCCAGAATTGATATAAATTAAATGTTACAAAGCAATTTTACACACAAAGTCTGCCATAAATAAAGCACAATGTAAAAACGTTTTCCTGTTCATGTACACCATCGATGCTGTAAAGAGTGAATGTGACTTATTGTCAAATTGTGCACCAGCTGGGACATTGATGAAGATGTTTGAGTGCACACAGTTAAAGATAAAGAGGCACCCGTTTAAGACAGAAGTGACTTTTTTTGGTTGGCAGGATTTAAAGAAGAGTGTACCACAGGGATTGGTGCTGGGACGTCAGTATTTTACAGATTATATAAATGAATGGCACTATAGGTAGGGACACTAAAGTAGCTAATGACATAAGGGTAGGTAAGGAAGTAAGTTGAGAAGAGGACATAAGGAGACTATAAAGGGATATGCATAGGTTCAACGAATTGGCAAAGTTTGGGAAAATGGAGTACATTGTGGCAAAATGTAAAATTGTTCATTTCGGAAGTTAATATAAAAACAAACAAGTCAGATCTTTAAAGTCGCGAACACGAGGAAATCTGCAGATGCTGGAATTTCAAGCAACACACATAAAAGTTGCTGGTGAACGCAGCGATTCCCTTGTCCATTCATCCCCCCCCCATCCCTCCCCACCGATCTCCCTCCCAGCACTTATCCTTGTAAGCGGAACAAGTGCTACACATGCCCTTACACTTCCTCCCTCAACATCATTCAGGGCCCCAGACATCCTTCCAGGTGAGGCGACACTTCACCTGGGAGTCGGCTGGGGTGATATACTGCGTCCGGTGCTCCCGATGTGGCCTTCTATATATTGGCGAGACCCGACGCAAACTGGGAGATCGTTTTGCTGAACAGCTACGCTCTGTCCGCCAGAGAAAGCAGGATCTCCCAGTGGCCACACATTTTAATTCCATGTCCCATTCCCATTCTGATATGTCTGTCCACGGCCTCCTCTACTGTAAAGATGAAGCCACACTCAGGTTGGCGGAACAACACCTTATATTCTGTCTGGGTAGCCTCCAACCTGATGGCATGAACATTGACTTCTCAAACTTATGCTAATGCCCCACCTCCCCCTCGTACCACATCCGTTATTTATTTATTTATATACATACATTCTTTTTCTCCCTCTGTCCCTCTCACTATACCCCTTGCCCAACCTCTGGGCTTCCCCCCTCCCCCTTTTCTTTCTCCCTGGGCTTCCTGTCCCATGATCCTCTCAT
Source organism: Mobula hypostoma (assembly GCF_963921235.1). NCBI lineage: Eukaryota > Metazoa > Chordata > Chondrichthyes > Myliobatiformes > Myliobatidae > Mobula > Mobula hypostoma. Next base: position 163,042,538 of record NC_086103.1, read on the forward strand.
ATCCCCTTTGCCAATCACCTGTCCAGCTCTTGGCTCCATCCCTCCCCCTCCTGTCTTCTCCTATCATTTTGGATCTCCCCCTCCCCCTCCCACTTTCAAATCTCTTACTATCTCTTCTTTCAGTAAGTCCTGGCGAAGGGTCTCGGCCCGAAACGTCGACTGTACCTCTTCCTAGAGATGCTGCCTGGCCTGCTGTATTCACCAGCAACTTTGATGTGTGTTGCAGATCTTTGAATTTCTCCCTACTCACCTTAAATCTGTGCCCTCTAACACAAGAGATTCTGCAGATGCTTGAAATCCAGAGTAACAAACACATGAGTTGCTGGAGAATGTCAGTAGGTGAGGCAGCGTCTATGGGGAGGAATAAACAGCCAACATTTTGGGCTGAGATCTTCATCAGGATTCTAGATCATGTGCCCTCTCTTTCTGGACACCCTGCTCTTGGAGGAAAAAGATTCTGACAATATATCCTATCTATGCTCCTCATAATTTTGTAGATCTTTATAAGGTTGCTCCATCAATCCTTTAGTTTGAGTGAGAATAAACTTAGCCCATCTAAACTCTCCTTATAACTACAGTCATCCTTCCAGAAAACAACCTGGTGAATCTTTCTGCAATTTCCCTATTACTACAACATCACTCCTGGAGTATGGTGGCCAGAAATGGACAAAATATGCTTGCTGCATTCTGACTGATGTTCAACTGCAACACAACATCCCAAACTTCAAACTCCATACCTTGGCCTAGGAAGGCAAGCACTTTTTAAAAAAATTATTTAGATCAATACTTACAGTAGTAGAACATCCAGATATCTCATTAGAAATTAATGCTCCATCAGAACTAATGTCATTTGCAGAATTAATTTAATCAAATTAACAGTAATGAAGAAAATAATGGTAAAGAGAGATAAATTCCCAAGCCCTGATGATTTCCATTCTAGGTATTTAAGGGGAGGCATTATAAATATTGCAGACTTTTAAATATAATCTTTAGCGTTCTCTTAATTTGGAAAAATCTTCTTATGGTTGGAAAATTGTACAAATCACTCAAGCGTTTAAGAAAAATTAGAAGCAATCCAAGGAATTGTAGACCATCCTAAAAACAGAAAATGCTGGGAATATTCAGCAGGTTGGGCCTCATCTCATCTGTGGGAAGAGAAACAATGCTAATACTTAATATCAGAGCCTTTTTATCAGAACCATAAACCATATTTTATTGGGAAATTAAATGGATGAACATTGTGGAAATTTTCAACTGATGAGCATGGATTTTATTCAAGAAACAAGGGAATAACTATCGATATTTATATGAGCCTACAGAATGCTTTTGAAAACTATGCCCCTCACCCCTCACCACGATTAATTCCAATTCTATTGGGCATATTGTGATTGTGCCTGCCATCATGCACAGATTTACACTAATCCTGCACTGATCCCAGTTCATTCTCCCAGATTCATGACAGATTTTAAAGATTATTTGGCACATGTACATTGAAGCTTGCAGTAAAACAGGTGGTTTGTGAGAAAATCAAATCAGTGAGGATTGTGCTGGGCAGCCTGCAAGGGTCACCATGGTTTCATCATCAACTTAGGATGTCCACGACTCACCGACCCTAACCTTGGGGAGAGCAGTCAAGCTCCTTGCAGGCAGTGGCAGGAATCTGACCTTAGATCTTACAGGCTGATGCTCCAAAGCGATTGCACTAACAACTCTCCAATCTACCACTCACGGATTACCCAGGATAACCTACAGTGGGTAATTAACCTATGTGTCCTTTGGTTGCGAGCGTCCAGTGGGAACTTGTGTGGGTCAAGGGAGAGCAGGCACGCTCCACACAGATAGCTCTGGAGTGTCAGGGCTGAATCCAGCTTGCTGGAGCTGAGAGCCAGAGGCACTGTGCTGGGCTTTCACTGGACACTGTTCCAAGGATGTGTTGGGGTACAGTATTCTTCAATTTTCAAAATGATTCCCGGATTGAAAGGCTTGTCATAAAAAGAATGTTTGATGACTCTGGGCCTGTATTCACTGGAATTCAGAAGAAAAAGGGGTGACCTCATTGAAACCTATCAAATGGTAAAAGGCCTCAATGGAGTGGGTGTGGCCATTGCACCACCAAGCACATCTTTCCCTCCCCCCACCCTCTTTTTTATCTGCAGGGAATGCTCCCTATGTTGACTTCCTTGTCTATTCGTCCCTGCCCACTGATCTCTCTCCCGGCACTTACCCTTACAAGTGGAACAAGTGCTACACCTGCCCCTACACCACCTCCTTCACTACCTTTCAGGGCCCCAAACAGTCCTTCCAGGTGAGGTGGCACACCACCTGCGAGTCTGTTGGGGTCATCTACTGCATCTGGTGCTCCTAGTGTGGCCTCCTTTATATCAGTGAGACCCGACGTAGATTAAGAGACCACTTTGCCAAGGATCTACACTCCATCCACCAGAAAAAGCGGATCTCCCAGTGGCTACCCATTTTAGTTCCACTTCCCATTCCTGTTCTGATATGTCAGTCCACGGCCACCTCTACTGTCATGATGAGGCCATACTGAGGTTGCATGAGCAACACTTTATATTCTGTCTGGGTAGCCCCCGAGCATTGATTTCTCAAACTTTCATAATGCTCTCTCTCCCACCCCCACCCCCCACCTTCACCACTCCATATTCCCATTTCCTTCTCTCACCTAATCTCCTTACCTGCCCATCACCTCCCTCTGGTGCTCTTCCCCTTTTCTTTCTTCCATGGCCTTCGGTTCTCTCTTATCAGATTCCCCCTTCTCCAGCCTTGTATCTCTTTCACCCATCAGCTCCCAAGCTCGTTACTTCACCCCTCCCCCACTCCCAGTTTCACCTATCACCTTGTGGTTCTTCTTCCACCCCCATGTTTTTACTGACTCTTCATCTTTTTTTCTCTAGGCCTGATGAAGTGTCTCGGTCCAAAATATCGACTGTTTACTCTTTTCTATAGATGCTGCCTGGTCTGCTGAGTTCCTCCAACATTTTGTGTGTGTTGTTTGGATTTCCAGCATCTGCAGATATTCTCATGTTTTGGTGTGGAGAGGATGTTTCCTATGGTGTAATTGTAAGACCAGAGGACACAGCCTCAGAACAGAGGGCCATTCTTTTAGAACAGAGATGAGGAGGAACGTCTTTAGCCAGAGGTGGACATTCTGTGGAATTTGTTGCCCAGACAATTGTGGAGGCAAAGTCATTGGGTATATTTAAGGCAGAGGTTGATAGATTCTTGATTGGTCAGGGCATGACGGGATATGGGGTGAAGGCAGGAGACTGGGGCTGAGAGGGAAAATGGATCAGCCATGATGAAATGGTGGAGTAGACTCGATGGGCCAAATGGTTCATAGTTAGAACTATTCACTTCATCTGATGAAGTCCAATTCTATTTCTTTACAGAGTTGTAAAATTAATTTTTATTGTTCAGAAAATTGCATTTTGAAAATTCATCAACAATTTTCATGAATATTTGTAGATCAGCCACTGTGAAAATAATAGTAACATGGTTTTAATAATGGTAACTAGTAACCTATGGTTCACCTGAGCTATTTTAATCCCTGCATTTACTGTCATCCTCACAGATACTTGTTTCACACTGGGAACACAGAGCATCCAGGGGACCTGCTGCTGAATACAAGTGTTGAGGTTTTGCCTTACAAGGTAAAGAATGTCAGCATCTTTCTGCTTTATTATTTCTGTATTTAAAAGTAGCTACATTATTCAACAATGGAAAAGGTGAATAGATTATCATTAGAATGATTATCTGACCTGTGCTAAAGAAAGCACACGAGAGACTGCAGAACCTGGAAAACTGGGTCAAAATCACAAAATGCTGGAAAAACAGCAGGTCAAGCAGCATGTACAGAGGGAAATGAACTGTCAGTGTTTCAGACCGAGGCCCTTCATCAAGCCCGAACGTCAACTGTTCATTTCCCTGCCTGACTCACCGAGTTCCTCCAGCATTTTGTGTGTGCTGATTGGAAAAAATGAACTGATGGAGGAGCGGAAAGCAGCGTCAACAGTGAGAAATGGGCAGTCCATAGGAGCAGAAGTAGGCCAATTGGCCCATCGAGTCTGCTGTGCCATTCAGTCATGGGCTGATCCAATTCTTCCAGTGATCCCCACTCCCCTGCTTTCCCCCCATACCCTTTGATGTCCTGGCTAATCAAGAACCCATCTATCTCCGCCTTAAGTGCACCCAATGACTTGGCCTCCACAGCTGCTCACGACAACAAATTCCACAGATTTACCACCCTCTGACTAAAGTCATTTCTCCACATCAATGTTCTAAATGTGAGTTAGGAGGGTTACAACTTCCAAACTTTAAGAATTATTATAAAGCAAATCAACTTAGATTTATTGCATCTTTTTTCGATGATCGAAAACCAGCGTGGATTAAAATAGAATTAGACAAGATAGGAGAAAATAGACCTGAAGATTTTATATATCAGTGGGAATCTAAATGGATACGGGAAAAGAAAGAATCTCCTATATTAATACATTTGATTGATCTATGGAATAAGATAAATGTTGATAATGAAATACAGAAATCTTTATTAGCAAGGAGACCTTTGTTCCAAAACAGACTTACTCCTTTTACAATGGGCAATCAACTTTTATATAATTGGTACCAAAAAGGGATTAAATTTATAGGAGATTGTTATGAACGAGGTATATTGATGCCATTTGAACAACTGAAGGATAAATATAAAATATCCAATAACACTTTCTTTTGTTACCTTCAATTAAGGGCTTACTTAAAAGGTAAGCTGGGTCAAACAATGTTTTTGCCAAAACCTAATGAAATTGAAACTTTAATTCAAAAAGGGAAAATTTTAAAAATTATTTCTTGTATGTATAATTTGATTCAAAAACAGACAATTAAACAAGGAATCTATAAGTCAAAACAAAAATGGGAAACAGATCTGAATATTAATATTGATGAAACAAATTGGTTAAGACTCTGTCTTGACAGTATGACAAATACAATAAATGTTCGACTTAGATTAGTAAAATATAATTTTTTACACCAATTATATATTACACCACAAAAAATAAATAGATTAAATTCAAATCTATCCGATAAATGCTTTCGGTGTAATCAAGAGATTGGTACTTTCTTAGATTCTACTTGGTCTTGTTTTAAAATTCAACCCTTTTGGATAAATCTAAGAGTCTTATTGGAACAAATTACTGGAACTCAACTTCCACATAACCCTGTATTATTTCTATTAGGTGATATTGAAGGGATAAAGCCGAAACTTAAATGGAATAAGTATCAGAAAGAATTTATAAAAATTGCATTGGCAGTAGCTAAGAAGACTATAGCAGTTACTTGGAAATCGGATTCGTATTTAAGTATGAATCGTTGGAATAATGAAATGGCTAGTTCTATTCCACTCGAAAAAATTACTTATAATTTAAGAGATAAATATGTAACATTTTTGAATATTTGGCGCCCTTATTTACAAAAGATAGGATGGCATATTTAAGTGCTCCGATAAAGATCTTGGTCCCTTGGGGAAAGTAACGAATAAGTATATCAAATTTATTTTGAATTCCATGGTGCATGTGGAAACCTTCCAATACCCAGGCGGCTCTTCTTTTTTTTCTTCTTTTCTTTTTTAGGTAGGACTTTATATGGGGGGGGGAGGGTTAAGGGGAGGGGGGAGGGTAGATATTATCTTTTCATGTATTCTTTTTGAAAACTCAATAAAAATTATATTAAAAAAAAGAAAAAAAGAAGTTCTAAATGGATGTCCTTCAATCCTGAAGTCGTGCCTTCTTGTCCTGGACTCCCTACAATGGGAAATAACTTTGCCATATCTAATCTGTTCAGGCCTTTTACATTTGGAATGTTCCTGTGAGATCCCTCCCTCATTCTCCTGAACTCCAGGGAATACAGCCCAAGAGCTGCCAGATGTTCCTCATACAGTAACCCTTTCATTCCTGGAATCATTCTCATGAATCTTCTCTGAACCTTCTCCAATGTCATTATATCCTTTCTAAAATAAGGAGCCCAAAACTACACACAGTACTCCAAATGTGGTCTCACGAATGCCTTATAGAGCTTCAACATCACATCCCTGCTCTTATACCTCCAGAAATGAATGCCAACATTGCATGTGCCTTCTTCAACGCCAACTCAACCTTTAGGGTATCCTGCACAAGGACTCCCAGGTCCCTTTGCATCTCTGCATTTTGAATTCTCTCCCCATCTAAATAATAGTCTGCCCATTTATTTCTTTCGCCAAAGCATACTTTCCAACATTGTATTTCATTTGCCACTTTTTTGCCCTTTCCCCTAAACTATCTAAGTCTCCCTGCAGGCTCTCTGTTTCCTCAACACTAACAGCTTCTCTACCTACCTATGTATCATCGGCAAATTTAGCACAAATCCATTAATCCCATAGTCCAAATCATTGACATACATTGTAAAAAGCAGCGGTCCCAACACCGACTCCTGTGGAACTCCACTGGTAACCGGCAGCCAGCTGGAATAGGATCCCTTTATTCCCACTCTCCGTTTTCTGCCAATCAGCCAATTCTCCACCTGTACTAGTAACTCCCCTTTAATTCCATGGGATCTTATTTTGCTAAGCAGCCTCATGTGCAGCACCTTGTCAAAGGCCTTCTGAAAACCCAAGTATATCACATCTATTACATCTCCGTTGTCTATCTTCCTTGTAATTTCCTCAAAAAATTGCTGTAGGTTAGTCAGGCAGGATTTTCCTTTCAGGAAACCATTCTGGCTTTGGTCTATCTTGTCATGTGCCTCCAGGTACTGTACTTGGTAATCTCATCCCTAACAATCGATTCCAAACAGTCGACATATCATATGGCATCTTTTTAGAGGACAGCCTCAGAACAGAGGGGTGTCCCTTTAGAGGAGAGATGAGAAAAAATTCATTTAGCCAGAGGGTGGTGAATCTGTGGAATTCATTGTCACAGAGAGCTGTGGAAGTCAAGCCATTGGGTATATTTAAAGCAAAAATGGTAGGTTCTGGATTAGTAAGGGCATCAAATATTACGGGGGGGGGTGCAGGCAGGAGGATGGGTTTGACAAGGAAAATAAGTAAGGTATGATTGAATGGCGGAGCAGACTCGATGGGCTGAATGGCTTAATTCTGCTCCTGTGAAGATTTTAAATGGACTAAATATTAGACACAGATTATCTGTAACAGATCAGTTCTGGCTTTCTTTAATCACTCAGCAATTGTCTCAGTGACTGTTAATTCTGTCCTTAGCACTTTCACTACCACAGAGGTTAAAGCAACTGGCCTGCAGTTAGTGTTCACCCCTGAATCTTCAGAGGCTGAGAAGACTATGGGCTTCTAGAATTGCATTCCTTAAGCCCCTTAGCAACCAAGGATGTATCCCATCTGCATCTGTTGATTTATCCACATTGTACAGCTATTTTTTCCCCATCCCTGCTCTTTATCAATGATTCAAAGTCTCAATTGTATCCTTCTTTGTACAGAATCTGGTAGCATCATCTTCCATGGTGAAAGTGAATTTCAGGTATTGATGTGCCTTCTGTAACCATGAGTATTGGTCTCTGATCAGATCCCCATCTCTTTCAACCCTTTTCCTTTTCTCAAACCTGTAGAATAATTTTGGATTTCCTTTTTTCTGTTCCATCTGTTTGATACTGCTGTACAGTAGCATCCGCAGGGCTGTGGGGAAGGGAGCTCCAGAACTTCCTACCCAGTAATTATGTGCGACTATCAATAGGGTCGTTTGTGACTTGAGTGGAAACCTGTGGCTGGTGATGTTCATGAATTGCCTGAAGCCGCTCTACTTCTTGGTGCTCGAGGTGCTGTCAGATGACCTGTACTGCAGCCACTGTGTAGCAGTAATGCGATCACTCGAGTCAAGTGTGATGTCCTCCAGAGGGGTTGCCTCTGCAATATTAGGGTGGATTCTCTTAATGGAACATGCCTGTGTACAACTTTGTTTAATGTGGGGAGTCTGATGCGTGGGCAGTCACCTGAACAGATCGGGTTTGGAGTTCAATGGTGTCGAATGCAAGACGACTGGGGACCCTTCACTGCTACAGCCTTCCTCCTTCTTCACTGCCGTTGTGATGTCATCATCTTCCACCAGCTTCACCACTGCGGTCTTGGTTGGATCACTCTTTGTCTGGAACCTTCCTCTTGACCTTACCACCATGGATGACCCTACCAGGAGCTAAGCACCAGATGCTAAACTCCAGAGAGCATCGCTCTTGGGATCTCAGGGACCCAGCAGCCTCCCCACCACGACAAGGTGATGATCATTGGAGCCATTGTGTACCATTGGAAGAGGGAATGAGCACTTAGCGTGGTGGCTGAGATATCAGTTGAGTGTAGTTCAAAGTGCTTTACAGCGGGACAAAGTGCAAACATGAAAATAAAAGACAAAAAGATGTTAGTTCAGAGCAGGGTAACATAAATAGGCTTTGGGCTAGTGTTTAAAAGTGTTAACTGAGCCCTCATCTCTTATTGTTAGAGATATTGAGATCCCCAGTTTAGGAGCATAGTTTAAAAACAAGCTGACATGCCAATTATCTTTTCTTTCTTTTCCAATCTTTTTATTAATTTCGAAGTATAGAAACAAAACATAGCAATAATACAAATAGTAGGAGAAATATTGTTACACTTAGGAAAAGTAATTGTAAAATCAAATAGTGTAAGTTGCCAATTATCTTTTGTGAGAACTCGAGCAGGATTATAAAGCAGAAGCAATTCTGTGATGTACTCTGGATCCAGACCATTGAGAGCTTTTAAAACGAGGAAGAGAACTTTAAAATCAATTCTAAAAGGTACACAAGTCCAATGCTGAGTAGTTGGGAGGAAGTGATGTGCTCCCTCATCCTGGTGTTTAGTTAAAAGTCTAGTGGTAGCAGTCTGAATGATTTGAGGTTTGCTAGTAGTTTGCTTTGGAAGGCCAGAAAACAGTGCATTGCGGTAATCTAGTCTATACAATATAAAGGCGTGAATTAGTTTTTCAGCATCATTACAAGACTGAAAAGGAGGTACCTTTGCAGTATTTCTTGAGTGTAGAAATATTGCTCTGTTCACTTTCTTCATGTGGAATTTAAAATTCAAATCTGAATCAAGGATAACACCAAGACTTGTTACTTCTGATTTTACAAGGGGAGCCAAGTTCCCAAGTTTATCAAGGTACTTATCTCTTTTGGTGATGGGACCAAGCAAGAGTATTTCAGTTTTATATTCATTTAGTTTTAGGAAATTATTGCTCATCCACTTGTAGCCATACCAGAAGTGAGAGAAGATAGGGTGTTATCATCATCAGGCTCAACCAGTATGTACAATTGTGTCATCTGCATAACTGTAAAAATCAAGTTTATGTTCTCTAATGATGTCTCCTGGGGAGCACGCATAAGGTTAAGAGTAGAGGACCAAGACAGCTTCTCTGTCAACACCATCCCTTAGAAAATTGTCCTCCAGGAGAGACAAAAAAATTCGCTCTGCCCAGGATGGTGTAGAGCTTCCTGAAAGAAGTTGTAGCTGCATTCATCCAGACAACTGGTTATCATCCTCCCGATTTGGGGGAGAAAACCTTAAGTTCAGAAGCTGAGTCACTCTTCTTCCAACAAGTCTGTCCTGGGTTCCCCGTCACAGTACAAAGTCAGTTCACCTCCGACCTGCGTTTTAACGTACAGCTGTGGAGGTCCGACAAACCAAAAGTGATGGAAAGGCCTTGGGATGTCAGGAAGTGAATCGTTCACCACAAAACGTTTGACCATTAATCTGCTCCTGTGGCCATGGTAATTCTTGTAGCTGGTGGTTCCAGTTGACTTTCTGGTGATCTGAGGGTGTTGATGCTAGAGAACCTGGCCATACTAATGCCGTTGATTTTTTTTTTAATATATATCTGCAGATTCTGAAAGTCTAAAATAAAACAGGAAATGCTGGAAATACTCAGCAGTTCAGGCTGTGGAAAGAGAAACGGAGTTAACATTGCAAGTTGAAGAATGTTTCTCATCCTGCACCTGTGTATTTCCAATAGGGCAGACCCTGTAGTACTCCAGCGGGCAGTCATTGGGCACCTGTGCATCTCCAATGGGGCAGATGCTGTAGTACTCCAGCGGGCACCTCTGTATTTCCAATGGGGCAGGCACTGTAGTACTCCAGTGGGCAGTCAGTGGGCACCTGTGTATTTCCAATAGGGCAGGCTCTGTAGTGCTCCAGCGGGCAGTCATTGGGCACCTGTGCATCTCCAATAGAGCAGACCCTGTAGTACTCCAGCGGGCACCTCTGTATTTCCAATGGGGCAGGCACTGTAGTACTCCAGTGGGCAGTCAGTGGGCACCTGTGTATTTCCAATGGGGCAGACCCTGTAGTACTCCAGTGGGCAGTCAGTGGGCACCTGTGTATTTCCATTGGGGCAGGCACTGTAGTACTCCAGTGGGCAGTCAGTGGGCACCTGTGTATTTCCAATGGGGCAGACCCTGTAGTACTCCAGCGGGCAGTCACTGAGCACCTGTGCATCTCCAATGGGGCAGACGCTGTAGTACTCCAGCGGGCACCTGTGTATTTCCAATGGGGCAGGCACTGTAGTGCTCCAGCGGGCAGTCATTGGGCACCTGTGCATCTCCAATAGAGCAGACCCTGTAGTACTCCAGCGGGCAGTCATTGGGCACCTGTGCATCTCCAATAGAGCAGACCCTGTAGTACTCCAGTGGGCAGTCATTGGGCACCTGTGCATCTCCAATAGAGCAGACCCTGTAGTACTCCAGCGGGCACCTGTGTATTTCCATTGGGGCAGCCACTGTACCACTCCAGTGGGCAGTCAGTGGGCACCTGTGTATTTCCATTGGGGCAGCCACCGTACCACTCCAGTGGGCAGTCAGTGGGCACCTGTGTATTTCCAATGGGGCAGACCCTGTAGTACTCCAGTGGGTAGTCAGCCAAAATTTTGGTCTTGGTAGTTGTACTGTAATATTGAGCTGATCGCCGAATGCAGTGGGAGTGTAAATGCTTTCTTTGTAAAGTTCATATGGGCCACATGTAGACCCACACAAGGCTGTAACTCAGTGTGGCAATGACACTATAACAATGATACTATATCCGGGAGCACCGGACACAGTAGATAACCCCAACAGACTCCAAGGTGAAGTGTTGCCTCACCTGGAAGGATTATTTGGGGCCCTGAATGTAGTGAGGGAGTAGGGTCAGGGGCAGGCAGGTGTAGCACTTGTTCCGCTTGCAAGGATAAGTGCCAGGAGGAAGATCAGTGGGGAGGGACGAGTGGACAAAGGAGTCACATAGGGAGCGATCCCTGCGGAAAGCAGAAAGTGGAGGGGAGGGAAAGATGTGCTTGGGGAAGTTTCAGGGAATTATGTGCTGGACACAGAGGCTGTTGGAGTGGTAGGTAAGAACAAAAGGGACCCTATCCTTGGTAGGGTGAGAGCAGATGTGTGTGAAATGGAACAGATGTGGTTGAGGGCAACATTGATGGTGGACAAAAGAAATCCTCTTTGTTTGAAAAAGGAGGACATCTCATTCATTCTAGGATGAAAAGCCTCATCCTGAGAACAGATCTGGAAGAGATGGAGAAATTGAGAGAAGGGGATGGTGATTTTACAAGTAACAGGGAGGGAAGAGGTATAGTTCAGGTAGCTGTGAGAGTTCATGGATTTATAATAGACATCAGTAGAAAAGCTGTCTCCAAAGACAGAGACAGGGAGATCGAGAAAAGAGAGGGAGTTGTCAGAAATGGACCAGGTAAATTTGAGGGTAAGGTGAAAGTTGAAGGCAAAGTTGATTAAGTCGATGAGTTCTGCATTGGTGCAGGATGCAGCACCAATGCAGTCATCAATGTAGCGTAGGAAAAGTGGGGGACACCAGAGCAGGCTCGGAACATGAACTGTTCCACGTAGCCGATAAAAAGGCAGGCATAGCTGGGACCCATACGAGGACCCATGGCTACACCTTTTGTTTGAAGGAAGTGGGAGGAGCCAAAGGAGAAAGTATTGAGAGTGAAGACAGGTTCTGCTAAATGGAGGAGAGGTGGTGGTGGAGGGGAACTAGTTGGGTCTGGTGTCCAGAAAGAAACGGGGAGCTTTGAGGTCTTCCTGGTGAGGGTTGGAGCTGTACAGGGACTGGACATCCATAATGAAAATAAGATGATGGGGGCCAGGGAACTTGAAATCATTGAAAAGATCCAGAGTGTGTGAAGTGTCACAGATGTATGTAGGTGGGAAGGGACTGAACTAGGGGGGACAAGACAGTCGATGAGTTCAGTGTGGCAGGATCAAGCTGAAACAATGGGTCTACCTGGACAAGCAGGATTGTGGATCTTGGGTAGGAAGTAGAAACAGGATATGAAGGGTGCGGGAACTATGGCAGAACTAGGAGGAGAAGATGGCGGCATGACGGCAGTGCGCGCGGCCTCTCCGGTGAATGATATCTGTAATCTGTCAAGTAGGGTACCATGCACAATTCTGATTTGATGGAGACAGACGTGAGAGTACGGAGGAACATCTGGAGAAACTTCTGAAATGCCCGCTTCGCTGCCGCTGCTACTGTGTGGTAACCGGAATCGTCGGAGCAGAAGGCCCTGAATCCTCGGCTTTGCTTGTTTCAGTGGCTGGGGCGAGGTTGAAGGCGCTCGGCAGAGGATGGCGCTCGGGAGGCTGTATCAGAGGGGCTGGTCGGCGGCTCGAAGTTTTCGGATGAACGGACTCAGTGTCGGCTGTGGTCGGGTGCTTCCAAGGCGTCGGCAAGTTGACGGTGCCTGGAGGTTTATGGCAGGGAGTTTCTCCCTTTTGCCGCCTGCTATCGGGGACTCGGGAGTCGATCGACTCAGGACTTCGAGACTTTTTTTTACCGTGCCCATGGTTTGTTCTTCATCAAATTATGGTATTGCTTTACACTGCTGTAACTATATGTTATAATCATGTGGTTCTGTCAGTGTTAGTCTTTGGTTTGTCCTGTTTTTCTGTGATAATCACTCTGGAGGAACATCGTATCATTTCTTAATGCGTGTATGCATTTCTAAATGACAGTAAAAGAGAACTGAGTGTTCTCATAATCTAATGAGGTGGGTAACAGTGGATAGGAGATCCCCAGAGCTTAATGAGGTCAGTTATGGTGTGGGAGACAATAGCCTGGTGTTCCTTAGTGGGATCCTGTTCGAGGGGTAAGTAAGAGGTGGGTGTCTGAGAGTTGTCACTAGGTCTCAGCAAGGTAGAGGTCAGTCCGCCAGACTACTACAGCACCACCTTTATCTGCAGGTTTGGTGATGAGGTTAGGAAATCTCATCCTGTTACTTGTAAAATGCCATCCTCTTCTCTCAATTCCTTCGTCACCACCGCATCTTTCTTTTTTAATAATTACTGATGGAAGTGAAGGTATTGATACTTTGGAGGGAGATCATGAACGATTGTTGGAGATCAAAGAAGGGAAGGATTTGGATCAGAGGAATTTAGCAGAGTTCAATGTAGATCAGTCATCTCCAATTGAGAGTTTATATCGTTGGTTACTGAAGGAAATTGGACTGGTATTGTGTGCAATCCTACCATGCTCTTAAAATACTCAAAGCCCACTTTAGGACTAGAAAGCAGCCAAGGTAGACAGGTGGCAATAGTAGTGTTACACGGCAAATATCCGGAGGATGAGGTATTGATCCTACATTGGAGAATTTTAAATTAGATTAGATCTAATTGAGTAAGAGAATAAATCTAGAATTAAAATAAAATGTCAGTAATGGCAACTATGAAATAATTTTTCCTCAGGAAAAGAAATTTGTCTTTTTTAACCTAGTTTGATATATAACTTACTATGTATTCTGTGGCCCCTTTATTACACTTGTATATCTGCTCTTTAATGCAAATATCTAATTAGCCAATCGTGGCAGCAACTCAATGCATAAAGGACTTAACATATGAGGCGTATTTGGCAGCTTTGGGCCTGTACTCACTGGAATTTAGAAGAATGTGGAGGGATTTCATTGAAATCTACCAAATGTTGTAAGGACTAGATAGGTCTGATGTGGAGAGGATGTTTCCTATGGTGGGGGTATCCAGAACTAGAGGGCACAGCCTCAAATTAAGGGGCGTACCCTTTAGAACAGGGATAAGGAGGAATTTTTTTTTAGCCAGAGAGCAGTAAATCTGGGGAGTGCTCTGTCACAGACTGCGGTGGAGGCCAAGTATGTTTAAGGCAGAAGTTGATTGTTTCCTGATTAGTCAAGGCATCAGAGGATATGGCGAGAAGGCAGGTGTATGTGATTGAGTGGGATCTGGGATGAGCCATGATGGAATGGCGGAGCAGATTGGATGAGTTGAATGGCTGAATTCTGCTCCGAAGTCTTGTGGTCTTTTGGTCTTATGGAGTGGTTTGACTATATCGGAAGCAGCTGATCTCCCGGAATTTTCATGCACTGCAGTCTGTAGAGATTACAAAGAATGGTGCAAGAAACAAAAAAATCCAGTGAGTGGTAGTTCCGTGGGCAAAAACACTTTGTTAATGAAAGAGGTCAAAGAAGAATGGCCAAACTGTTTCAAGCTGACAGGAGGGAGACAGTTACTCAAGTTACCACGCATTACTATTATAGTGTGCAGAAGAGCATCTCTGAAAACACAACACATCGAACCTTAAAGTGGACGGGCTGCAGCAGCAGAAGACCTGGCCAGGTTCCACTCTTGAACCTCATAAAAGTGGCCACTGAGTGTATCTTTACCAACGTGTTTGATTCTTAACTGGCTTCCGAAGAAGCAATAATACAGGCCTTGAACCTTTTATGAAAATAAAATGGCTAGCTATGACTGTAAATCTAATGCCATGCTTGAAATGCATTGATGTAGTTGCAAAAGCACTGGTTAATCAAGAAAACCCAGCTTGTATGTGTTTGAAAAACATGAGTGCTTTTTTTTTGAAGAAGCAACTAATAGGCTAGATGTTGGAAACGCAGTTGATTGTAGACTATATTGATTTTTCAAAAAGTGTTCTGTAAGAGTCTTGTTAGGAAATAAAAAAGAAAAATCCTTTTCAGGCTGATGGTATTTCTGCAATAATCACAAGCCTGATTCATTAATGGAACCAGAGAACAGAGAGAGCCAGAGGGAGGCAGTATAGAGGTATTTATATGGGGCTGTTCGTTGCTTTCCAAACTACCAAAAGCATTTCACAATCATTTTATTTTAAATATTCAAGATTATAACAATAGGAAAATGTTATTGCCAATGTATGTATTGCAGGATGTAAGTAATCATAAATAGTAATATTAGTGTTTATTCACTGAGCACCAAATGCTGACATTTTCCAATTTGGAAAACAGTCCAAATGTGGCTAATATGAGGGGCATAATTTTAAGGTGACTGGAGGAAAGTATAGAGGGATGTCAGAAAAAAGTTCTTTACACAGAGTATTGGGTGTTTGGAATGCCCTGCCAAGGGTGGTGTTAAATGTTGCAATTAAATGTAGGGAAAACATCCAGGGCCATGAGTTATTTTGGCGAGAGTACCATTCTATCTCAATGCTGTTAGACGTGTTGTCCAAATTATCTGGATGCACTGCTGAGAAAGAGCAAGGCTCTGTTGGTATTCTTTATCCAATGAAGGGTGAGAGAAATTATATGATGTAGTCTTGCAGGCACAAAGCCGTGATCCAGTCATTTTGTTAGATCGCTGCATCACTGGAAGACTGGGCTTCAAATATCCCTTCAGAGCTCTCAGGTTCATTGACTGGTAGACTAGAAGAGGCTTAAACCTAGTCACCCTCAGTATTGCCTCAAAGGAAAACAACAAGGTAATCTTTAGCAGCCATAAAGTTTTCTCATTCTTCTAAATGAATCTGTATAAGGATATCCACATGCAAATAACTTACAGGTAAACGCTTGTTAGGAGAGTAGCAATCTTCCTCTGATTTGCACACACAAAATGCTGGAGGAACTCGACAGGCCAGGCGGTATCTATGGAAAAATCACAGTCGACATTACGGCCTGAAACGTTGACTGTACCTTTTTCCATAGATGCTGCCTGGCCTGCTGAGTTCCTCCAGCACTTTGTGTGTATTGCTTGGATTTCCAGCATCTGCAGATTTTCTCTTGTTTCCTCTGATTTATTTCAATTCACTTAGAGAGTTTTCTGCCATCACACTATCTAATCTTGCTGCCTTCCTTGCAAGCTAAATCTTATGAGTTCAACATATTTTTTTAATGTCCAAGCTTACCATGGCTGGCTTTGAATATAACATCATTTTCAGCTGGCTGGTGGAATAGTAGTTCCCGCACCAGACTTCGAGGCAAGCAATCTTGGGTTCAAATCTGGCCAGCTCCTTGCACGCTTTCCATCCACGCTGGGTTGAGCGTTGAGCTAGCAACTTGAATTCATTTTAAAAAAAAACAAAAATGCTAAAGAATGGCAAAGTTGCTGCCCAGTGCACTGCGAGATGCGAAAAGGACCAACAACCATGGCCGCCTTTGTATGTAACATCATTTTCAGAAGGTCCATTTCCTAACTTGTATTCTTTCAAGCCTTGGACTAATGATCTCATTTTTCCCTGGATCATCTTCAGACTTCTAGCTATATGTTAATTCCTCACTCTGTTCCCTTTATAATGGCATGACACTGAATGCACTTTCAGATATAAAATTCTGTTACAACTAAGAGAGGTATATTCAATGACCAGTTGGGCCAAGTAAATATTGTAAAAAGGCCTTGATTTGCTTTATAACATGTCAATGATCAGTAGGAACAGCAATTTATTTCAATGGGGCATTTCCAATGGATAGCAATCTTTGTTACTGTGTGTGCTTGTTTCAATTGCAGTTATTCCAATTGTTGACATAATCGCTCTTTCTGCTTCCTTAACATAAGGATTGTTCATCATAGTGAAAAATACTTCATAAATTGCGAACATGTATCTTAAAGTGTCAATTGCTTCATTGCAAAAATTCATACATCAAACATTTGTTAATTAAGAGATGCATATACATTATTGTTCCAATATAGAACAGTACAGCTCAGGAACAGGCCATTAAGTCCACAATGTTGAGCTGAACCAAATGAATTTGTAATCAAATGGCCAACTAAACTAAACTTCCCTTCGTCATTAATCTTAAATCCTGGCATCTTGTCAGAGCACCTTTGCCACCATTTTCTCAAGGGCAAGTTGAAGTGAGGACAAAATGGTGGCTGTGCTGAAGACATGACAACAAAGCTAAATAATAAATTCATCCAGAATCTAGGCTGATAAAAGTGAAGTAGAGCTTGTTACCACATCTCTCGAGCATTGCTGTATTTTTTGTCTTATTGTCTGTAAGAATTCTTCCTAATGGACTACCAAAACCATGTTACCAGTATTGCCTTAACATTGGGAAGGTATTTTATGTGTCTGATTATTTTACTTCCACCCTCAAAATTTAAAAAAAAAAGCTGATTTATTGGAATAAGGCAAATAGGGATATTCGTGGATATTCATCATATTCAGTCTGGATGTGTGGCCAGTATTTGTGAATGGGGTCAAGTTCCACCATGATGTCTTTAAATACAAAACAAATGCAGAAACACTGAGTTTAAATAGTTGAAATCAGCATAAAATTCCTAAACCTGTTCCACTAGTTTTATCAAAGTGGAGTTGTATGTGGCGCAAAAAAACGGGGCAGACTGCATGCTAGTAACTTTCCATTTGCAAAGGTGTTTCGCCATAATGTCAAAGAGGGTAATATTGGGGTGGCTCAAAGCTTGGTCACAAAGTAAAGATTTAAGGATGAGATGTAGATGGAGAGATTTTGTGGAGAAATCCCGGACTTGGGTGAAGACACAATTGGAAGTGGATGGAAAGGCAAAAGCAGCTTTGAACCTTGTACTGCAAGGCTCAGGACCATTTTCTCAAGATGACTTCATCTCTCAATTGTCAAAGCTTTTTCAATTTCAAAAGAAAGGGTGCTTAAATTTTATGATATTTCATTTCTTTTTGATTTTGTGATTGCAAAAGCTGCTAATTTCATTCATCTTTATTGATAATAACTTCCTAAAGAATTGTTTTATCTGTTTTCTACTTTCTTTTAGGATTTAGGATCTGAAATACTTCAGGAGACCAAAGATCAAAAATATAAGCGCACTGAAGATGGTTTTTACAGAATAGGTATAATTTAAATCTCTTGATGACCTTCATCACTATGTGTGTTTCAAGTGTCATATAAATGACCTGTTCTTCTTTTAAACTCAGTCTGCTGCTAATCTGCACTTTCATTCCCATCTTTTTGTTGAGTTCTATGTTGAAGGCATTTCCAAAAAAAAAACAACACTGTGTTCGCTTTAAGTGAACAAGAACCTCAACAAGAAGCCTCAATCCAGATGACTTGGCTCGACTTCCTTGAGCGAAATCTGATCTGATCAAAGTTGAGCTTATTGTAACATGCACAAATACATGTGTGCACAGGTGCAATGAAAAACTTACTTGCAGCAGTATCACAGACACATAGCCTCAGATAAGCAGCATTAACAAGAAAAACAAATTAAACGTAAATTACACCTTTTTTTTACAAGTAAATGCAATTAGAATGAAGTCCGTTTTGTGCCAAGTGTTCATGGTGCTGCTAAACTATAGTGATGTGGGGTTTGCCAGTTGGTTCAAAATGCAGGTGGTTGAAGGGAAGTAGCTGTTCTTTCCTGGTGGTGTGGAACTCCAGGCTCTGTACCTCCTGCCCCACGATAGTTGCAACAAAAAATGGCATAGTGTGATGATGTGGATCTTGAGGCCGGACGTCTTGTTGATACTACCATTGACCTGCGAGGGATATGCCCATGATGGATTAGACAGTGTCCACTACTCTCTAGATCTCCTCATGTTCCTGTGCATTCACATTTCCCTACCACAGCATGTTGCAACCAGTCAGGATACTTGCAACAATACATCTGTAGAAGGTTGTTAGTATTCAGTGGCAAGCCAAACATCCTTACCACCCTAAGAAGATAAAGATGCTGGCGTGCTTTCCTTATGATAGCTTCTGTGTGCCAGGACAAGTATTCTGATACACTAACAGCCAGGAATTTAATGCTGCTGATCTCCCAATGTAGACTGGCACATGTTCACCCTGCTTCCCATCAGATGCACATGGAGTCTGAGGTGAGAGGATTTTTTCACAATTATTCTCTTAGATAATCCATTTCTGACTCCAGATCTCTTTTATCCAAAGTCCAAGAGAAATGTGCACAGAAATTCCTTTGGGTATATTTTATCGTGTAAAAATGCCCTTTACTATACAGCAATCAAAAAATTATTTTTAACTAGGCAGGACCAGAGTTCAATTATTCTCATTTATTGAATGGTAAACCTGCTGCTGGCATCACTTGAATCTGTCCGATCAAATGAATCAACAGCAGAATTACTGATTTCTCATTGGCTCTCCTGTATAATCCAGTCAATACAGGGGATGCTCATTTACTGGAGAGCCTCAGAACTACGATACAGTGCAAACATCTTAAGCACATGTATATAGCTAGGATGCCTAAGACTTTTGCACAGTACTGTAGTAACTTTATGTATTCCACTGTACTGCTGCCGTAAAAGAAAACAAATTTCATGACATATGCGAGTGATGATAAGCCTGATTCTGATCTGGGTCTCTATTGTGGACTGAGAGTGGGAAGGAGGCAGGGAGAGGGTGAACGTGGTTGGGGGGAAAATGGGAGGGAGCGGGAAGTGCCAGAGAGACATTCTGTAATGATCACCAAACCAATCGTTTGGAAACAAATGACCTTGCCTGGTGTCTCAGGGCTGGGTGTGTCTGCAGCCGTGCCACCCCCGCCCCTGGCACTCCTCTGCCACCTGTCCCGCACCCCTCCTGCAGCTCCCCACCCTCGCCATTCCCCACATTCTTTGCTCCCAGCAGATTTACAGACTCACTCCCCAGTCCACATTGGCGAATACAGTACTGTGTAACGGTCGTAGGCACTCTAACTATATATACTGTACGTGCCTAAGACTCTGCACTGTACTGTAATCGGCTACAGCAGACCCAGAAAACGAGAGCTTAGTTCATTTCCAAGGATGTTTTACCTGTAAGAGCTGTCAAGAACAAGTGATAGGCATTCGATGGCCCTCAGCAAATCTCTGACCAGATCATAAACATAATCCTCAGGACAAGAGCACCAGAAACATGGGAGCACCACCTGGAAGCTGCCTTACAATCCACACAACATCCTGACTTGGAAATCTATTGCCATTCCTGCGTCAAAATCTCTCCCGAACAGCATTGTGGGCCCATCCAGCACTTCAAGGACTGCAGCTGGTCAAGAAGCCAGCTCACCATCACCTTCCTGAGGGCAATTAGGGATGGGTAATTAGATGTTGGCCAAGCCTGCAAAGCCCACATCCCTAGAAGGAATTTTTTTTTTAAAAAAGCCTCCCTTGATCCTTCCACAGAAGGTTAGTTTTACAAACAATATTGAGCTTTTGGTGTTGTTTGGAGCTGCAGTTATTAGTACAAGCCAGTGGCCTGTTTTTATATGGTTTAACTCCAGAGGCCTAAAAATGTCACTCTGATCAGTGGTGCAGAAAAGAATGCCTCTTTCAAGATCTACTATTGACTGGAACATGAAGTAAGAATTCTGGCTTTATGTGGGTAAGGACCGTGATTTCAGTAGATGGACCTGAGCAACATTAAGATCCCAGAGCAGAGGAATCATTACTCTGTATCCAGCACCAGCACCACAGCTGATTCAGTATGATTTTGTGTGTGTTTCCTTTCTTATGTTGATTAATAAATCTACTGGTGCCAAACTGCGCCCCTTTGTCAAGTGTTTCCTGCTGGCTTCTTGTGTTACTGTTACCAGTGTTCAATTGGGCATAAGTTAGAATCAGAATCCACTTTATTATCACTGACATATATTGTCAAATTTGTTGTTTTGGAGCATCAGGCCAGTGCGATATGTAAAATATACTATAAATTAAGATAAGAAATATATGAAATTAGTAAAAGTCAGACTGAACTTATTATCAAAGTACTTTAGAACATAGAACACTCCAGCACAGGAACAGGCCATTCGGCCCACAATGTTGTGCTGCACCAGCTAAAAAGCAAATCAAAAGCACCCAAACACTAATCCTTCCTACCTACACAGTGTCCATATCCTTCCACCTTCCTCACATCCATGTGTCTATCTAAATGTCTCTTTAGAGCCTCTAATGTATTTGCCTCTTCCAAGCAGCACATTCCAGGTGTCCACAACTCTCTGAGTAAAAAAAAACTTGCCCGTCACATCCCCCTTGAACCTAACCACTCTCACCTCCAATGCATGCCCTCTGGTATTAGACATTTCAACCCTGGGAAACAGATACTTCCTGACACTCTCTCTGTGCCGTTCATAATCTTCTAAACCTCTGTCAGATCTCCCCTCAGCCTCTGCCACTCCAGAGAGAACAATCCAGCTTCTCATGTTAGTACATGCCCTCTAAACCAGGCAGCATCCTGATAAACCTCTTCTGCATCCCCTCCAAAGCCTTAACGTCCTTCTTGTAGTGGGCAACCAAGAATGTATGCGGTACTCCACATGTGGCCTAACCAGAGTTTTATAATGTTGCAACATAACCTTTTAACTTTTGAACTCAGTGCCTTGATTAACAAAAGCAAGCACTCCATAAGCCTCCTTAACCACCTTATCGACCTGTGTAGCCACTTTCAAGGTACTATGAACTTGGATCCCAAGATCTCTCTGGTTAGCAACACTTTTAAGGAACTTGCTCTTAACAGTGTACTATCCCCTTACCCTACCAAAGTGCAATGCCTCACACTTGTCTGGGTTAAGCTCCATCTGCCATTTCTCTGCTCATATCTGCAACTGATCTATATCACATTGTATTCTTTTCCAGTCCTCTACACGACTCCACCAATCTTGGTATAATCCGCAAACTTACTAACCCACCCATCTACATTTTCATCCATGTCATCTATATCCATTATATTCCAGATCATTTTTTATACGGCTATGCGGTCACTGACGCTAGGTAGACAATCTCTGAAGAGTATTGATAATGGCTGGGATCACCTTTCCAGTAAAGGCACTGCCCAGAAAAAGGCAACGTCAAATCACTTCTGTACAATATTTGCCAAGAACAATCATGGTCATGGAAAGACCATGATCGCCTATGTCATACGACATGACACATAATGAACGAAGATACAGCACCTTATACTACCTTGAGATTAATTTTCTTGCATGCAATTTTCAGGAAAATAAAGAAGTACAATAGAATTTATTAAATATGTTTCTACATAAAGCTGATTATACATAAACAAAGACTAACAACAACCAATGAACAAATAAGGAAAATTGTGCAAACAAAAAAATAAATAATACTGCAAACATGTGATGTGGAGTCCTTGGATACTTGTAAAATACTTGTGTGTTTTTCTTGTGTGCAGGTAGATTTGAAAATGGAATAGCTGAAGGTGCCATTCACAAGCGATTAAATCCTATCTCAGCCATTAGGCTGTCAGTTTTACAAGATTCCGAAGTGTGGGTTCTACTTGATGAGGTAAGGAGCTGTTAAGTAAGTATACTGTGTGTATGTTGTGAATAATTTCTGTGTGTCTGCTAGGCAGTTCTGCAGACAACTTGCTAGTAAAATAAATTGCTATTTGATACATAGCGATTAATTTTTGTCTAGTAAGCATCCACAAACACCATTATGTTCAAGATCAGATCTTCTTGGCTTTGTTATACATGATTGTTCGAAAATAATGACCAAGACGCCAAGAGGAACTATTCTTGTACTGTTATAATGAAATGAGGTTCGCCTGGGGAGTAGACTCTTTTCCAGTTTGATTATAAAAATGTGTCCAACTGTGCATTTCATTGACGTTCTGATGCTCTTAGAACATTTAGATAAAATTCAGTATTTTCTAATCAGAATCATGAATTGCTATAACAGTTGCTAATAGCCAAGAAGTCACCGTTAAAGAACTGCACGTGGAACCAGATACCCTTTGGGAAAGATGTTAATAGAGCCTACATACATTTTCTTGTCTGTCTTCAATGGGGGATACAAATGCTGGGCCCTCAATGATTAGTGTACGCTATTGCAGCGCCAGCAATTCTGTCACTGTCTGTAAGGAGTTTGTACGTTCTTCTCATTACTACATGGTCTACTGAGTGCTCCAGTTTCCTCCCACATTCCAAAGACGTACAGGTTAGGGTTAATAACTTGTGAGCATGCGATGTTGGCAGCAGAACATGGCGAGGCGGGCGGACTGCCCCCGCCACATCCTTGGACTATGGTCGTTGATGGAAACCACACATTTTACTGTACTTTTCAACGTTCGGTGTACACATGATAAATAAAGCTAACCTTTCATCTTTACAATCTTTATAAACAAGACTCTTTGAATGCCTCTCTGCTGCTGACCAAACTGGAGAAGTTAAAACTGAAGGGAAATACTATTCAAATTGTATACATTCTAATATTTAGAGCAATCTGTCTTAAAATTTGTTTTATTAACATTGTAATTCCAATAACCTATCTTTATTGAAGTAGAAACCTTCAAGATATTTCTTGGGAATGGAATCAAATAAAATTTGACTCCATCCAGAAGTCAAGGTAGATGACGGAAGTGTTCAAAGATGCTGGATTTTAAGAGTTGACACTAAGGGTTGGCAGAAAGGAGGGAGAGTGACACAACAGATTTGGAGAGGAGATTCCAGAACTTGGGCTGGACTGTAGACTATTCGATGATTAATACTGGACTGGTAAAAGGCTTTGGAAATATCAAGAAATTGTATGTCCATGAAGATCACTGATTCAGTGGATGTTGGGCATTTTTATTATTTATTAATTTCCTCAGATCTGGACATTGCCTGCAAGGCTAGCATTCATAGCCTGAGGTGGTGCTCGTCAGTTGCCTCTCTGAATGGCTACAGTCAGGTGAAGGTACTCCCATGGTGTAGTTGAGTAGCACGTTACAGGGTGATGATGAAAGAACTGCCGAGTCAGGATGGTGCTTGATTTGGAGGGAAATGTGTTGTGTGCCCGTGTACCTAAAGTCCTTGACCACCTTGGTGGTTGAGATTGCATGTTTGAGAGAGATTACCAGAGTTGCTAAGGAAAGTGCATCAGTGTGGGCTAGAAACTTGGGCATCAGTGAAATGCTTACGTAAAGAGAGCTTTTCGCACATTGCCCTTCATTGATCAAAGTACTGAGTACAGGACTTGGTATGTTGTGTTGAAGTTGTATAAGATGTTAGTGAGGTCTAATTTTGAGTACTGTGTGCAGTCCTAGTCATCTACCTATAGAAAAATGTCAATAAAATTGAGAGAGTGCAGAAAAAATTTACAAGGATGTTGCTGCAACTTGGCAACCTGAGTTATAGGGAAAGGTTAAACAGGCTCAGACTTTATTCCCTGGAACCTAGGAGAACAAGGGGAGATTTGATAGAGGTATACAAAATTAGAGTGGCATAGATAGAGTAAATGCAAGCAGCCCTTTTCCACTGAGGTTGGATGAGACTAGAACTAGAGGTCATGGGTTAAGGGTGAAAGGTGAAATGTTAAAGGGGACATGATGGGGAACTTTACTCAGGGTGGTGAGCAGAGTGGTTGATGTGCATTCAATTTCAACATTTAAGAGAAGTTTGGATGAGCCCATCAATTATTGGGGTATGGAGGGCCATGGGTGCAGATCACTGGACTAAGCAGTATTCAGCATACACTAGACGGGCCTCTATGAGTAAGTACCAGTGAAGCACTGTTGATGGTGCATTTCTAAACATCACTAACAATTAAAAAAAATTGTGCCAGAATTAAGTTTATTGGAGTTGTGCACTGCTGTTGGAAGGCCCCTGCACTTGAATTCGTTCGTTTTCTCTCTCCCCCTCTCCCCCTCCCCCTCCCCCTCCCTCTCCCCCCTCCCTCTCTCCCCTCCCTCTCTCCCCTCCCTCTCTCCCCTCCCTCTCTCCCCTCCCTCTCTCCTCTCCCCCCTCCCTCTCCCCCTCCCTCTCTCCCCTCCCTCTCTCCCCTCCCTCTCCCCCCCTCCCTCTCTCCCCCTCCCTCTCTCCCTTCCCTCATCTGTTGCTCCTCAAGTTGGGGAGCTTGGACAAGCAACATGGCAGATTGTGACATTGAAACAGCAAGCTAAAGGACTCCCCTCCCACTGTTACAGGCGCATTATCCCCTTCTCCCTCACTAGTGAGAGAGAGAGAGAGCCTGTCTGAGATGTTGAGGTGTTGGGACGGACAGTAGTGTTTTGACGGACTCTGGATCATGGTCGCTGGGGGCTTTGCTGGCCTGGTGGGTGTTGGGAGGGGGGTTTTGCTTTTGCTGGACTAAGTGGGGGAGGGGAGGGTTGATACTGCTGCTATGGCTTGGGGGGGGGGCCAGTGGGAGGGGTTCTAACGTTTTTCTGTCATTCATTCTTTGGGGTTTTTCTTCTGTTTTGTGGATGTCTGCAGAGAGTAAGGATGTCAAGTTGTGTACTGTATACATTCTCTGATATTAAATTGAGACATTGAAACATTGTAGTTGAGATGGATCATTCTACTTGGTTATTTACTAATTTTTAAAATCTTTTTATTCATTTCAGATCCATCTTAAAAAAGCTGCCAGATAATCAGAACTTTAAAAAAGTTTGAGGATTAATCTGTTTTATACAAAAGAATTGCCCCAATCCATCTTAGTAGCTCTCTTTGATAAAGTGTTGATATGGATCACAGAGTTCCTGGACATATCACCTCATCATCTGATCGTTGTGGATATTCATTGTTCCCACACACTACCTCCTGTGAAATCTACTGTAATTTTCTATGTGAAGATTCTAATTTTGAAGAGTTACCAACTGAGGTTTTTTTTGGTAATCTGAAGATAATGGACTGATCTTCTCATCATAAGCTACAAAGGTGTATTTTTTGTGACCCATTTTACCTAAATATTGAACAAAATTAAGAAAAGATGTGATACTTGTATAAAGAACTTAAATGTTACAAATTTTAAACGTAAATTGTGCATCAGGGACAGTGAATGTGCAAGCGGAGGAGAGAATATAAGGGGTTGGTTACCTTTAATTTATTGTAAATATGCACTGGACAGATTTATCATATTTTGAGGGAATCCAGATTCTTGATTAGAGAAATGTAGTATTTGGTTTCCAGACAATTAAGTTAAGTTCAGAAGAGCTACTTCGTTTTTACGAAGGAAAAAAAAACTGCCTTTACACAACTTTGAATTTATTAAGGTTGAAATTTGCCAACTTTCCTGAGAGTGGTTGCAGAACGTCAGTTCCAGCACATCTAGACTGGTGATAAATGATGTGACTTTATCAGTGGACTTAGTTGTACATTACAGAATGGAGGGCACAGATTTTATTTTGAGAGTCTCCTGTGCGATAGTGATCATATGCGTTCACAGGGCAGTTGCAAGGGACCACAGTTAAATTTAGCACCCAGAGCAAGGTAAGCTTGTGGTGGGGATTGGGGAAAGACCTTTGCTACCCCTTCAGTGGCATTGTTTATGCAGACCTTAGTGTCCTGTTACTGGAACTGATTGAATGTTGAACAGGTGGAGAGCAATGATTTTTCTGTAGACATCTTAATATTTATTAAATAAAAAGAAATGCAAGACAAAGAGACTTTGCATTTTGTTTGTTGGGAAATATTTTTAAGTGCAATCTTTGAAAAAGTAATAGTACTTCTACAGTTCAGAAATCTATTGCCCGCAAGCCAAAAAAAAACTTAATTTTCCAGTTCATCTATTTAAAGTTTAATAGTTTAATCTATTTAATAGCTTAAAGAAAACCGTAAGTGTTAATAACATTACAGATGGATTTTCTTTTCAAAAATACACTTCTACATATTTAACTATTGGAACGATTGGATGGATAAATGTAACGTGATGTTGGTGCCAATTTTATTCAGAATATTTAACTGAACCATCACAAATATTTTACCCTTTCCAATAAAATCTTTGCAACTTAATGCTGGAAAACCCTAAACTGATACAGCCTGTGTGGAAAAACACGGCCTTTAACTTGACAGTGCACTTGTGTTCAATATAAATTAAAAAGTTGGTGTAATTTTTTGTACTTAATTATATTCATGATGTTTTGATATGTAATTAATGGAGGATATCTTTTTTTGCTGCAGGAAAGGGTATAAATATTCATGAAAACTGCTTAACCTAGCCAAAATTGTTACCATCAGTGAGCGCAAAATGAAATAAAGTGACAGGCTGATATTAGCGGTTTACATTTTCAGTGATGGAATTTTTAAAATTGGAATTGGACAATCTTGCTATTTGTAAAATACTAAAAATAAAACTAGTGAAAAGTTTAAGAAGAACTTTCAGTTCTTCCTTCCTATCAACTGCCTCGAAGTAATTAATGTTGTATAAGTGTTGGGAGGGAAGGGTAGAAAGACAGTCAATAAAAAGACATATGACAGTATTAAGGAAACATGTTGCTATCGTGCAGAGCTGAGCAACAAAAGTTGTATTTAAGTTGATCCTTTCTCTAAAAAGATACATTTTCTAAACCCATCACGACAATAATAACAATTGAAATTCACAGTCATAACTAAGTATTGGCATAATTTAAGCTAAATGCAGTAAGTATTGGAAATTTGGTCAGTCAGTTGGCTTGAAAGTCAGTGAAAGGAGGTGTTAATAATTTATTGTAGAATTTTTTTAAGGTTATTTCTATTGAGAGGCTTTGATAATAAATAACTATGGCATATGAATATGGAAAATGTAGACCACAGTAATGTAGTTATTTACATGAAAAATAACAATTTGGTTCTGGCAATGGAGCTCGATCCAGACGATCAATACTAATTTCAAATCTCTGTATATACAAAGTCATTTTCATCAGCAGATAAGATGCGTTTTAGACTCTTAAAATCAAATTTTAAGACAGATAGATACCCATAGTGATCATATATATAAAAAAGAGCGCATAGGTTTATAGAGAGAGAGAGAGAAGTCTAAAGCGTTTTTTTTAACACATGCTATCTGAAACTGCTAGCGGAGAATCAGATATAATTTCTACATTTAGCTGGAACTTCAATAGAGTGGACAAAGAAGGATAGAATTCTAATGCATGTTAACGGGATTAGTCTTAGATGGGCTAAAAGGTCTGCTGGAATATGATGGGCTGAAGGGCCCATTTCTGGGCTTTACAATTCTGAGATGCAGCTAGTATCAAATGGTATAATAGATGTTAATTGTCACCTTAAAATGAACCTTCATGAATGCAAATCAAGAAGCAAGTTTTTCCAAATATGTGACTTTTTTTTGTTTGTGGATCTATATATGAGGTATGAAATATGATCTATTTTGCATTCAGGATTTCTATACTTGTTTGCTCTCGGCTGGTCTTTTGCAATTGGGCTAGATCATGTTATGTTAAAAGTTCAAAGTAAATTTTGTTATTAAAGTACATAGATGTCATCATATACAACACTGAGATTAATTGCAAAAGCACCTAATGTAGTGTTTGCAACGTGACAAGTGTCCCAGGACAGTTGTTTCTTGCGGTCACGTGAGGGTGGAGTAAATACCTTTTGTAAAATTACCTTGAGGCTTAACAATGGTTCACGTTTTAGTTCTCAGGATGGGTAACACGTAGAGCATGTGTACATTTCATCCTACTCGCACTTTGGTTGCTGCTAGAAGCTACACCATGGATCTGTATTCATTGTTGAAAATGTTCCAACAGGTTTTGCATATGCAGGTTGAAAACGGGGTCCTTAAGATTGTGCCTGAGCTGTGCTTCAATCAGTGCATACAAAATTAGAAAACAAAACAAACATGAAGCTTGATAATATGCACATGATTTGAGAGTTTGGCCATTTTTGGACAGTAAATCATGCCAATTTAACATAATGATTGCTTATTAATAAGAAAATCAGAATAAATCTAAATTATTGAGGGCTCATCTGTAGCATGTTTATCATAATGAAAGAGATTTATTGTGAATCAAGTGAAATTGATTGGTTTTTCATGTGCCACAGATCAATCTCTTGAAATACTTTTACTAATGTTATGGATATGTTTCTGCTTTGTGTATGTTACTATGCACCTGCTTGCTAATGTCAATGTGCCTTGCATCATGGGTCTACGTTATTTTCATATATGTGCCATAACTTTATAAAGAATATACTTGTAATAAAGTTGAATTTGTTATACTTTAAAATGTAATAAGGTGTAGAATGTTCTGTATAATTGGCTTCTTCCTGCCGTTGTGTAATAAATTGCTACATTTCAATGTTAACCTTTGCAATGAGTGTTTGGAAAAGTCGATGTTGGTAGTATCCAGTACTTAATGATTAAATGCTAAAAGAATAAACAGATAATTTAAACCTCAAACTCTTCCAGCTGGCCCTCTAGACCAGGTGATATCTGGATCATACATTAATTTATTTGGAAGGGAGAAAAAAAAACTCAATTGGCCTAATGCATTTTCTCTAGAGTAAATTTCATTCCATGCTATTTTTCTAGATTGGATTCACAATGCAGAAACATAAGCACTTGATCACATCATAAAACTTCACATCTCTGTGTGTACCGAAGGATAATCCTGCTTAAAGAAAGTTTCTCAGAAAAGAAAATCTTGCCTAAGAATTGTAATACAATATTATCTTCATAGCAGGACACAGGTATTCATTTTGCTCTGTCGGTGAAGGAATGGCTTATTTGCATATTTTTAATAATGAGCACTTATTACCGTATCTTTAATTTTATACTTAGACTTCCTGATCTGTTGTTTTAAAGTGGTTTTGATTGTGTCATGGCTTGGGTGACATTGGGAAATTTGCTTTTCTCCTTACCCCTAAGGTATGCCCTAACGACAATAGTGGACTACTAGCTTGAACTGTACCTCCTCCTCCTGCATAGGTCGTCCTTGGGTGGAAGGTATCTTGCTTCCACTCCAGTTCGAAGTAGAATAAACCCATAACAAATTCATCACAGGATGACGGGGTAATTACTCTATCACCAGTCTCCCCACCCATTCACAATGACTCGCTGACTGCAACCCCACCCAGAACATTTATTTATTTAGTGATACAGCATGGAGTAGGCCCTTCCAGCCCTTCGAGCCACACCGCCTCAGCAACTCCTGGCCATCCCTATAAACCATAACCTAATCACAGGACCATTTAACCTACCCGGGACGTCTTTGGACTGTCGGGAGGAAACCCACGCATTCCATGGGGAAGACATGTACCAACTCCCTGCAGATGATGCAGTTAGTCCATAAGACATTGGAGCAGGATTAGCCCATCGAGTCTGCTCCACCATTTGATCCATTTCCCACTAATTCCCATTCTCCAGCCTGCTCCCCATAACCTTTCTTGCCTTGACTTATTAATAATCTATCAACCTTTGCCTTAAATACACTCAATGAGCTGGCCACCACAGCCGCCTGTGGCAACGAATTCCACAGATTCACCACCCTCTGGATAAAGAAATTCTTCCTTATCTCTGTCCTAAATGGATGCCCCTCAATTCTGAGGTTGTGGCCTCTGATCCTTGACTCCCCCACTAAAGGAAACATACTTTCCACATCCACTCTATCTTCCTTTCAACATTTGATAGGTTTCAGTGAGATTCCCCCCTCAATCTTCTAAATTCCAGTGAGTACAGTCCCAGAGCTATAAAAACACTCCTCATATGATAAACCTTTCACTCCCCAAAATCATTTTCATGAACCTCCTTTGAACTCTCTTCAATATCAGCACATTCTTGCTTAGATAAGGGGCCCAAAACTGCTCACAGCACTCCAAGTGAAGCTTCAGCATTATATCTGTGTTTTTGTATTCCAGTCCTCTCAAAATGAATGCTAACATCACATTTCCCTTCCTCACCACCAACTCAACCTGCAAACTGACCTTTGGGGAATCCTGCACAAGGGCTCCCAAGTCTCTCTGATTTTTTATTTTCTCCCTGTTAGAAAATAGTCTTTGCTTTTATTCCTTCTACCAAAATGCATGACCATAAACTTCCTGACATTGTATTCTATCTGCCACTTTGTCCATTTCCCTAATCTGTCTAAGTCCTTTTGCAGCCTCCCTGTTTCCTCAACACACCTGCCCTCCACCTATATTTGTAGCATCTGCAAACTTGGCCACAAAGCTGTCAATTCTATCATCCAAATCACTGGCATACAACATAAAAAGAATCAGTCCCAACACTGACCCCTGTGGAATACCAGTAGTGCCCAGCAACCAATCAGAAAGGAGCCCTTTATTCCCTCTCTTTACCTCCTGCCAAACAGCCAATGCTCTATCCAAGCAAGTATCTTTCCTGTAATACCATGAGCTCTTATCTTGCTAAGCGAGTTCATGAGTGGCAGCTTGTCAAAGGCCTTTTGAACATCCAAAGTACACAACATCCACCAATTCTTCTTTATCTATTTTGCTTATTACTTCAAAGAATTCCAACAGATTTGTCAGGCAATGTTTTCTCTTGAGGAGATGATGCTGACTTTGACCCATTTTATCATGTGCCTCCAAGTACCCTAAAACCAAATCCTTAACAATCAGCACCACCACCTTCCTAACCACAGAGGTCAGACTAAGTGTTCTATAATTTCCTTTCTTCTGCCTCCCTCCCTTCTTGGAAAGTGGAATGACATTTGCAATTTTCCAGTCTTCCAGAACCATACCCGAATCTAGTCATTCTTGAAAGATCATTACCAATGCCTCCACAACCTCTTCAGCTCAGCTGCAGTATATCTGGTCTAGGTGACTTAACTACCTTTAGATCTTTCAGCTTCCCAAGAACCTTCTCCCTGGTAATAGCTACTGCACTGACAGCAATTACCAGAGTATTCTTTTAAGACTAAGTTGAAGCAAAGCCACTTTACCGCAGGGAATCTGCCTTTAAGAAAGCATCAAAGTGAAATGTGACAAACAGGAAAATGTTAATGAGGGAACAGCAATGATGGCATTAGTGATGTTCTAAACAAGTTATAAAAGCAAGAGGTCCTGTGCACATGAAGGGCATCTTGGTCCAGGGATTAGACAAATCTACATATACGTGGATGCCTTGTCCGAATGCAGTGTGACCTTACTGAATATTACAGCATTAAAAAGAACTACACTAAAATATTTAAAAGAGGCTACAGAAGGACTTGGAGAGATTAGGAGAATGGGCAAAGAAGAGACAGAATACAGTGTCAGGAAATGTATGGTCATGCACTTTGGCAGAAGATTAAAGGGGTAGACTATTTTCTAAATGGAGAGAAAATGCAAAAATCTGAGGGGCAAAGGACTTGGGAGTCCTTGTGCAGCACTCCCTAAACGTTAATTTGCAGGTTGACTCAGTGGTGAGGAAGGTAAATGTGACCATTCATTTCAAGAGGACATTACTGCTGATTCCCAAACCAAAAGTCATGGAAGAACCAGGAGGCATGTCGTCTACTGAAGGCTAGATCTGTGGCATTCAAGGTTGGCGACCCAGGTTTGTACCAGAAAACCAGGTATGACTTGCAGAGGGCTATTTCAAGGGTGAAGAGACAATTTTGAATGAGGTTGAGGGCGACTTAGGATGTATGACAACTCTGTCAGGGATTGCAAGATATTACTTCCTACAAAGCGAAACCCAATAGCATGAATGCCAGCGATGCTTCACTACCAGATGAACTCAATGACTTCTATGCCGACTTTAAAAGGGAGAATATACTACAGCTGTGAAGATCTTTGCTGCACCTGATGACCCTGTGATCTCTGTCTCAGAGACTGATGTGAGGCTGTCTTTAAAGAGTGAATCCTCGCAAGGCGAGAGGTCCCAATGGAATACCTAATAAGGCTCTGAAATTTGTGCCAACCAACTAGCGGGAGTATTCAAGGACATTTACAACCTCTCACTGTTGCAGGTGGAAGCTCCCACTTGCTTCAAAAAGGTAACAATTATACCAGTGCCTAAGAAGAATAATGTGAGCTGCCTTAATGACTACTGTCCAGTAACACTCAGTGATGAAATGCTTTGACAGGTTGGTCATGACTAGACTGAACTCCTGCCTCAGCAAGGACCTGGACCCACTGCAATTTGTCAATCACCACAATAGGTCAACGGCAGACGCAATCTCAATGGCTCCCCACACAGCCTTAGACCTCCTGGACAATACAAACACCTATGTCAGGATGCTGTTCATTGACTATAGCTCAGCATCTAACACCATCATTCCCATAATCCTGATTGATAAGTTACAGAACCTGGGCCTCTGTACCTCCCTCTGCAACTGGATCCACAACTTCCTAACTGGAAGACTACAGTCTGTGCGGATTGGTGATAACATATCCTCCTCGCTGACGATCAACACTGATGCACCTCAGGGGTGTGTGCTTAGCCTACTGTTCTACTCACTCCATACCCATGACTGTGTGGCTAGGCATAACTCAAATACCATCCATAAATTTGCTGATGATACAACCATTGTTGGTAGAATCTCAGATGAGACAAGGGGGCGTACAGGAGTGAGATATACCAACTTGTGGAGTGGTGTTGCAGCAACAACCTGGCACTCAACATCATTAAGATGGAAGAGCTGATTGTGGACTTCAGGAAGGGTAAGATGAAAGAACTCATATCAATCCTCATAGAAGGATCAGAAGTGGAGAGAGTGAGCAATTTCAAGTTCCTGGGTGTCAAGATCTCTGAAGACCTAACCTGGTCCCAACATATTGACGCAGTTGTAAAGAAGGCAAGACAGCGATTATACTTCATTAGGGGTTTGAAGAGTTTGGTACGTCAACAAAAAACCTCAAAAACTTCTACAGGTGTACAGTGGAGAGCATTCTGCCAGGCCTGCATCACTGTCTGGTATGGGAGGGAGAGGCGACTGCACAGGACCGAAAGAAGCTGCAGAGGGTCATAAAATTAGTCAGCTTCATCTTGGGTACTAGCCTACAAATGTACCCAGGACATCTTCAAGGAGTGGTGCCTCAGAAAGGCAGAGTCCATTATTAAGGGCCTCCACGCCCAGGGCATGCCCTTTTCCCACTGTTACCATCAGGTAGGAGGTACAGAAGCCTGAAGGCGCACACTCAGCGATTCAGGAACAGCTTCTTCCCCTCTGCCATCCAGTTCCTAAATGGACATTGAACCCATGAACACTACCTCACTTTAATATATATTATTTCTGTTTTTGCATGATTTTTAATCTATTTTTAAAGGAATGGAGGGTTATGGGTTGAGTGCAGGTCAGTGGGATTAGGATAGGGTAACAGTTCGGCATGGACTAGAAGGGCTGAGATGGCCTGTTTCCATGTTGTAATTGTTATATGGTTATATTCAATATACATATACTGTAATTGATTTTTTTCCTTCTATATTATGTATTGTATTGAACTGCTGCTGCTAAGTTAACAAATTTCATAACACATGCCAGTGATAATAAATCTGATTCTGAACATAAAAGCAAGGATGTAATGTTGAGGCTTTATAAAACACTGATGTGGTCTCACTTCTAAGCTGCAATATGGGTTTATTGAGGATAGAGGAACTAGGAACGCAATTTTCATACTACAAATGCTTTCAGAAAGGGCAATTGAATATCAAAATGATGTCTTTTTATGTTTTATTGATTTCACTAAAGCATTTGACAAAGTGCATCATGAAAAATTATGTCAAATTCTCGCTAAACTAAACATTGATGGAAGGGACCAACAACAGCTGCAAAATTTATATTGGAATAAAATGGCAGTGGTAAAAATTGATGATAATATGAGCAGTTGGACTAAAATTCAAAGAGGAGTTAGACAGGGATGCGTTGCCTCACCGGAACTATTTAATACCTATAGTGAAATGATTCTCAGAGAAATAGAAGACCTAGATGGGATAAAAATTGGAGGTGTTAACATTAACAATATAAGATATGCAGATGATACCACCCCAATAGCAAGTGCTGCAGAAGACCTACAAATCCTTCCGACAAAGTAGTACAAACAAGTGCAGATTTTGGCCTAACCATCAAATGTAAAAAAACCAAATGTATGGTAATATCAAAACAGCAGGATACTCCCAACTGCCAATTGTACATTGGTAACCAGGAGATTGAACAAAAGACCAACTTTAATTACCTTGGTAGCTTTGTATCACAAGATGCTAGAAGTAAAGTAGAAATAAAAAGAAGAATTGCCATTGCCAAAACCAACTTCTAAAAAATGAAACCCATTTTTACCAACAGACACATTTCTATGACAACAAGGCTTAGGCTACTAAAATGTTACATCCAGTCAACCTTGCTGTATGCTTCCGAAACATGGACTATAACACCAGAACTCCAAAGAAGCTTAGAAACAACAGAAATGTGGTTTCTTAGAAGAATGCTGAAAATATCATATAGAGATAGGGTAACTAATGAGACAGTACTCTAGCGTGCCCATACAGAAAGATCTTTAATGAGAACATTAAATGAGAGGAAACTT
Source organism: Mobula hypostoma (assembly GCF_963921235.1). Lineage (NCBI taxonomy): Eukaryota > Metazoa > Chordata > Chondrichthyes > Myliobatiformes > Myliobatidae > Mobula > Mobula hypostoma. The sequence continues at coordinate 163,077,917 of NC_086103.1, forward strand.
AATTTCCTGGGCCATGTCATCAGAAAGGGAGAAACAGAATGCCTTACATTACAAGGCCATATGCCTGGGAAACGCAGAAGAATGAGGGATGACCTCATTGAAAACCGTTGAATGTTGAAAGGCCTTGACTGAGTGGATGTGGAGAAGATGTTTCCCATGGTGGGGGAATCTAAGACCAGAGGACACTGCCTCAGAATAGAGTGGTGTACTTTTAGAATGGAGATGAGGAGGTATTTGTTTGGGTAGAGAGTGGTGAAAGTGGAATTCATTGGCTCAGGCAGATGCGGGGACCAAGTCATTGTGTATATAAGGGGAGAAGGCAGGAGATTGGGGCTGAGAGGGAAAATGGATCAGCCATGATGAAATGGCAGAGCAGACTCGATGGGCCAAATGGCCTAATTCTGTTCTTATATCATATGGTCTTAATTTATTTTGATTGCTTAGAATGCCATTGATTTTTTACCTAGTTTTACAGCTTAGTGTGAACATGTTTATTTACAATCCATCCTAGTAGTATTTCATTAAGTAATCAAATAGGTTTTTATTTAATTCCAGTAATTACTACTTTCCATAGTATGTCAAACCAATCTTTATCAACTACTTCCACTTAATTTTGGCACTGGATTTTATATATTTTTGTTTTGATGCATTCATGTATTATCTCCTTATATAAGTACAATACTACTTATTGTTTTTATGCTTTGATGACTGTATGCTCCAGCTATCTTCTTTTCAAGCACCTGTTCAGATTTTCAACTTTTTAAAGAAAAGTTGGTTCTTAAACATTTTCCCAAGTACAGAATGTTTACCTTATTAGCATTCAGACAGTTCTGAAGAATTTCACTTTGTTTTGTAACAATCCTTGGCTACCAGCTGCCAGGTTTCATACAGGATCCCCTCTGTTCTTACTCCTGAGCTAATTCTTTACTTTCCACACCAGTTATCGTAACACTATTACAGCACCAGGAATTGGGTTCAATTCCTGCCACTATTTGCGAGATGTTTGTGATGGCATGAGTTTCCTCCAGGTGCTCCAGTTTCCTCCAAAGATGTACCAGTTGGTAGGTTAATTGGTCATTGTAATTTGTCTTGTGATGAGGCTGGGATTAAATCAGGGGACTGCTGGGCAGTGTGTATCGAAGGGCCTATTCCACACTGTGTCTCATAAATATATAAATAAATACAATTATGAGAAAGGCCTTGCAACATCAGAGATAACATTACCACAGTAATGATTCCCATCGCTGTCTGTAAGGAGTTTGTATGTTTTTCCTGTGATCACATGGGCTTCCTCCCACAGTCCAAAGATATACCAGTTGGTAGATTAATTGGTCATTGTAGATTGTCATATAATTAGGCCAAATCAGGGGTTGCTGGGCAGCACGGCTTGAAGGGCTGGAAGGGCCTATTCCACACTGTATCTCAATAATAAATGCTTTTACTGTATTAGTACAGATTTTGAGTATATTAATCACAGATCTCAGCAGAGTTATGAATCTCAGCCCATTGCTTAAGAGACAAATTTTCAATTGACATTTAACTACTTAAATCACAAATACCAAACATGAAACAGGTTTGCTTAGGTAAAAAGCAAGAGTTGGGAATGTATGATTAATTGGTTTACCTTGCAAGGATTTAATTCAATTTCTTTTTTTTAAATAGCAAAGACATTACATAGAACAATTCATTTATCTAGCAGAAATTTGGAGTATTTAGTTTGGTGAACTATAGCACCAAGTATAGTCACTGTTGGCTATGGAGCAATTAAGATATGGAAGTAAACATCAAACTCAAATGGATCAAGGACTGTGACGAAGGCCCGTCACTGATTACGGACGGCACATGGCACACTCAGTAAAACACTCAAAGGGTCATCCACACACATTATTCCCCTCTATTATTGTGATGAGTGCACGCATCACAATAAATCAACAGTCACAATTTTACACTCATCCCCAGCAGTAATAGGTGTGAAAAAAAGAAACACATTATGTCACAGTTCAATTATCTCAGGTCAATTTATTCATATTCATCTTTCCAATAAGTGTTTTGCCAAAGTGTCATGATAATCTGACGTCTCTCTCCTCCACAGTCATTGGGTCTGAAACAGAGCTGCTGCACAGAGCTGTCTCATATAGAGGCAGCGGCAACCTGCACAGGTGTGCTGATGGTGGAGGATACCATCTTTAACTGGGTCAAGGGTTATGTTACCTAATTACTCATCTTGTGGTAAAGTTTTGGGGTTTATTTAAGTTATTTAACCGGGAAATGGTGAATCCTATAATGAGGTATATGTGTTTATTGTGAGAATTGGCAGTAGAGTTTCAGATTGTGTGAAATGGAAGATAATTGAGTTAATCAGCTTTTGGTTGGTCTAGGGGGAGGGGCTTAGCAGTTATAAGCCTCGGGTTACCAAGGCTTTGGGTTTTTTGCTTTTTTTGTTTTTCCACTATTTTTGTGAATAAAAGCACCTCAATCTATTTTTGCGACTCAAGCCATCTTGTTATTTTTCTTAGACAGTTGATCCACAGTTTTTGTGACAAGGACAGTGGAAGTAGGCAAGCCAGTTGTCTTTGTTCTTGCCATGACATCGAAGGAATGGAGGCTGCCATTTTGTGAAGTAGCTTTGCATCCTCCATTTTGTGAACTGGTTTTGCTTGGCTGAATCAGAGTTTTAAAGTGGACATAATGATGTTCCAGGTAATCTGCTGGACTGGAGATCATTTCCAAATAAGAAGTTATTTGTGAGGTGTTCTTTGGTTAGATATAACATGCAGATTTGTGAATGGTGGGGTCTGTGTCTGCAATGAGTGATTCGAGCTGATTACTGGTTTGGTAACTCATTTAGAACAAAGACCCAAAAATTACCAGTTGTCACTTGTGGAAAAGGGCAATAAATGGATGCTAGTTTGGACCAGAGCCAAGAAGTTGATATAAATGACAAATAAGATGCATCATTTGAATGAGTAATACTTTATTAATCCCCAGTGGGAAAACCTTTTGTTACAGCAGCAACATTTTAAAACAGACTTGGCAGACTTATCTAATAATAAGTGTTTAAGTAAGGAGATTCAAATGCAGAGGCATGAAAACTCCATAGATTAACCATCACAAGAAAGAACCCTCATGCCAGTGGCTGGGAGAATGGGATATCCTCTATTTCAGTGTTATAAATTGGAGAAGTGGTCTGAGTGAGTATTGGTACAGAAGGTACAGTAGAATTTATGTGTGAAGTTGTTGGCTTGGGGTCAACAGTTATGTTGTTTGTGCAGAGACAGTAAAGTGCAAGCTTTGTGAGTTTTCTAACCTATGAATGGTCAACAGTCACTATGTGTAATAGGGTATTAGGATACTTAAAATTGTCTTGGCAAAATCCTTGGAGAAAATTGTATTTATTTTCATTGTCCTTATCCAGAATCAGGATATTTGTGGGATTTATATGACCCAACCACTGAGGTGTACAGTAAATGTGGTGGAAGATGTCACGTTTGTCAAGTCATAAGTTAGCTCACAGGAACAAGATGCATCTGTTCGAGTACAGAATGTTACAGAGTCACACAGCACAGAAGCAAGCAGTTTAACTCACTGAACATTCATTTACACTCATCCCACTTTATTCTCCCTACATTCCCATTAACTTTCCTCCAGATTGTACACTTCACCCCCACAGTCTGGGGCAATTTAAAACCTGATTGTGAATTTCCTTGCCAATAAGAGAATAAGATGATTAAAAGCATACAAAATTTTGTAAAATAAGTGCAAAAACACACATTAACAAATTTCCTGTGTTCATGATCAATATAATTTCCAATGTCTACAGGTTTTAGTTATTAATTCCTACAAGATTCACAGAAGAAATCAGAAGCAAGACTTTGTTCACATTATTGTTTTATTTTTGTTATAAATGCAGAACTTGTATCTCCAAAAACAAAGACACACTGTTGTCATGGTATTATCTGACCAGCTGACTCTAATCACCCACAAAATATTACCCAATTTATAATGAGTTGAGATGGGCTCAACAGTAAAAGAGTTCTCCTAGAGAGCTGGGGGATTCAATTAAATTTTGCTTAATCTAATACCAGTTTTAAATCAGCCAGAAAAGGGAGAAAGGTTGGAACAAAAATTAGGAAAAAGTGAATTTGAAATTTAAAAAAAATCTTTCCACCCTATCACCACTCTTTCTCGAGTTCAGCCTAACTGGCTCATTATATCTTCTTTCTAATCATTCATTAACCCAATTTGAGTATAAATATATTCAAAAACTTATCAGGCAAAGTGGGGAAATATACAAAAGAAATATTCATTTAAACTTCCCAATAAATGCTTTTCAGAAAAGCTGCTGGAACTAGTGCTGTTGAAGGAATGCTCTTCATTAAGAGGTTTGATAAATACAAAATACACAAACTGGTCTGATTGCTGGATTCAATATTCCACCATTCACGCTTGTAGAAAAAGATTTGCCACGATTCAAACATTTCAAAAGGACAAATCAGAAGTAAAATTGGATTTATTCCTGAAATCTGCTTAGTTATTTATCAGTATGTACAACACATTTACAAATTATACAAATATCTAAGCTGTCTTATACACTGTCAACAAGCAACGTTCAGCAAGTACTTCATGAGTGGTGTTTTACTGCACTCTGTACTTGTAGAACCAGCACAGTCCTTTGGTGAAGTTCCATCCCAATCCCAGAGACAGCAGGAACAAAATGATGAGAAGAGCAAATGGGTACAGCAGGGCAACTGTATTCTTCAGAAAAGGCAATGCTGAAGGGAAAAAAAATGTCGTTTTTATTATTTTTTTAAGATCTCTGTCACTGGCATAGCCAGCACTTATTGCTGATCCCTAACTGTGTTTGTAATGTGTTGTTTGCCAAGGTATTTCAGAGGATACTTAAGGCTCTTAAACAGTGACCATTTTACAGGAGTGGAACCCGGGATGATCTTCTGCTTCAGTAGTCTATCCACTTTAAAGTTCAACATGTCATATTTTCAGAGATACTCTTCTGCACATAACCGTTGTAAGATATGGTTATTTGAGTTACTTCACCTTCTTGAAAGATTGAACCAATTTGGTCACTCTCCTCTGACTTCTCACTAACAAGGCGTTTTCACCCACAGAACTGCTGCTCACTGGATGCTTTTTGTTTTTCACGCTATTCTCTGTAAACTCCTGAGAGAGTTGTGCATGAAAATCCCAGGAGTTCAGCAGTTTCTGAGATACCCAAACCACCCTGTCTGGCACCAACAATCATTCCATGGTCAAAGTCATTTAGATCACATTTCTTCCCCATTCTGTCTGAACAATAACTGAACCTCTTGACCATGTCCACATGATGTTTTGCATTGAGTTGCTGCCATATGACTGATTAATACAAATATCTAATGAAAAGTGTACAGGTCTACCTAATAAAGTGGCCACTGAGTGTATAATCGATGAATCCGGAATCACATATAGGGTATACAAATGTCATTACTTTAAGGAGATAGCTGAATTGGATGATGTTCTTATGATAGTTCAATTGTTTCATGGTGATTATTGATACTGACCTAAAAAGTCAGTATTAATTAAATTTAAATTCACAGCCACCGTATGAAGGTGACATTTGAACTCAGGCCTAGGTTGGATTATTAGTGTAGGCATCTGGCTCACTAGGCTGGGAATATGATTACTGTGCCAACGATGAACTAAGGGGAAATAAGCAGAAGGAAATTCAGACAGAGTCAGAGAAAGGGAGAATGCTCACATGTAGAATAGTAAAGTTGATTCACCTTTTCTTAGCTCAGTTAACATGTAACTGGGTAAACAAAAAAAAAATGTTTGGCTCATGAAAACAAATCTAGTGATATCCCAGCGTATATGATGAATAAACTCTTCCCCAACTTCAAGCCAAGTACAGGTATTGATTATAAATGACGTTTCAATGACAAACTCTGCCATCTTCATCAGGGATGATGCTTGGGCATGTCTAATCTGGTGGTATTTATACCACCCCCCCCGCCCCCCGTAGTCAGTTCCTTCTGATTGGTTAGTCCTCACCCAATCAAGCTTCTGCTCTTCTGTCTGGTTTACAGTTGAGTTCCAGTTCTTACTTAGAACGAGACCTTTGTTAAAAAAAAATTTCCTCTAGTTTTATTACAATGGCTTCCTTCACCAGGAGGTTCCAAAGGCCATTGGCGCGGTACAATAGTTTTGTGACTTCAAAGTCAATCCTATGGCCATTGCAAATGCAGTGTTCTGCTATCCTCAATTTCTCTGGGTAACCTAAATGGATACACCTCCTGTGCTCCTTCACACGGTTTTCCACCGTGCGACCCATCTGTCCTTTATACAATGCTCTGCATTCACAGGGAATCCTGTAAATGTCAGCCAAATTGAGTCCCAGGTCACCTCTGACTCGCATAAGCTATGATTTCAAAGGTTCAATAGTTCATTTATTAAAGTATATAACCCAGAAATTCTTCAATCTGAAGAGTTGGATTTGAGCTTCCTTACGGGTTTGCGGATGGTATTAATCTGGTATTTCCTCAGGAACCTGACAAAAAAAACAGAAACCTAAAAACGAAGAGGAACATGTTGCTACCGCCTGTCCTCCCTGTATTTTCACTTTTTCTGGAAGGATGGCCAGGACCCTGAAGAAATACCAAATTAATACTAGCCACAAACACATAAGGAAGTTTAAATCTGTTTATGCAGGTCAAAAATGACCTGGGACTCGAGTCGGCCGGCGTTACAGGATTCCCTGTGAATGCGGAGCAGCATATATCGGCCAGATGGGACCCACAGTTGTAACCCGCATCAAGGAGCAGAGGACGTTTATCCGTTTGGGTTACCCAGGGAAATTGGCAATAGCAGAACACTGCATTCGCAATGGCCATAGAACTGACTTTGACATCACAAAACTATTGTATCACGTCAATGGCCTTTGGCACAGGAAGCCAGTGAAATAAAACTAGAGGAAAAGAATTTTACCAAGACAAAGGTCTTGCTCTAAGTAAGAACGGGGATTTGATTGTAAGCAAGGTAGAAGAGCAGAAACCTGATTGGATGAGTACCAGGAGGGACAGACTACAAGGGTATAAATACCACCAGAATAAACATGCCCAAGGTTTATCCTTGATGAAGTTGGCAGAGTTTGTCATTGAATCGCCCGTTATAATTGATATCTGTACCCAGCCTGAAGCCCGAGAAGAGTTTATGTTTGGCTCATATTAAATGGGGACAAATCACTTGAAATTACATTCATTGACCAATCTGTGGAATGTATGACACCATTGAACTTCCAATCTCAGCTGACGATGCAACTTATGAGCAGTAGGCAAGCAGTTTATCAGGGAGCAGTAAGGTGTGCAAGTTAAGTAGAGAGAGGGACAAGTGCAAGTCATTCAATTAATTAATCAAAAAAAAAATCTTAGTCCCCAAAAATCAGTGGATAGGCATATTGCAAGGCTGAGCCAATAGACTAGGAAGAATGCAGATAAAGAATGGAGTTTTGGAACAATTATCCTGCAACTGAGAAATTTAAAATAAAACCAGCCAGTCTTTAGTGACTAGTGCTTGCTATATGCAGATGTTGGATTGTTTTTGAGAGCACAAAATAATTACATTTCAGAAAATTAGTTTCTTCTAAATGTCATGCAAAACAATGCATTTAAAATTGATGCTTACCACTATATCCAAGAAAAGTAACGTAAATGTAATATCCAATGCCAACCAGCCAGAAGATATTTCCGACAAAGCAAGCAACAAGTCCATCTTTAATAATGATATCTGCAAAGAAAAGAATTACATGAAGTATTTAAATATTTATCTACATTACCTGCATGTAAAATAAACTATTTGCATCACAATAGATTCCTTTAAAAGAGCTACGAAAAGATCTGAAAGCTGTAGTATCATTTGTTACTTAAATAATAGTTCTTAAACTATAATCCCCGGCCGCAAACCCACTGTGAACACTTTCCCCATTATACTTCTGTCTCTTATTCCTAGAAAACTAATGGAAACTGTTTAACATTGACTATCTTGTCTCCATCTTGAGTACTAGCATACAAAGGACATCTTCAGGGAGCGGTGTCTCAGCAAAGAAACATCCATTATTAAGGATCTCCAGTACCCAGGGCATGCCCTTCTCTCTCTGTTACCATCAGGTAGGAGGTACAGAAGCCTGAAGGCACACACTCAGCGATTCAGGAACAGCTTCTTCCCCTCTGCCATTAGATTCCTAAATGGACATTGAATCTGTGAACACTACCTCACTTCGTTAATATGTATTATTTCTGTTTTTTTGCACAATTTTAGATCTATTCAATATATGTATACTGTAACTGATTTACTTATTTATTATTATTTATTTTCTTCTATATTGCGCATTGCATTGAACTGCTGCTGCTAAGTTAACAAATTTCATGACACATGCTAGTGATAACAGAAATCTTGCGGAACTTTTTCAAATCTTTTCTGCTCTGAAGTCCAATTTTCCAAACTAACTTTGCTGCTAAAATCCTTAATTCCTGAACTAATTTAACAGGTAAGAATATAAGAAACAGGAAGCAGTCAGGAGAAGGAAGGGCAAGAAGCAGATGCTAGAGAGTACCCCAGTGGCTGTCCCTTTTAACAATACGTAACAATAAGTACTCCTGTTTGAGCACTGTTGGGGAAGATGGCCTACGTGGGGGTAGCAACAGTTATCGCGCCTCTGGCAAAGAGTCTGGCCCTGTGGCTCAGAAGGGTAGGGAAAGGAAGAAGATGGCAGCAGTGATAGGGGGCTCTATAGTTGGGGGGCCAGACAGGCGATTCTGTGGATGCAGGAAAGAAACATGGATGGTAGTTTGCCTCCCAGGTGCTGGGGTCCGGGATGTTTCTGATCGCATCCATGATATCCTGAAGTGGGAAGGAGAACAGCCAAAGGTCGTGGTACATATTGGTACCAACGACATAGGTAGGAAAAAGGAGGTGGTCCTGAAAGCAGACTACAGGGAGTGAGGAAGGAAGCTGAGAAGCAGGACCTCAGAGATAGTAATCTCAGGATTACTGCCTGTGCCACGGACAGTGAGTATAGGAATAGAGTGAGGTGGAGCATAAATGCATGGCTGAGGGATTGGAGCAGGGGGCAGGGATTCAGAGCTCCCAGCCCTGAAGGACACCTACAGCTTACACTGCCTAAGGAAAACTACAAACATCTGTAAGGACAATACACACCCATGCAATCATCTGTTTGAACTTTTTCCATCTGGCAGACGTTATAAGATTTTCTATGCCCGCACTTCCAGACTGAAAAATAGCTTTTTCCCCCAGAGCTATAATTGCTCTGAAGCAATTGATCAAGCATCATCCATAAATTTGTTATATTGCTACTTTAATTCTGTTTTTATGGCTGTCATGCACCTGAGTTGTGTTTTTGTACTGCAGGACATGGCTTGTACTGGCTGGTTACTTGATTTTATTTATTTTATTTGTTGTTTTATAGCATTGAGTATGAGAGTTGCAAACTCATTTTCGCTGTATTGGTGCATGACAAATTGTACTATGCAATGACAATAAAGATATTGCATTTCAGATTTCTGGATCATTGGGACCTCTTCTGGGCCAGGTGTGACCTGCACAAAAAGGATGGGTTGCACTTGAATCTGAGGGGGACCAATACCCGGCGGGGAGGCTTGCAAAGGCTATTGGGGAGGGTTTAAACTAGAATTGTTGGGGGGTAGGAACCAAACTGAAGTGACAGAGGAAATATACATTGGCTCACAAAGAGAGAAAGCTTGGAGACAGTGCAAAAGGGAGGATAGACAGGTGATAGAGAAGGGACGCGCTCAGACTGATGGTTTGAGATGTGTCTATTTTAATGCGAGGAGTATTATGAATAAAGTGGATGAGCTTAGAGCGTGGATCAGCACTTGGAGCTATGATGTTGTGGCCATTACAGAGATTTGGATGGTGCAGGGGCAGGAATGGCTACTTCAAGTGCCAGGCTTTAGATTTTTCAGAAAGAACAGGGAGGGAGGCAAAAGAGGTGGGGGCGTGGCACTGTTGATCAGAGATAGTGTCACGGCTGCAGAAAAGGAGGAAGTCATGGAGGGGTTGTGTACGGAGTCTCTGTGGGTGGAAGTTAGGAATAGGAAGGGGTCAATAACTCTACTGGGTGCTTTTTATAGACGACCCAATAGGGAGTAATAGTAACAGGGTTGATATGGTGGGAGATTTTAATTTCCCAAATATTGATTGTCATCTCCCTAGAGTGAGGGGTTTAGATAGGGTGGAGTTTGTTAGGTGTGTTCAGGAAGGTTTCTTGACACAATATGTAGATAACCCTACAAGAGGAGAGGTACTGATTTGGCATTGGGAAATGAACCTGGACAGGTGTCAGGTCTCTCAGTGGGAGAGTATTTTGGAGATCACAATTCTACTCCTTTCCCATAGCACTGGAGAGGGATAGGAACAGACAAGTTAGGGAAACGTTTAATTGGAGTAAGGGGAAATATGAGGCTAACAGGCGGGAACTTGGAATCTTAAATTGGGAACAGATGTTCTCAGGGAAACTTTCGGAAGAAATGTGGCAAATCTTCAGGGGATACTTGCGTGGGGTTCTGCGTAGGTACGTTCCAATGAGACAGGGAAAGGATGGTAGGGTATGGGAACCGTGGTGTACAAAGGCTGTTGTAAATCTAGTCAAGAAGAAGAGCTTACAAAAGGTTCAAAAAACTAGGAAATGATAGAGATCTAGAAGATTATAAGGCTGGCAGGAAGGAGCTTAAGAATGAAATTAGGACAGCCAGAAGGGACCATGAGAAGGCCTTGGCGGACAGGATTAAGGAAAACCCTAAGACGTTCTACAAGTATGTGAAAAGCAAGAGGATAAGACCGTGAGAGAATAGGACCAAATAAGTGTGACAGTGGAAAAGTGTGTATGGAACCAGAGGAAATGGCAGAGATACTTAATGAATACTTTGCTTCAGTATTCACTACGGAAAAGGATCTTGGCGATTGTAGGGATGACTTGCAGCGGATTGAAAAGCTTGAGCATGTAGATGTTAAGGGAGAGGACGCGCTGGAGCTTTTGGAAAGCATCAAGTTGGATAAGTCACCGGGTCCAGACGGGATGTACCCCAGGCTACCTTGGGAAGCGAAGGAGGAGATTGCTGAGCCTCTGGCGATGATCTTTGCATCATCAATGGGGACGGGAGAGGTTTCGCAGGATTGGAGGGTTGCAGATGTTGTTCCCTTATTCAAGAAAGGGGGTAGAAATAGCCCAGGAAATTATACACCAGTGAGTCTTACTGGTTGATGGAGAAGAACCTGAGAGGCAGGACTTATGAACATTTGGAGAAGCATAACATAATTAGGAATAGTCACCATGGCTTTGTCAAAGACAAGTCGTGATTGAATTTTTTGAGGATGTGACTAAATACATTGATGAGGGTAGAGCCGTAGATGTCGTGTATATGGATTTTAGCAAGATAAGGTACCCCATGCAAGGCTTATTGAGAAAGTAAGGTGGCATAGGATCCAAGGGGACATTGCTTTGTGGATCCAGAACTGGGTTGCCCACAGAAGGCAGAGTGGTTGTAGACGGGTCATATTCTGCATGGAGGCCAGTCACCAGCAGTGTGCCTCAGGGATCTGTTCTGGTACCCCTACTATTCGTGATTTTTATAAATGACCTGGATGAGGAAGTAGAGGGATGGGTTAGTAAATTTGCTGATGATACAAAGATTGAGGGTGTTGTGGATAGTGTGGAGGGCTGTCAGAGGTTAGAGTGGGACATTGATAGGATGCAAATCTGGGCTAAGAAGTGGCAGATGGAGTTCAACGCAGGTAAGTGTGAGGTGGTTCATTTTGGTAGGTCAAATATGATGGCAGAATACAACACTAATGGCAAGACTCTTGACAGTATGGAGGATCAGAAGGATCCTGGGGTCTGTGTCCATAGGACACTCAAAGCTGCTGCGCAAATTGACTCTGTGGTTAAGAAGGCATATGGAGCATTGGCCTTCATCAATCGTGGGATTGAGTTTAAGAGCTGAGAGGTAATGATGCAGCTATATAGGACCCTGGTCAGACCCCACTTGGAGTACTGTGCTCAGTTCTGATTGCCTCACTACAGGAAGGACGTGGAAACCATAGAAAGGGTGCAGAGGATACTTACAAGGATGTTGCCTGGATTGGGGAGCATGCCTTATGAGAATAGGCTGAGTGAACTCGGCATTTTTTCCTTGGGAGAGACTGATGACAGGTGACCTGATAGAGGTGTACAAGATAATCAGAGGCATTGATCGTGTGGATAGTCAGAGGCTTTTTCCCAGGACTGAAATGGCTAGCACGAGAGGGCATAGTTTTAAGGTGCTTGGAGGCAGGTACAGAGAAGATGTCAGGGGTAAGTTTTTTATGCAGAGAGTGGTGAGTGCATGGAATGGGCTGCTGGCAGCGGTGGAGGAGGTGGATACGATAGGGTCTTTTAAGAGACTCCTGAATGGATACATGGAGCTTAGAAAAAGAGGGCTATGGGTAAGCCTAGGTAGTGCTAAGGTAGGGACACGTTCGGTACAGCTTTGTGGGCCGAAGGTCCTGTATTGTGCTGTAGGTTTTCTATGTTTCTATGAAGAGGAGATGATCATTCTGCCCACTGTTCTTTACCCACCATTCAAAAAGATCATGGCTGAACTTTAACTTCAGAGCCACTTTCCAACATAAAGGCTTTTAATACTACATTATTTTATTTATTTATTTAGCAATACAGCGAGTAGTAGACCCTTCAAGCCACACTGCTCCAGCAACCCACGGCAAACCCAATTAACCCTAACCTAATCACAGGACAAGTTACAATCACCAATTAACCTATTTGGTGTGTCTTTGGACCATGGGATGAAACATGAGGACCTGGACAAAACCCACGCGTTCCATGAGAAGGATGTACTAAACTGTTTCCTTTAAGCATGATTTTTCATTCATAAATTTGTCTGACAGCCTATTCAGATTATTATTGTCCCTGTTATCACTGTTCGAATAATAGATTCTAACACCTCCCTACCACTTAAATCACGTTAACTGGTCAGTAGTTCCCTGATTTTTCTGTATTTACATTTGTTACTTTTGAATGCGTGAAAACTGTTCCAAGCTGATAATTTGTACATCTATTAATTTTATCAACCTTGGGAGAATGGTCATCAGATATATAGAAAATCTTTCATTTCTTCTTCCAGATTGAATTTATTCATTTCCCACTCTGTAAAACCTCCTCTGACTGATCTGAAACCTGTGGCACAGCTTGTTCCAAGAAATGAGCAGCAGAAGAGATTTGTGAACAGCTTCTGTTGCCTATCATTACAAGTTGATGTTCGCACCATTAACACCATCGCTAATTATGCTTGATTAGTGTTAATCTCAAAAATTGTTTCTCCTCCTCCAACTCTAATATTTAGTGTTTTCTTAATATATAGATAAAATTTATTCTGGAACAACTTTGAAGTATTTTGTAATGCTTGCGAAAAAAAGGTTCTTTGACAAAGGACTTACGGTTAATGAAGAACAATTGAAAAAAATGCAATATGACAAGAAGAGGATAGAAAGCATTTAGATGAATGTCAAAGGCATAGCCCCATTCCACATCATAGCCTTTACTCTGAGGCTTCATCAAATATCTGTTGGTGATAAACCTAGAAACAAAATATAACACTCTTTACGTTGACAGCAACTTGGGGGCATTATAAACATTTTCATATACAGATAGTTCCAACAGTTGTCTAAGGTAAACAAAGTGGGTAAAAGCAAGGACAGTTTATAGCTATGTTCCAAGGGGGCATAAAGATAATGGCTGAAATTCTAATGATCTGGTATCGTCAGTAGCATGAGGAAGAACAATAAACGGGAGTTAAATAAATGCTGGAGTATGGATCAATGTATACACAACAAGGTCAATTAGGGATTCTTCATCTGAGACGGCAATGCACTGATGATTAAGGAACCAATGGCAGTTGGTATGGTGATGGATGTGTGAGATAAACACATTGTGAGGGGGAGAATATTTCAGGTACTTTTGGGCACAAGACTTCTCAAATGAGGAAAGATAGCAACAAGAGAAGGTTCACTTCAGAAGGAAATCAACAAATTAGCACAATGCACATGCAAATACAATTGTCCAGGAGATCTAGAACGGAACCTAGAAAAACAGATGGGAAAAAAAAACTTGTGGCGTATGTTGGAACCAACAACATAAAAACAGTTAAATGTTCCATTAAGGACTTCTATGAGAATATTAATATTTCGGGGGCTACTCAAGATGTATAATTGAATAAGGGATGATCAACTCAGGACAGTAAAGGCAGGCTTGAAAAGCTGTTCGGCAGAATGGTGACCTGGGAAAACTCCACACAGTCTAGGCACTGAATTTTAGATTCAAGGTTAAGATATATCGATCTAATGTCTACCACATTTACCAAGATGAGGACAAACCTTAATCTCAAAACACTGTGTATTGCAGACTAATATTCAAAAAGGAAATCTCATCTCATCTTCATTTAAAATTCATTAATTTAAATGAGTTGTTAATTTGCATTCTGTATAATAAATACATTATTTATTCTACACTATTTTGTCACAGTCTCCAAATTCAAACAGTACCAACTTTGATTTTTTTATCTTGCAAATATACAATATTTCTTTACAAAGAATGCTAGTTTGTGCAAAATTTCTGCCAAGGCCAAAGTTTTCATTTTCAAACAAATTCAAAGAACAAAATACTGTTGCTATTTAAATTAAATTATTTTACATTTAGTATTTAGGTTACAAGGCATTCAGCTAAGCTATAAAGCCCTGTTGATAGGTATGCAGATAAACAGGCAAAAGCACAGTTAAATTTGGTTCTCACACACCCAAAGCTAGAAAGAACTAACATCAACTGTTTTAAAAACTCACCACATTAATGTTGCAATCAGTAGTCCAACTCCAATGCAGTCAATGAATACAACCCACAGTAAAAGCTTTATTGTTTCAAAAAATCCCATTCCTAATACAAATCCAAAACCAATGGTAGAAGCTGTGAAGAAAAATTAACCCCATGTTGAATTCTACCAGATTGTCAGCATAATGCATTACTTTCACTTAATCAAGCTACTCAGTTGCAAATGACAATTTTTAAATGGTGTGAAGTTCCAAAAATGAACCAAAACAGTCATATGGTTTTATAAATACACTTACAGCTGTCCTTCCATCTTTTATGGTCTGTAGCACATTCGCTCTGTGTTTGATCAATAGTTTATCAATGCTTTTTATAGATTCCACTCTGTTCAGCATTTTTATCCCTTGAAAGGACTATCTTTAATTCTGAATTTCTTCCAGCATTCTCCATCTCATTCCCAGTTCAGCACCATTCTACATAACCAAGTCTGTTCAACTTTAAATCTTTCATGCATTCATTTGCACGTCCTTTTTAATTACCACTCTGAATCTAAGCCAATCATTTCTTTCACTTTACTTTTTATTAAATACATATATTTTTTAAAAACTCCTTGATCTATGTTCTCTTATAATCCCTCCCCTATCTCATCACTCTCATATCCAGGTCCTCAACCATGCTAAAGTACAGGACAATCAAGGAGTACTGCACAGTTGGATCCTATACCTATACTTTAGCATAAGGAGCTATACCTGATGCCTTTCCGGGTTTGGCTCCCTTTGCTGAGTTTTCTCTGAATAACTTGTTGATGCATTTACTATTTCAGGAGATTTCTACTGCTACTAACCTCTTATCAGTATAACCACTGGACTAGATGCTGCCAACCTGCCTCCTATCCAACTCATCTTATGTAGGGCAATCTGCCAGTAGAATATCTATCAGCACCCTCCTGCACACCTGCTCTTCAACATCCATTCACTTCACTGGGTTATTCTAAGACCAAGTGGCATTCTTGGTCTTAGAATAATCCAAATGACAACTGTACTTTTTCCCATAGATGTTGCCTGGCCTGCTGACTTCCTCCAGCATCTTGTGTGTGTTGCTTATTTTCAGCCCTTTTTTTTTTAAAATCAAGAGAAAGAAAATAATACGAGAAATGAAAAGAATGAAAATGATATAACTACTCTTATAATGACTAGCATAATGGCCTCCTTTAATGCCACAAATATCCTATGAGTCTTGATACCAAATCAAACATGTCAGTCTATCCCTGTTCCACTCTCTCATCCTTTAACTATCTCAACTTGTTGCATAGCTCTTGCTTCTTACTTAAAATTCTCAATTTTTAAAATCACTGAAGTACAACCATTACACTTTCAATGCTCTCCTCCACAAACCGCATCATTGAGTGACTTCTCATCCATGACTTCAATCTCATGCTGTTTCCTGAGTTCAATGCCTTCCCATCCTCCCTTAATCCCTTCTTCCATGTAAATTCACTCAACTACATCCAGTTGCCCCATTCACCATGTCACCTACAAGACTTGTTCCTGAAGCCTCAGTCCCAAATACAATAATCTCTTTGTATTATTGTCCATTCATATTCCCTTTTGAATCCTCTGCTCATCTGTTCATCGGTTGATTATTTGGCACTTTCTAGTACCCAATTCATATGCTCAGCTAATTCTATTTCATTACACTGAATGTGGTTTTTAAATAAAGGGTACATACTTTAACAGCTAACTCATTATGGAAATCAAATACTTGCCATTACATAATACAATGACCCCAAATCAGTAAAAATAAGGTGCCTACTATTTAAACGCAAACAACAGGAATTCTGCAGATGCTGGAAATTCAAGCAACACACATCAAAGTTGCTGGTGAACGCAGCAGGCCAGGCAGCATCAGTAGGAAGAGGTGCAGTCGACGTTTCAGGCCGAGACCCTTCGTCAGGACTAACTGAAGGAAGAGTGAGTAAGGGATTTGAAAGTGGGAGGGAGAGGGGGAGATCCAAAATGATAGGAGAAGACAGGAGAGGGAGGGATGGAGCCAAGAGCTGGACAGGTGATAGGCAAAAGGGGATACGAGAGGATCATGGGACAGGAGGTCCGGGAAGAAAGACAAGGGGGGGGACCCCAGAGGATGGGCAAGAGGTATATTCGGAGGGACAGAGGGAGAAAAAGGAGAGTGAGAGAAAGAATGTGTGCATAAAAATAAGTAACAGATGGGGTACGAGGGGGAGGTGGGGCCTTAGCGGAAGTTAGAGAAGTCGATGTTCATGCCATCAGGTTGGAGGCTACCCAGACGGAATATAAGGTGTAGTTCCTCCAACCTGAGTGTGGCTTCATCTTTACAGTGGAAGAGGCCGTGGATAGACATGTCAGAATGGGAATGGGATGTGGAATGAAAATGTGTGGCCACTGGGAGATCCTGCTTTCTCTGGCGGACAGAGCGTAGATGTTCAGCAAAGCGGTCTCCCAGTCTGCGTCGGGTCTCGCCAATATATAAAAGGCCACATCGGGAGCACCGGACGCAGTATATCACCCCAGCCGACTCACAGGTGAAGTGTTGCCTCACCTGGAAGGACTGTTTGGGGCCCTGAATGGTGGTAAGGGAGGAAGTGTAAGGGCATGTGTAGCACTATGCTGCCTGGCCTGCTGCATTCACCAGCAACTTTGATGTGTGTTGCCTACTATTTAAGATGTTTCTTCCATAGTCATAATCTAATATTAGTTTCTAATGCCACAGAAGGATTATGTCATAATTCTACAACAACAATACCAGGGTAAAAGCAATATAGTTCTGATTAAACTTGGAAAATCATCATTAAATTTACTTCAACAGAGAATCTCAAGGTGAACTAACAATATTAAAGGTTAATTGAAGACAAATAGTAAAAATTAAACATTCAGTGGCCTAATAACAAGAAGGTATAATTTTAGGATTAATAAAATCATAATAGGAGTAATTAGAAGAATATTCTCACAGAGGAACCCCAAGTGGCAATTATACATCTAAGAGAGTCAGATATTGAGAAAAATAAGGAAATTAAGTGGGTATTGGAGCTAGATTGGGAGAGTTGTCCTAATTAGTACTGAAATTTCTATGATTCTGAGATCATCATAAAATTTACAAGAAATTAAGTATAATGCATTCTCTGGATAAGTAAATTGCTAGATCTTCTTATCTTCATTCTTAGTGCAAAATACAAACTTTAAAACGCAAAGTCTGGGATAGATATTTGCTGTTCCGAGGCCGAGTTGCCCAGCATGGATGGAAAGCATGCTGGATTCGAACCTCGCCTCGAAGTCCGGTGCAGATGCCACAACACCACCAATCGGTATTGGAATCGATATATCCTTGTATAACTATGCAGTTGTACACTTCATATCATCAAATAATTGGGCTTCTTAAAATGGAAACTTTTTTTGCAAAAGGATACTTACCACACAACCAGATACTAAGCAAAACTAGGAAGGCTGGGTCATCTCTGGCCCACTGGTCTTTAGTCTGTTTTCTGTAATGAAAGTTTCTGTATACCATCTGTGGGGAGGTAAATAGGTACAACATCTGCCACATAGCAAATTCAAAATCCATTTGTTTAACGCGAAAAAGGCGCCTGAGGTATTTGTATCGTTTGGCTCCAGCTGTATGTCGTGCAGATTCCCGAGAATTTAGGGCACCATTCCCCTGACTGCTGGGACTATATGTTGTTGTTGGTAACATTTTTGCTGCCAATGGAAAAAACAAGGATTGGATCAAGATGTTATGAAAAAATAAATTCCATTTTTAATAACTGTCACTTTAATGAACAGAACTAAACTGTAAACACTTATGTGCATACTTATTTTATGGGGGCGGAGGGCAGCTGCATAGCAAGATTAAACCAGCAGACTCTAATTCAGGCAGTGATGACAGAATTTCAAGCAAGTTAAATACAAATTAGTTAACATTTTAATGTGGTGACACCAGAAAGTAGTCACTAAATCAGTTGCATAACATTTATAGAGTATATTCACACAGATCTTCACAGAACAACCTCATTTTCTTGTTTGGGCTGCTGAAAAATGATCTTGTAAAATATCCTCTAAAGATGAAGTGAGAATATTACTTTATACTGAATCCAATTTACCAGCCTCCAAAATTAATGCACTTCAAGGCCTACTTTGAAAGATTAAAAATCATTTACAAACACTGCAATTACATAATACAAAATTAAAAACTGGAAAAACATAGTGATGACATAGTATGGAATGAGAAAAACAATTAACAGATTCGAGCTTTTCATTACAATTCACTGGCTTAAATGTTAATTCTATTTCTCTCTAAATGCTGTGTTTGTAATTGATTTTCAGCACCCTCTGTATATAGCTGTTGTGTACACAGCTATTAATGTATAGTCCATTTCCATAAGCTTACCAATACTACTAAAGTTCAGAAGTAAAAAGGGGCTTCTCAAATTTACCTTTAGGAGACAAGTTATCTTCAAAAACAAACACATCAATAATCTTATATATATATATATAGTCCAACAAGCTCCAGATTTGTCTGGTAATATTTCCAAAGCATATCATTGCTCCCTCACTGAATGATGCCAGCAAAGTACTTGGTTAGTGCAATCCTTGTGAATATATATTATAGAATTTTTAAAGCACCCAAATGGCATTCCAGTCACTAGCTGTTCAACAGCAGTTTTGGTTCTAACTCTCTACTGGAAAATTCAATAGCATTTTAAGTTCAAAGCCATTGCACATTTCTGTACAAGAAAAGGTGTTTTCAAGAACCAAAGCTGAGCTGGATCTTGTGAAGTCAATGGTCCAGGTTGGCAAGCAAAAGCAGTGAATGGCAAGAGGTCTGCTGTCTGACTGCTGATATCATAGGAACTGCTGCCTGCCAAAAATATTATGATCATATGAGGGAAGGTCATAACTGAATGTCTAAGGAGGAAGTGGGGCCAAACGTTCCTTAATAATTCTATCAATTTGATCTAATTCACTCTGGAAAGCTCCAAAGGAGAAAAGCTAACCCATCCTTTGTATGACCAGTAGAGGAGCTGCCTAGATACATATACAGAGTTCATTTTGCTCTCAAGTAAAGCATTTTAAATCCATAAAACTGGTAATAAATCATTAATGAAACCGAATTTTCAAAACAGTCAGTGCTACTTACTGTTGAATTCATAACGTTCAACTACTTTTTAAAATATCAAAAATATTAGCCAGCACTCAACAAATGTTAGATTAAATGTCACGTTTTATTGCCTCCCCTACCACCATTAATTTAGGCCGATCCTTCAGCAACCAAGTTCCATTTGACAGCAAAGTGACGACACAACTGACCCCTTCACACACCGAAACACTTCAGATACACCGATGTCATCAGTAGGCGACACTGGCCAACTTCGTCTGACAATGACACTCATTCTGATGATACCCGCGTGATGAAGCCTAAGGAAGTATATTTGGCACACTGAGGTAATGCAGGCTTTTAGTAAAAGAGTGTAGTCAATCTCATTTCCCGTCCACCTCCATATAGATCTGCAAATTAGTTCCTATAAACTGTCTATTCAATTGTTTTGAAGGTACTGATCGGTATGATTTTCACCAACCATCCGAAAGGACTGGCCCTGTTCCCAGATCCAAGGCCACCAGCACTCCACGTTAGATCCAGCTCAGCCTCGGTGACAGACACAGATCTTCACCAAGCACTGCCTGTCACCACCCGGCCCTGGCGAGGAGCAATCGCAGCCTTCCCCTCTGCTCAGCGGAGGCCCAGCAACCCGATGAGCTGGCGGCGATGATGCAAACTGCTCCCCCCTCCTCGCCCGCCCTTTGTCAATTACCCCGCTCCCCCCGTCATTCGTCATTATCATCTTACCTCAGGGGGCTGCTAACCCCACCTGGTCAAATCCCGAAACGGACCCACATTAAGCCACAAACTTCCGCGCACTTCACTCTCACTCGTCGCTTCCCCTCCAACCGGATGGCAAAACACGAGCGAGCGGCGTCACAGACGTCTGACGCGCGCGGGGAGTTGCGGGTGATGTAGTCCAATGTTCCTTGACATACCCCCGCCATGACCAGGATGTGGCCCCTCGGAAACTATCACTTCCAGGAGGCATTGCGGTGGAGAGGGCACTGTCCCAGAATTCAGTGCGCCGGGGGTTAAGTCAGGGCGGTGGGGACAAATCCCTCCGGCAAGGCGAGGGGGAACGGGTTGTCGAGTACTTAACCCAGGTTGGTGGGGTAGTGGTCTGCGAGTCCCTTCGAGAATATTCAGAGGGGTCGGCGTGTCGTGATGCCGAAGTATTATGAAGACAAGGAGGAGGACGGTTCACCGTGTTCGGGGGTGAAGGAAGACCTGAAGTCTTGTTTACTGGGACTCGACTGTGTGCTCAAGGTGCGGATAGCACTTTCGGAGTTAAACTAGGAGTCTTTATGGGGTAGGCGTTGGGTGGGCGAAGAGAACTTTAACCAGCGCTGATTGTTTCGCCCTGTCTTAATGAACAGAGATCGATCTGGTGGCAATTACCTCAATGTTTGGAAAACAAAACACTTGTGGAGTAGGACAGTGAAAGTAATTAAACTATACTTGCAGAAAAAAAGAGAGGGTGCAGGTGCGATGGCCCAATGGGCCATTACTCTCAGGTTTTCCTGAGCATAGGCGACCTCAGCTGAAATTCCTAATGGTTTGGGGATTTCCTTTAGTATTCTCAGAAACAGTTAAACAAATCGTGTGGGAGCCGTTGTTTAATTATCTACCAGTTGGTATTTTTGAAATGCCATGAGTTTAACTTGATATTATTATTATGATATTGGCTGAATGTTTTCGCCAAGGGACGTTTAAGGAGAAGTAGTGATTGATGCTTTTCACACTGGAGTGAAGAATACAAAAGTGCTTCCTAAGAGTTGGGGTATTCGGACACTCCCAACAGGAAATTTACAAACGGGTCACAATTTGAAAATGTAGATGATAAGAGATAGGAACAGACTTAAAGAGGACTGGCAATGGATATTATTAAGGACAATATAAACTACAGTATATTACTATATTTTAAATAATATGCTGGAAGAAATTATGTAAAATGTACATTTTTGTTGGCAGGGCATCTTAAGAAAGCTGTTTTAAAAATTGGTGGAAGTTTGGCTGTATTTATCACAGAAACAAGCCATTTGAGTCTGCCAGTTCTGAGCACTTGCATTTGCATACATATTTCATTTTACCCAACTTCATACTGGTTGTCCAAGAGCTTCACTGTGATTGTCCTATTACTGACCTGCAGCAGATGTAATTTTTAGGGACTAATTAGCCTGCATCATTGGGATGTGAGAGGAAATCGGAGCACATGGATGGAAGAAACATATTGTCACAGGCAGAATGTGCAAAATCCATATCTACAGCACAGGAGGTCAGGGCTGATCCTGGGTCATTGTATCCACAAAGTGGGTGAACTATCTGCTGAACCACTTCGACAATCTGTAACGTGTAATTGTATAAGAAAGACAAGATGTTCCTCTGGAATCTAGAAGTATAAAATCAGACCTGTGCGCAACTTTATATTAGAAGCAGTATTTTGAAAATAATATTCCCAAATTCTATCACAGGATCAATACTTATAATTGCTGATACTGATAATAAATTTTGCTTTACAAATGCAGCTTTTTAAATGACAGAGGTTGTATAATAGAACACAGTAATCAAGGAGGCAAATGGGTATGGAACCAGAAGTAGTGGGTGAGGGGTGGAAAGGAGCTGGCAGTAAATGATTTGGAAGGTACAGCTAACAAATATTGTCATGGCCAAATTGATTATGGAAACATAAAGGTGAATGATTTGCCCAAATATGTTTTCAATAACTGCAAATACCCAATTTTGCCAAACAGCCATGAACTGCATCCCAAAATTGAACGCCATTTGGGGAAAAAAAACTACCATCTGTAATAGGGTCAAGTCTACATCAGATTACTTAAATTTAACTTCTTTACTTTAAGTAGGAAGGAAAGACACCAAAGCAGTGCTTGAAAGAAGGACATTGCAAAGCTTTGCAGCTTACTTTCTTTGAATGTAAGAGGTCAATGGTATGTATCAGTTGTAAGCGTCAAATTTATTAATGTTTATATACAGCATCATATTTGCAGTATACCTAATAGTTGATGTTGTTTTGAATATTTATAAGAGTTTACAGATCTTCCAGTGCCCATGATCTCAAGTTTGATATTTCTATTTTCTCTGAAGTGGAGTCTTATTTCTCAGTTTTGTCAAAAAACAAAATCAACAGCTTTCTTCCAAGAGTTTTTGTGTTTTTTAATATAAAGTACATACCTTGACCTTTAGGCTGTGTTTATTTAATACGTACTTATGGAAGAATAAATATCACTGCTTGAGGTTTTGCAACAAGTTTGCGGTTTTGATACCCGTGATTTTGTGGGAAAATTTCTGTGCAAATGTCACTCCACTCTTTAAGAAGGAAGGAGGGGTGCAGAAGAAAGGAAATGATAAGTCAGTTATCATGACTCTAGTGTTTGGAAGATGTTGGATTCCATTTATTAAGGATGAGGTTTTGGGGTACTTGGAATAGGCCAATGTCAGCATGGTTTCCTTGAAGGGAAATCTTGCCTAATAAATCTGTTGAAATTCTTTGAGGAAATAACAGGCAGGATGGACAAAGGAGAGTCAGTGGATGTTGTTTACTTGGCTTTGTTGAAGGCCTTTGACAAGGTGCTGCACGTTAAGAGCCCATTGTATTACTGAAAAGATACTAGCATGGATCGAAGATTGGCTGACTGGCAGGAGGGAAAGAGTGAGAATGAAGGGATTCTATTCTGGTTGGCCGCCAGTAACTAGTTGTGTTCTGCAGGGATTGGTATTGAGAATGTTTCTCACAATGTACGTCAATAATTTGGATGACAGAACTGATGGCTTTGAGGCCAAGCTTGCAGATGATACAAAGGTAGGGGGAGGGTGGGTAGTGTTGAGGAAACGGAGTCTGCAGAAGGACTTGGAGAATGGGAAGTTGAGGCAGATGGAATATAGTGTAGGGAAATGTATGGTCATGCAGCTTGATAGCAGGAATAAAGGTGCAGTCTGTTTTCCATACAAGGAGAAAATTCAAAAATCAGATATGCAAAGGGTTTGAGAGTTCGCCTGCCGGACTTCCTAAAGGTTAACCTACAGGTTGAGTTGGTGATAAGGAAAGCAAATGCAATGTTAGCATTTATTTCAAGAGGACTATAATATAAGAGCAAGGATGTAATGCTGATGCACGATAAGGCCCTGGTCAGGCTGTACTTGGAGTATTGTGAGCAGTTTTAGGCCCCTTGTCTAAGAAGATTACTGGCATTGTAGAGGGTCCGGGGAACTTCATGAGAATGACTCTGGGAATGAAAAGGTTAATGTATGAGGGGTTTTTGGCTCTATGGAATTTAGAAGTATGGTGGGGGGGGGGGGAACGGAATCTCATTGAAACCTCTAGAATATTGAAAGGCCTAGATAGAGTGGATGTGGAGAGGATGATTCTAGGACCAAAGGGCACAGGCTCAGAATGAAAGGGACGTCCATTTGGAATAGAGATGAGGACTTTCTGTAGCCAGAGGGTGGTGAATCTGTGGAATTCATTGCTACAGAAGGCAGTGGAGGCCAAGTCACTGAGTATATTTAAAGCAGAGTTTGATAGGTGCTTGATTAGTGAGTGCATCAAAAGTTATGGGGGGAAGACGGGAGAATGGGGTTGACAGCGATATCAAATCAACCGTGATGGAATGGCAGATAAGACTCTGGGCCAAATGGCCTAATTCTGCTCCAATGTCTTATGGTCTTAGCTGATTGAAATACCACAAATTGCTGGAGCATGAGTGAGCTATGCTCATTAACTATGTTCCAGGCCATGCCCCAGTTTGGATATGTGAGTTTCTGTCAACCGTGCTTGGCCAGGGATATCTTAGCAGAATTGCAGACTCCCATAACTCATGCTAATCACTTAAACTGACTAACGACCAGCAGTCATTCCAGCATCAGACCCAGGCATGTTTTTCTTCTGCTTAGTACTTCAATTAGTAATTCAAACTGAGTTGAATTCAATTAAATGATTTGTATTTGTTATATTAGAAAACTTCAACTGAGGTTGGGTAAAAATAGAGACTGTTGGAATTGCTCAATAACTATTGATCAATTAAACTGAAATGTTAAATTTTCCTCTCCAAGTCCAGCCTGAGCTGAGCATTACAACATTTTATGTCAGATTTTGGGTATTGATAGTTATTTTGTTTCTTGTCAAGTAGCTTCTGCTACAGTACATAGAAGAATGAAAATAATAGTGACTAACAATAACTTTCATCACTGGACAGAGAAAACTGTCTTACCTCATGACAGTTAATTGAATTGACTTTATTTCTTGCATCCTTTACGTTACATCTCCATCTAAATGTGCAATCATGTACTTTATAATTTATAATAAATAGAACAGTCAATGTAATATAGAGTACATTCAAGTCAGCGTGAGTTCATCAGTCTGTTGGCCTGGTGGAAGAAGCTGTCCAGGAGCCTGTTGGTCCTGGCTTTTATGCTGCGATACCGCTTCCTCGATGGTAGGAGCTGGAACAGATTGTGGTTGGGATGGCTTGGATCCCCAATGATCTTACAGACCCTTTTTTTTTTACACACCTGTTCTTGTAAATGTCCTGAATCATGGGAAGTTCACAACTACAGATGCACTGGGCTGTCCGCACCACTCTCTGCAGAGTCCTGCGATTAAGTGAGGTACAGTTCCCATACCTTCAGTGATGCAGCCAGTCAGGATGCTCTCAATTGTGCCCCTGTAGAAAGTTCTTAGGATTTGGGGGCTCATACCAAACTTCCTCAACCGGCTGAGGTGAAAGACGAGCTGTCGTGCCTTTTTCACCACACAGCTGGTGTGTACAGACCACGTGAGCTCCTCGGTGATGTGGATGCCAAGGAATTTGAAGCTGTTTACCCTCCCAACCCCAGATTCATTGATGTCAATAGGGGCTAGCCTGTCTCTATTCCGCCTGTAAACCACAACCGGCTCCTTTGTTTTTGCGACATTGTGGGAGACGTTATTTTCTTAATACCACTGTGTCAGAGAGATGACTTCTTCCCTGTAGGCCACACCATTATTATTTGAGATAAGGCCAATCAATGTAGTGTTGTTGGCAAATTTAATTAGCAGATTGGAGCTGTTGGTGGCGATACAGTCATGGGTATACAGGGAGTAAAGGAGGGGACTCAGTACACAGCCCTGAGGGGCTCTTGTATTGAGAGTCAGAGGGGTCGAAGGTGAGGGAGCCCACTCTTACCACTTGCTGGCGATCTGACAGGAAGTCCAGGATCCAGCTGCACAAGGCAGGGTCAAGGCCAAGGTCTCTGAGCTTCTTATCAAGCCTGGATGGAACTATGGTGTTGAATGCTGAACTGTAGTCCAAGAACAGCATTCTCACATAAGCATCCTTCTCCAGGTGTCTAAAGACAGTATGTAGAGCAATGGCTATTCCATCATCTGTCAATCGGTTGTGTCGGTAGCTGAATTGTAGGGGGTCCAGTTTGGGTGGTAGCAAGCTGTAGATGTAATCCTTGACCAGCCTCTCAAAGCATTTGCTTATTCACTCTTTAAGATCTTCCCAGTTTATACCTTATAAAAATTCCACCCTTGATGTATTTTCCCATAAACCCTGTTCCAGTCATAATCAATTTGTTTAATTTCATGGATGAGTGATTTTGCATGTGAGTGTAAGCTAGAGTTACCAAAAAAAGTTCTGGCAAGACTGCATCACTGTAAACCCAGTGTAGTATGAAAATAATGAATTGTTCACTTTGGTATACTGTTGATAGACCGTGGAATGGTACCACATGGGCATTTTATTTTGGCCCTTTGACCCACATGACTGTGCTAAATATGATGCTAATGTAACTAATTCCATCCACCTGCATGTGGTCTCTTTGCTGCCTATTCATATGACGGTCTAAATGCCTCTTAAACGCTGCTATCATGTGTTCTTGTACTATCTCCAATAGAAACACAATCCAGGTACCTACCACTGTGTAAGTGAATTAATAAAACTGGCCTTGCACATCTTCATTAATCTTTTCCTTACTGTCATCTTAAATTGTGCCCTCTAAATGGGGAAAAAGACTCACTATCTAGCCTATCTATGCCCTTCATAATTTCATAAACTTCTATCATGTTGTCCCTCAGCCTTCAGTGCTCCATTGAAAGCAAGCCAATTTTGTCCAGCCTCTCCTTGTAGCTAGTCCATTCCTTGGTGAACCACTTCTGTAGTCTCCCCAAAGCCTCCACGTTCTTCCCATAGTGTGGCAAGTAGACCTGTGCGCAGAACTCTGAACAGTACTCTGAATATGTCTAACCAAAATTTTATGCAGCTGCAATGTGTTGCTAATTTTTATAGTAATGCCCTGACTGAAAAAGCAAGCATAAGACATAGGAACAGAATTAGACCATTCAGCCCATCGAGACTGCTCCACCTTATTTACTATCCCACTCAACCCCATTTTCCTGCCTAAAACCTGTAAACTTTGATGCCTTGATTAATCGAAAACCTTAAATATACCCAATGACTTGGCCTCCACAGCTGTCTGCTGCAATGAGTTCCACAGATTTGCCACCCTCAGGCTAAAGAATTTTTTTCCTCATCTCTTTAATAAATGTACACCCCTCTGTTCCCATCCACTCAAAACAAATGCTAACATTGCATTTGCCTTCCTTACCACTTAACCTACGAGTTAACCTTTAGGGAATCCTGCGCGAGGACTCTCCCAATCAGAGTTTTCATCTGATTTTTGAATATGCCTTTGTAACCACCCTATCCACTTGTCTTTTCACTTTCAGGGAGCTATGGACTTGCACCCCAAGAACTCTCTGTACATCAGCTATTCTAAAGTCCTGCCATTTACTGAGTATTCTCCTCTTTGATTTGGCCTTCCAAAATGCATCACTTCACACTTGTCTGGATTAAATTCCAAGTGTCATTTCTCTGTCCAGATTTTCACTACGCCATGTCCTGCTGTATCTTTTGACAACCATCTTCATAATTTACAATTTCACTAATTTTCGTATTGTTAAAAAACTGATCAGGCCACTTGTGTTTCCATCCAAATTATTTAGAGATGATGTTGAAGCTGGAAGCATGGCAACATTTGCAGACATTTTCAGAAGGTTAAGTCACGTAGGATCCAATGTGAGTTGGACACAGAATTAACTTGACTGTAGATGACAAGAGGGTGGTGATGGAGAGGTTCAAATATGTATCTATATACAACTCAGATTCAGCTATCTGGAGAAGACTGTCCTCAGAGTTGTATATGGATGCATACTTTGTTAATGAACTTTATAGAACCAAATTCCCAGTACTAATCCTTATGGAATGTCACCGTCACAGACTCTCCAGTCAGAAAATCGCCCCTCCTTAATCTTCTGAACCTCATTGAATACTTTACAAAATCCATGCACTATCCTACCCTTGATCGTAGGGCTCTGCAGAGAGTGGTGCGGACAGCCCAGTTGTGAACTTCCCATGATTCAGGACACTCATAAGGACAGGTGTGTAAAAAGGGCCCGTAGGATCATTAGGGACTAAGCCATCCCAACCACAATCTATTCCAGCTGCTACCATCCGGGGAGTGGTACTGCTTTATAAAAGTCAGGACCATCAGGCTCCAGGACAGCTTCTTCCACCAGGCCATCAGACTGATGAACTCACGCTGACTTAAGTGTACTCTATATTACATTGACTGTTCTATTTATTATAAATTGCTATGATTGCACATTAAAATGGAGATGTAACGTAAAGATTTTTAATCCTCGTATGTGAAGGATGTAAGAAATAGTCAATTCAATTCATCAATCATCTTCAAAGATCAGCTTTATATGTCACATGTACATCAAAACATACAATAAAAATGCACCATTTGCATCAAATCAGATCAGTGTTGGATGTGCTAGGTATAGCCCTCAAATGTCGCCATGCTCCTGGTGTCAACGTGGCATGTCCAGGACCGACTGGCATTTACCATACATCATTGGAAAGTGGGAGGAGACCAGAGCACCCAGTTATAGGAACCCCAGTTTTGATGATCACTGGCACTGTAAAGTGATGGCACTAACTGCTACACTGTATGACCACCTTAAAAATCACAATCAAGTCTTTTATGTCGGACCTCCCTGCACAAAGCTGTTCTGACTAACCAAAATATGTTTGTTCTTTTTCAAATGCAAGTAAATACTCTCAAAGAATTGTCTCCAATAATTTCCCTATCGCAATTTTAAGTGTTTAACATTCTAGTGTATAATTTCTTGGATCATCCCTGTTTTCCTTAAAAGAACTAGTCACCAGTGTCCCGTGACCTTGTATTTGGCTAAGAAGATTCTAAGATCTTGCATTCCTTACACCTTCGAGGGGTGCCCCATGGAATCAGTGCTTGCTAAAAGATCAATCTCAGTCCACTAACTTTAACTGTGATCTACAAACGTTTATACATTTTCCACATTCCTATCAAGTCCCCTGAGATTCCACTCATGCAGTTTAAGGGCAATTTACAAAGGTCATTTAAACTACTAACCAGCATGTTTTTGGAATATGGGAGCACTGGGGGAACTCCACACCTGGGAAGGATGTGCTAAGTCTACACAGCACCTAAGGTCAGGATTGACCCTGGGTCACTAGAGCTGTGAAGAAGCAGCTTGACGAGCTGTGCTACTATTCTGCCCCTTGCTTTATTATATCTAAATTGTTGCAGAACCTGCCTTTGCTAAGGAGCCCTTAATTTTTCATAGCATTAGTTTTGTGTCTAACTTGTTAGTCTTCGTGTTCTTTGGAGTTCATGCTCCTTTCCATTAGCCAATGTATTTTTCCAATTACAGCACTAAGTCTGGTTGGAATCTTGGAGAAAAGTTAATAATTGGAAATGAATGTTGCCTTATAGAGCATACTCAAAAGGTTGTGGTTGTGTTAATCATGCCCTATAGTTTCTGAAGTGCAGAAGCACTGCATTATAAAGCACTAATGTCTTTATGATTTCTTTTAGCTGGATAACAGAACTCGTTTCAGAGGAAGAAAAGGATATTAGCAATCCAGCTATAATGGAGCAATGATACAGAACTTGCATATGCTGCAGAAATAAAATAATGACAGTACATACACCTTAGAAAATTGGTGTTGTATCAAATGTTTATTGTGAGAAATGAAGAGATTTTTTTTTAAATTTAATTTTACTCATGTGCAATGTCTTGTTTGATCCTTTTACCTTCTGAAATCATTTTGCAATTAAAGAGATTCTGTGGGCACCGGGTCAAGATAAAGTTTCCAGATATTTTCACATCAATTTTGAGAAATTAATTTTATTTAAGGATACTATTTACAATACAAAGATTTGTTTTGTTACAGAATTTAACAATTGGGGAAGTGTCTTTCATTGTGTACAAGACACACTAATGAAGTTCACATTGATGGTGTAATTTAATAAAATAATAGGCATGTTATGAAAATAAGTAAATATATCTCAAGTTTTGGTAAAATACTATTGCAATCAACTTTTGTATTCATCACAGTCAAAACAAAGAAACAAGTTGTCAATATTTTTGTAATTGGTTGTCTGGTGAACTGTAATACACACAAAATGCTGGAGAAACTCAGCAGGTCAGGTGGAACCTATGGAAAGGAATGAAGAGTTGATGTTTCAGGCCGAGCCCCTTCTTTAGGACAGGACTGAACTGTAACTCTTCCTGTTGAAAGATTTTATGAAAGAAAGATTGTTTGATGTCCTTTCAAGTTTCTTTTAATGCTTCATAACCTGGTAATTTCTTCAGAACCATTTCTAGTAGCAAACACCTAGCAGCCAGTTAACACACCTGAATCCCAACAAGACAACACATGAGCAAAATTATTGATCACTTGAATTGTCTTAAAATCAGTTTTGTTAATATGAACTATGAGGTCCTTGGTTTAAATGTTCATCTTCTAAAGTACTAGCCTGCAGCGAAGTACTGGTAATGCTGGAAATCTGAATGCAAACAAAATGATAGCAGTACTTAGCTGTTATTTTAGGTAAATGGCTTTTCATCAGTTAAAATTGAATTAATTTGAAATTGTTGATCTCATTGTTTAATCCAATTGCTGTTATGCACAGTGTCAGAAGTTTAGATGTCGTACTTTTGATTTGCTAGGAGTTTCATTCAAGGGATGTAAGGAGAGTATGAATGGGATGGAGAATTAACATGCAAGGCAACTGGAAGCTTAGGTCACCCAAGTAGATGCAGCAGAGGTGCTCCCCAACATAATGTATCACACAGGACAACTAAATACAAAATTGGAAGAAGTAAAAGTTTTTTCTTCTTCTCCACCCTGGCCACTTTATTAGGTATATGTGTACAACAGCTTGTTAATACAAGTATCTAATCAGCC
Organism: Mobula hypostoma; assembly: GCF_963921235.1. Taxonomy (NCBI): domain Eukaryota; kingdom Metazoa; phylum Chordata; class Chondrichthyes; order Myliobatiformes; family Myliobatidae; genus Mobula; species Mobula hypostoma. The sequence continues at coordinate 163,109,246 of NC_086103.1, forward strand.
AATCATGTGGCAGTAACTCAATACATAAAAGCATCCAAACATGATTAAGAGGTTCAATTGTTCAGACCAAACATCAGAATGGGGAAGGGATGTGATTAAAGTGACTTTGACCATGGAACTATTGTTGTTTCCAGATTGGATGGCTTGAGTATCTTAGAAGCTGCTGATCTTCTGGGATTTTCATGCACAACAGTCTCTAGAGTTTGCATAGAATGGTACAAAAAGAATAAACATTTACTGAGTGGCAGTTCTGTGAGCAAAAATGCCTTGTTAATGAGTGAGGTCAGAGGAGAATGGCCAGACTGGTTCAAGCTGACAGGAAGGTGACAGTAATTCAACCACAGATTACAACTGGTGGGCAGGAAAGCATCTCTGAATGTACAACATGTTGAACCTTGAAGTGAATGAGCTACAGTAGCAGAAGACCACACCAGGTTCCACTCCTCTATCTAATAAAGTGGCCGAGTCTACCATAAGTCTTCTGATTGTTGCTTACTTACATGGATGAAATGTTTAGGGTTGCAGAGATGGGAAGTGAGAGGGTAAATGGCACGGTATTGCATCTGAAGTCACTGTGAGTAGGAGAGTGCATGGTCCTGGGGATGAAAGATGAACCAAAGTAATCTGGAGAAAATAATTCCTTCAGCATATTGCAAGAATCTTCTATTTAGCATATTTGCAGTGCCACAAAGCAAAAAGGAGTGTCCTTTATACAGCACTTTGTCGCAACAATGACTCTGATAGTCATTAATATCAATGCTATCAAGGGCATATAGATTAGTGAGAGTGGGGTCAAGTAGATTTATCCCTTGTGTTGCTGCACTCACAACCTGACACAGTCTGACAGTTAGTGTCCTTGAGACTTTGTCAGTGGTAGTATCACCTTGCCACTCTTGGTGGTGGGCATATCCCCTACATGTGGCCTTGCTACTTCTAATGCTTATTACTAGTGTTCAACGTAGAGGTGCATTCATTCATACGCTGAAGAAGAATAGTAGGTGGCCCTTAGGAGATTGTTTTATCTATTTTTGTCTGTTTTTACATTAGTTGATCAAGGAATTTTAGAAATGGTTATTTTTAAAAGGCATTTGATTTAGTGTTCTATTCCAATTGAGGAGGGAGGAGAAGGTGGCAATGCGATGCAGCGTGTGCGGCCCTTCCGAATGATACCGTATGTGTTAACTAGGGGGCCGTGCACAATCCTGATTTGATGGAGACAGCCGTGAGAAGCATGGAGGAACACCTGGAGAAACTTCTGAAATGCCCGCTTTGCTGCCGCTGCTCCTGTGCGATCGAGAATCTCCGGAGGGGAAGGCCCCAAATCCTCGGCTTTGCCTATTGACTGTTGCTGGGGCCGGGGTCGAAGCGCTCCGTAGAGATGGTGCTCGGTGTCGGAGAGTTGGTCAGAGGCTTGGAGATTTCGGATGGGCTCAGAGTCGGACTGTGGTTGGATGCTGCATCTGCAAGTTTGCGGCGCTGGATGTTCACCGTCTGCGTGAGATGATGGGACTTCTGAGAGACTTTGAGACTTTTACTGTGCCCATGGTCTGTTCTTATCAAATTATGGTATTGTTTTGCACTGTTGTAACTATATGTTATAATTATGTGGTTTTTGTCAGTTTTTAAGTCGATTTGTCATGTGTTTCTGTGATATTCTGGAAAAACATTGTATCATTTCTTAATGCATGCATTACTAAATGACAATAAAAGAGGACTGTGTGTCCTCATAATCTAACAATCTAAATTGTCCTTGGAACTTCAACTCACTTTACCAGAAAACAGTTCTCTGTGACCCTAATAATGAAAAGATGCAAGAAATTAAGATGAACTCCAACCCCTATTTCAAATGAAACAATGATATGATGACATTGTTTCATTTGTCCACTTTAAATGCAGGTTAAATGTCAGGGATATCCTCTGTGAATTTTGATCCACACATGTCTTAGCTGTGAAGGCACAAATCATGTTTAGTTAACAGTTGAATTTTCTGATAACAAGCTACATGGTCTTTGGGTGGATAAGCAACTGTTAGCCAAATGGAGTAACACACACAAAATGCTGGAGGAACTCAGCAGATCAGCCACTACCTATGGAAAGGAATAAAGAGTAGACATTTTGTGCAAAGGCCCTTCATCAGGACATACCAAATTAGTCAACTGGCTCTTGTCATCTTCAACAAAAAAATTCCATTGTATTTGAATGGCAAAAAAAGACTATTGAAGGTGATGTAATTGAAATCTACGAAGTTTCTGAAAGAGCTAACACCTGGTTAAAGATACTTGCTTTGGAAGGCTTTAACTTTATTGACCAACTTCAATGGCATGTTGGTTGATTGAGGAAGTAGATACTTGATGACTGGTATCTACTTCCTAGCACAAAACACATTGTCCAATGGGCAGCAATAATCACTGCCCACATATATGCTTCTGAGATTTGAGCAATCTGGAACAGACCTCTCTTGGCAAAAGAAAAAATAAAATTGACATCATCTTTGCAAGATCCTCCAAGTTCACTGGAAGGACTAGCATTCTTTCCCAGGCCCACAGTTCCAGCGTTCAGGTCTCATTACACTTAGTCAATTATGTTGGTCTGGTCATGCCATTCACATGACTCCTGAAACAAACACTTTTTTTCAGACCTTTATAAGTGGGAGATGATTCAAAGGTTCACAGCTAAAAATATTTAACACTGTTCAAAGCATCATTGGGAAAATTGCAAGATCCCTACTGACTCCTGGAAATCTCTGGTCAATGACTTCCCACAGTGGTGCAGGAACATTCTGGGCAGTATTAAGGATCTCAAGACCACATTTGGGAGAACACAGAACCCCTGTGTGAACAGCAGAAAGAGCAGACTTCATCACAAATTAGCCACACCCAATCCATTGTGAATGAATCTGCTATTTTCACAAGGCCTGATTAGTTACCTCAAAACCTGGAAACTGGAGTGGAAGGAAATCATCCTTGTTCCTGAGGGAGTGTTTAAGCTGAAAATACTTTGTGGAAATACCTTGTTGCCTCCACTACAATATTATATGGCAAATAAATCGGCAATATATACAATTTTAAGGCACCCTTTATTAATTTCACTTAATTATGCAAATCACAATTACACACTTCGTCTTTTCCTTTATAGTGTGCTTTGTTTCTATCTCAGAATGGAGTTTGACCTTGATCAAAATTAAACAAGCAAGTATATTTGTATAGCACTTTTCAAAAAAAGGCAATTCAAAGTGCTTTACATAGAACAAGATTTAAAAATGAAAAAAACAATTTCAAGCAATATTTAAGAGAGATAAAATCACACAAAAATAAATATGATAAATATAAGTTACAATGCAGGAGATTCTAATTAAAAGCTGAAGCGAAAAGAAGAGTTTCAAGCCTCGATTTAAAAGAGCTTGAAGATGGGATAAACTTCAGATCCTCTGGAAGGTTGTTTCAGATTATGTGGAGCATAGTAACCAAAAGCTTAGTTTAGTTTTGTTTTCACCATGTTTAGTGCTGACCCTGGGAACAGTAAGCAGACCCACCCCAGACAAGTGCGTAACGCAGCAAAAGAGCAGAGATATATTTTGGCCCTAGACCATTCAGTTCTTTATAAACCAGTAGTAATAAAAAAAAGTCAATCCTTCGATGGACAGGAAGCCAGTATAGTGATCTGAACTGTTCAACTTTCTGGGTATTAGTAAGGGCTCTAGCAGCAGTGGTCTTAATGATGTTTTACTAAGACCTGTGAAAACACCATTTCAGTAGTCAGGCCTACTAAAAATAGATGCACGGATGAGTTTTTCTAGATCTTGCTGAAACCTAAGTCCTTTAACTCTTGCTATATTTTTAAGATAGGTTAAGTATACTTGCTTTGATATTCAGTGCCAACTTCAGCCACACGAGGGCAGTCAATGAGTAAGTGTGCTCTTCATTTGTAACATCAACCTTCCAACCCACCCTCGTAGTGTGTCTGATATCATTTGTTTTCTAAAGGGTTGGCATTACAACTCCCTCTGCTAATATCAATGTAATTGGAATGACGCAGTACAGTAGAAGGTGCTTGAAAGCAACAGTAAATACCTGGAATAGAGTGACACTTCAGGGAATTGAAATGTCATCTCCTTACTGAGTCACTTTGTCACCACCTTACTGAGTCACTTTGCAACTGCCTGGATGAAAATTTCTAAACCACAGCAATCTGTATCAGTACAAAAGCAAGAACTAAGCAACAATACCAATCAGGGTTCAAAAGGGAAAAAATAAATTTCCAGGAGGTATCACATTTAAAAATTGCTGGTGAACGCAGCAGGCCAGGGAGCATCTATAGGAAGAGATACAGTCGACGTTTCAGGCCAAGACCCTTCGTCAGGACTCAGGAGGTATGTTACTTCTATAATGCAGCATAAAACTGGATAAATTTCCTTATAAGGCACAGCAAAAAATAGAATTTATTATTTTATATTACTGAACAAAAGGAAAACATTGCTGATGGAGAAACACGGGTTAATTTTGAGTCTTTGGTCGGTAAAACCAAAAAAGTTTACCAGGGTCAAGTCTGCCAGCAAGTCCTTTTATAATTAGTCTGGTAATGGTGCAGTGTAAAGTAAGTGGTGTTCTGTTGAAACAAAAGGTTGAGGCGTACAATTCAAGGCCAGTCTTTTACATTAGATTAATATAAATGTAAGTTATTAATTTAATTTAACAACTGCCGCAAGTGGGGGGAGGGGAGGGTTAATGTTTTTGTGCATGCTAGTGCACGGGAGCAGAAAGGGGGCTCGAGGATTCTGATGTTTCTGTTATTCATTCTTTGGGGGTTTTTTTGTTTTATGGATGTCTGTGAAGAGTAAGAATTTCAGCTTGTATACTGTATACATCCTCTGATATTAAATTGAACCTTTGAACTTTTGCTTGATCCTCATATGAATATAGCATTAAATAATGGCCATTTTAATGTCCAATGCACCTTTACTATTTGTTTATATTTGTATTATTTAACATTCATCTTCATCATCATGTTCTGTGTCATATGATGTGGGTGATCATGGTCTCATGACCATGATTGTTCTTGGCAAATGTTTTCTACAAAAGTGGTTTGCTATTGCCTTTTCCTGGGCAGTGTCTTTACAAGATGGGTGACCCCAGCCATTATCAATACTCTTCAAAGATGGTCTGTCTGGCATCAGTGGTCACATAACCAGGACTTGTGATTATGCACCAGCTGTTGACATGACTATCCACCACCTGCACCGATGGCTTCACTTGACTCTGTTTGGTGGGGGTGTGGGTGTGGGAGAGGCTAAGTAGGTGCTAAACTTTGTCCAAGGGTGACCTGCAGGCTAGCAGAGGGAAGGAGTGGCCACACCTCCTTTGGTAGAGATGCATCTCCACCCTGCCACCCTTTATTTAGCATTGCCAGAACAACTATAGATGTGAATAATTAATGAATTTGCAGCACAAATTCATCAGTATTAGTAAAAGGAAAACTGGTGGAGTATGATTCTGGAGCTTTTGTTAGGGCAGCAAAATGAATAATGGTTGATGCTGAACAATTGCCTCCAAAATGTTTATAATATTAGTAATCCTTAAGAATGGCAACAGGATTTTCTGCTTTAACAAGTATGAACAGAATGAATTGCATCACCTTTACAAGGAAAAACTAAAATAGGTGCTGCCAAACTGCACTTGAGGCTAGTTTTGCTAATTCCTTAGTTTATATTCAAATAACCAGTGCCTGAACCCACATTTGGAAGCACAAGCCACAATGAAATTACTGCAGTTACAACTAAACTGTTTTTAATATATTTCTCAATTTTAGTTATCTTAAAAGGAAAGCAGTGAAGTTCAAAGGAAACACATAAACAGGTCGCAGAATATGATAATAATCATGTTCTTTATACTTAATTTTAGTTTATGCATTGTTTTAACTTAGTTAAATGATGATAACTGAATTACACTTAGTGTATTTCTGTATGTTTTTTGGTGCTCTGTTGACCATATCTGCATGCTTTTATGCATTGAATTGTTGCCACACGATTGGCTGATTAGATATTTGTACTAACGGTGTATAGGTGCACCCAACAGAGTGGCCACTGGGTGTATTTTACATATTTTTGTAGTTCATATTCAGATTCAGATTTGTTGATCATATGCACATCGAATTATACAGTGAAATGCGTAGTTTGCATTAACAACCAGCACATTCTGGTAGGTGCTGGGGCAGCCTGCAAGTGTCACCAACACAATGTTCCACAGAGCAACAAGAGCATAGAAAGGAAAACAAGGCCCTTTCCCATCCCACCCACACTTTGGATTAATATTTTGTTATACTTTGGATTTCCAAAATGTAAGTTACAGAACTTGCTTGAAGAAAAGAAACAGAAGCACGCACAAGCCAATCAGCTCCATTAGTCTGCTCTACCTTTCACTAGATCCATAAAAGAACTTTTACCTTGGTATCACATTGCTTTGTTAACCCAAAAACCCTCAACTCCATGAATACTTAGAATCACAATCAGAATTAGGTTTACTCTCACTGACGGAGATCATGAAGTTTGATGTTTTGTAGCAGCGGTATAGTGCAAGACAAAAAAAATTACTATAAGTTTCAAGAAAAAAAATAGTGCAAAATAGGGAAAGTGAGGTAGTGTTCATGAGTTCTTGGACTGCTCAGAAATCTGATGGCGGAGGGAAAGAAGCTGTTCCTAAAACATTGATTGTACATCTTCAGGCTCCTCCCTGATGGAAGGATGAGAAGAGGGCGGTCCGAGCCAGTGAGGTCCCTTAATGATGGATGCGGCTTTCCTGAGGCACTGCCTACTGAAGATCTCCTTGATGTTGGGCAGGCTTGTGCTCGCGATGGAACTGGCTGAGTCCGTAACCCTCTGCAGTCTCTTTCAGTCTTGTTCCTTGGAGCCTCCATACTCGGCGGTGATGCAACCACTAAGAATGCTCTGCACCGTACATCTGTAAAAATTTTCTGGAGATGTGGAAGCATACCAAATCTTCTCAAAATCCTAATGAAGTATCGCCTGTGGTGTGCCTTCTCCGTGACTGCACCAATATGTCTGGGCCCAACATGTACTCTAAAATCTATCAATCTGTTGTGAATGCACTCGGTATCTGAGCCTCTACATTCTTGGTTAGAGAATCCCGAAGATTCACTGGAGACACAAGAGACTACAAATGCTGGAATCTGGAAGACCTCAATGGCTAAACAGCAGCTGTGGGAGGAAAGGAATCGTCAACATTTCAGGTTGAATCCCTGCATCAGCACCGAAGATTCACTACCTTATTTCATCTCAGCTGTGAATAGTTGGCCCCCTATTGTGAGACCACAATGTCCGATACTAAATAACTCCAGCCAGGGGAAACTTCATCCCTGCATGTACCCTGCCAAACTGTTATGATCACTTTACCTGTTCTGAATTTGAGAACTTAGGCTTAATCTCATCATTAGGACAATCCCTCTCTCCTGCCTTGCAAGAATTAATCTGTCAAACCTGCACTGCATTCGTTTTGCAGATACAAACTTCATTAGGTAGGGGAGACAGGACTGTGTATAGTATATTCCAGTAACAGATACAAAATGCTGGAGGAACTCAGCAGGCTATGCAACATCTCTATGTTGTTCCTCTCCGTGCCTTGCGGTGCATCAGGTAGCAGCCTTGTTGTTTCTTGAGCATTTGTCTGTTTTACGAGGCCGAATTGCTTTTTTGACACTCAACCTAGCATGGATGGAAAGCTGCACAGCTGGATTTGAACCCAGGACCACTTGCCTCAAAGTTCCATGCAGATGCCACTATACCACCGGTTGGCCATGCAACATCTATGGAAGGGAGGAAACAGTTGCCGTTTTGGGCTGAAATTCCTATAGTAGTTCCACTCACCCCTATATAATTTAAGTAAAATGATTTACTCTTGTACCCAATTCCTCTTGTAATAAACTCAAAAGCAAACATACTAATTATTTCTATCCTCACAGATAATGCCTAATTTGTTGACTATACCATTAATTTTTTTGCAACACATACAAATGCTGGAGGAGCTCAGCAGATCAGGCAGCATCTATGGATAGGAATAATTAGTTGACGTTTCGGGGCGAGACCCTTCAACAGGACTGGAATTTTTTTGTCTAGTTTGGAGAGACTATAAACAGCTGGCACCCCAGAAGCAATCTCTGCAGAACCTCAGAAGTCACAGATTTCTGACTGAAATAAGTATGCTACAATTTTTTTTCTCTGTTTGCTAACATGTTTCTGTTTCAATATGCCATATGTTTATAGAAAGATAGATAGGAGAAGAAGCATGATGCAGGTTATGTTCTCCTGTATAGTGTTTGCTACATATTGTCCAAATGTCTTGCTATAAGAAAGTTTGATTTGTACTTCCACGCAACAAAAAAGAGAAAAGTAAATGTAACATTTTACTTTATATATATAGGCATCCGTTAGTCTCGTGAGACCATGGATTTCCGCCTTGGAAGGTTTCCAGGGCGCAGGCCTGGGCAAGGTTGTATGGAAGACCAGCAGTTGCCCATGCTGCAAGTCTCCCCTCTCCACGCCACCGATGTTGTCCTAGGAAAGGGCATTAGGACCCATACAGCTTGGCACTGGTGTCGTCGCAGAGCAATGTGTGGTTAAGTGCCTTGCTCAAGGACACACACACACACACACACACACACACTGTTCGAACTAGCAACCTTCAGATCATTAGACCGACGCCTTAACCACTTGGCCATGTTTTACTACTCGTTACATAATGAACATCTTTTGAAGAGTATAGCTGGTGTAAATGCATTGAGGTTGGATGAGACTAGAACTAGAGGCCATGGGTTAAGGGTGAAAGGTGAAATGCTTAAGGGGAACATGAGTAGTAACTTCTTCACTCAGAGGATGGTGAGTGTGGAACAAGCTGCCAGCAGAAGTGGTGGGTTCGAGTTTGATTTCAACCCAAGTGAAATTTGAATAAGTACATGGATGTGGGAGGGGCTATCGTTACAGATCAATGGGTCTAGGCAGATTTACCAACTAGTTGGGCTGAAGGGACAGTTGTGGTGCTCCATGACTGTACTTCATCATTAATAAGGATAAAAGGTAGGCACAATTAAATAACTTTAATAATGATAATGCATGGTGATTGGTGATAGGAACAAAACGTAAGTGAGGAGGAGGTGTGAACGCAGAATTACTACACCACGATCATGGAAATTTAATTCTTTGACCAAGTTTATGCTCATCTGCCCTAATAATCTTTATCTAGTTTTGAGTCATATTTCTATTTGATAATGCAGTTATGAAGCAACTCAGAATGTCTTAAAGGAGTAATGGGGTACAGCTAGTAGAGCTTCTCCCTCATAGCACCAAATACCTAGTTCAATCCTAACCTGGAGTAGAAGTTTATCAGGCAGTGGTCAGCACAGAACATCCTGCAGATACTGAGGGACACAGAATCTATGGATGTTGTGGGTTCGTTCCTTGAGTAAATGATTCAAATTATGCCTCATCACCAGAATTACTAATGAAGGCCAAAACCTTGCTTGGCTGGCAGTGAGAGACGCCCTCCCAAACAGATCTCCTCCATACAGTTGAAATATCATCCCGAACATCGCTCACAAAACAGCTACGGTGGGGAGGAGACAGTCGACCACTGCTTTGCGGACTATGGATTTGCTAAGTGGGTGTAGTTAAGGGTGCAAGTGACCTTGAGTCAGTTCATCCCAAGTAGCTGTGCTGCAGAGGATTATGGGCTGTTGCCAGGGGAACATAATGATTTGGGCATCAAGTACTACCAGACCCTTTGGTCTGCCTGAAACTTGTTGGTCTTCCAGCACAGCAAGAGGTCTGTAAGAGATTGTTGCCAACTGGCACGTTTCAGCATTCTGAGGGATGTACTGAAGTTGGTGCAGCTCATGCCAAGGCTCTGTGGGGAAGGACTACAGTCTAGGCTCCTTCTGCTACCGAACTTGGAGGGGCTTAGTTGGGTGGGGAAGACCCTCAAAAATGGGGTGGGCTGGCAAGGTTAGCACAATGCTTTACAGTACCAGCGATGCTGGTTAAATTCCCGCCACTGCCTGTAAGGAGTTTGTACGTTCTCCTTGTGACTGCGTGGGTTTCCTCCGGATGCTCTTGTTTCTTCCCACAGTCCTACTGGCTGGTAGGTTAATTTGTCATTGTAAATTGTCCCATGATTAGGCTAGGATCAATTTGGGGGATTGCTAGGCGGTGTGGCTCGAAGGGCTAGAAGAGACTATTCCCTGCTTTAACTCAATAAATAAGTAATAAATAAATAAAATGAAAGTGTGTATCACCCCATTTGGGGCAGATAAATGCGGTGGTGCCGTCATTTAAAAACAAGTTAACACTGCTGAATGTATTGACCAGATCACTCTAAGAACGTAAATTTTTTTGCTTTGTTTATTCTTGGGTCTATATATAATTATGAACTATGTTTATTTTCAAAATTTTTAAAATGCTGTCTGTGGAGTTCACCCATTCTCCCTATTACTGCATGAGCTTCCTTTGGGTGCTTTGACTATGATCAAAGTCACCGGAGAGACATTGAAGCTGGTGATATAGAAGTCTTTCTGGAGATACTCTCAGTAGAGGCTCACAAACTCAAAGGTATACTGCATTTTTATACCCAAAGGTAACAGTAGGTGATTCAATACCATTTCAATAGTTACAATGACATTGTTTACTTCAATACTTTGGACTGACAAATGGTTCCTTTGAGATACATAGTGGAAGCACATGGTAATTGATAAGACACTTCTTAAGGTCCAAACGCCTTTGGGAAAAGCTCAATATCATAAATATGATGACAGAGATCCAGACACCCAAAATTAATGTTGCAGGGCTGTCTCTGAGTGCATGAATAAGGTAGGTACACAAAAATTGGTGATTACCTATACTTTTGACCATGTTTGATATGTTGATTGACAACATCTGTCTGGTCTGCCAGCTTGCACTCAAGTCACAATGGCGCAAGTAACTGAGCCATGTCGCCTGGTTTGATACAAGCCAATTAGCACAAACCCATTGTCTTAATGTTTCACTTTTCCATATGCAATCTCTTAGTCTTTGGAGCAGCCTGTGCTTTTAACTTCAATTTACTGCTTGCAGTTTAGAAAAAGAAACCTGAAGGCTAATTGCAAGTTTGGATACGATAGGGTCTTTTAAGAGCCTCTAAGATAGGTACATGGAGCTTAGAAAAATAGAGAGCTCTGTGCTAGGGAAATTCTAGACAGTCTCTAGAGTAGATTCCATGGTTGGCACAACATTGTGGGCCAAAGGGTCTGCAATGTGCTGTAAATTTCTAAGTTCTATGTTCTATGCTCTACGTTTCCTGAAGTTATTTACATTTACAACGAGAACTGAAATCTGTTTCTTGTTTGAATTGAGGCTCTCTCTGGTGGTCAGGGTTGACTATGGACATTGTGTCCTAGCTGTCCACGTGATACGCAAGCCAAGGCAGCATGATATGGAGAGCAAGCCGTTCCCCTTGCAGCAGGCTCCCCCTTTCTGTGCAACTGATGAATCCAAAGGAACGACAGAAACCGATACAGTTTGGCATCAACATCATCGCAGGAGTTGCCAGTTAGCGTTGAACTCAACATAGGACTACCTTAGGGATTCCAGCTCCGGATTTTTCCTTGGGGTTTAGTCCCAAAGCCTTTTCCACAAGTGGGTATAGCTGCAAGGCAGTGGAGGTTTGAGATCAGAGTTTTCTTCCTAGATGCCAACCATGGCTGACAAACGCTATCTGCCCAAAGCAGCCAGTTTTAAGGTGTCAGTAACCCACCTTTACCCCTTCTCCTGTCATAAGCAGGGCTTAGTAGCTAAGCCACACGTGAAGGCCAGAAGTTGGACTTGGTTGACAGAGGCTATTTGAGACGAATGACAACATGGTTTGAGTTAATATCTGCCATATTCACTTAATTCCAGAATACTCCTGAGCACTTCCCATTTCCCAAAGAAGTGCAGATTTGTGGGTTAATTGACTGCTGCAAATATAACTTAATTGAAGGTAGCTGATTGAATCTGGGAGGAGGAAAGCATGTTGGGTTTGAAAAGACTGTAGATCGATTGGGATTAATGTAGGATTAATGTAAATGGGTACTTAATGGTTGGCATAGATTAAGTGGGCCAAAAGACTTGTTTCCTACAGTATTTCTCAATGATTCTCAAGATTCTTTTGCATTAAAAACAGAGAATACTGGATATATTCAGCAGTCTGGGCAGATATATGTATGTATAGAGAGACTGAGACATACGTTGATGGCTTTTAATCAGATCTATTTTGATTTAAGGTTATTGATTCAAAATGCTAGCTCTGTTTCTCTCTCCACAATTGCTACCCAATCTCCTTATTAGTTTCAATATTTTCTATTTTTATTTTCAGATTCCAACATAGCAGCATCTGGGTTTTGGATGAATTTCAGCAGTAGTCTAGTTAGCAAGCATTTGTTTTAAAATTGAGCTTCTTGGTTTGATTGAGAGATACCTAAAATGAGATTATAATCACCGTTATCTGCAATAATAGATTTAAAGCACAACTGAAAAACTTGGGTGTTTAGTAAATCTCAAATCTCTATCCAGGTGAGGCAACACTTCACCTGCAAATCTGTTGGGGTCATCTATTGTATCTGGTGCTCCCGATATGGCCTCCTTTATATTGATGGGTAAATTGCAGGGTATCTTTTTTGAGCACCTCTGCTCCATACACCAAAAGCAGAATTTTCTGGTGTCCAACCATTTTAATTCCCATCCCCATTCCCATTCCAGTATGTCAGTCCATGGCTTCCTCTTTAGCCAAGATGAGGGCACTCTTAGAGAGGAGTTGCAACACGTCATATTCCATCTAGCTAGCCTCCAGCCTGATGGCAAGAGCATTGATTTCTCCTTCTGCTAATTTTTTTCCTCTCTCCATTTCCTATTCTTCTATTCCCCACTCTGGCCTCTTAACTCTTCTCCTCACCTGCCTAGCACCTTCCCCTGGTTTCACTCCTTCTTCCATTTCTCCCATGGTCCACACTCTTCTCCTATCAGATTCCTTCTTCTCCAGCTCTCTGTCTTTCTCACCCACCAGGTTTCACCTGTCACCTTCTATCTAGTTCACCTATAGATGCTCCCTGACCTGCCGAGTTCCTCCGGCATTTTGCGTGTGTGTGTTGCTCTGAATTTCCAGCATCTGCAATTTTTTTGGGTGTGTTTACTATTTTATTGATGCAAGTAGTGCGGAGTAACTACAACTCCCAGAACTCTCCGCGCCAATCGGGCGCAAATGCACTGGGGGCCGTTTGAGTGACGCTGCTGCAGACGAGGCGGCGAGTAAATGTTTATCCCTTGGCGGGGTTGAAGAGGTAAAGGGACAGCAGTGGGGAAAAGCGTCGCCGTTTGGTTATCGCAACGAGGAGCGGAAGAAGTAGATTCGGGTAAGGGAGCAATCCGTCAGGAACTATTGTGGTAATCTTGTGGAGGAGGGGGTTTAACAGCTGGGGACCGGGTGCCCCGTTTGATGCACCCTGTCAGCTCGGGAGGAGGGGGGCGTTGAGGCCTCCGCCGGGGCTGGGAGGAATCTTGTCTGCAACCGCAATTAAACCCAGAAATGGTGCAGTCGTTAGCTGCAGGTCGCAGGCAGCGCAGAACAGCTTTTCCTGTTGTTTATTGGGATGAGCTACAGCGGTTCCTAATCTACAGTTAATACATCAAAGCGGCAAATATGCAGCACGTATGTTTCCTTAATTCATGCCGACGTTGTCTGGGTGTCGAAACTATTGGCAAAATCTTAATCAGAATCAGTAGGCATTAACCACCAGCTGGTTATTTTATTAATTGTGCTGTCCATCGGTTGGTCGTTTTTTTCATGCGATTCTTCTGGGGTGACAGTGACTTGTCTTCAGCCTCTGTGGGTTCTGAGGAGGCTGATGAGATCAACGTGTTTGAGGGGGAAATGGATCAGCCATGATCAAATGGCGAGGCAGACTCGATGGGCCGAATGGCATATTTCTGCTTCAATATCTTATGTGGGATCTGACATAGTAGAGGTAGGAGGGTTTTTCAAGATCAGTTTTAATGTGACTGACATCTGTCGTGAAATAGAGATAGATAGATACGGTTTTGATCCCAAAGGAAATTACAGTGCCACAGTAGTATTACAAGTGCACAGATATACAAATATTAGAAGAGAAGTAAGAAAGAATTAAAAATGTTACTTCAAACAGCCATAATAGGAAGGGGGTCCTCATTTCCCTGGTTATAGGTTGACTCATTATAGGGCCCTATGGGTGAGGGTAGGAATGACCTCATATAGCGCTCTTTGGAGCAGTGCAGTTGTCTGAGTCAGTTATGAAAAGAGCTCCTCTGTTCAATCAAGGAGGCATGCAGAGGGTGAGAAACATTGTCCAGAATTGCCAGGGTTTTCCACAGGGTCAACAAGAAGTATGTTGTTTTGCAGCAGTGGTACAGTGCGATACATGGAAACTATAGAATACAATAAGAAATATGTGAAAGTAAGTTGAGTAACTAGTGCAGAAAGGACCAAAAATAGTTTGAAGCAGATACAGATTTGGATGAACCTTTCTGCTTAATGTGGGTTTCTGCCTGCTGTCAGTGAGTGGATTTCAGTAGGGTTCTCAATGCAATCCCAAAATGCTTCTCATCCATTTTGAATGATTGTAAACCAGAGAATCTCAAGAGGTCAGTGAGAATGTTAATTTTTAAGGAGGTTTTGAGAACATCCCTGAATTCCTTCCTCTGCTAATCTTGGAATCCCTTGACATGATACTGCTTAGAGTAAAGTATCTGTTTGAGGAGTCAGTTGTCAGGAATCTGAATGATGTGGCATGCCCATTAGAGCCAGTGGTTTGTTATTAATGCTCCAGTTCAAGGGATTGATTCACTCTGTGCCAGTGGATGTGGAAGATTTTGAGAATAATGTGGTAGTAGTGCCTTTGGTGCTGTGAGGTACCTCCAATCTGTATGTTGCAAGTGTACATATTGTAGGGTCTCACAGCACCTACAGCTATGGGCGAGCAAAAATCACTGCTGCCTGGTAGACCATAAGCTTTTTTGATCGTCACTCTTATTATCAATTGGTCAAGGGTTGTGCTGGCCCAAGAAGGAAGAGGGGAACTTTATTGTTAAAGTCTATTTTTTTTGCAAGAGCTCTGAGAGATGGAATGTAGTTCACATTTTTGTGGACTAATATCATGGGTGAGCATTGTGCTGTGGGCTCATGTTTCATGTATGCCCTGCTTCTTGTTCACTTCAGCATATGAATTGTTAATAACCCTGAGCTCACCCTTTGAAGATGTATGTATGCAGGAATCATCTACCCGCTACTCAACATTTGAGGAACAGCTTGTTCTCCACCACCATCAAATTTCCGAATGGACAATGAACCTTGTATGCTACCTCATTTTTTTTTCTCCTGAAGTCCTGAAGAAGGGTTTTGGCCCGAAGCATTCTGCTGAGTCCTCCGTAATTTGTCACTTTTTTCCTTTTTTTGCTCTCGTTTTGGACTACTTGATATTTATATATTTCTTATTGTAATTTACTTATTTATTATGTATTGCAATGGACTGCTGTCACAAAACAACAAATTTCATAACATGTCAGTGATACTAAAACCTGCTCTACTGTAAAGATGAAGCCACACTCAGGTTGGAGGAACAACACCTTATGGGTAGCCTCCAACCTGATGGCATGAACATCGACTTCTCTAACTTCCGCTAAGGCCCCACCTCCCCCTCGTACCCCATCTGTTACTTGTTTTTATGCACACATTCTTCCTGTCACTCTCCTTTTTCTCCCTCTGTCCCTCTGAATATACCTCTTGCCCATCCTCTGGATCTTCCCCCCCCCCGCCCTTGTCTTTCTTCCCGGACCTCCTGTCCCATGATCCTCTCGTATCCCCTTTTGCCTATCACCTGTCCAGCTCTCGGCTCTATCCCTCCCCCTCCTGTCTTCTCCTATCATTTTGCATCTCCCCCTCCCCCTCCTACTTTCAAATCCCTTACTCACTCTTCCTTCAGTTAGTCCTGACGAAGGGTCTCGGCCTGAAACATCGACTGCACCTCTTCCTACAGATGCTGCCTGGCCTGCTGCGTTCACCAGCAACTTTGATGTGTGTTGCTTGAATTTCCAGCATCTGCAGAATTCCTGTTGTTTGATACTAAAACCTGATTGTGATTCTCACAAGTTTATGTGATATAGACTGAACTTTTCTCCTTTGCATTATTTCTGCTTCTGCAAGAAGTTTACTGGAAATAAATGTTAATGTTTTGTGAGTATGATTCAGCAGTGTTGGGGTATTGATACAGCTTGTGTCATTGTCATACTTTATTAATCCCGGGGGAAATTGGTTTTCATTACAGTTGCTCCATAAATAATAAATAGTAATAGAACCATAAATAGTTAAATAGTAATATGTAAATTATGCCAGCAAATTATGAAATAAGTCCAGGACCAGCCTATTGGCTCAGGGTGTCTGACCCTCCAAGGGAGGAGTTGTAAAGTTTGATGGCCACAGGCAGGTATGACTTCCTATGACACTCAGTGCTGCATCTCGGTGGAATGAATCTCTGGCTGAATGTACTCCTGTGCCCACCCAGTACATTATGTAGTGGATGGGAGACATTGACCAAGATGGCATGCAACTTAGACAGCATCCTCTTTTCAGACACCACCGTGAGAGGGTCCAGTTCCACCCCCACAACATCTGGTCTTACGAATGAGTTTGTTGATTCTGTTGGTGTCTGCCACCCTCAGCCTGCTGCCCCAGCACACAACAGCAAACATGATAGCACTGGCCACCACAGACTCGTAGAATATCCTCAGCATCATCTGACAGATGTTAAAGGACCTCAGTCTCCTCAGGAAATAGAGACGGCTCGGACCCTTCTTGTAGACAGTTTCATTGTTCTTTGACCAGTCCAGTTTATTGTCAATTCGTATCCCTAGGTATTTGTAATCCTCCACCATATCCACACTGATCCCCTGGATGGAAACAGGGGTCACCGGTACCTTAGCTCTCCTCAGGTCTACCATCAGCTCCTTAGTCTTTTTCACATTAAGCTGCAGATAATTCTGCTCACACCATGTGACAAAGTTTCCTACAGTAGCCCTGTATTCAGCCTCATCTCCCTTGCTGATGCATCCAACTATGGCAGAGATGCATCCAACTATTTGCTTGGGATCATAGTTTGCATGCCATCATGTAGCAGTTGTCAAATTGATGCTGAGTGGAACCAAATTGTTTCATTATTTATTCATTATTCAGGATTTAGATATCTCTGGCAAGTCCTTATTTAGTACCCATCCTGTGACCCCTGAGAAAATGAGCCACTTTGTTGAATCACCTCCAGTCCTTCTGATATCCACTACCCTGTTAATGCAAATAAATCATCAGTCAGTCTTGGCAGCAATTCATGTGTAAAGCATGCAGACATGGTCAAGAGGTTCAGTTATTGTTCAGACCAAATATCAGGATGGGGAAGAAATATGATCTAAGTGACTTTGACTGGAATGCTTATGGGTGCCAGACAGAGTGGTTTGAGTAATAGGAATTGCTGATCTCCTGGGATTTTCCCGCACAGCAGTTTCTAGAGTTTAAACAGCATGATCTGAAAAAAAAAGAGAAAGAAAAACATCAAAACAACTAATGAGCGGCAGTTCTGTGGGCAAAAATGCCTGATTGATAAGAGAGGTCAGAGGCATGTCGAACCTTGAAGTGGATGGGCTACAACAGCGGAAGACCACGAACATACACTCAGTGGTGATGCCTCTAAAAGGTGGTATCCAGCATAAAGAACTCCCATCATCCAGCATGTACCCTCTTTTTGCTACCATCAGGGAGGAAGTACAAGAGCCTGAAGACAAACTTAACGTTTCAGGAACAGCTTCTTCCCCTCTCATCAGATTTCTGAATGAACAGTGAAACCATGAACACTATTTCACTAGTTTATTCCCTTGCTTTTTTCATTACTTACTAAATTTAGTTTTCTTTTTTTTTCCTGTGATCCCCTCCAAGCTGATCGCCAAACTTTGCCAGCTTGGTATCAGCTCATCTCTCTGCAATTGGATCTTGGACTTTCTGACTAACAGACCCCAATCAGTTAAGTTAGACAACCTCAACTTCTCCTCCATTCTCACCTGAACACCGGCGTGCCTCAAGGCTGTATGCTGAGCCCTCTTCTGTACTCCCTTTTCACCTATCCTTTACATTATTCTAATTCCATAATCAAGTTCGCAGATGACTCCACGGTGGTTGGTCTGATCAGAGGGGATGACGAGATGGCCTACAGGGACGAGGTCCAGCATCTGGCTGTGTGGTGTGCCGACAACAACCTGGCCCTTAACACCCAGAAGACCAAGGAGATCATTATGGTCTTCAGGCATGCCAGGAGCCACATTCACGTCTCCATCTACATCAACGGAGCTGTAGTGGAGTGTGTATCAAGCTTCAAATTCCTTGGTGTCCACATTTCCGAGGATCTCACCTGGTCCCTGAACTCCTCCATCCTGATCAAAAAGGCGCAATAGCACCTTTATTTCCTGCGGAGCATCAAGAAAGCTCACCTCTGTCCCAGGATACTGACGGACTTTTACCGCTGTACCGTTGAGAGCATACTCACCAACTGCATCTCAGTGTGGTCTGGCAATTGTCCCATATCGGACCGCAAAGCACTCCAGCGTGTGGTGAAAACTGCCCAGCGGATTATCAGCACCCAATTGCCCACCATTGAGAACGTCTACCATAAAGGCTGCCTGGGCAGGGCGAAAAGCATTATCAGGGCTGCATCTCACCCTAACCATGGACTTTTTACTCTCCTCCCATCCAGTAGGCGCTACAGGAGCCTCCATTCCCACACCAGCAGGCACAGGAAGGGCTTCTTCCCTGAGGCTGTGACCCTGCTGAACCTCTCATCACAGCACTAAGCAGTATTGCACCCATATTGTACTGTCTCAGTACTTTTATATATGTGTGCTGTAGCACTTACTTTTTATTCGCTGTTATTTTGTAAATAACACCATTCTTTGCATTTCTGGTCAGATACTAACTGCATTTCATTGGCTTTGTATCTGTACTCAGCACAGTGACAATAAAGTTGAGTCTGATCTTTACTTACTGTAAATTTTAGTTTCTGTTATTACATCTTGCAATGTACTGCTGCTGCAAAACAACAAATTTTACGACATACTGTATGCCAGTGATATTAAACTGATTCTTTATTAGGACAGGAGGTACCTAATAAAGTGGACAGGGTAAGCATGGGTATTTCTACAGTTTGGTTGGGTGTGCTGTTCCAGGATTTATGACCAATAAAGGTGTATGTTTCCAACTTAGGATGGTGTATGGCACCATTGGAGCTGCTCATAATATTCCTATGCAGTTCCTACCCTTGTTCTGTCTTGTAGTAGGTCAGAAGTTTGAGAGGAACTGCCAAATGCTGGTAATTTAAATGAGGCTGCTAAGTAAGATAAGAGCCCATGGTATTACAGGAAAGATGCTAACATGGATAGAAGATTGGCTGACTGGCAAGAGGCAAAGCGAGGGGATAAGGGGGTCCTTTCTGGTTGGCTGCCGGTGTCTAGAGGTGGTCCACAGGACTCAGGGTTGGGACCGCTTGTTTTCATGTTATATGTCAATGATTTGGATGAAAGAATTGATGACCAAGTTTGTGGACAGTAGAAAGAAAGGTGAAGTAGCAGGGAAAGTCTGCAGGAGGATTTATTCAAATTAGGAGCATGGGAAAGGTGTTGCAGATGGAATATAGCATGTGGGAGTGTATGCCCATGCACTTTGTTAGAAGGAGCAAAGAGGTGTAGACTGTTTTCTAAACAGGGAGAAATTTCAGAAATCAGAAGTGCAAAGGGTCTTGGAGTCATCTTGCAGGATTTCATAAAGGTTAATTTGCAGGTTAAGTTGGTGGTAAGGAAAGCAAATGCAATGTTAGCATTCATTTCAAGAGGACTAGAATATAAAAGCAAGTATGTAATGCTGAAACTTTATAAGGCACTTTTCAGACTGCCCTTGGAGCATTGGAGCAGTTTTGGGTCCTTATCTTGAAAAGATATGATAACATTGGAGAGGGCTCAGCGAAAGTTCACAAGAATGATTCTGGGAATGAAAGGGTTAATGTATGAGCAGTGTTTGATGGGTCTGGGTGTCTTCTTGCTGGAGTTTAGAAGAATGAGAGGGAATCTCATTGAAACCTGTCAAGATAAAGTGGATGTTCAGAGGATGTTCCTTACAGTAGGGGAGTCTAGGACCAAAGGGTATAGCCTTGGAATAGAAGGATTTCCTTTCAGCACAGAGATGAGGAATTTCTTAAACTAGAGGGTGATGAATGTGTGGAATTCGTTGCAACAAATAGATGTGGAGGTCAAGTCATTGGGTCCATTTCAAGTGGAGGTTGATAGGTTTTTCATAAATAAGGGTGTCAAAGGTTATGGGGAGAAGGCAGGGGAATGGAATGGTGAAACCATGGGCCAACGGGCCAAGTGACCTAATTCTGCTCCTGTGTTTTGTGGTCTTGTAAATGATAAATACTGCAGCCACTGTGAACCAGATTTTAGCCAATGAATGTCTAAGATAGTTGATAAAGAGGTTGTCCTGAATGGAGTCATCTTCCATAATGCTGATGGAGCTGAACTCATCCAGTTTGGTTACATTACTGATAGTAACTTGCAGCTGATGGAAAAGCTTTGCCTTATTAGAAAGTAAATCACTCACTGCAGGATATTCTTTGTGAAAGATTTCACTCCAAGACGTACACACTTCTCATGGACAGCTGTGGAATTGAACCCAGGTTGCGGGCGCTGTTAAAGCATTAAACTAACTACTGTACTATGCTACCATGCTGCCCATTTGCGAAGAGTGGCATGTGGAATTGAATTTTGAAGCAGCTGGATGTGGTTGACCTATTTCTTTGCTCCAAACAGCTCCTGCTGTGATGATTAACCTCCAGCAATCACAAATATTTGAGCATTTTCCCCTTGATCTGTTTTACCAGGGCTTTTTAATGTCACATTCATTCAAATACTGCCTTGATGTCAAGAGTAGATCATTGTTAGCTCACATCTGGTATTCAGCTCTTGAATGTGTGCTGCTTGATAAAACCGACAGTGATATCTTTCATCCCTTTGACATTGAGAGCTTCCTTCCTACAAACGTTAACTGCCTCTCTGAATTTGATAAAATTTCACCACCTTTCTTGCCTCTTATTAAGTATTCGGGCAAGAGACAATACTGAAGAATCTGCATGTGCCAAGATTTTCTGCATTGGCTGTGCTTTTTCCACCCACAATCTGTTTCTTTGGTTACATGTTTTCAGCTGGATCTCACACCTGATGTAGCATTTGCTTTACAGCGCCAGCCTGTAAGATCGAAGTTTGATTTCTGCTGGTTTATGTGTTCTCCCCATGATTGTGTGGGTTTCCTTGGGGTTCTTCAGTTTCCTCTCGCATTCCAAAGATGTACATTTAGGGCATGCTATGTGGGTGCCAGGAGAATGGCGAGACGTGCAGACTGCTGAAGTACAATCCTTGCTGTTTTAATTCGACGCAGATGACACATTTCATTGTATGTTTCAATGTACATATGACATAAAGCTTACTTTCTCTTTAATCTTCCCTCTGGAGAGTATTCGTGAAGAGTAAAGCATAATGTTTCATGCCAGTGGCTTTCTATCAGACTGGAAAAGAGAGGTCTTAGTTCCTAATTTATCATAGTTACCTCTCTGGTGAATTCATCCTGATATCAAACAATGATAAATCAGGTACAAATAGTAGATGGTATTGGTAATAGTCTGTGTTGTGCTGAGCTTCAGAATAAGTTTGGAATTTGTTGCATCTTTAGTCCCTTGTCTGTAAATTTACAGCTGCCCTGAAATCTACCACAAAGAGGAATTATATTCTGTAGTTTCATTTGCTATTTCATTCTGTACAACTTTCATTTTAGAGTTGCTATAAATAGCAATTCCAGATTTGATTAAACCTATTTCATGAAAAATCGCTAAACATTTTAGAAAGCTATGTTGCTTCTTGAATGTTCTGCCTAATATCTATGTTGTGCCACATAGCTAAATGCCTTCTGCAGAAACAGACCAATTAATGTATAAATCGTTGCATCTTCATCAACCTTGTTCATAGTGCAGTAGTGAACTCAACTAAGTTTGTCAGCATAAAACCATAAGATAGGACCAAATTAGGCCATTCAGCCCATCAAGTCTACTCCATCAATCATGGCTGAATTTGTTTTTTTTTAAACCCCAATCTCCTGCCTTCTTTTCATAACCCTTAACTCCCTTGCCAATCAAGAATATATTAATCTCTGCCTTAAAACACCCAATGACTTGGCCTAATTTTTCTGTTTTCCTCTCCTTATTTTCTTGAGTAGTTGGGTTTTATTTCCTAGCCATGAGAGAATATACAGAAATTTGGAAGTTGACAGCAAAATAGCCCCATTATTTCCATCCCCATCCGCAGAAAACCTTGAACAGGTCATTAGATTCTGGAGGTTAAATTTTGATTACAATAATTGCTGCAATACCATTTTAAACATTTTCCCCAATTTTTATTGCTGCTGCTGCTGCTGCTGCTTCGTCTTCTTATGCTTGGTACTACGCAAGCACTGCCGGACGGCTCTTATAACGGCGTGGGAGTTAAATTGTAAAATAAGCTTTTTTGACTAGAAACAACAGGAATTCTGCAGATGCTGGAAATTCAAGCAACACACATCAAAGTAGCTGGTGAACACAGCAGGCCAGGCAGCATCTGTAGGAAGAGGTGCAGTCGACGTTTCAGGCCGAGACCCTTCGTCAGGACTAGATCCCCTAAATCGATTTGATTGAGTCTATCTTTAAAAATATTAATGTCAGAAATACTATGCAGGTCTAGCGGCAGAAGATTCCACTCTCTTGTTGATCTTGGGTAGAGGGAGCACTGGTAGCAAATATTATTGAATGAAGGAGTTTCCAATATGTGAGGTCCAGTTTGCTGTCGAGTTCAACTGACCCTGTGATGAATTTGGGCGTTTGATGGAGTGATGTTGTGAACTTCTTTGAAAATGAAAATTAACTGTAGTTTAATATGTCGGTTTTCAAGTGGTTCCCATTGAAGGTTAGAGAGCATGTCGGTGACACTGGATTTCCTGCTGTAATCGTTTAACACAAAGTGAGCAGCACGGCGTTGGACTTTTTCGATGAACTTCTTATTGTTAGCTTGATGGGGATCCCATGTGGCTGCACAATACTCAAGCTTTGGAGAGACAACTGTCTTGTATGCCATGTCCTTGACGGATTTACTACATGAGTGGAGGTTTCTTCTCAGGATACCCAGCATTTTATTTGCTTTGGCTGTAATCTGATTGATGTGGCATGCCCAGTTAAGATCCTTGCTAATTTGAACACCAAGATATGGGTGGTGGGTGACTGTTTCAAGAATCTGTCCATTCATGTTATATGTCGTGTTTATTGGTTTAACTTTGTGTCTGACATGCATAGCATAACATTTAGATGAGTTGAAGGACTTTTGCCATTGAAGTTCCCATTGACATAATGAATCAATATCGTTTTGCAGCAGCTGAGCATCTTGGTCGTTTTTTATCTCAAGGTAGATTATGCAGTCATCTGCAACTGCATAATCTGACTTTGGACTTGACTATATTTGGCAAGTCGTTGATGTAAATGAGAAAAAGTAAGGGTCCCAACACGGTCCTCTGGGGCACTCCAGATGTTACTGGAGATTCAGGGGATTCTGCCCCTCCCAAGAAGCACAAGTTGTCTGTTGGTAAGGAACATGTTTAACCAATGTAGAAGGCTGTTGTTAATGCCCACATGTTCAAACTTACGTAGCAATCTCTGGTGGGGGACCGTCTCAACTGCCTTACTGAAGTCGAGTATGATCAAGTCTCCTTGGCTTCTATTGTCAAGGATCTTTGCTAGGTTGTTGATCAACCATGAAAGTTGCATGTCACAAGATCTGCCCTGTTGGAATTCATGTTGCTGGTGAGTAAGAACATTTTGTCTGTCAAGATGATCCATAATGGTGAATAATATGTTCAAGAATTTTACAAGGGATGGAAGTGAGTGAAACCAGTCTGTAATTTCCCGAGTTTGTACGCTCACCCTTCCTATAAATTGGAACGACATTCGTTTTCAACCAATCGTCTGGTAATGTCCCAGTATCAATAGACTTCTGAAATATCTTTTGCAAAACGGGAGCTAGACTGGAAGCGCAACTCTTTAGAATTATAGCTGGTATTTGATCAGGTCCTGGTGCGTTCTTACCATAGAACACCTCCTACCTGGATCCATAATAGCTTGGTATGGCAACTGTTCTGCATGTGACTGCGAGAAATTTGAAAGTTGTGAACACAGCTCATCACATCACAAAATTCAGTCTCCCCTCTCTGGACCCTGTCTATACATGTCACTGCCTCACTAAAGCAGCCAGCATGATCAAAAACACCACCCATCCCGGACATTCTCTCTTTTCCCCCTCTTCTGTCAGGCACAGATACGTAAGCCTGAAAGCACATACTGTACCATCAAGCTCAAAGATAGCTTCTACCCTGCTGCTATAAAAATTGCCTAGTATAGTGAGGTAGATTCTTGACCTTACTATCTACCTTGTATGATCTTATTGTCTAACCCTACTGCACTTTATCTGCAGCTGTTATATTTTATTCTGCATCCTGTTATTGCTTTACCTTATTCTAGCTCAATGCACTGTGTAATGATTTGATCTGTATGAACAATATGCAAGATAAGCTTTTCACTGTATCTTGGTACATGTGATAATGATATCCAATCTCCAATTTTAACATAATTTCGTTGGGCATCTCAGCCATTCAGGGCATGTAGTTCTCTACAATTTCCTACAGGTTTTTGGATTCTTTCATGAAGACTGCTGGCATAAAATATTTCTTTAATTTCTCTGCCAATTTTCTTATTCCCTGTCAAGTTTGCTCAGCCAGTTATATTATGGCTGTTTGATGGCAATTGAACTACATATTTCTGTATAGCTGGGATAACCATCCACTCCTTTGCTTAAGAGTAATTTGTCTACCTTTGCCTTAAAACTATTCAACAACTCTACTTTCACTGCCCTTTGAGGAAGTATGTTCCAGAGACACATTGCTGTCTGAAAGAAAGAAAATTACCCTGTCTCTGTTTAAAAATAGATGACCCTCTAATTTTAAAGAAAATAAAATGGTTCCTTTTATCAGAGAATGTATACAGTATACAACCTGAAATACTTGTCTTTGTAGACATCCACAAAAAACAGAACCCCAAAAGAATGAACAACAGAAAAACATTAGAACCCCAAAGCCCCCTTCCCCCCCCATGCAAGTAGCAGAAAGCCTCAACACAACAACCTCCCCCTCCTCCCCACCCGTTTCAGCAAAAAGTGTTAATGCCCACCACCACCTACCAAGCACCAGCAAAGCACCCAAAGGGAGACCATGATCTGCAGTCAACAATAACTATTGTTTACCCAACAGTTCAACATGCTACAGGCTGTCCCTTTTTCTCACGAACAGGGTACAGAGAGATAACACCCATTTTCACAGAGATTGACAACCACTGTTATGGTGTTACAGTTTGCCACGTGGTTTTTCCGTACATCTGCTGCAGCAAAATCCTGATGTTCCATCTCCCAAAACGCCTCAGTTGGCAACAGCAGCCTGAAATCAGTCATTCATACGGCCACATCCCAGAGGCAGCATCTTCCAAGCCACACCTGGAGAATGTCGGAAAATGGTCGGCTGACGAGCTCCAGGAACGGGAACTGATCTACCGCAAAAAAAAAGTAGTTTGAGTGCCACTTGCAGATTAGGATCTCAATAGAACCCCAACCACCTTGAAAAGCGAAAAAAAGGGACATTAAAGAGAGGAATTAAGTTGTTTTTTCACAGATGAGCTCGAAGAAGCAGCCACTTGGTACCATCTTAACTCCGCCCACCAGCCCTGAAGTACCCCCTCCCTGTAGATTTTCCCACATTCACTCTGATAAGACCCTCGAAATCTTAGATCATAGAACATAGAATAGTACAGTACAGTACAGGCCCTTCGGCCCACAATGTTGTGCCGACCCTCAAACCCTGCCTCCCATATAAGCCCCCACCTTAAATTCCTCCATATACCTGTCTAGTAGTCTCTTAAACTTCACTAGTGTATCTGCCTCCACCACTGACTCCGGCAGTGCATTCCACGCACCAACCACTCTCTGAGTAAAAAACCTTCCTCTAATATCCCCCTTGAACTTCCCACCCCTTACCTTAAAGCCATGTCCTCTTGTATTGAGCAGTGGTGCCCTGGGGAAGAGGTGCTGGCTATCCACTCTATCTATCTTGAATATGTTCTCAGGATTAATTTTGATAGGTACTGAGTTTTTCTCTTCAGTTAATTTGTAAAGTATTGAAGCACTTTTTGTATTCCAAAAACTCCCTATCTTTCAGTTCTCTTGTCCTGATGTTATTTAAAAGGGAACTGAGTAGATTTCTGCGAAGAGAAAGATTTTGCAGGACCATGCGGAAATGCTAGAGAAGTGAGACTAACTAGGTTGTTCTTGCTCAGTGTGCTAGAGAAGTTATGACAAATGGTCTCCCATGTTTTAACCATTCTGTGATGTCTTGTTATCCAGTTAAGTTTCTAACCTTCATGACCGAGGCAAGCTACTTCAGTTTTAACACATCACAGTCAAGCTAGTCCCTCAGAGTCAATAGAAGTTGAGCTTATCCAGCTAAGAGGCGATAGTCAAAGCCTTTCCTGGTCTGCCTAAGAATCAGAATTTGCTCTGTTATCACGCAATATGTCATGAAATTTGTTTTGTGGCAGCAGTACAATGCAAAACATAAAAATTAATGTGTTACAAAATTAAATACAGTAGTGTAAAAGAGGAGTTAAGAGATGGTGTTCGTGGACTGATCAGGAATCTGATGGAAGGGAAGAAGCTATTCTTAAATGTTGAATATTGATCTTCAGGCTCCTGTAGCTCCTCCCAGATGGCAGTAATGAGAGGAAGAGGTGTCCTAGATGCTGAGGATTCTTCATGACGGATCCCTTGGCATAGCCTCTTGAAGATGTTTTTGAGGTGGTAGAGCTGGCTAAGTCTACAACCCTCTGCTCCTATGTGCTGCTGTGCATTGGAACTTCCACAAGGTGTGATGCAACCAGTCAAAATGCTCTCCAAGTAAGTCTGTAGAAACTTGCAAGACATAGCAAATCTCCTCGCACTCGTGTATCTAATTAGAACCACTGGGGTTACTTCTTTGTAATTACTTCAACGTGTTGGGCCTATAGATCTTCTGAGATGCTGATAACCAGGAACTCACAGGAACTTGAAACTGCCCTCCCTTTCCTCTGCTGGTCCTTCAATGAGGACTGGTATGTGTTCTCCCAGTTTCTCCTCCTTGAAGCCCACTATCATTTCCTTGGTCTTGCTGTCATGGAATGTTGGGATGTTGTTGCCACAATACTCAACCAGCTTTTGTTTTGTACACCTTTGGCATCTGAGATTCTGCTGTGTTTGAGCTGTGCCAAGCCACACAATCATGAGTGTAGAGAGAGTAAAGCAGAGGGCTAATCGTGCACCCTTGAGGTATGTCTGACTTCCATTTTGTCACCACACCTATACGTTCTTCATCTGGGCAAACCAATAAGCAGATTACTTTTTTTTGTGATTATTGTAGGGCTTAGGAAGTACATTTTAGCAGAGTACTAATTTGTTTTAGGCTGATCGCAGTGGAAACGTTGCTCTAGCTTTATCCTGTGACTATGTATTAGAAGCGTGTATATGCTAGATAATTGAAGCATAATTCAAATTTAATATTACTATAAACATGAGAAAGTCTGCAGATGCTGGAAATCCAAAGCAACACACACAAAATACTGGAGGAACTCAGCAGGTCAGGCAGCATTTATGGAAATGAATAAATAGTCGACGTTTTGGGCTGAGACCCTTTCTCAGGACTGAGAAGGAAGAGGGAAGGCACCAGAATAAAAATGATGGGGGGGGGGAGGGGAAGAAGACCAGCTGGAAGGTGATGGGTGAAATCAGGTGGGTGGGAAAGGTCATGGGCTGCAGAAGGAGGAATCGGATAGACCATGGTAAAAAGGGAAGGCTGAGGAGACCCGGGGGGGACGTGATGGGTAGATGAGAAGAGGTGAAAGGTCAGAGTGGGGAATGTGGGTGGAGTGAGGAGACTTTTTTTTACCAGAAGGAGAGATCAATATTCATGCCATCAGGTTGGAGGCACCCAGAGAGAATATAAGGTGTTGCTCCTCAACCCCGAGGGTGGCCTCATCTTGGCGCAAGAGGAGGCCATGGACTGAAGTGTCATAAAAGGAATGGGAGTTGGAATTAAAATGCTTGGCCACTGGGAAGTTCTGTTTGTGGTGGATTGAGCAGCGGTGCTCGACAAAGCGTTCCCCTTATTTATAGTGGGTCTCACCTTCGTAAACAGTCCATCCAGGTGATGTGTTGCCTCATTGGGAGGGACTGTTTGGAGCCCTGAAGTGAGGTGAAGGAGGAGGTGTATGGGCAGGTTTATTCTGGTGTCTTCCCCCCTTCCTACTCAGTCCTGAAGAATGGTCTCAACCAGAAATGTCGACTGTTCATTCATTTCCATATATGCTGCCTAACCTGTTGTGTTCCTCCAGCATTTTGTGTGTGTTGCTTAATATTACCATGGAGGCCGGTTCAATTTTATTGTGATTATTATAAAAGATTATTCGCTTAATTTGCTTAATTTCCCTCCAATTTACTTCTCCTAATCTCTCCCTTCAAAACTCGCCACTAATGATTGGAAACGTCACAATCTGGTATCACAATAAAGAGCAAGTAGGTTAGAGGATGTAACTTTCTGAGCTGACGTGTTTTTCTACCTTGATACTTGCCTCCCTTTTGCCAGAAATAGTAAAAGTTTCTCATAAATGCAAGACCATCTATTTGTTTAAAATAACATTGTTATTATAGTCAAACGTGTCAGCTATGTATGGACAAATTACCACATCCTGGTTTCTAACTTCAGCAGCAAAACCAAAGAATGCACTTTTCAATTGACTTTTGGTGCAAATGGACTTACCCTGGACTCTTTTAAAAACATGCTAAGACAGATCAAAGTTGCTTCCCACTGCCCCGCCCAACTAATTGACCCTTTAATTTCAAACAGGAACTCCTAGTTCTAAATTCTCTTCTCCTTTTGGGTTGCTGATCGCAATAATTACACTTCTGTCACTGAATTATGTAATTATATGGAACTACGTGAAGCTGAGGAGGACTGTAAGGAGAGCGGTGTGAAACATAAGTCTTAGAGCATTACAGCATAGTACAGGCCCAGGATCAATCTAACTCTTCTCCCTTACATAGCCCCACCCTTCCACTTTTCCTTCAGTCTAAGTCTCTTAAATGTCCCTAATGTATCAGCATCTACCACCATCCCCACTAATGCATCCCAGGCACTTGCCACACTGTGTTTAAAAATAAAACCTTCCTCTAACGTCGCCAATAAACTTTCCCTCCATCAATCTTAAAAGCGTATCCTCTGGTAATTGTGGATGGTTTAGAGAGTCATAGAATCATAGAGAACTGCAGCACTGAAAAAGGCTTTCAGCCCCTCTAGACTGTACTGAACCATTATTCTGCCTATTCCCATGGACCTGCACCTGGGTCATAGGGTTCCGTGCCCCTCCCGGTCATGTACTTATCCAAAAGTTGAAATCAAACCAGCATCCACCATTTCAGCTGCAGCTTGTTCCACACTCCCACCACCCTCTGAGTGAAGGAGTTCCACCTCATGTTCTGCTTAAACATTTCACTTTCACCCTTAACCCATGACCTCTAGTTCTAGTCGCATCCAACCTCAGTGGAAAAAGCCTGCTTGCATTTATTCTATATTTGTACATGCCTCCATCAAATCTCCCCTCATTCTCCTATGCGCCAGGGAATAAAGTCCTAACCAGTCTCAAACTTTCTTTGTAACTCAAGTCCTGGCAACATCCTTGAAAATTTTCTCTGTACTTATGGAGAATAATTATTAGCTAATAAATAATTATTAAAGATAATTATAAACATTGAGTCTCAATTGATTCCTCTATCAGGTTCTGTTCAAGGCAGCTTGGGTGCAACAAAGATTTACGTGAAGGCCAGGCAGGTCTTGTCACAGCTTCTCAGACCATGTTTTGAATGTTTCCCTAAACAGGTCATAAGTAGAAAAGATAATATGATCCCTATATGAGAGGAGAGGATTATGCTCGTTCATTTACAGCACATCAATATAGCTGTCAAGACCAGTGCTTATTGCCCAATCCTAATGGCCTTTAAGGCAGTGCACCTATTCTGAATGGCTGCTGTATGTGTGGTGAAGATAAATACAACTCCACTGGCATTCTGAGGATCAGAAATGACTTGCATCCTCTCTTGTTCTGTGGGTTGGCTGCAGTGATCAGTATCATGGGACCTGCATGCAATGCACAGGTAAGGGAGGAGGTAAATAATGGGGTGGGCAGTTTGGGCGATGCTATTCTTCTTTGCCATCTTACACAGGGCTTCTGTGTGTTCCTCACAAATGGATTAATTTCCTGAAAGCTCCTTTGTTACTTTGAACAGTCATTTATTCTCATGAGTTGTGTTTTACATATTTATGGAGGGCATGAGGACATCCTTCGGTCATTCTCTTTGTCCACCTGTAAAACTCATGCTGCAGTGGAGCTGTGAGCTGCCTGAAAAGTAAGTGAATAGGAGGGCTGAGTTTTAGGTTTTCATCTTCAATCTTTTTCCTGTACTCTTTTTGCCATCTGACTCTCATTCTGTCTTAGCAATGATGAATTTTATATCAGTCTTTTCAAAAGTTCCCTGTGAGGTATGTTTTCTTTCGTCTTGAAGCTAAAGTACAGTAAATGGTAGAAACCTGAAATAAAAGGAGAAAATGCTGGAATATTCAGCCTCTGGTTTAAGATGGCGCAAGTGAAGCAGAGCGATTACTTGCCTGTAGCACACAAAAAGAAATCTGCTAACTGCTTTATTAATCACACTCTTTATGGTAAATGATTACTGAAATAAATAGCCTGTAACTTCCCTTTTGGAGCTGAGCTTTTGAACTGCCTATATATACGACCTAGCATTTTTGTACTGTGAACTGAAGTCTCAAAGTTGCAGGAGGGTTGTAGCAGAGTGTGTACAGGCTGAGTTGAGACCTTGGGGCCTGGCCTGAGAGCAGGGAGTGAGCCAACGTTTGGCCATTGCTGGAGTGGACTTGAAGGTGATTTGATGTGGTAGAACAGAGGCAAGGCAGAGTCAGGGTGGTGGGACCCAAGGATGAGGAAAGAACTGAGGTTCAATCGATTTGGTGGTGGGCCGAATTGGAAAGGTCAGGTATGGGCTGAATTGAGGCAATGGGGCTCAGGCCCAAGAATGTATTGAAGCAGCAGGGCCTGGGTCTGAGAACGAAGAATGGTCCGAGGTTTGGACAATTTAAGCACCAGGCCGGATTGAAAACGTCAAGGTGTAGGGGCCAGAGGTAAGGGACTGACTGGCCCACCTCACTGCTGCATGAGGGTTACACGTCTGCACTGAACTGAGACTGTAGGCTGCTGGATTGGCTGCAGTGATGATGGACTTTGGGGCTGTGGACTCACTATCATGAGCTTCAGTTGTTTGCTTTTGTTGTTTGCACAATTTCCCTTGCACATTGGTTGTTTGCCTCATTTTTTTACATGGGTTCTATTATGTTTCTTTGTCTTGTGGCTTGCCTGTACAGAGACAAATCTCAAGGTTGTATGTAGTATATATATATACATTGAAAATAAATGTAATTTGACTCTGGTCAGGTAGCATCTGTGGAAAGGAAAGAGTTAATATTTCAAGTTGAAGACTATTGGTCTGAACTTGGGTGGAAAGAAAAGTTAATTATAAGTTGCTGATAGAGTAAGGGAGAGATGGATAGACAAAAGGAATATCTGAGTGAAGTCAGGTTGTCTTCAATTATTCTTTGGATATACAGTGGTTTTTGGTTTATTGGGCCATCAGTTAATCGGGGCAGCTGCTTATTTGGGACAACTCTTAAAGAACAAAAGCCAATCAAGAAAATAACTGAGATTCCCTCTGTTTGGGACACTGCCACTTAATTATGCCACTTGGGCATTTGATAAAGTACCCTATGCAAGGCTTATTGAGAAAGTAAGGAGGCGTGGGATCCAAGGGGACCTTGTCTTGTGGATCCAGTATTGGCTTGCCCACAGAAAGCAAAGAGAGGTTATAGACAGGTCATATTCTGCATGGAGGTCAGTGACCAGTGCTGTGCCTCAGGGATCTGTTCTGGGACCCTTTCTCTTCATGATTTTTATAAATGGCCTGGATGAGGAAGTGGAGGGATAGGTTAGTAAATTTGCTGATGACACAAAGGCTGGGGGTGTTGTGGATAGTGTGGAAGGCTGTCAGAGGTTACAGTGGAACATTGATAGGATGCAAAACTGGGCTGAGAAGTGGCAGATGGAGTTCAACCCAGATAAGTGTGAGGTGGTTCATTTTGGTAGGTCAAATATGATGGCAGAATATAGTATTAATGGTAAGACTCTTGGCGGTGTGGAGGATCAGAGGGATCTTGGGTTCTACGTCCATAGGACACTCAAAGCTGCTGTGCAGATTGACTGTGTAGTTAAGAAGGCATACGATTTATTGGCCTTTATCAACCATGGGATTGAATGAAAGAGCCGAGAGATAATGTTGCAGCTATATAGGACCCTGGTCAGACCCCACTTAAAAGGATGTTGCCTGAATTGGGGAGCATACTTTATGAGAATAGGTGGAGTGAACTCGGCCTTTTCTCCTTGGAGTGGCAGAAGAGTGAGTGTGTGGAATGGGCTGCTGGCGACAGTGGTGGAGGCAGATACAATAGGGTTTTTTAAGAGACCCCTGGATACAGTGGCATGCAAAGGTTTGGGCACCCTGGTCAAAATTTCTGTTATTGTGAATAGCTAAGCGAGTAAAAGATGAACTGATTTCCAAAAGGCATAAAGTTAAGGATGACACATTTCTTTAAAATTTTAAGCAAGAAAACTTTTTTATTTCCATCTTTTACAGTTTCAAAATAACAAAAAAAAAGGGCCCGAAGCAAAAGTTTGGGCACCCTGCATGGTCAGTACAGTAATACCCCCTTTGGCAAGTATCACAGCTTGTAAACGCTTTCTGTAGCCAGCTAAGAGTCTTTCAATTCTTGTTTGGGGGATTTTCACCCATT
Organism: Mobula hypostoma; assembly: GCF_963921235.1. NCBI lineage: Eukaryota > Metazoa > Chordata > Chondrichthyes > Myliobatiformes > Myliobatidae > Mobula > Mobula hypostoma. The sequence continues at coordinate 163,142,482 of NC_086103.1, forward strand.
CTTCCTTGCAAAAGGCTTCTAGTTCTGAGAGATTCTTGGGCCGTCTTGCATGCACTGCTCTTTTGAGGTCTATCCACAGATTTTCAATGATGTTTGGTTGGGGGACTGTGAGGGCCATGGCAAAACCTTCAGCTTGCACCTCTTGAGGTAGTCCATTGTGGATTTTGAGGTGTGTTTAGGATCATTATCCTGTTGTAGAAGCCATAGAATCATAGAACCATAGAAACTTCAGCACAGAAACAGGCCCTTTGGCCCTTCTTGGCTGTGCCGAACCATTTTCTGCCTAGTCCCACTGACCTGCACACGGACCATATCCCTCCATACCCCTCCCATCCATGTATCTGTCCAATTTATTCTTAAATGTTAAAAAAGAACCTGCATTTACCACCTCGTCTGGCAGCTCATTCCATACTCCCACCACTCTCTGTGTGGAGAAGCCCCCCCCAATGTTCCCTTTAAACTTTTCCCCCCTCACCCTTAACCCATGTCCTCTGGTTATTTTCTCCCCTTGCCTCAGTGGAAAAAGCCTGCTTGCATTCACTATATCTATACCCATCATAATTTTATATACCTCTATCAAATCTCCCCTCATTCTTCTACGCTCCAGGGAATAAAGTCCTAACCTATTCAACCTTTCTCTGTAACTGAGTTTCTCAAGTCCCGGCAACATCCTTGTAAACCTTCTCTGCACTCTTTCAACCTTATTTATATCCTTCCTGTAATTTGGTGACCAAAACTGAACACAATGCTCCAGATTCGGCCTCACCAATGCCTTATACAACCTCATCATAACATTCCAGCTCTTATACTCAATACTTCGATTAATAAAGGCCAATGTACCAAAAGCTCTCTTTACGACCCTATCTACCTGTGACGACACTTTTAGGGAATTTTGTATCTGTATTCCCAGATCCTGCTGTTCCACTGCACTCCTCAGTGCCTTACCATTAACCCTGTATGTTCTACGTTGATTTGTCCTTCCAACGTGCAATACCTCACACTTGTCGGTATTAAACTCCATCTGCCATTTTTCAACCCGTTTTTCCAGCTGGTCCAAGTCCCTCTGCAGACTCTGAAAACCTTCCTCACTGTCTACTACACCTCCAATCTTTGTATCATCAGCAAACTTGCTGCTTCAATTTACCACATTATCATCCAGGTCATTGATATAGATGACAAATAACAATGGACCCAGCACTGATCCCTGTGGCACACCACTAGTCACAGGCCTCCACTCAGAGAAGCAATTCTCTACCACCACTCTCTGGCTTCTTCCATCGAGCCAATGATTAATCCAATTTACCACCTCTCCATGTATACCTAGCGACTGAATTTTCCTAACTAACCTCCCATGTGGGACCTTGTCAAAGGCCTTACTGAAGTCCATGTAGACAATATCCACTGCCTTCCCTTCATCCACATTCCTGGTAACCTCCTCGAAAAACTCCCAACAGATTGGTCAAACATGACCTACCACGCACAAAGCCATGTTGACTCTCCCTAATAAGCCCCTGTCTATCCAAATGCTTGTAGATTCTGTCTGTTAGTACTCCCTCCAATAACTTACCTACTACTGAGGTTAAACTCACCGGCCTATAATTTCCCGGATTACTTTTCGATCCTTTTTTAAACAACGGAACAACATGAGCCACTCTCCAATCCTCCGGCGCTTCACCCGTAGACAGCGACATTTTAAATATTTCTGCCAGGGCCCCCGCAACTTCAACACTAGTCTCCTTGAAGGTCCGAGGGAACACTCTGTCAGGTCCCGGGGATTTATCCACTTTAATTTTCCTCAAGACAGCAAGCACCTCCTCCTTTTCAATCTGTACAGTTTCCATGGTCTCACTACTTGATTCCCTCAATTCCATAGATTTCATGCCAGCTTCCTTAGTAAATACAGATGCAAAAAACCTATTTAAGATCTCCCCCATTTCCTTTGGTTCTGCACAAAGCCGACCACTCTGATCTTCAAGAGGACCAATTTTATCCCTTACAATCCTTTTGCTCTTAATATACTTGTAAAAGCTCTTTGGATTATCCTTCACTTTGACTGCCAAGGCAACCTCATGTCTTCTTTTAGCCCTCCTGATTTCTTTCTTAAATATTTTATTGCACTTCTTGTACTCCTCAAGCACCTGATTTACCCCCTGTTTCCTATACATTTCATACAACTCCCTCTTCTTCTTTATCAGAGTTGCAATATCCCTTGAGAACCAAGGTTCCTTATTCCTATTCAATTTGCCTTTAATCCTGATAGGAACATACAAACTCTGCACTCTCAAAATTTCCCCTTTGAAGGCTTCCCACCTACCAATCACATCTTTGCCAGAGAACAACCTGTCCCAATCCACGCTTTTTAGATCCTTTCTCATTTCTTCAAATTTGGCCTTCTTCCAGTTCAGAACCTCAACCCTAGGACCAGATCTATCCTTGTCCATGATCAAATTGAAACTAACGGTGTTATGATCACTGGAACCAAAGTGCTCCCCTACACAGACTTCTGTCACTTGCCCTAATTCGTTTCCTAACAGGAGATCAAATATTGCAAGCCATCTTCTTTTCATCTTCAGCTTTTTTTTTTACAGTCGGTGTGATGTTTGCTTCCAGAATTTGCTGGTACTTAATTGAATTCATTCTTTCCTCTACCAGTGAAATGTTCCCCGTGTCACTGGCTACAACACAAGCTCAAAGCACGATCGATCCACCCCTGTGCTTAACAGTTGGAGAGGTATTCTTTTCATGAAATTCTGTACCCTTTTTTCTCCAAACATACCTTTGCTCATTGGGGCCAAAAAGTTCTATTTTAACTTCATCAGTCCACAGGACTTGTTTCCAAAATGTATCAGGCTTGTTTAGATGTTCCTTTGCAAACTTCTGACGCTGAATTTTGTGGTGAGGATGCAGGAAAGGTTTTCTCCTGTTGACTCTTCCGTGAAGGTCATATTTGTGCAGGTGTCGCTGCACAGTAGAACAGTGCACCACCACTCCAGAGTCTGCTAAATTTTCCTGAAGGTCTTTTGCAATCAAATGGGGATTTTGATTTGCCTTTCTAGCAGTTCTCTCAGAAAGTTTTCTTGGATTTCCAGACCTCAACTTGACCTCCACAGTTCCTGTTAACTGCCATTTCTTACTTACATTACAAACTGAGGAAACGGCTACCTGGAAATGCTTTGCTATCTTATAGCCTTCTCCTGCTTTGTGGGCATCATTTATTTTAATTTTTAGAGTGCTAGGCAGCTGCTTAGAGGAGCCCATGGCTGCTGATTGTTGGGACAAGTTTTGAGGAGTCAGGGTATTTATAAAGCTTTGAAATTTGCATCAGCTGACCTTTCCTAACAATGGCTGTGAAGAAGCCATAGCCCTAACAAGCTACTTAAGGTCTGAGACCTTGGTAAAAGTTATCTGAGCGCTCAAATCTCTTAGGGTGCCCAAACTTTTGCACGGTGCTCCTTTCCTTTTTTCACTCTAAAATTGTACAAATACACTAATCTTGCTTAAAATGTTGAAAAGAATGTTTCATCTTTAACTTTATGACTTTTGGAGATCAGTTCAGCTTCTAATCACTTAACTATTCACAGTAACAGAAATTTTGATCAGAGTGCCCAAACTTTTGCATACCGCTGTAGGTACATGGAGCTTAGAAAACTAAGGGTTATGGGTAACCCTAGGTAATTTCTAAAGTACATGTTCAGCACAGCATTGTGGGCCAAAGGGCCTGTAATTGTGCTGTAGGTTTTCTATGTTTACTTGGGACAGGAAACTCTTGCCAAACACTTTCCAGTTAATAATAGTGGTGTGCACTTTTGTGGCTGTTAGACACTACACCATGCTTGGAGTTAACTGTTTCTAAAACCATCGGTTGCATGCGCTTGTGTTATGTTATCCATTTGGGCTGATAGATGTTAATTCAAACTGTGGTGATTTTTGATAATTTACTTTAGTCCCTTGCCAAGATGCCATGAAAAGATTTGACAAAAGATTTAGAAATTTATTATTGGATTACAACACTTCATGCAGAAAGGCAATCCATTATCTGCACTAGGTCTCTGCGCTGACTTTGTTCACTTAGAGTCACTTGAAAAACATGGCAAGTACACTGGATGAATTCCTCTGTCACTATTAGAAACTAATACAGTTTTATAGTGCTGTAGTAGTATTGGTGGTGTTCTGGTTTGTTCTGTACTTCATTTAAATACATCATTTATTGCTCGGTTAAATGGTGGTTTGTCTTTTTTCTACCTTTCAACTATTTCCAAAAAATTTTGGCAAATTGGGGCAGTTGCTATTTGGACAAAATGTTCTGGTCCTGATGTGTCCCAATTAACTGGAATCCACTGTATTGCCTTTCAGATATGCTAATTCTCCAATATTAGCTATTTCTTTAAGTTCCCTTTTCATTTCTTTGGACCTGTAGTTCTTTAGTATTTCCTGAAGGATTTTTGTCTTTATGAAGACAATCAAAATGGTAGTGTCATTTCTCTGCTATTTCTTCATACCCCAATATAATCCATTTTGCTCATTGTAAAGCCGCGGTCCCCAACCACCGGGCCGCGGACTGGTACCGGGCCGCAGAGCATGCGCTACCGGGCCGCGAGGAAGCAATATGATTTGGTCGGCTGCACCTTTCCTCATTCCCTGTCACGGCCACTGATCAGCCATTACGCATGTGAGGTCATGACCCGCGCGTCATCCTTGTCAGCGCGGGAAGGCAATCAACTCCTCGAGCTTGCAAATGACGACGGGCTGAAAAGTATGTTTGACATAACATCTCTGTCGGCATTTTGGATCAAAGTCAAGGCTAAATATCCTAAGACAGCCATGAAAGCACTGACAACGTTGCTTTCATTTCCAACATTTTTTTGCGAACCGGAGTTTTCTGCAATGAATGCAATGAAAACTAAACTGTGGAATAGACTGGACATCAGGAACCCCCTTGGAGTATCGATGTCTCCCATCACTCCTCGATAGGACGGTGTTGTTGCAGGGAAACAAGCCCAGGGCTCCCACTGATTCAGCGATATTGGTGTGTTACAATGATTTTATATATTCATATGGGGAAAATATGTGCTGTGCGTTTAATATCCAAATATTACTTAAAACGTTATGATGCTATTGACTTATAAGTGACCTATATAACCATATAACAATTACAGCACAGAAACAGGCCATCTCTGCCCTTCTAGTCCATGCCGAACGCTACTCTCACCTAGTCCCATCGACCTGCACTGAGCCCATAACCCTCCATTCCTTTCCTGTCCAGATACCTATCCCAATTTTTCTTTAAATGATCATATCAAACCTGCTTCTGCCACTTCTACTGGAAGTTTGTTTAACACTTATTTCAAGCTCCCCTGTCCTCCCGATAATTGATTATCATTATATCCATGCGAGGAAAATATGTGCTGTGTGTTTAATATTAAATTCGTTAGATAAACCCTTTTAGAAACAAAATTGAGTGTATTACCAATTTATCACCCATATTCCGGTAGTGATTAACACCCACCCCCACGAACAGAATCGCCAAAAAGGATTTGCTTTTGGGGGGGGAGGGGGAGTAATCGGCAGGTCACGACACGCGTGCGCATTGGTGCCCACGCAAGGCTTCATGGTCATTGTAGTCTTTTGGGTAAACAACGCATTTGACTGCTACGCTTGTTCGTTGGCAACCCTACCCCCCCGTCGGCCGGTCCGCAAGAATATTGTCAATATTAAACCGGTCCGCAGTGCAAAAAAGGTTGGGGACCCCTGTTTTTTGTACATAATTGATAGGATCTCTTTTTATGCTTTATGTGAACTGATTTCTTATCAATGTTAAAGGGAGGGAAATAAAACGAGGGTAACTATAGGCTGGTATGCCTAATTATTGGTAAAATGTTTGAATCAGTTATTCAGGAAATAATATTACATTTCAAAGTCGTTATCTCATTGAGCAAAGTCAGCATGGAGTCATGAAAGGGTAATTATGTCTGACAAATTTGTTGAGAGTATTTTGAGGAAGCCCTGGCCCAAAGGGATAGAGAGGACCAGGTAGATGACTTGTATTTGGACTCTCCAGAAGGCATTTGTGCCACACAGGTTAAGTGGCAAAATAGGAGCCCTGGTGTTGGAGGTATTGTGTTGGTCTGTTTACAGATCTAGTTAACAAGCAGAAAGCTATAAGTGGTGATGTCATCTTAAACTGAGAGAATAAGCCAATGTGAAATGAGAAGGGGTTTAATGATATTAGCGTTCTTTAGGAAGTGTTGTTTAACCCCTAAGCCAGGCAGGCAATACAGTTTTTGAGAGTTATGCTCATGACTGTCGAGCAGGAGTTCCCAACCCCCTTTATACTGTGGACCCCAAGTTGGGAACCCCTGGTGCAGAGGGACACACCTTTTCCCCCAACCATACTGTGGCCTATCATCAGCACATCCATTTCAAATGCACTCCCCAAACTTGAATGACCCTTGATCCATGTTATTTGGGTCAGTTGGCTCACCACTCTGTTGTTCCTTCTGTCATCCTGCAAGCCATATGGACCTTCTACTTGCCAAGGCTCCGTTGATGCCAATTTCTGGATCTCCATTCCATCCACACAATCCTAAGAGGTTTTAACTGAAAAAAATAAACATATTAAACAGCCCAGATGGACGTCCCAATAATGTTTAACTGGGTCTCTATTTGGCTTGCAAATGAGTAGAAATGGAGTAACTCTGAAAATTGAACAGAAGTGCAACCTTGTTATTATTGGTTGAAACTTTGTAAGGGGAGACGGTATAAATTTTAAAGAGTAACTCTTTGCTTCCACCCCCCCCCAGTAAAATGAGACCTTGCTGCTAACTTAAATCTTTTACTCTTCATTTCAGTTTTTTTTAAGGTCACTGAAACCTTTTTTAAGATTTTTAATTAGGAACCCTCCAGTGTCATATTTCAAAATAATAGATTTTGAGTTATATAGGCTAATTATATTTTAAGGTTTCATATTGTCTCCCCAGGAGTTTAATGGTGGAATTGCACTCTTGGGTCCTGAAAATTTCAGTTTTGAGTTCTGTTTGTTATAAGTCCTTAACAGACTTGAATTAGGGATTCTGCTTTAAGAAATGAAACTGCTTCCCCTGGGTCTGAGCAGATGAATCATATGAATCTTGGGTAGATCAGTCACATAGCATTGATTGATAATACTACAGCAGAATATTAGTTTACTGTGTTACTATGGAAGTACTTCTGTTCAATTTTCAACAAATTGAGCTTCACATGTTTTGAAATGCAGCGTCCTTTTGGTTCTACAGAAAGCGGTAAGGATTTCATCTTTATAGTTTATTAAACCATTTTGGGTGTTAAAAAAAAATAGGTGTATCTTGTGCATAGCAAATAATGTTTCAATATCACAGTATTAAATAAATAAGTTTCCAGATTAAATAATACTCATTCACAGAATAATTGATCATAATATATATTTTTCGTGAATGATAAACGGTTGAATTAGTGAAGTGAGAAGGGAAAATTGTTTAGACATGGTTGTGTCACATCAGAATTTGTTTGATCAGAGTCAGTATAGCTGAAGAAATGAAAGACAATTTATCCTCGACAGAATCCTCAACTTGTTCATCAGAGAACCCTGAAGTGTAATGAATGAAGGATGATGCAATGTGTGATTGCAATGGTAAAGCATAGAAGCATGTTTGCACACTGCCTAACCTATTGCAATACCTCTGACGGGTATTAAGTCATCTTTTAATTTCTAATCATCCAATACTGACTTTGAGCTGTAGAATCATTGATATATCTGAAATTATAAATGTTTTTACTTAAATATATAATGCCTTTTGCTTTAAAATGCTTTTAATTATTTCCTTCCTCATTCAATGGTTTTGAACTCCTTTCTTATTTTAGAAGCACTTGCTGCCTTTGGTGAGTTGTCAGCCAGTCCATGAAAACATAAGGTACCTCAACCAGCAACTGGGCATCATGAGTTCACAGACAAGCTGAATTTATTGGATTTGATATGCGATCTTGGGGCAGCACGATAGTGTAGCAGTTAACATAACACTTTTAGAGCATCAGTGACCTGGATTCAATTCTGTCACTGTCTGTGAGGATTGTGTACATTCTGCCTGAGACCATGTTCCATGTGATTCGGTTTCCTCGCACGTTCCAAAGACCTCCAGGTTTTGTTTGGTTATTTCATAGTTGATTTTTTCAAAAAATGGTTATTGTGCATTTCCTTTTCAAGTTACAGATATTGTTGTCTTGTATGGAGCGTTTTAATTATTTTGGCCAAACTGGTGAAAGAAGACTGATCTTCAGAGTACATACTGTTAACAAAGCTTTAATTTAAAAACCTGCAAATTTACAGTAAGGGAAAAATATTCTGGTTTATATTAATGTAAGAAGTTACTGAATTACATAACAATAAAAATAGAATCATAGCATCATAAGTACAGGTCCTTTGGCCCCTCTAGTCCATGCTGAGCCATTTAAATTGACTTTTCCCATCAACCGAAACTGGGCCAATAGACTTCCATACCCTTACCATCCACGTAACTATCCAAACTTATCTTCAGCGTTAAAATCTCCACTTGTGCTGGCAGCTTGTTCCACACTCTCACAGCCCTCTGAGTGAAGAGGTTTCCCCTCATATTGCCCTTAAACTTTTCACCATTCACCTTTCACCCGTAACCTATCACCTCTGGTTGTAGTCCCACCCAACTTCAGCGGGAAAAGCCTGCTTGCATTTACCCTATCTATACCTCTCATAATCTTGTCTACCTCTCATAATCTTGTCTACCTCTATCAAATCTCCCCTTCTACATTCTGAGGAATAAAGTCCTAACCTATTAAATCTTTCCTTATAGCTCAAGTCCTCCAGTCCTGGCAACATCCTTGTAAATTTTCTCTGCATTCTTTCAACCTTATTTACATCTTTCCTATAGGTGGGTGATCAAAACTGCACACAATACTTCAAATTAGCCTTCTTCAACATTTTGTACAACTTCAATATCACATCCCATCTCCTGTACTCAGTGCTTTGATTTATGAAGGCCAATGTGCCAAAAGCTTTCTTTTCGACCCTGTCTACCTGTAACATCACTTTCAATGAGTTATGGACCTGTATTTCCAGATCCCTTTGTTCTACACCACTTCCCGGTGTCCTACCATTCACTGTGTAAGACCTACCATGGTTGATCCTACTGAAGTGTAACCCCTCACACTTGTCTGCATTAAATTCCATTCGCAATTTTTCAGCCCATTTTTCCAGCTGGTCCAGATCCTGCTAGCCATAATAGTCTAACCCACTGTCCACTACATCCCCAGTCCTGGTGTCACCTGCACATTTGCTGACCTAGTTAACCACATTATTATTCAGATTGTTGATATAGATGACAAACAACAGCATAAGTCCCTGCGGCACTACTACTCACAATCGTCGTTTCACTAATGAAAGGGTATCTTTCTGGAAATTAAAATTTGGATAGAACTGGTATAATTCCTGAAAATTATACTCTTGCCTTTTGAATTGGTGCCCACATGATAGATTTTAAGTTCTCAGCAATTCAAATACAAAATAATCATGCTGCTGTTTCAGTCACTTCTGTTGATCACTTCCCTAATTGAGAATTGTTATGAAAGCTGTGTAAAAGGTAGGAGAGGAGGTTGATTAAAAACAAATCTACTCACTGTATTGCTCTGCTTAATTAGCAGCTTGGTAACGTTGGTTACTTGTTCTTTTACACGTTATATTTTTGACTGCAGCAATTTTTTTGATTTCTTATCAGTAGCTAAGGCATGTTATATTATTTGGTCTTAATTTTTTTATGGCTGTCATGCATAAATTTCTTGAACTATCTGACATCTAACCATACACAGAAGAAATGATCCAAAGTGTCTGAAATTCTCCATTATCTGGTTTACTCAGCTCCTTGTACTTTTGAACTATTCTTCTGCATAATAGTGGGGTCTTTTTTCTAAGACTGATGTCCTTTAGCGTAACACACAAAATGCTGGAGGAACTCAGCAGGTCAGACAGCATCGATGGAAATGAATAAACAGATGACATTTTGTGCTGAGACCCTCTTCAGGACTGAAAAAGAAGGGGGAAGACACTAGAATGAAAAGGTGGGGTGGACTAGCTAGAAGGTGGTAGGTGAAGCCTGGGAAAGTTAGAGGGCTAGAGAAAAAGAAATCTGATAAGAGAGTAGACCATGGACGAAAGGGAAGAAGAGGCACCGGGGAGGTGATAGGCAGGTGAAGAGAAGAGTTAAGAGGCCTGAGTGGGGACTAAAAAGAGGAGGAAAGGCAAAAGAAAATATTGCTAGATGAAGAAATCAGTGTTCATGGCATCAGGTTAGAGGCTACCTAGATGGAATATGAGAGTGGGCATCAATGTGGCAAAAAAAGTCCTTGGACTTGGAATGGGAATTAAAATGGTTGGCCACTGGGAAAATTCACTTGTGGCGGATTGAGTGAGCTGCCCGACAAAGTGGTCCCCCCAATTTACGATGGGTCTCACCAAAGTAGAGGAGGCTACATCGGGTGTTACAGATACAATAGATGACCCCAACAGATTCACAGGTGAAGTGTTGCTTCATCTGGAAGGACTGTTTTGGGTCTTGAATGGAGGTGAGGGAGGACGTGAATGGGCAGGTGTCAAATGCAAGAATATGTGCCAGATGGCAGGTGGGAGATGAGTGGGGAGGAACGAATGGACAAGGGAATCAGAGAGGGAGTGATCCCTGCAGAGAGCAGAGACTCGGGGTTGGTAAGGATGTTTTTGGTGGTAGAATTCTGCTAAAGACGGCAGAGGTCGCGGAGAATGTGTTGGATGCAGAGGATCATGGGTGGTAGGTGAGGCCAGGAGAAACGCTATCTCTGTTAAGGCGGTGGGAGGATGAGTGCAGATGTCTGGAAAATGGAAGAGCTGTGGGTGAGGGCAGCATCAATGGTGGGGGAAGGGAAACCTCATCAATGATGTCCTCAAAATGAAAGCGTTATTCTGGGAACAGATGTGCTGGAGTGACAAAGGAATTGAGAAAAGGGAATAGCATTTTTACAGGAGACAGTGTGGGAAGAGATATAGTCAAGATGGTCGTGGGAATGGGTACGTTTATAAAAGATGTAGTAGTCTGTCTCTAGGGATGGAGACAAGGAGATCGAGAAAGTGGAGAGTTGTCAGAAATGGACCAAGTGAATTCAAGGGTCGGGCAGAAGTTGATGAAATTAACAAGTTCAGCATGGGTGCATGGAGCAGCACCAATGCAGTCATCAGTGTAGCGCAGGAAGAGTGGGGAGCTTTAACAGAGAAGGCTTAGAATGTAATCGATGAAAAGGCAGTCATATGTGGAGCATAAGAGGGTGCCCATGCCTACCCCTTGCCTTTGGAGAAAATGGGAGGAGCCGAAGGAGATATTGTTGAGAGTGAGGACCAGTTCTGCCAGACTGGTGGAGGGGAACTGGTGGGGTCTTCTGTTGAGAAAGCAGAGGAGAGCTTTAATGCCTGCTTGATGGGGGAATGGAAGTGTATAGGGACTGAACATCCACAGTGAAAATGAAGCAGTCAGGGGGGCCATGACATTGAAAATTGTTGAGGAGATGGAGAGCATGTGAATTGTTGAGGATGTAGGTGGGAAGGGACTGAAGCAAGGTGGGTAGAAGAAGGACACAAGTTGAGTGGGGTGGGAGCAGGCAGAAACAATGGACCTGAGGGCAGTCTGGTTTGTGGATCTTGGGTAGGAGGTAGAAGTGAGCAGTGTGGAGTAAGGGAACTATGAGCTTGAAGGCAGTAGATGGAAGATCTCCAGAGCTGATGAGGTTTGTAATGGTGTGGGAGATAATTTTCCGATGGTCCTGAGTGGAGTTCTCTTCAAGGGGTAAGAAAGAGGAACTGCCTGTGAGTTGCTGCCCGACTCAGCAAGGTAGAAGTCAGTCCACCACACTAGAACTACACCCGCTTTGTCTATGAGTTTGATGGTAATATTGGAATTGGTGGGAAGAGTGCTGAGGGCAGTGCGTTCAGAGGGAGTAATGTTTGAAGGGGAGAGAGGAGTGCTGAAGTCGAGGTGGTTGATATCTTGTCGGCAATTAGAGATGGAAAAAATATAGAGCAAGCAGTGGGATGTCCAAGAGGAGGAGGAGGGTTGGAGACGGGAGAAGGGGTCATCAGTCTGGGATGAGATTTCTTGCCTAAGACGTGGGCTTACAGACAGGGGCGCTGGAAGGAGAGCTCAGTGTTGTGGCGGGCACGGATTCACTGAGGTGTGAGTGAAGGGGGACAAAGGTAAGGACCTTCATGAGGATAGAACGTTCCACTTCAGACAAGGGAAAGGTCAAAGGGAATGGTGAAGACACAGATGGGATTGGGGGGGAAAGGGGTTGGAGGAGGGATGTGGTGTTCAGGCAAGGTGGGGTGGGAGGAAGATGGAGGCTCTGAGGACCCAAGCGGTGAAAGGGGAGCTTGAGAGACCTGAGGTTGGAGAGTGGTGTTGGGGGAAGGGGAGCACGGGGGCCCAGTGGCAGCAAGGAAGTTCTCGGTCTGGAGGTGCTGGCAGCCAGGGTCTGGGCTGGAGCTGGAGCTATAGTTTCAGAATAATATTGGAAGCTAACGTGAAAGTGAGGTAATACTTGCAAACAATACAAAATTTTCATTATACATAATGAATAAAAAGGCTTGAGGACAATAAAGATTACATTTGCAATATACAATCAAAAAGATTTTTTTAAGGTGCAAATTGAGTGTTTTAATGTGCTACCTTGTAAGGTTACGCACATCAAAGTTGCTGGTGAACGCAGCAGGCCAGGCAGCATCTCTAGGAAGAGGTACAGTCGACGTTTCAGGCCGAGACCCTTCGTCAGGACGTCCTGACAAAGGGTCTCGGCCTGAAACGTCGACTGTACCTCTTCCTAGAGATGCTGCCTGGCCTGCTGCGTTCACCAGCAACTTTGATGTGTGTTGCTTGAATTTCCAGCATCTGCAGAATTCCTGTTGTTTACCTTGTAAGGTTAGTCCATTTGTCCAAAGTAGGTACCATACAACTTGGAGTTTGGGCATGTTCAAAATTCAGAGTAATTGATGAATACTGCTTTCTTGTAGCTCAAACTAGGAAAATCACAAGCAACTGGAAACACTCAACAGGTCAGGCGGCATCTGTGGATGCCAGTTGATGCCTGGTTAATGTACCAGTTCATAAACTGTTCATCGTAATTTAGAAAGATAGCAATTTCGGAAGGGATGAAATGAATATTCCTGATGGGGTGAGATTGGGATTATTGAAGTGATTCGAATGATAACAGATTGATCTGGTTATGTTAATGAGAAGAGTTAAAGACAAACCTAAGATCATAAAGTGCACTGAAATACAGGTTAGATTTGTTGCTTAACCTGAAGCTGGAAGTGCCCAGCACATTAATGTGTCTGTAGCTTGACCCATTGTTCATCTGCTGTTTAAAATTTTAATGGTAAGTGATTCTGTATTTCTGAAAAAAAATCTATACACTACTCATAAAAATTGATCTGATTAAAGCTTGATGTATGATGCTCTCAAAGTTATGTGTGGTTTTGCAAGGTGCCAAGCTGTTCTTTTTCCATATTTAAGCCTTGATTGTCAGTACAGCTGAATTGATTTTTATTGTGAAGAGAAGTGCCTGAGCTTTAATGTTTTAGTCTGAAATGTTAATAGTTGGCTGTGGAATCCATTTTGCTCTATGCAAGTCTGCATTGAAGCCATGCACTGCATTTTTTAAGGTAAACTGAAACTACTAGGTCCTAAAGTATGATAGATATTGTATTTTTTTGATAGATAAGTGAAATAGTACATGGTATTTATTTTTTCTAAATCTTAGCATTTTATTGTGCTTTAATGTGGATGAAATTCAAGCAAGGAGCTCAAATAAGAGGTTTCTGAACTAGGAGTAAACAGTTAAATAGGAGCAATATTTGCATGTGCAAAGTACGCCCCTCCATTTTACAAAAATTGTATAGTTCTGTACTGTTTAAAAAGCATATAGGAAAATACTAGAATCACAGTTTTGTCAAAGAGAGTGGCTCTGGTGAAGCCCAAACTAGGCATTAGTAAGCACAATATTGAGGAATTAGTGATACTTGATAGCATAGCATAAACACCTTTCACTACTTTGAATAGACAGGGGAATAATTTGCTGACTTGAATTTCTCCTACTATTTGTAAGTGGGATATGCTTTTCACATTGTTGGATGGATGCCAGCTATGTAACTATAACAACCGCTTGGCTTGAGGTACAACTAATTCTACAGTCAAAATCTACGCAACCATATCTATTTGTGGATTGGTCCCATAGCCTTTGCTCTATCTAGTATTTTCATCGTATTTCTACAGTGCTTTTGTTTTTTTTATGTTTGGTATTAAGAAATTGAAAGACAGAAATTCTGCTTCAGACTTGAACTTTCTGTGGTTGACCAGCTTTTTGCTGTACCTTGGTACACGTGCTAATGATAAATCAATTCTATATTAATTTGCCTTTTATTAAAATGATCTAATTGTGGCCTTCAACACCTCTGAATGCCATTTCGACTTTCCACTAATGGAAGTGTATCACTAATCAATCTACAGTGCAGAGAAGCTGAATCTGGAGGGTGGATTACGTCATTTATTGATGGGAGTAGTACAGTGTACCCCCATATTATGTAAAGAAATTCGCTCTCACGGAACTCATAAATCATTAACAAAAAAAATTGAGATGGGGATAAAATTTTGTTCTTACAAAATTTGGGGGGGAATTAACTAAATAAACTCAAAATATGAAAGAAACAACAAATTTTGTCAATATTTGTTAAGGGTTCATGTTACAGATAATCGTGACCAGATTGTTTCTCAGGAACACAACCCCTTCATAATATGGTGGCGTATCATATATTAAATTCTCATTGTATTCACATTGTGGGGTTACTTACAACTTTTAAGAAGATTCTTCATTATCTAAATTGTTATGCATAATCAATAAAATTTTGAAAATAGAGCGGTGTTCCATTTTAATGTACTTTTCATACAGTTTAATTTCTAGAAGTGTCCTTGTAGCACATGACTCTTAACAATTGAAATACTTATCGAGGACATATTACCATTTATAACTGAATTATTGGCCACCTTGCAATAATCCGCAGAGGCTGGTTACCAATGCTCTTTCTGTTACAGCCATGAGGATTTTTCAGAGATCCAGATTAACATTGTCTGAATGCATCAGGCATACGAAATATAGCAGCCTGTAGGATTATAGTGCCCAACATTATAGTTTCTGTTCATTAAAATTAGTGTATTATTGAAATCAATTTATTAATTACCCCTATCTAATGGCTGGGGGTAATTAGAAGATAGTTGTAATATAGGTTTGGGGACGTGGTATGGTTATATTTGATGCTTGTATTTAAATTGTATATCTGGATGACACAAATTTGTTTTAGGCTTCCATTTCTCTCATGAAAATGTTCAGGGAATCAGAATCAGAATCAGGTTTATTATCATCGGCATGTGACCTGAAATTTGTTAACTTAGCAGCAGCAGTTCAATGCAATACATAATATAGAAGAGAGAAAAAAATATAATAATAAACCAATTATAGTATATATATATTGAATAGATTTAAAAATGTGCAAAAAACAGAAATACTGTATTTCTAGTAATTCCTAGGCAGGAGGTTTTGGTCATGGGCATAATGTTAATATAACATGGAAGGTGGCTCTTTGGCCCATATTAAATCTGCTGTCCAAGGTGCCTCCCTAAGCTAGTCTCATTGCCTGCATTTGATCCGTATCCCTCTACCCACTTCCTATACACGGACATCAGGATTCAAGATTATTTAATATAATTTCCTGTACACAAGTGTAAGGAGGACAAAATAATTGTTAATCTGGATCCCATGGAGCACAAAAAATACCAAAGATAAAGTACACAATAGCAGTAATAAAAATGCAATAAATATAAATGCATGAGATAACTTGTGTACCTTGATTGTATGTCTATAAAGTGACTTGGGCTGTACATAACGTGACTTACAGGAAATAAAGTAGTGGTGGTGTTGGCGAGTGGAGTGATGATCAGTCTTACTGCTTGGAGAAAGTAACTGTTTTAGAGTCGAATGTTCCTGGCATGCATGGTATGTAGTCTTCTGTCTGGCTGGAGGGGGACAAACAGTCCATGAGCAGTGTATGTCGGATCCTCCAGTGTTCTGTAGTTACCCGCCCTTTTCTGGCAGCTTTATATGTCCTTGATGGGGGGTAGGCCGGTGCCGGTAATGCATTGGCAGTTCCGGAGAAAGAGTTGAGGAACATTTCCAGTGCAGTCGTGCAATATGGGCTCCCACCCCCTTCCTCTATCCTTTTATCCTGACTTCTGCTCTCTTCCTTTCCTGGCCTGATGAAGGGTCTCGGTCCAATACGGACTGTTCACTTCGCTTCATTGATGTTGCCTGACTTGCTGAGTTCCTATTGCAGTAACTGACAAAGTGGATCATGTAATTAAATGGTTACACTAAATAGTGACTTTGGCTTTATCTTAGGAATCATTCACTGAAGGTTTGGACTGGTTTAGGCACTTCAATGTATGATTCTGCTCACTAAAGAGAAGGAATGCATCAAGTTTCTCATGTTAGGGAAAATACTTTAAAAGTTCTAGTGGTGAGAAAGATGAAAGTCACAGACTGGGTTTGAAAAGCTTTACAGAAGGAAAGAAAGTCTGCAAAAGAAAAGTGTTTTCAGAGGTTTAAGGACAAGAGAAATGAATGTGTTAGATTTGGATGCCTTTAATTTCACCATCATGGGCTTGTGGGGAAGCAAGAGTCTTCAGCACGACACATTGGATCAAGGTACGTAAGTAGTGTACAAAATGGTACCAAATGAAGCCATCCCATTATCCCACTAAGTTTGTCTGTTTGTGCATTCCCATTGATTCTACAATATGGGCAGTTTTGTTTTGTACAGACCAATTAATCTTTGGCATTATAAGGGGAAATAAATTGCAGGAAGCCAAGGTGATTAAAGGAGAAAGGTACAACCTCCAAGTACGCAGTGACAGAAGCACCTTGGTCATTGGAGTTGGGAGGAAAAAGCTGTACTTCCTTTGCTGCTGCAGTGGTCCAATTAAAAGTCAGAAAACCTATTGAGGTCCTGAGAAAGTAGTGAAGTCTTTGTTCGGAAGTAATCTGTGAAAGTAATATAAAGGTAGTGAGTGCATCAAGCCACTTGCAAGATATGAAATGGACTTTTTTTGTATATAAAACCCCCTTTTACTGGGTGTCTCTGGAAATGTGGCTGTTAACCCCTTGCTAACAGCCACTGGATTTCACTGTGAGTACCTACCTTTCTCCGGCTTCATACGTCTAGGGAGTATATGACTTTGGTCCCGCCAAATCCGTGGAGTTGGGATGTCTCTCCTACCCAGACCGCAGTTTGTGTGAATGTTGTGTGATTTACTGCCCTGCATTAGCCAGTCAGCATGAAATAACAGATTGCACACTGTGTACAATTATAAAGAAATGCATTTGTGAATGTTAAACTTAACCAAAGATTTAGTAAGGAAAAGAAAGAAAAAAAAACAAAAGGGGCTATTATACTTAAACAGTCAAATATGCACAGGTTGGAGCTCAAATCTTCCAAAAGACAAATTCACTGATCCTTGGCAGACCTCTTTGCCTGGGTTCCATAGAACTGCATTTGCCCACCGGATTGAATCCTGTGACCAGTTCTGTCCGGCATTTTCACTTTTCACCTTCCGCCAAACGAAGACCCACCACCAGTGTCAGTCACAAAACTGCTCCCCCAGCCTTCTCTAGAACCTTCTCCCCGTTCCAGTCTCCTGACTGGAGTGCCCCCATTCTTAAGCATCCCTCAACTCCAACAGAAACCCAAACACTGCTTCTACAAAAGGACCATTACATGAAATTTCCTGCAACATTAGCAGTAAAACTTTTACTCGAGCGTTACATATATAGGGTTGTCTGGTCATACCTACCATTTCCTAAATCACTACTCAGGAGGCTAGATGCATCTCTTACCTATCCATTGCAGTAGCCACCATATAATGCAGCAAAAGCTTTGTTTGAAACTTTCAAATGTGTCTGTCTTTGATAAGTATGAAATCTGGAATGGAGGCTTCACTGGAATAGCAGTCAAAGAATCTTGTGACCCATTGTGACCATGGCAGCTTTTAGAGCTAATGAGGGACTTCTATCCACTAGCTGAGAACCTTAAATTTATATTCTTGCTGGAACCCCAATCTTAAAATCTGTAAAGTTACGCATTTTATTTATACCAAAGCTCACCAGTAGTACACACCAATGTTGTGCAGTGATGTACCTGTGTCCATCAGTACTGTATCCATGCTATGTGGTTCACACCTGTCCGCATCAATATTGTCTACTGTAATGACATCTGTGACCACCAATGTTATACTCCATTGTTTTACTGCAACAGACCTGTGACGAACAATATTGTGTCCAAGTTATACATGACAAATCCTCTGCAGCTTCCTAGATGTAGGTACAGTCAGGAATCTGCTTTTAAGCCCAGTTTCATGCGTGTTCTGGATGGCTGGAGGAAAAAAATCTAGCTCTAAGCCTGAACTTTGTCCTCCAGTGCACTCTTTCTGATTCATCTGCTTGGTCATCACTGTCTACTCCGCAGTGGGGGCAGTTGGCAGGCTAACTATTGACAATTTGCATGATGAGCAGCCAGATAGAGGACTCTAGAGATGCAAGCACTGCAGTGTTGTGAACTAAGGTTAGTTGACTAAGGGATGTTTGACTTCAACATCTCAGATTAAATTAGTTTTCTTTGTCACAGGTATATTGAAGCATAGAATGAAATGTGCCCTCTTTGTCAATGACCAACAAATTCCTAGAATTATGCTGTGGGTGTTGCCATACTTCTGGTGTCAACATAGCGTGCCCACAATTTACTAGTCCTGGTCCCTTTCGTCTTTGGAATGTAGAAGGAGAGGAAACTGGAGCACTCATATGTAATCTGCGTGGTCATAGGGAGAATGTACAGCAGCAAAAATTGAACCCTAATGGCTGATGCTCTAACAACATTACTCTAACTGCTACATACTGTGCCGCATACAGAGGATCGATCTTGGGCCCTCCTATTGATGCACTCCTCAGCACACCAATCAAGGTGCCGAGACACCCAATGCTCCCTCGGCACCAATGCCTCCCCTCCCCCCCCCGACAGGAAAGGAATGGAGGGTTATGGGCTGAGTACAGGTTGGTGGGACCAGGTGAGACTAAGAGTTTGGCACGGACTAGAAGGGCCGAGATGGCCTGTTTCCGTGCTGTAACTGTTATATGGTTATATGATATGCAGAGTTTGAGGAGATTTGGTCTGTCATCAATGACCAAATTTCTACAGGTGTGCTGGAGAGCATTCTGACTGGTCTGGAGGCTCCAGTGCTTCTGCAGAGAGTTGTCAATTCAACCAGCTCCATCATGGGCACTAGCCTCCCCACCATAAAGGACATTCTCAAAAGGTGATGTCTCAAGATGGCAACATCCATCATTAAGGACCCTCACCGATCAGGACATGCCCTCTTCTCATTACCACTATCAGACAGAATGTACACTCAACATTTTAGCAGCAGCTTCTTCCTGTCTGTCATCCAACTTCTGAATGGTCCACGAACACTACTGCACTATTTTGCAACATACATCAAAGTTGCTGGTGAACGCAGCAGGCCAAGCAGCATCTATAGGAAGAGGCGCAGTCGACGTTTCAGGCCAAGACCCTTCGTCAGGACTATTTTGCTCTCGTTTTGCAGTATTTATTATTTTAAAATATAGTTCTTATTGAAACAGTATCATTTTTGTATTGCACTGTACAAAAATAGACAATAGGTGCAGAAGTAGACCATTCGGCCCTTCGAGCCTGCACCGCCATTCTGAGATCATGGCTGATCATCTACTATCAATACCCGGTTCCTGCCTTGTCCCCATAACCCTTGATTCCCCTATCCATAAGATACCTATCTAGCTCCTTTTTGAAAGCATCCAGAGAATTGGCCTCCACTGCCTTCTGAGGCAGCGCGTTCCACACCTCCACAACTCTCTGGGAGAAGAAGTTCCTCCTCAACTCTGTCCTAAATGACCTATCCCTTATTCTTAAACCATGCCCTCTGGTACTGGACTCTCCCAGCATCTGGAACATATTTCCTGCCTCTATCTTGTCCAATCTCTTAATAATCTTATATGTCTCAATCAGATCCCCCCCTCAATCTCCTTAATTCCAGTGTGTACAAGCCCAGTCTCTCTAACCTCTCTGCGTAAGACAGTCCGGACATCCCAGGAATTAACCTAGTGAACCTACGCCGCACGTCCTCCACAGCCAGGATGTCCTTCCTTAACCCTGGAGACCAAAACTGCACACAATACTCCAGGTGTGGTCTCACCAGGGCCCTGTACAAATGCAAAAGGATTTCCTTGCTCTTGTACTCAATTCCCTTTGTAATAAAGGCCAACATTCCATTAGCCTTCTTCACTGCCTGCTGCACTTGCTCATTCACCTTCAGAGAGTGATGAACAAGTACTCCTAGATCTCTTTGTATTTCCCCCTTACCTAACTCCCCACCGTTCAGATAATAATCTGCCTTCCTGTTCTTGCTCCCAAAGTGAATAAGCTCACACTTATTCACATTAAACGCCATCTGCCAAGTTTCTGCCGACTCACCCAGCCTATCCAAGTCACCTTGAATTCTCCTAACATCCTCATCACATGTCACTCTGCCACCCAGCTTAGTATCATCAGCAAACTTGCTGATGTTATTCACAATGCCTTCCTCCAAATCATTGACGTAAATCGTAAACAGCTGTGGTCCCAATGCTGAGCCCTGTGGCACCCCACTAGTCACTACCTGCCATTCCGAGAAACACCCATTCACTACTACCCTTTGCTTTCTATCTGCCAACCAGTTTTCATTCCTTGTCAATATGCTCCCCCCAATGCCATGAGCTCTGATTTTACCCACCAATCTCCTATGTGGTACCTTATCAAATGCCTTCTGAAAGTCAAGGTACACCACATCCACTGGATCGCCGCGTCTATCTTCCTGGTTATATCCTCGAAAAACTCCAATAGATTAGTCAAGCATGATTTGCCCTTGGTAAATCCATGCTGGCTTGGCCCAATCCTATCACTGCTATCAAGATATGCTGCTATTTCATCTTTAATAAATAAATAAATCTGATTCTGACACTTCAGTGTCAGATGTAACATGATGGTGCCTAGAGTCATATGTGACTCCTTAAAGAACCACCTGGAACTCCTGAGTCTAAACAAGGAGACTAGCAAATATACTAAAAGAAGTGTATTGGTGCTGAGGACTTGATTACTTTGCAAGTATACAAGACTTTACATTTTATCCCATTCATCCTTGTAACGTTTATACATTAATGGGAATAAATTCAACAATTCAGAGCTTCACTGAAGATGCCAAGCAGTATATTACAATTTTCCATCCTTAAACAGTGTGTGAAAGTTGAAGGGAATGTTGCATTGAAGTAATCTGTTGACATCCTGGAAGCAAGCTAATAATCTTGAAAAATACTAATTGTTAATTATTTTCCAATTTTATCTAAAAATGTGTTTTGGATTCTGATGTGTTTTTTTGATCCAAGGACCTTTAGGAAGTCAGGAAAGAGGCATGAAACTTGTTGCTTCATGATTGTTTTGTTAAGTGCTAATAGAACATAGAGAATTGGAAATGGGGAGAAGTAGAGGCTAGTGGCTAAGAATGGAGAGAAGCAGCAAAGGTTGTGGCCCAACATGGTCAGCTGTTTTTATGCCATGAATAAGAAATATTTTCAAATTTGTAAATAAGAGTTAACCAATAAATAATAGTATTGATTTATTCAAATAATGCAATACCAGAAGCTTCCAGAATTATACAAATATAATAATTCAAGGATGCACTGAACAATTGCATATACATAGTGACCACAAGAAACATAATAAACTTCATATTAAAATACTCACCCCCTCAGCCCTTTGTTCACATAAAGAAGTATTACATACAGGGATTTTGAACAAATTGAAAATTTTTATTTCTGAATCACATGCTCAATTTTTTTCAAAGCAAAGCTCCAAAACCAGGGAAAATTGTAAAGCATGAAAAATTAAAGATTCAAAAACTGAAATGTCAGCAGTTTGAAAGTATTCATTCCCCTTTCTTCAATACTTAGTTGAACCACCTCTTACAGCTATTACAGCCAGTAGTCTTTTTGGATGTCTGAATTAGCTTTGCACATCATGATCGAGCAAGATTTACCCATTCCTCCTTGCAGAATTGCTCAAGCTTCCGCCACCTCCAACGGGATCCCACCACTAAGCATATCTTTCCCTCCCCGCCTCTCTCTGCATTCCGCAGGGATCGCTCCCTACACAACTCCCTTGTCCATTCGTCCCCCCCATCCCTCCCCACTGATCTCCCTGCTAGCACTTATCCGTGTAAGCGGAACAAGTGCTACACATGCCCTTACACTTCCTCCCTTACCACCATTCAGGGCCCCAAACAGTCCTTCCAGGTGAGGCATCACTTCACCTGTGAGTCGACTGGGGTGATATACTGCGTCCGGTGCTCCCGATGTGGCCTTTTATATATTGGTGAGACCCGACGCAGACTGGGAGACCGCTTTGCTGAACATCTACGCTCTGTCCGCCAGAGAAAGCAGGATCTCCCAGTGGCCACACATTTTAATTCCACATCCCATTCCCATTCTGACATGTCTATCCACGGCCTCCTCTACTGTAAAGATGAAGCCACACTCAGGTTGGAGGAACAACACCTTATATTCCGTCTGGGTAGCCTCCAACCTGATGGCATGAACATTGACTTCTCTAACTTCCGCTAGGCCCCACCTCCCCCTCGTACCCCATCTGTTACTCTTTTTAATGCACACATTCTTTCTCTCACTCTCCTTTTTCTCCCTCTGTCCCTCTGAATATACCTCTTGCCCATCCTCTGGGTCCCCCCCCCCCCCGTCTTTCTTCCCGGACCTCCTGTCCCATGATCCTCTCGTATCCCCTTCTGCCTATCACCTGTCCAGCTCTCGGCTCCATCCCTCCCCCTCCTGTCTTCTCCTATCATTTTGCATCTCCCCCTCCAGCTTTCAAATCCCTTACTCACTCTTCCTTCAGTTAGTCCTGACGAAGGGTCTCGGCCTGAAACGTCGACTGCGCCTCTTCCTATAGATGCTGCCTGGCCTGCTGCGTTCACCAGCAACTTTGATGTATGTTGCTTGAATTTCCAGCATCTGCAGAATTCCTGTTGTTTGCTCAAGCTGTGCTAGTTTAGTTGGGGATCAGCGGTGGACAGCAGTCTTGAGGTTTTGCCAGAGATGTTTGATTGAGTTAAGGTCAGGACTCTGACTGGACTACTAAAGGACATCAATTTTCTTCATTTGAAGCTACGCCATGGTTGCTCTAGCAGTGTGCTTTGGATTATTGTCCTGCTGAAAGATGAACTTCCTCACCAGTTTAAGCTTTCTGACAGGCTTTTATCCAGGATCTCTCTGTATGTAGTATCATTCATCTTCCCATCAATGCTGATGGATTTCCAGTCCCTGCTGCTGAAAAGGATCCCCATAGCATCATACTTTACAGTAGGGAAGGTGTTATGTGGCAGATGTACAGTATTAGATTCAGACCACATGTACTGCTTAGTATTGAGGTCAGAAAGTTTCACTTTAGTCTCATCTGATCACAAGACCTTCTTCCAGTTTTTTACACTATCTTCTAAGTGACACTTCGTAAAGTTTTTACAGGCAAGGATATGCTTTTTTTTAAGTCAGGGCTTTTTCCTTAACACTTTTCCACTAATACTCTTTTGTGCAAGGTTTTAGAGATTGTGAAGCCATGAACCTCATCTCCAGTTGCAGTCTTATTGATCTCTGCAGCTCACCCAGTGTCTGTTGGCATCAGAGTATCCTCTCTTACAAATGCCATTCATCTCCAGCAAGTTTAGAGGGGCGGCCTGACCTAGGCAGTGTGTTGATGGTTTTATATTTTTTCTGCTTTTTCATGATGGACTGCACTGAGCTCTAAGGTATGTTTGAGCCTTTGAAATGCTCTTGTATCCTTCCCCAGATTTGTGCTTCTCTATTATCATTTCCTTGACTTTCCTTGAATGTTCCTTTGTCTTCATTTTGGTTTGGTCTGTTGAAAACCTACCATACTGTTATACCTTACCTGGGGGTGGGGGAGTATTTATTCTTATGAATTAATTGAAAACAGGTGATCCTTCAATTCTCTACATCAACAAATCGATCAGAATACTATTTTTGTGTGGAGGGGAGTTGGATTTGATGTTTTTCTCTGAATGACTTTCATGTTCTTTCTTTGTTTTGTGGTTAACTGGAGAAGACAAATTTCAGAGTTGCATATGGATACATGCTTTGATAATAATTGGACCTTTGAGTTGATAAGGTAATATATTGCACCTGAGGAAAGTTAACATTAGTAATTTCAAAGGGGATGAATACTTTTTATCCTCACAATTTTGCCTTTTAGTTTCAGTAAATTGTTTACAGGTTTTGGAATTTATCTTTTGATTTGGCATGATGCACGATGTTTTGTAGATTGGCTCAAAATATCCTACTTCAATATATTTTAAATTTAGAAAATGAGACAGTAAAATGTGAAAATAGTTGTGGGGTCTGAATACTTTCTCAAGGCACTGTAAGTAGTTGTATAACATACAAGTGGACAATTAATTGTTAACCTGCAAAGAAAATAGCAATTATACAGTCTAATCCAACAAATGGGAAACTTTCTCTTTATACCAGACTTTTTAAAAATTAAAGCTTGGGGTGGAATGAGCAATATTTATAAGCTCTTGATTAATCAGGACATCAAAGAAAGCAGGAGAATAGGGTTGCGAAGGACAATAAATCAACTATGATGAAATGGAGGAGCAGACTCAATGGGTCAAATAGCCTAATTCTGCTCCTATGGCTTATTACAAAACTTTTAAACATAAAATTTATTTCCAAATAAATGAATAATGTTTATGTAGAAATGTGATTTTTTTTTAACTTAGCTGGAATTAAATGGTGATCATGAGGAATGGTAGGAAGGTTGATCTATTATAAGAACATGGGCAAATAACAGTTATCAATATGATCAAGGATTTATGATAGGACATGTGTTTTACATTTCATGCAGTCTGTACTATTTGCTTATTAGATTATAGAGAGAGTACTTTTATCTTTGTGTAGCGCTGAAGTTAAAGATCTTGGTGATATGAGCACAAGAAGAAATTAGATTATTTTTGGCAACTTTTTATCTTTGCGTTACAAAGCTGTTTAGGGAGAAGATTATATTAATTCTTCTGTTATTGGATATTCTTTCAAGAGTTATCTTTTAAAAACCCTTTTCTACACTATGAATTCAATGGAATATATTTCATTTTATTATGGCAAAATCAATGTCCTTTTTCTCTATGTTCCAGATTGCTTATTTTCAGGCTTTTCTCTGTAGCCCCGTAACTCGAAATCAGTTTGTTTGCTGGCCAATAAGAAAGTCAGCATACAGAGGAAGTAACAGGGCAGCAAGATAAAACATATCAGTAAAGGAGAAAGATAATATTTTTAAAAAAACAGTTGATTGATACTAGTAGTTTTCCGCAGGGGTTGGTGTTGGGACCACTTCTTTTTTATGCTGTATATAAATGATTTAGATGATGGAACAGATGGCTTTGTTGCCAATTTGCAGATGATATGAAGATTGGTGGAGGGGCAGGTAGATTTGAGGAAACAGGTTACCAGTCCCAGTTCAAAAATACATTCCCTGGTAACTGGTGGAGATTTGAAATTTTTGACTCAAAACAGGAGGAAGTTTGTCTGTAGAAGTGCTGGAAGCTCAACATGGATGAGTCTGTAGCCAGCAGTGAAGCACAATGGAGATGCCCTGCAGGTTTGGGCTGCATTTCTGCAAATGGAGTTGATGATCTGGTCAGAATTAATGGAATCTTCAAAGCTGAGAAGTACAAGCAGATTCTCATCCATCATGCAGGACTATCAGGGAGGGGTCTGATCAGTCCCAACTTCATTCTACTGCAGGCCAATGACCCCAAAAAACACATGGCCAAGGTCATAAAAAAAGAACATTGGCATGGCCCCCACATGGCCTCAACATCATCGAGGCTGTTTGGGATTAGCTGGAGAGACACAAGCAAGTGAGCCAGCCAGACTGTAGAATAACTGTGGCAAGTTTTCCAAGATACTTGGAATGACCTGCCAGCTGATTTTCTTATAAAACTGCATCACAATGTACCGAAGAGAATTGGTGCAGTTTTAAAGGCAAAGGGTAGTCACACCAAATATTGATTTGATTTAGTTTTTTTTACACTGTTTACTTCTCTTTATTGTAATTTCTTTGATATTTAGAAGTGTTTTCATTATTTTTGAAAACATCTTTGTTTTGCAGAATTTTTTTACATGTGCATAAGACTTTTGCACAGTAATGTATATAATTTAGTTTTTAACAATACAATTCACCCGATGTCACAAGCTTGCTTTTCAAAGTTATCTTTTATAATTTTGGACAGTGAGCAACATGCTTAGAATCTGCAGGTTCTAGTCTGTGCTGTTTAATTTTTTTTGGCTTTTTTGGTCATGGTGTTCAATGTGGCAGACTGCATTTTCAGCAACTGTAGTTTGGAAACCATCTTCAAAGGCTGGTTGGTATTTTATTGGTAAGTTAGTTGCATTGATAAATGTAATTTCTGAGGCAGTATTGATGGGAATGAACAAACTGCAAGGTGAGCTGTGGAAAGACAGGTTGTAGCAGTAAGGTTGAAATGGGTAGCATGAAACGGATGTATTGCAGAAACTGCAGATAACAATAGTACTTTGAAACTGCAAAGGTCAAAATTACGAATCATAAACAGAAGAGATTCTGCAGATGCTGGAAATCAAGAGCAACATACACAAAATGATTAAGGATCTCAGCAGGTCGAGAAACATTTATGAAAATGATTAGTTGACATTTCTGGCTGACACCCTTCATCAGGACTGGAAAGGAAGGAGGAAGACTCCAGAATAAAAAGGTGGGAGGAGGTGAAGGAGGGGCAAGCTAGAAAGTTGATAGGTGATGCCAGGTTGGGGGAAAGATAAAGGGCTGGAGAAAAAGTTATCTGATGGGAGAGGAGAATGGACCATGGGAGAAAGAAAAGAAGGAGGGGCAGGTGACAGGGATGTAGATGGAAAGAAGAGGTAAGAGGCCAGAGTGGGGAATAGAAGAAGAGCAAACATAAAACAAAAGAAATAGGAGCAGGAGTAGGCCCTATTACCCGTCGAGCCTGCTCTGCCATTCAATAAGTTATGGCTGATCTGGTTATAGATTCAACTCCACCTGCCTGCCTTTTTCCCCATAACCCTTAATTCCCCTACTATGCAAAAATCTATCCAACCTTGTCTTAAATATATTTACTGAGGTAGCCTCCACTGCTTCATTGGGCAGAGAATTCCACAGATTCATCACCCTCTGGGAAAAGCAGTTCCTCCTCATTGCCATCCTTCATCTACTCCCCCGAATCTTGAGGCTATGTCCCCTTGTTCTAGTCTCACCTACCAGTGGAAACAACTTTCCTGCCTCTATCTTATCGATCCTTTTCATAATTTTATATGTTTCTATACTATCTCTCCACATAGTCTAACTCCCTCATCTCTGGAATCAACCTGGTGAACCTCTTCTGCACCACCTCCAAAGACAGTACATCCTTCCTCAAGTAAGGAGATCAGAAATGCACACAGTACTCCAGATGTGGCCTCACCAGTACCCTGTACAGTTGCAGCATAACTTCCCTGTTCTTAAATTCAATCCCTCTAGCAGTGAAGACCAACGGTCCATTTGCTGCCTTGATAGCCTACTGCACCTGCAAACCAACCTTTTTGTCATTCATCCACACGTACTCCCAAGTCCTTCTACACAGCAGCATGCTGCATTTTTTTTACTATTTAAATAATAACCTGCTCTTTCATTTTTTCCTTCCAAAGTGGATGACTTCCCATTTACCAACATTGTACTGCATCTGCCAGACCCTTGCCCACTCACTTAACTTAGCTGTATCTTTCTGCAGACTCTCTGTATCTTCTGCACAATTTGTTTTTCCAATCAGTTTAGTACACTTCACTTGGTACTTTCTTCCAGATCGTTAATGTATATCATGGACATTTGTGGGCCCAGCACCGACCCCTCTGGCACATTGCTCACCACTGATTGCCAACCAGAGTAACACCCGTGTATTCCAACTCTCTGCTTTCCATTAGTTAACCAATCCTCTATCCTTGCAATACATCACCCCCAATTCTATGCATCCTTATCTTATGGGGCACCTTATTGAACACCTTCTGGAAATCCAAGTAAATAATGTCCATCTGTTGCCCCCTATCCATTGCGCTCATTATATATTCAAAGAAATCCAGTAAGTTTGTCAAACAGTGATTTAAAAAGTTTTCCTTAATTCCACCATCCCCCGCCCCATTTACAGAAAAAAACACACGGCCCTAAAATAAGAAAGCCCTGCAGAGGGGAGAAAAGATGTTTATACTTGATCATTAAAAATAAAGTGGGGAATGCAAAAACAATCTCCAAAGACATCAAAACAATAAAATTAAACCTAAACAAAAAGAAAAATGTCCATGTAATCTCTAATGAAGAAAAATCGGTGCCATTATTCCTTTGACTTACTGCCCAATTAAAAAAACTTAGAAGAAAAGCTGAGACTTATTATCTATTTACTAAGCACTCCTCGCTATATATAAAAGAAAAAATCTTTATAAACTATGAAAACTATCACTTAATGAAGAAAAGGAAGGATAAAGACAAATAATCAAACCAGTTAACAATTAACACGCTGTGTTAATTCACTCAGTATACCAAACAGATTTCGGAAAAGTCATTCATCAGTCAAATCAAGAAGTTCACATCTTCTTTAAATGGCCCATCGATCAAAGGACACCTTCAACATATCAGAAATCTTCAAAGCTTGTTTTCTTTCGGAAAATTATTCAGCAGACCTAATACCATTCAAACCTTGGCCGCCTCCAAAATAGAATTAACATAGTCCAATGCCGCTTTGGGATCCAAAAAAAACACGTGGAATCGAATCTTTAGGAAATAATTTTAATCGGGCTGGATAGCGAAGTGATGGGAATAATCCCTTATCATGGGCTATCTTCATAGCTGGAACGAATTTGAACCGCTGTTCCATAACTTCTGGTGGATAGTCTTCATAAAAATGAATCTCGGAACCCTTGAATTAAAAAATCTGTGTTTCCTTGCATATTTTATGATTTGATCTTTTACTTTAAAACGAAGAAAGCTGACCAAAACTGACCTTGGTTTATTCGGATCTTGAGATTTCGAAGTGAAATTTCTATGCGCTCTTTCAATATCAGGAGGCTGAGGTAAAATATCCGGAAATAGAGATTAAAACAAATTAGCAAAATTGTCCAATAAATCCCCACTCTCAGATCCTTCCTTCAGTCCAACAATTTAGTCCCTAGCTGCTCAAATTCCCTCAGCAGAATCTCTTTCCTCATTCTCCCTATGTCGTTGGTACCCACATGGGCCATAACAACTGGATTTTTCCCCTTCCACTGCAAATTCCTTTGCAGGTCGGATAAGATGTCCTGAATCCAGACACCAGGCAGGCAATACAGCCTTCGGGATGCTCTATCTTCGCGAGAGAGAACTCTGACTATTCCCTTGACTATACTATCCTCAATTACCATTACATTTCTTTTCTCTTCCCCCCTCCTGAATGGCTCCCTGAATTATAGTGCCACATTTAGGTTGCTCATCCTTCCTACAACCCCCACTCTCATCCACACAGGGAGCAAGAAGTGGGAGGGGAAAAGACGAAAAGAGAAAAATGAGGAGGAAAAAAATTACCAGAAGGCGAAATCCGAATTTTCTATTAGCCAACCATTTTAATTACTACAGTATCTCCATTCCCATTTTGTCATTTTGGTCCATGGCCTCCTGTTCCGCCATGATGAGGCCGCTCTCGAGTGGAGGAGTAACACTTCATATTCCATCTAGGGAGAATAGTGGCATCTTGCACAGCAAGCTGCATGACTAATGGTGACATCCTGCATTCAGTTCATGAATCTTCTACTTCTTTCAAATAATATTCTACTACTAAGCTGTGTACGATTGGAACCTGTCGTTTTCATTTTGATGGTGTAGTGGTGTGCTACACACAGCGCTAAAATAACGACACGTAGTCGGTGAGTTGGAGTTGCGATAGAAGAGATTTATTCAAACTTCGTGGCCTCCTTTAAAGCCTTCCTGTTCCTGCCCTCCTCGGGCGGGACTGCTGTGGGGAATGCATATTTGCAGACCCTTTCCGCGCGCGGGATTTTCCCCCTGCTGGTAAAGATGGCCTGGCGCCCTTTTTGGGGCCGGCCTCTCTGCCGGCGCGCGCCGGTTCGTGTGTCCTAGAAAGTGGGTCGCCACAATGGTGTGTTTTTAGGCTGATTGAGCAATCTGCGCTTTGTCGTCTCTGAGGGAATTTGCTGAGGTTGGGAGCACAGTGTGTCACCAGGTGGCCTGGAAACCTTGGATGTGGAGTGCGAGCCCATAATTGACTCCATTGCTTCTCTCCGATTGAGGCACTGAGCAAAGTTAAACTCGATGAAGATGAGAACGGCAGACGGGCAGGTGTTGTGCGCTGTTTGCCTGCATTTGACCATTCTTCTTTTCCCCCTTGCTTACTGCTGTCAGAGGAAAGCGCAGGACTCTTGGGATCCATATTATGAAGATTTTTTTTTGATCAAAGTATTTTTATTAACAAAGAAAAATAGAACATATGTTATAATACAACCAACCATTTTATACCAGTTACAAAAAGAACCCCCCCACCCCTCAATAAACATGAACAAATAGAACCAGCCAGACCAGTCAAAAATAGATACAAAGGCCTAGTGTACATATAAAGATTGAGCACCTTACACATTCAGATAATTTTTTTCAGCATCCATATTTTTGACAAAGCTTAAAAAAGGTTGCCAAGTAGTGTTAAATCTTGCAGACTGCTGCCCCCTGACCAAATAGCGGATCTTCTCAAATTTTATAAAGTACGTGATATCTTTGGTCCAATATCCATATGTTGGAGGGGAAGAGTCTTTCCATTTGCACAAGATGAGCCTTCTGGCAAGAAGTAAACAAACAGGGATGAGATCGGTTTGGAATTTGCTGAGGTTAACATTCTGAGAAGGCACTTCAAATAATGCTATTGACCAAGATAGTGTAATTAATTGTCCAAAAACTTTTGAAAAAGTTTCAAAAATCAAACCTGAGAAATTTACTAATTTTGAACATGACCAAAACATATGGCAGTGTGTAGCTGGGAATTGTTTACATCTGTCACACATTGGGTCAAGATCTTTATTAACCCTAGCCAATCTAACTTTAGACCAATGACAACAGTGCACAGGTTTAAACTGAAACTGAACAACAAACATGTCTAAGACACACAGAGGATGAATAAATTTTATGAACTGTTTTTTGCCATACGTCATCTGGAATTTGTTCCATTATGAAGATTGATTGGCGAATCTAGACTTGTTTTGGGGGACTTTGATGTTCATGTTGCATGCTTTTCTGGATTCTGGTTACTTTTTTTGCTGATTTTGAGCAGTTTGATTGGGGCGATTAACGTGGCTTGCAGTGGGCTATCAGCGCCACATTGAACTGAACTAAACTGAATTCTCCTGGACTCGTGGTTTGATGTTGAGTTCCTATATGATATTCACCGGCTTTTTATATTTGTGCAACTTTATTCTTTTTTTCACATGTATGTTTGATGTTTTTTCTTTGAACAGGTTCTATGGTGTTTCTTCGTTTTGGGGCTGCATGCAGGAAGATGAATCTCAGAGTTGTATTCTGTATTCACACTTTGATAATAAATATTCTTTGAACCTTTGAATCCAACTGATGGCATGAACATCAATTTCTCCTTCCAGTAATTTTTTTAAAATTCCTCCAAGAAAGTGGTAAATAAGACCTACACAATTCTGAGCTTTATCAAATGTTGGATTTTCTGGGTCTAAATAAAATACTTCATGCCTCTGAAGAATATGTATTAATATAATATCAAGCAAATGTAAATAAAGAATTGTTTTGTTCTTACTATAAGAAATATTTGCAGTAAGTATAATATAAGAAACATTTACAGTCTTTTGCAGTGAGATAGTGCCATTAAGTGGCAAATGTTTGCATGCAGCTCCGATGGGAATCATTAAATATTTCCATTTAGGACTACTACAGTTGAAATCTACAGACACAACCAATGGTATTTTAGTAAGCAGCATCATTTTAAGATGTTTAAAAAATCTATTGATACTCAAAATCAATGAAACTTGGCTGGCAAACTCGGATCATAATATGCAGTTCCCCGTTAAGAAAACAGAAATGGGGACATTGTGCTGGTCTACAGGTACTTCCACTCCCAACTGTACAGTCGCTGGAAAATAAAATTGAAGACTTCAGAGCAAGATTGTGATACCAGAGGGACTGCTGTGTACTTTGCTTCACGGAAACATGGCTATACACCGCCATTTTGGATGCAGTGCTTTAGCTCAATGGCTTTACCATTCTCTGCAAAGAAAGTACAGTTGACTTTTAAAAGCAGAGGAGGTGGAGTATACTTTGTGATTAACTCAAGGCACTATATTTTATGAGGAATTTGAAGAGAATTGGTATGTCATCAAAGACACACAGATTTTTACAGATGTGCCATGGAGAGCATTCTGGTTGTATCACCGTTTGGTATGGGTGGTCTCATTTTCACAGGATTAGAAGGAGCTGCAAAGTAGTAAACTCCACCAGCTCCATCATGGGCACTAGCCTCTGCAGCATCAAGGACACTTTTAAAAGATAATGCCGCAAGAAAGTAGCAGCCATCATTAAGGACCCCCATCACATGCCATTTTCTCATTACCATAAAGGAGGAGGTACAGGAGACCAAAGACGCACTCAACATTTCAGAAACAGCTTTTTCTGTTCCAGCATGAGATTTCTGAATGAACAATAAACCCATGAACACTACCTCAATATTTTTCCCATTTCTTTTAGCACTACTTATTTATATATTTACTGTAATTTATATTTTTTTATTATGTATTGCAATCACCAGTTGTCACAAAACGGATTTCATGACACACGCTAGTGATACTAAATTTGATTCTAACTAATCTCTGAGTAATTTGTTGGAATTTTCTTTCAACTGTTTGGCGCACTTGCAATACATCTTTTCTGTCTGTTCAACCAAATGAGCACCATCCTACTTTGTATATCTTCTGTCATTAAGTTTTTATCCATGTTAAGCCAGATTGTTCCCAATTAGGTCTACCAACTACATTTGACTCGAAGTTTTTTTTTCCACAGAACATCCACCTAATGGTAGTGAGATTTAATCAAACATTCAAAAACTGTGTTAATTGATATTAAAATACTGGAAATTAATTAAATGACAGTAAGATAATTAAAGTACTTACCTGCACTTACTTTCCAATCAAGGTTGATGACTCCACTTGAATGAATGGTGTTCAGCTCCTGTCCATTTGGCTCCGAGCATTTGTGTATGATATTGGATTTGGTGATTAGCAAAAGGTAAGTACATTTAGACCAATATGTTTTGTAATGTTGCTATTTGTGAAACCAAATACAAGCATGCAAATAGAAGCAGATACCCATTTTATCGTCTCATCATCCAGATGAACATGTATTTAAGTGTGGTGTTTCTTTGATCATGCTAAAAATGTTTGCTAATAAAACAGGGCATCTAGTACCATGCTGTTCAAGGCAAATCATTATGTATTATCTGAACCAATTAAATTGAAAGGTTATGAAATTAGTGCAAGGACTGAGTGAAAGCAGTGAACAGAATGTAAAGTTGGAGTTAAGGAAAATAAAGATAAGCTAAATAAAAATGCAAACAACAGGAATTCTGCAGATGCTGGAAATTCAAGCAACACACATCAAAGTTGCTGGTGAACGCAGCAGGCCAGGCAGCATCTTTAGGAAGAGGTACAGTCGACGTTTCAGGCCTGAAACGTCGACTGTACCCCTTCCTAGAGATGCTGCCTGGCCTGCTACGTTCACCAGCAACTTTGATGTGTGTTGCCTAAACTAAATAAAAGTTAAGTTTCAAATACTACACTTCAAATATTCAATTATTTAAACCTGGTCAAATGTGACTACTTAATTGGAAAAGTTAATTTTCAGTGCATAGTTGATGATAGCAAATAGTTATATCATTTAGTGGATATGTGGAGCAAGATAAGCAAGACTTTGACTGAAGATGGAGGTATGAGACTATAGATGCTAGAATATGGATCAAATATGGATCAAAAAGTAAACTGCAAGAGAACTTGACAGCTGTGGATGGAAATGGACGGTCAGTGTTTCAGGTCGAGACCTATCCTGTGGACTGAGTAGAGGGTGAGGTTTGGGGAAAGAGGTGAAAAATGACAGGTGAGGAATGATTGACAGAAAGATGGAGTTAGATGGTGGAAGGAAGGTGGAGATAGCAACAGAGGCCCATCATCATGGATCATTTCATCATAACAGTGAATGGAGATAGTACAAGGAAAAACAATAATAGAATGCTGAATAAAGTGCTAGAGTGCAGTGCAGTCAGATGCAAGCCCTTAAGGTGAGGCCAAGAGTCCATTCTGATGTACTAGGGATGGTACTGTACAACACTTTTTTAATAATTAGAATTGGTTTATTATTGTCACATATACCATGATACTGTGAAAAGCTAATCTAATATGCACAAACAGCATATTGTTTGTGGATATTAGATTATTATATAGGGTTTTAAGGTAGAACAAAGTAAAACAATAACAGCACACACAAAATGCTGGAGAAAATCAGCAGGGCAGGCAGCATCCATGGAAAGGAAGACAGTCAATGTTTCAGATTGAGACAAGAATGAAGTGTATATCTACAGAGAAGGTGTATTTCAGGTAAAGAATAAGTTACATGATCATAATGAGGTAGATTATGAGGTCAAGAATCTAAGTTATCATACTAGGGAATTATTTAATAGACTTGTAACAGTGCAATAGAATCTGAACTTGAACCTGAACCTGGTGTATGAGTTTTCAGGCTTTTGTACCTTCTGCTGATGGAAGAGTGGAGAAAAGAGTATGTTCAGGGTGGTAAGCATCTTTGATCTTCTGGCTCTTTTTCTGATGCAGCGAGAAGCATAGACAAAGTCCAAGGAGGGGAGGCTGGTTTCTGTGATATTCTCTGTAGTTTCTTGTAGTCATGTGAAGAGTGGTTGCTATACCGAGCCATGATGCATTCAAATGGTGCATTGATACAAATTGGTAAGGGTTGATGAGAACATGCCAATTTCTTGAACCTCTTGAAGAAGTAGAGGTATTGGTGAGCTTTCTTAGACAGATGTTAAACTGGAGTCTTTGTCCCATTATGGTTTCCAGAATCTTAGCAAACTTAGGTTTCTAAAGTCAATCATTTATCCCCGCTCATTTGGATTGTTAGATTTAATTGGTGTATTAATTTTAGTCCATCCTTGACTCCTTCCTTTTCTAAGTAAGACCATAAGATGTAGGAGCAGAATTAGACCATCTGGCCCATTGAGTCTGCTCCACCATTTCATCATGACTGATCCAATTTTTGTCTTGGCTCCAATCTCCTATCTTCTCCCCGTATCCCGTCATGCCCTGACCAATCAAGAATTAATCAACTTCTGCCTTAAATATACATAAAGAATCCCACAGATTCACCACTCTCTGGCTAAATAAATTCCTCCTCATTTCTGTTTGAAAGAGAAGCCCCTCTATTCTGAGGCTTTCTAGTTTTAGACTGTCCCACCACAGAGAACATCCTCTCCACATTCACTTTATCAAGGCCTTTCACCATTTGATAGGTTTCAATTAGATTATCGCTTCTGAATTCTAGTGAATGCAGTCCCAGAGCCATAAAAAGCTCTTCGTATGACAAGCCTTTCAATCCTGGAATCATTTTCATGAATCTCCTTTGAACCCTCTCTAGTTTCAGCGCATCCTTTCTAAGATGAGGGGCCCAAAATTGCACTCAATGCTCCAAGTGAGGCCTCAACAGTGCTTTATACAGTCTCAACATTACATCCTTGCTTTTATATTCTAGTCCTCTTGAAATAAATGTTATCATCTCATTTGCCTTCTTTACCACAGACTCAACCTGCAAATTAACCTTAAGGATTCCTGTACAAGGACTCCAAAGTCTCTTTGTGCCTCATTTTTGTATTTTCTCTCCATTTAGAAAATAGTCAACCCTTTCATTTCTTCTACCAAAATTATATAATTAAGCTCCCAGCTATAATTAGCCATGATTCAATAATGCTTACAACATGATACGTGCCAATCTGTAACTGCTATAAATTCATCTACCTTATTCTGTATACTGTGGACATTCAGCTATATCTTGTATCCTGTATTCGCCCTTTTCAACTTTATCCACCTTTTATGTAACAACTCCTCCTGTTGACTGTAATTTTGCCTTATCAAAGGCTTTTCCTCACTACACATTGCCTCTGTTTGTAAACCAGCTACCTCATCTTCAGCAGTATCAGACCTTTTCCCATCCTCCCCCCTGCCAAATTAGTTTAAACCCTCCCGAACAACTCCAGCCAACTTGCCCGCAAGGATATTGCATCCCCTCTGGTTCAGGTATATCCTGTTCCTTTTGTATAGGTCTTACCTTCCCCAGAAGAGATCCCAACGATCCATAAATCTAAACCCTGCACCCTGCACCAGCCACGCATTCACCTGCCAAATTTCCTTTTCCTACCCTCACTGGCACGTGGCATGGGCAGTAATCCAGAAAATTACTACCCTGGAGGTGTTGTTTCTTAGCTTCTGACCTAGCTCCTGAAAATCACTCTTCAGAACCTCCTTACCTTGTCTACCTATGTCAATGGTGCCAATATGTACCAACACTTCTGGCTGCTCACTCTCGCCCTTGAAAACGCCACGGATCCACGGGGGACTTCCGGGTCATCAAGGGAATGGCGGTGTAAGAAAAAGGTCTCTTGACAAAAAAGAAGGTAAACTGCCCCAAAATCGAAATTAGACAAATACTTAATATTGTATAACTATATTAATAAAAGGGGCAAGGATGATGTCTAAGAACAAGATTAAAAAGTCCACTCAGAAGGCTGATAAACACAAAGAGACGCAGCAAGGCGACGGGCCTAGCCCCCCCATGGCAAGCCAGGATGGAGATAATGAGGAGGAATCCGTGAATCTGTCTTTGATTCTCAGAGAGATTCGCGAGTTCCGACAAGATAACAACAAACAATTAAGATAT
This sequence comes from Mobula hypostoma, assembly GCF_963921235.1. NCBI lineage: Eukaryota > Metazoa > Chordata > Chondrichthyes > Myliobatiformes > Myliobatidae > Mobula > Mobula hypostoma. The sequence goes on from NC_086103.1 coordinate 163,179,806, forward strand.
TAAAGGAGAAATAGTAAAAACTAATTCGAGGATAGATGAAGCCGAAGCGAGGAATGTAGGAATTGAGGAGAAGCTACAAAACGCAGAGGAAGTGATAGCAGAAATGCTAAAGCAACAAGAGCAGCTCCAGTGGAAGCTAATAGACCAAGAAGGCCGCTCAAGAAGGGAAAATGTGAGGATCTACGGAGTTCCCGAAGGAACTGAATGTAAACCCAGATTGATGGTTCCCTTCGTGGAGAAGCTGCTTAGCAAGAACCTTGATATACCGGATGCAAAAGACCTACAGATAGAAAGGGCTCACCACACGTTGGCACCACAGCCTCGGGCAGCCGCCCAGCCCAGTTCAATTCTAGTCAGATTTCTCAGTTACAGAACGAAGGAGGAGGTGCTTAAACGGGCATGGCAAAAGAAAGGTTTCATGTGGAGCAACTGTAAAATTAGTTCAGACCGTGATTACGCACCGGGGATCCTTGCCAGACGGAAGGAATATGCGGAAACACGGAGGGTTCTGAAGGAAAACAACATCAGATTTCAGACCCTGTATCCAGCTCGGCTGAGAGTCTTTTACGACGAAGGGACAAAAACTTATGCTATGGCGGAGGACAACGTCGGACTTGGCAGACCGGGGACTACCTATTAAAGTTATCACCTAACCGGAGTCGCTACTGGAGAGGATTCGGCAGAAGTCGTGGCAGCCAGTGTGGCGAGGATGCTCCACACGAACCAGAGTGTCAAACTACAAGGAAAAGCTGCAGATGTTCAGACGCGAATGTACAGAGAGTACGGGTTAATTAAGAGAAATGACTGAAAAGAGTAAATCGGACTTAAAGGTAAAATGAAAGCTGGTAACTGAAAATAAGCTAGACGGAATAACTTGAATGATAGCAATATGGTCGAGACATAAGTAGGAGAAAATTCTCTATGATTATTCACACTGCTGAGGGCTGTCTAACACAGGGTGAAGACAGAGGTTATTCCTCTGAACTGAGGCGGGTCGGTGCTCAGGCCTCACTGTTGGAAGTCGGGAAAAATTTTCAAATGTTATACATTCAAAAATGTCTAGGGTGTGGTTATGTTTTGGTTTACTGTTGAGAAGGGATTGCTTACTGTTTGGTTAGAAAAGGAGAGTGTTTTTTTTCTACTAGAGAAAAATGCAAATTGAATTGGTAAAAATAATTTCCTATAATGTTAATGGGGTTTTGAATCAAATTAAAAGAAATAAGATTATGTCTAAATTGAAAAAAGAGAGGGCACAAATAGCTTTCCTCCAGGAAACACATATGAGCCAATCCGAACATGAAAAATTAAAAAGAATGGGCTTTAAGCATGTATTTTATTCATCATATAAATTGAGCCACAAAAGAGGGGTAGCTACTTTAATATCAAGTACTCTTAATTATGAACATATTTCAGAGACTAAAGACAAAGATGGACGATTTGTAAAAATTACAGGAAGAATAGAAGGTACAGAAATAACACTGCTGAATGTTTATGCTCCTCCAGGTTGTGAATGTTCATTCTATAGACCCATTTTTGACCTAATGGTCAGTTCTCAAGGGGTAGTAATCTGTGGAGGGGATTTTAATATTAGGTTAAATCCTGCATTAGATTCTTCAAAAATAGTTAGAATAAACCTCTGACTCGGAAAATGAATTTATTGATGGAGCAGTTGGGAATTATAGATGTGTGGAGGGAATTACACCCCACTAGTAAAGATTGTACACATCACTCTTTCCCTCATTCAGCCTATTCAAGGATAGACTATTTCTTTATCTTCAATACAGGATAAAAAACTGTAATATTGCAACAATTGATCTGTCGGATCATAGCCCAGTCTCTATGTCGCTAATCCTGGGAAGGAAAATGAGGAAAACACTATGGAGGTTAAATTCACATATACTCAATAACTTGAAAGTTATGGAGAGATTAAGGGGAGAAATCAAAGAATACCTAGACCTTAATGACACGGGAGAAACATCACCAGTGATCTTATGGGATACATTGAAAGCTGTACTGAGAGGAAAAATTATTTCCATTACCACTCACATGAAAAAAATCAATGCACAAAAATTAGCAGACCTTCAAGGAAAATTAAAACAACTTCAAGTTGTAGATAGCAACAAAAGTAATTCTAATTTAAAACAGGAAATTAGGAAATTGCAAAGTGAAATTGATGATATTTATACATTGGAAACTCAAAGAAATTTTCTTTACCTGAGACAAAAGAATTATGAAGTAGGAGGTAAATCAGCTAGATTATTAGCATATAAATTACGAAAACAACAAGCAGACAATACAATTCATAAAATAAAGAATCCAAAGACAGAGCTTGTGGAGAATACAATAGGGAAAATTCAAGAGAGTTTTGAAACATATTATCGAGAGCTGTACTCCCAACCCCGGGCCTCCAATGAGCCCTATATAGACAATTTATTGAATTCTTTAGATCTACCCAAGCTTACAGATTTACAAAATGAATGCCTATTAGAACCAGTAACTGTCAAAGAACTGAATGTGGCCATCTCTAGATTAAAGGCTGGAAAGTCTCCAGGTTCTGATGGGTTTACCTCAGAGTGGTACAAATCGCTGAAGTCACAGTTAGCCCCATTACTACTTAACACCTTTATTTGGATCTTGCAGAGAGGAGAAACTCCACCTTCCTGGAGAGAAGTGATTATTTCAGTTATCCCTAAAGAGGGTAAAGATAAACTAGAATGTGGTAATTATTGGCCAATTAGCTTTTACCTGGCCTAATCCACTTAGACCAGACTGGATTTATTCAACAAAGACAAACACAGGACAACATAAGGAGAACTCTACACATACCAGAACAGGTTATTAAGAACAGGACAGAGACAATGGTAGTGGGATTAGACGCTGAGAAAGCTTTTAATTCAGTTAGTTGGGCATTCCTATACAGAGTGTTAGGAAGATTTGGTTTTCAAGAAAAGTTTATTAAAGTAATCCAGACTTTATACGAAAGCCCTACAGCTGGAATTAAGATAAATGGGGACCTTTCTGACTCCTTTATTTTAGAGAGAGGCACTAGACAGGGATGCCCAATTTCTCCTCTCCTTTTGCGCTATACATTGAACCGCTTGCCCAACTAATAAGACAGAGTGAAATTGTAAAAGGTATCAAGGTGGCAGGGATTGAACAGAAAGTGGCTTTATTCACAGATGATGTTTTAGTCTATCTGAGTGAACCAGAAAAATCATTTATAGGATTGTTTACACTGTTGGATGACTTTGGGAAAATATCAGGTTATAAAATAAATGTAAAGAAAACGCAGGTTATGTCCCTAAATTATACACCATCCAAAAAACTGCAGGATACATATGATCTTAAGTGGGAAGCTAAATCATTAAAATATTTAGGAATAACCCTGCTGAAGGATCTTTCGACGCTGTCACAGGTAAATTATGGGCCATTAATTTCAGAGGTAAAAGCAGATATGCATAGATGGAATCTTATCCCCTTTTTAAGTTTATATTCAAGGATAAATACCATAAAAACGAATATTCTCCCTCGGTTACTCTACCTTTTCCGGACTTTACCTGAGGAGGTGGATGATAATCAATTCAGGGAATGGGACAAATGGATTTCCCGCTTTATCTGGCAAGGAAAGAAACCTAGAATTTGATATAATACTTTACAGTTAGGGAAGGAAGGAGGAGGTATGGTACTTCCTTGCTTGAGAAATTATTTTTATGCTTCACAGATAACCCCTCTGTTATATTGGTGTAATAAAGAATATGAGGCTAGATGGAAGGAAATAGAATTTGGATTGGTTGACAGTTTTCCTCTACAGGCCTCAATAGCTGACAAAGGATTGATGGCCCAATTGGAAAAGTTTAAAAACAACAGGATAAATCTTACATTAAAAGTATGGCAGAAGGTGGTCAATTCATGTGGAATCAATAACATTTTAAAACTTTTCAGATGGTGTGCATATGATACCGAATTCCTTCCCAACAGAGGAGATGAAAGATTTGAACTATGGATAAAGAAAGTTCTTACAATTTACCTCTCATTTACACATAAAAGAGTATTACGAAGTTTCCAATTCCTGCAGAACAAACATGGCCTAGAACACAATGACTTTTTTAGGTAACCCAGAGTTTACGTTAACCAGAGTTGTAGATATACAGACTTATCAACAGCAGAATTAGAATTTTTCAAGGTTCTGAATTCGGCTTACAGTTCAATACCAAGTAAATCAGTTTCTCGATTATATAATGCACTCTCCCATGCTAAAAATGTAAACACATTGTATATTAAAGAGAAGTGGGAGAAAGAAGTGGGGTTGGTACTTTCAGAGGAGGCTGGGGGGGAAATATGCAGCTTTCAGTGGTCTTGGACTAACTCTTTGACTGGGAGAGAATATTGTTGAAAAAATATTATAAGATACTTCAAGACCCCATATCAGGAAAAATATAAAGACACAAACGTGGCGTGTTGGAGAAGGTGCGGCTCCACGGAGGCAAATCATTTCCTTATTTTCTGGGATTGCCCTAAATTAAGTTTATATTGGAAAGGTGTTCATAGAACATTAGTTAAGGTACTTAAGACCCAGATACCTCTGAACTTTGAGACGCTCTATTTGGGGCATGTATTGTTTCTTGAACAGAAGAAAGATATAAAGTTGCTGCAGGCCCTTTTAGTGGCAAGTAAGAAATCAATCACTAGAAAGTGGCTAAATCCACCTACATTAGAAGATTGGCACGAAATTATCTTGGAAATATTTAAAATGGAAAAGGTGACTTACTCTCTGAGAATTCAAAAAGAAAAATTTTATCAAATTTGGAATAAATGGATTGAATATATAACCCCAAAGCAAGCAGACTTTAGATGACTGTCCTAATGATTTATACTGCTCTTCTGATCAACACAGTAATATTGCTAACGTAAGCACCCCTGGTCTAAATGTTTACTGTTTTTGTTTTTTTTTTGAAAATGGAGAATTAACACAAGTAAAGGAAAAGATTTGGGAAAGGGATAAAAAATGATAAAATTAAGTAAATAAGTACATAGGGATTGGATAATTATGTTTGGGGGTAGGAGCAAACATGAACAAGTTAGGATATAAACACCTACAATGGTAGTTACATAGGCTTACGTACAACATTTTGGACCAGAAAGAAATGGTCCAGAAGAGATATATGGAAATTATTATTATTTTTCTTAACAACTAATATCATTACTTAGCCTAATTTCAACTGCACATAATTATCTATTTAAGTGTCTAATTTCTTTTTATATCATCTTAATGTGTACTTAGGAATGTATAAATAATTATAGTTTTATACATATATAAAAAAAATGGAAAAGCTTATACATGTGAATAAGTTGTGAATTCCTTATCCAAATAAAAATTAAAAATTAAAAAAAAAAGAGAATGCCATGGATCCAATCCAAGACATCCCTGAACCTGGCACCAGGGTGGCAACATACCATCCAGGTGTCTCTATTGTGCCCACAGAACTATCACTCTGTTTTTCTGACTAGGGAATCTCCTAACACCAATGCAGTTCTTTTCATCCCTCTGCTCTTCTGAGCCACAGTGCCAGAGACCCGGTCACTGTGGCTCTCCCCTGGTAGCTCTCCCCCCTCAATAGTATCTAAAGTTATATGCTTATTATTGAGGTGAATATCCACAGGTGTACTCTGCACTGGCTGTGCACTTCCCCTCCTTTCCTAACAGCCACCCAGCTACCTGTCTCCTGCACCCTAGGGATGGCTACCTCCCTGAGGATCCTGTCTATCTTCTCCTTATTCTCCCATATGAGACAAAGGTCATCGAGCTACAGCTCCAGTTCCTTAATATGTTCTCTCAGGAGCTGCAGTTTGGTGCGCCTAGTGCAGATGTGTTTATGTGGGAGACTGGCAGTCTCCCAGACTTTACACATTCCACACACATTACAAAACACTGCTCCTGGAGCCATGTTCACTAAACTACAATGCCTTAACAGACAAGGACTGAACAAATAAGAGCAGATAGAGAGTAGCTTGTATTTCACCTCACTGAAGCCTGATCTCACCTTAGTATGATGAGCCAAAGCTACTCTAAACACTGGCACACGAATGAGAATGGCTACTCCACCTGCACCTGTGATATTTTTATTGGCCCTTTCTAATGAATCCCTCTTGCTGATTGGTTGCTTCACAACTCCGAGCAACTGCCACAACCTCTTGCCTTTAAAATCTCAATCGCCATCCCGATTGAAAGCTGGCTGTTTTGACGCACTCCCCCACATCGGAGGTTCAACTTGGAAAACTGCTGTGAAGCTCTGCCTATTAAATCTTGAACGTGGACCTGATTGAAAGGTAGCAACTTATACAAAATGCTGGAGGAATTTAGCATCTAGGAAAAGAGTACAGTTGATGTTTTGAAGATGTTGAATCCTCGTAGGTTGAGTTAAGAAATTGCAAGGGTATAAGGACGTTGATGGCAATTACGTACAGGCCTCTCAGCAGTGGCTGGGAGGTGGACCACAGGAGACAGCAGGAAATAGAAAAGGTGAGTCAAAAGGGCAATGTTACGGGGGATTTTAACAAGCAGGACAATTGGGAAATTCAGGTTGGTAATGGATCTCAAGAGTGAGTTTGTTGAATGTCTGAGAGATAGCTTTTTGGAGCAGTTTGTTGCTGAGCCTACTAGGGGATTAGCTATACTGGATTGGGTGTTATGTAATGAACCGGAGGCAATTAGGAAGCTTAAGGTAAAAGAACCCTTAGGAACCAGTGATCACAATATGATTGTGTTCAACTTGAAATTTGATAGGGAGAAAGTAAAGTCTGATGTAGCAGTGTTTCAGTACAGTAAGGGAAATTACAATGATATGAGGGAGGAGTTGGCCTAAGTAAATTGGAAGGAGCTGCTGGCAGTGATGTCAGCAGAGCAGCAATGGCGTGCGTTTTGGGGGAAAAATGAGGAAGGTGCAGGACATGTGTATTCCAAAAATGAAGAAATGCTCAAATGGTGAAATAGTCCAACCGTGGCTGACAAGGGAAGTCAAAGCTATTGTAAAAGCAAAAGAGTGGGCATACAACAAAGCAAAAATTAGTGGGAAGATGGAGGATTGGAAAATTTTTAAAAGCCTACGGAGAGCAAACCATTAGAAGAGAAAAGATGAAATATGAAAACATTTATGAAACTATCAATGTGGATAGTAAAAGTTTTTTCAAGTATATTAAAAATAAAAGAAATGAGAGTGGATATTACTGTTAGAAAATGATGCAGGAGAAATAATAACGGGGGACAAGGAGATGGCTGCTGAACTAAATGAGTATTTTGTGTCATTCTTCACTGTGGAAGACACTAGCAGTATGCCTGATGTTGTAGTGTGTGAAGGAAGCAAAGTGGGTGCAGTTCCTGTTACAAGAGAGAAGGTACATAAGTCACCCGGACCAGAGGAACTGTACTCTAGGGTTCTGAAAGGGGTAGATTTGAAGATTGTGGTGGCATTATAAATGATCTTTCAAAAATCATTGGACTCTGCCATGGTGTCAGAGGACTAGAAAATTGCAAATGTTACTCCATTCTTTAAGAAAGGAGGAAGGCAGCAGAAAGGAAATTATAGACCAGTTAGCCTGACCTCAGTGATTGGGAAGATGTTGGAGTCAATTGTTAAGGATGAGGTGATGGAGTCCTTGGTGCCAAAGGACAAGATAGGACAAAGTCAGCTTGGTTTCCTTCAGGGAAAATCCTGCCTAATGACCATGTTGGAATTCCTTGAGGAGATTACAAGTAGGATAGATAAAAGGGCATGCAGTGGATGTTGTATATTTGGAATTTCAAAAGGCCTTTGACAAGGTGCCACACATGAGGCTGCTTTCCAAGTTAAGAGCCCATGGTTTTACAGGAAAGTTACTAACATGGTTAGAGCATTGGCTGATTATAGGAGGCAGTGAGTAGGAATAAAAGGATCCTTTTCTGGTTGGCTGCCAGTGACTAGTGGTGTTCCACAGGGGTCAGTGTTGGAACCACTTCTTTTTATGGTGTATATAAATGATTTAGATGATGGAATAGATGGCTTTGTAGCCAAGTTTGCAGATAATATGAAGATTGGTGGAGGGGCAGTTATTGTCGGGGAAACTGGTAGGATGCAGAGGGACATAGACAGATTAAGAGAATGGGCAAGAAAGTGGCAAATGAAATACAATGTTGGAAAATGCATGGTCATACACTTTGGTAGTAGAAATAAATATGTGAACTATTTCCTAAATGGGGAAAAAGATCTAGAAATCTGAGATGCAGAGACACTTGGGAGTCCTTGTGCAGAACGCTCTGAAGGTTAACTTGCAGGTGGTGAGGAAGGCAAACGCCATGGTAGCATCGTTTCAAGTGGTCTAGAATCCAAGAGCAAGGATGCATTGCTGAGGCTTTATAAGGCACTGGTGAGGCCTCATCTTGAGTATTGTGAACAGTTTTGGGCCTTTGGAGAGGGTCCAGAGGATGTTTCCAGGAATGAAAGGTTTATCATACAAGGAACGTTTGATGGCTCTGGGTCTGTACTCGCTGGAATTCAGAAGGATGCAGAGGGGGGATCTCATTGAAACCTTTTGAATGTTGAAAGGCCTAGACAGAGTGGATGTGGAAAGGATGTTTCCCATGGTGGGAGAGTCTAGGACAAAAGGGCACAGGATAGAGGGGCAGAGAAATTTCCTTAGCCGAAGTGTGGTGAATTTGTGGAATTTGTTGTCAGATACAGCGGGGGAGGCCAGATTGTTGGGTGTATTTAAGGCAGAGATTGATAGGTTCTTGATTGGACATGGCATCAAAGGTTACAGGGAGAAGGCTGGGAACTGGGGTTGAGGAGGAGATTTTTGAAAAAAGGATCAGCCATGATTGAATGGTGGAGTATACTTGATGGGCCAGACGGCCTAATTCTGCTCCTATGTTTTATGCTCCAATCATTGCTTTAGAGATGTTTTGGGGCAAAACCCTTCCACAGGTGCTTCCTGGCCTGCTGAGTTCCTCCAGCATTTTGTGTGTGTTACTTTTGCTCTTATGCTTTTCCTTGTACCAGTGTTGATACTATCAATGTAGTTACTGTCCTGCACATATGCTAAGGCTGTGTATTATAATAATCTCCTTTAATCCTTGCATTTAAAAGTTTTGAATTGGAGTATAATCCCTGGATTAGTTATTTATTGTTAGACATTCAAAGCCAAAATTTCTTAGATTAAAATATATGCAGAAAAAATAAATGTTGGAAGTTAATATGTCCAACATGGCATTTTGGCTATTCAGAACACAATTAGATGCTAATTGGAATAGTTTTTGTCCCAAGATAATCTATGAAGGCTTCATGGACTTTAATTGCATAAAGCTGGGAGGGAAAATGAGAGGATGGTCAAGGCCACACAAATTGTGGCGTAGAAATTGTGAAAGTGGAAATAATCATTTACAAATTTATAATGGGTGATGCATAAAAGAAAGACAAGCTGTAAAAGAATTGGCAATGGAGAAATATAGATTCTGTATTAATTTCAACATTGTTACTTTATAAAATCTTGAATGAAATTTCGAAGATTGTTTATCTGTGGCATTTACTTCAGAGGCCATAGAGCTGTAGGATTCCTTTTTGAACAAAGTCCAACAAAATGTTGAAATGTGTTTTAACTCTTTGAATGCAGATTGTATATTTTGTGTTTGGGCATGTTTCTTCATTATAGTCAATGTAATCAGATAATCACATCGCTGATGGTAATTAGAAGGTAGAAGAATGTGCATGCAGGAATATTTTGGGAAGGAAGCTGGACAGGTGATGCAAAAAGGAAGTGTGCAAATCTATAATGAAGAAAGAGCGTGAGCTGAGAAAATTACCCATAACTGGAACAAAGGATAAAACCTACTTTAGATTGTGTTGCTCTTCAGTATCTTCTGTGAATTTTTCTTGTTTGATAATGTTCTAGAAATCTGTTGTACATAAATGTTAAAACTGAAATGGGTCTTTTCAGAAGCCTGTACAGCAGTTACAGAGGTGATTTAAAATAACCTAAGGAAGAGATGGCCCAATATTGAGCCGAGAACTTTTGAAGATTGACCTTGGGAAATTAATGTGGTGGTATTTTAGTTGGAAGTTTACTTGATTGACTAAATGTAAGAGGAAAGTATACTGTTAATGACAGAGCATTGATGTACAGAGAGATCTTCAGATGCAAGTCTATACGTCCGTGAAAGTGGTCGTTCAAGGTATTAGGATGGTAAAGAAAGCATGCTTTCCCTCATTACTATGGGCATGGAGTATAATATTCAGGAAGTCATGTTACTGTTGTTTAAATTTTGATTAGACCGTACTTAGAGTATTGCATGCAGTTCTGGTCACCCCGTTGCAGGAGGGATGTGGAGCCGTTGGAGAGGATTCAGAAGGTTACCAGGATGCATTCTGGATTAGAGAATATTAGCTATAAGGCTAGGTTTGACAAACTAGCGTGATCTTCTCTGGAGTATTTATTGGAGGCTGAGGAGACACCTGATAGAAGTTTATGAAGGGCATACTGTAGATAGGGTAGACAGCCAAAATCTTTTCCCCAGGGTATAAATGTTGATTATAGTGGGCATAGCTTCGATGTGAAAGGGGAAAGGTTTAAGGATGATGTACAGATGAAGTTTTCTTACACAGGGAAACACACTAGATGCCTGGAACATATTGCCAATAGTGGGAGTAGAAACATGAAAGTGGCATTCAAAGGGGCTTTTAGATAGACATGTGAATTTGCAACCAGTGGAGGAATGTGGATCATATACAGGCAGAAGGGATTTGTTTAATTTGGCATTGTGCTCAGCAAAGATGTCATGCCATTGTGTCCTATAACAGCAGAGTCAAGTTCTTTATAAAGAAGCATTGAGAATTGAAAGTGCCTTTATCTGACAGTTTATAAATGGGGTAGTATCAATTAGGCTTGTATCAATTGGGTATCTGGTTTGGCTGTTTGATGAAAAGCATAATTTATGCTGTTGACTAGCTACTGAATGAGATGAGTTATTTTGAGGCAACAAGCTATGATGGATCTTTGATAGGAATAGGCCAGCTGTCAAATCAAGGATCAGAAGCCAATTTACGGGTGAACAAGCTTGACAAAAGCTACGCGTGTTTATTGGTGACTGGGCATGGTGAGATTTTGCATGCTGAAGACTAAAAATTACTCTACTCAGATGGTGCAGTCCTAGGTGGAGTTTCTGTTCAGAACACAGTGATAAATCAATCAATATTTACAAATTATCAGATAAACTTGCACAGTATTTTCTATTATGATCTTGTTTTGTTTCTTCTACAATTATCCACAATAGTAAGAAGCCGTCATTGATTCCAATTTCTTGGTCTACTTCACGTTAGCAGTTTCCTTAAGTAAATTTACAATAGTGAAATGTAACTTTAATCTTCATTGAAAAGATTCTTTTTAACAAAACTACTTAAATGTTTCAATGTTAATTTATCAGAAACAGTTGACATTCATAATCTAATTTTTCTTCATTTTTTATAATTAAATAAGTCAGCAAAATTCAATGGATTAATAAAGTGAATGGAATATATTGAAGTGTCAAGTCTTGACCGATAACACATTGTACAGATTAATATTAAGTGTGATCCTGCTCGCATCTTGATTAAAAATAGATCATTTGTGCTGTATATGATAAAATGGTTCCTGTTTCAGTATTTGTGTGGTTAAGTTTTTTTTAAACTTGACCATTTTAAATGTCTTTTTTTCTATATAATTCTTATTGTGCACCAGTTAAAGCAAATTTATAAATTCTTTCAATACTAGTTTTAAAATGAAAATTAAATTTAAATGTAACAGTTCATGAAAGCATTTGGAAGTAAGAGCAGTTCCATTTAGTTACAGAATAACACACTGAACAGAAAATGCACACTTCAGCATACGTACACATATGTGGATCTCCAACAGAGCCAAAGATTTGTTTTCACTTGATGTGCGTT